>NC_049258.1:5060000-5692500 GCF_011100685.1 Canis lupus familiaris
ACCCAGAGGACAGAATGGAGAGCTTCAAGGGACTTTGAAATTGCTTGGGGCCTATGTGTTTCCCAGTCTTTTATAAGATGTTCACAAGAGACAAGGGAAAGGCTAAGAAAAAAAAGTTTATTATGCTTAGGTACCAGACAGAGTCACCGTACTCTGAGAGAGGGCCAACATGGGAAGGAGCACCAAGGGAGCAAGGTCCTCCAAACAGGTGGGAAGCCAAGAGAGAGCAAGGTCTTGTGAGCAAGGTCCTTTACCGGGGGAGGGGGGGGGGATCAGGATGGAGTATGCTAGAAAAGACACAAGGGGACTTCCCCAGTGCATTTGAATGTCACTAGGTCACAGTGAGGGGAAGGCAAGAAGGGGAACTTGTGTCAGAGGCAAGCCTTACCACACTGATACACCCGATCTCCTGGGCAGAGTATTCACAATCTATTTGTGGACATGTCGAGGCAGGGGGAAAAATAAATTTTTTTTTATTTTTTTTTAAAGGTTGTAATACACTATGACTTCCTGTTTTCTTCTATTTTGTCTCCTTTTGAATGAAATATCTATAATTGATATCCCTATGCCTATCCCACTACTGTGTTTTGGGAATAAATAATCTGGTTATTAAATTTCACGTTCATGGATTGAAAGAAACTGCACCTCTAATGGCTTATGCACAGAGCATTCATTACTCAAGCATGATTGAGATGATCAGGTTGATGAGGCTTGGGATTTTTGAGCTGATGAGATTGAAATGAGATTTTGGACTTGATGGTTGAGAATCTTGGGGTAGGGTGCATATATTTTATATAACAAACAGACACAAATCTTTGGAAGCAGGAGGGTAGGCTGAAGTAGGCATAATAATGGCCCACCAAGTATGTCCATATCCTAATCTCCAGAACCTAAAAATATGTTATGTTACCAAGTAATGGGCAATTAAGCTTTTAGGTGGAAACAAGATTGCCAGGCAGCTGACTTTAAAATAAGGGAATTATCCTAGATTATAACAGTGATCCCCATATATAATCACATGGATCTTTAAATGGATAATAAAGAAGTAGGAAGGGTCAGAACCAGATTGAAGCATTATGAGAATGACTGACTGGACCTTGCTGGCTTTGAAAAAAAAAAATGAGCCCCATATAGTCAATAATATTGTAATACTTAGGTGACAGCTGGTAAGTACACTTAATTGTAGTGAGTATTTCATAATATAAATCACTGTCATACAACTGAAATGAATATAATATTATATGTCAAATATACAGCAACTAATAACTTTTAAAATTTTTAAATAAAAGAAAGAAGGACAAACCAAGCAATGTGAGCAGCCTCTGGAAGCTGGAAAGGGCAGGAAAATGGTTCTCTCCTAGAACCTCCAGAAAGCAACAGAGCCATGTGGACAGCTAGATTTTAGCCCATTTTCTGGTTTCAATCCTCCCGAACTATAAGCTAATACAGTTGCATTGTTTTAAGCTACTTTTAAGCTACTAAGTTTGTGGTTATTTATTATAGCTGCAATAGGAAGCCAATACACAAAAAAGATGGAGGAACTGTGATAGGACCAAAAGAGATTAAATGCTATCTGATGTCCTGGATTGAATCCTGGAACTGAAAAAAGACATTACTAGAAAACTGTAGAAGGAACGAAGATGTCCTTCAACAGATGAATGGATAAAGAAGGTAAGGTTTATATGTATATGTGTGGCCTATATACACATATACCACAATGCAATATTACTCAGCCAGCAGGAAGATTGAATACATACCATCTACATCGAAGTGGGTGAAACTGGAGGGTGTTATGCTAAGTGAAATAAATCAATCGGAGAAAGACAATTGTCATATGGTTTCACTCATATGCAGAATATAAGAAATAGTGCAGAGGACCATAAGGGAAAGGGGAGCAAACTGAGTGGGAAAAAACCAGAGAGAGAGACAAACCACAAGAGACCCTTAACTCTGAGTAACTGGGCGATAAGCATGAGGGAGGGCGTGTGATGCGATGAGCACTGGGTGTTATAGGCAGATGATGAATTCCTGAAAACTGCATCTGAAACTAATGATGTACCATATGCAGGCTAACTTAATTTAAATAAATTTTAAAAGAGAAAGTATTTGAAAATAAATTACTTTTTTAAAAGACAAAAAAAGAAAATCTGTTGAAATTCAAATAAAGTCTAGAGTTTCATTAACAGCATCATTACAATGTTCGTTTCCTGTTTTTGATAAATGTACCATGGTTAATATCAGTGGAAGCTGAGTGAAGGGTATTTGGAACTCTCAATGCTATCTTGATACTTTTTTCTTAGATATAAATCTATTCTAAAATAATCTATTAAAAAAATATATAGCTAAGAATGAAAGGAGAGATTCGGGGTCATCAAGTATCATTTGTATCATTGCATGCTCATTTTTAAATGCTTAATTTTTTCAAAATTTTCTCAAGCAATGCAACTTATTTGATGTTATTCTTGAAATTATTTTTAAGAAATCATATATATGAAATAGAATGTTTATTCTGGACGTGGCTGACATTAAAATTATGAACTAGGAAGTTTGAGTGACAGGTCTTGCTTCTCTCATTTCTACCTTCTTTTCTCATTTGTTCCTTACCTGTATTTGATTCATTTCTTTCTCCAAGTGGTTTCATCCTGTGCTTTGCAGTTGAAGAAAGAAATAGGACTGATAAAAATAATTTGCATCAAAGTGCTAGTTCAAAAGAATCAGGCACTGAGGATAACTGAAACTGCTGACAGCATAATTCTCTAAATATATGAATAATTTTTTTCCTAGAATTTCCCTCTTCTATCACTATTTTCATATATAATAGCTAAGTTCTATATTGTATTTTATACCTGCCTGTAATTTGGATAAAATGGATAGTATGGGGGAAAAGTTTTAATACACAAATTATTAGTTATTCCTTTGAATTTTCTTTTTTTTTTTTTTTTATTTATTTATGATAGTCACAGAGAGAGAGAGAGAGAGAGAGAGAGACACAGGCAGAAGGAGAAGCAGGCTCCATGCACCGGGAGCCCGATGTGGGATTCGATCCCGGGTCTCCAGGATCACGCCCTGGGCCAAAGGCAGGCGCCAAACCGCTGCGCCACCCAGGGATCCCTTCCTTTGAATTTTCTAAGCTATCAACTACTGACCACCACCACCCCTCCCCTAGGCTCAGTCAAATTCTTTTCTGGTAAAATCTAACATTCTAGAATGCATTAAGAATAACAATAGCTTTCTACTGCAAGAACTTTAACCACCAAAGTAATTTCATTTTCACAGCAACAATGTATGGTGAGTATAATCATCATCCCATTTTATAGATGGAGAAACAGAGGCTAAGAGAATTTCAATAGTTTTCTCAAGGTGAAGCAAGCAGTTTAGAACAGAGGATGGATTTGAAGTGAAGTAGTTCAACTCTGGAGCACAACCCAGGCTTTGCTCTCTCACTATACCGCCGCCCTTCCTCAGCCCTCATCCTACCCTACACATGTGCTGCCTGGGTAACTTAAGAGAATTCTTTACTTTCCCTCTGCATCCATCATATTAATACCAACACACTAAAACAGAAAAATATGAATTGCACATGGTACACAGTAGTTATATTGAAAAAGCTTTTTTAAAAAAATTAACATGGCATCTCTATTTTTTCAAAATTATTATTTTTGAATATATATGCATACTATTCTTTCATTAGGCTCATGAGCAAACTTCTGACATGATGATGTGGCTCACTCATGTCCCTCCAGTAAAGTACGTGTCATGTAGTACAGGAAACATTTACTACAGATAAAAGTAAAGTTCAGTTTCCCTTTAATTTTGGGTTCCAAAGAGAAAGCAGCTTTTCCAGGACACGGATTTCCCATCTTATTTCAATGATGCCTTTTGATAAGGAAAGTACACATATGCAGGTATAATTTATCACATGAGGATGAAAGGCATTGTGTGCAGGTACACTTGTAGAGTCTCATTTCATCCTCCTAAAAAATATAACTTAAAATATATTACTATGGAATTAGAATAGAGTATCTTGAGTGATCCTGTTAGACATGTGTCAAAAATCTTAATTACTTGATAAGCAAAATATGCGAAAGACAAGTTTCAAGGACATGACTACGGAGAGAAAAGTCTACAAGAAGTACGAAGGAGGGGCACTAGCCTGGCTTCATGAAAAAAGCAGCAGACTCCTGAGCTGTGACTCAGGATCCTGGTTCTTCCTGAGATACTCTGGCAAATGTCAAATAGAGAAAACAAAGATTTCTTTGAACTGAAATGTTATTCAGACATTGCTTTAGAGTAGGCTGCTGGAAAATCAATAATTACTATATTTTAGGGGTTTCAAGAGAACTTAAGACCATGACTAAGAACTTATTCCTACAAGAATTTGAAAAAGAAAAATTAAAAATCTAACCCCTCAAGCCAACCCAAGCTCCAATTTTCCTCTCAAATAGCCAAAATGAAGATGGATTAGATGAGCTAGGGGCAGTGGGGAACAATCTAACATTAACTTGAATGAATTTGGAGCACATACTGTAGAAGGCACTGGATGCTATTTTACTTAATCCTCATAACAGTATCATGTGATGCAGACTTTAGAAGCCATACACCATAAATGAAAACAATGGAGACTCTAGAAGCATAAGTCAATCAAGATCGCATATAGCGAAGTTTGAGCCAGGTCTCCTTTCACTGAAGTCTTCCTCTCTCTCCAGTGCAACACACAGCAATCAATGGGGTATGACCTGGAGTGCACAAGGAAACCATCCCCAAAATCATCACCTACAAAGAGTGACAAGGGCACCTGGGTGGCTCATCTTGATTTTGGCTCAGTTCATGGTCTCAGGGTTGTGAGAAAGAGCCTGGGTTCAGGCTCCCCACTGGGCAGAGCCTGCTTAGGATTCTCTCTTTTCCTGCCCCTCTACCACTCCTCTTCTGTAAATAAATAAAATAAAATAATAAAATAAAATAAAATAAAATAAATAAAATAAAATAAAATAAAAGTGATATGATTTCCAAAATCACACTTACTTAGTTCTTCCTTAAGTCTATTTAATTATTTTCTAGTAAGTTCATATGTTAAATGCAAACGGTTGAGGATTATTCCCACTATACATTTTTTAATTGAAAAAAAATGAACTTGTCAAGAAATATAAATGTAGAATAGGCCTAAATAAATTATACTTTAAAAAAGGGAAAAATCTAAATGCCCCCAAATGAGTTTAATTACATAAGTTGTAAAGAGATCCAGTCATTAGAATAAAGACTTCCAGTAACAAAGACTAAGTTAAGTTATAATGCAAAGAAAAAAAGAGCAAAATACAAAGTACTATGTGGAGTCTGATTATAACTATGTCAAGATGCAAAGACAATTAAAGACTATCCAAAAAGCATAAAAGTGATGCATTAAGGTGATAAAATTTTGAGTAATTATTCTCATTTTTGCTTTTGTTCATATTTTCTTTGGCATACTTCGATTGGTTTTTAGAATTTCTTTTTTTTTAAGTTTTTTATTTATTTATTCATGAGACACAGAAAGAGAGGCAGAGACACAGGCAGAGGGAGAAGCAGGCTGGCTCCATGCGGGGAGCCTGATGTAGGACTGGATCTCTAGGATCTCTAGGATCAGGCCCTGAGCTGAAGGTGGCGCTAAACTGCTGAGCCACCAGGGCTGCCCAGTTTTTATAATTTCTTAATGAGAAATCAAAGAACTTTTAGAAGCAACAGACTTAGTCTTTTTTTTTTTTTTTTAATTTAAACTCAAGCCATACAATAGCCTCCTCTTTGAGATACAGAAGTTTTTTTTTTCAATTTATTTCCCACAGCATATACTTTCTTATACCAAGTAGATGCTTAACATTCATTTTTACTGAATACATTTTTTAAGAGTAGACAAAAGCAAAGATCACCCTATGCTTAGAAAATATTTCCTACATAAGCTCCCTAGTTAGAAATGTATTTGTGCAAATTAGTTCCTCTTTTAAGATGTAAATGCATCAAATAGCTAAATGAGCAAAAAATGATTAGAGAACACACAAGAGGAGAGACACACATGGCTAATAAACATTAAATGAAAAGTTCAACCTCATTAATAATCAAAATAAAAATTAAAATATCAGTTTTTTCTCATGAAACAAAAATTTTCATGGGAATTCTCAATGCCAACTGGGGTACAAACAAGAATATAAATATATGCCTTTCATAAATTGCTGGTAGGACTGAAAGACTGGTACTTTCTTGAAAGCAATTAAGCAAAATAATCCTAACTTTTGATGCAAGAATTGCATTTCTAGGAATCTAATTAAAATTAAATATAAAAAATTAAAAATAAAGTTTTATTCACGGATGGTCAATGCAGTATCATAATTCCAAAACAACTGAAACAGTGTTAGCATCTATGATAAAGAAAAAGAAAACTAAATTTTTGCAAATCAATTCACTAAAATACCATTTCAACTTTATAATCAAATTTACAAAAATATTTAAATATAAAAAAATTCTCAAGGTACAACATTAGTTGGGATAAGTAATTCATAGATCTTATAATGTATCATGACCTCACTTTTAAAAATATTTAAGCATAGGCAAAATATTGGGAAAAAATAATAGGAATACCTTTCTCTGTACTTAACATGATTTCCATGTTCCAATTTATTTTCATAGTCAAATTTCCTAAGAAGATATTTGTTCTATATAATTAGCATTTTAAAAATGTATTCTATGTATTTTGATTTCATTACTAGAAATACAATCTGAAAAAATTAACCCAAATAAAGAAAAATTTACTAAAAAAAATGTTCATACAGGCTTTATTTAAAATAGTAAAATTGGGGGACTAGAGAATTAAAGAGAGTGTGGTTTCTAAAATAGACCAATTGTCTGTTAATAGTATGTTTAATTCCCCTCATGTTATGTGAAACATCTTATTTTAGTGTGCAAACATGAAAGGTACTAGGACAGAGAGGAGAGGTACCTCCTTCCCTCTCTCTCTTTCTCTCTCTCTTGCTCTCTCTCATCTTCTTCCTAGAGAGCTAAATTCAGGATTGGAGCAGGGATCGGTTCCTGTTCTTCGAGCACTACAGCAAGATAAGGAAGATGACCCTGTTCCTCTGGGAGTTTGGGCCTTGCTTCCTAACCGTCTCAAAGCATAAACACACATAAATAATAGAAAAAGAGAGAGAGGTTTTAGTAATATAGGAAAATAGTTTTGACATGACAGCTAAATTTTGAAAAGCAAAGCAAAATTGTGAAATCAAGTGTAACTTCGGCCCTCTATTCGCACATGAAACTGGCCTGTTGAACAGCCCTTGAACTCGGTGGGGTACAAAGATGGTGTGATTTGACTTTTCTCTATTCACTGTCTTCAAACATGTTCTGCTGAATTTCCTTTCCCCATCCCTAATAACATCTTGGACAGATTTTATAGTTTCCCAGTCGCTTTCAAATATTAAATATTTCAGTCTAGTCTAATTGATTTTAAAATCTCAATCTTGCATTCAGTTCCATGTTCATCCTGGCCTTTCCCCCAGCAGGAGGGAACTTGGAAGAGAGACCAATCAGCTGTCCTTCACTCTTCCCCTCTCCTCTTCTTTTAGCGCTTCTACAAATGGATGGGTAGAGAGATTACAGAAATAGACCAAAAATATACTATTTACTGCAGCTAATGTGGCCCCTCTGGCATCACTGCTCCCAAGGATTCTGGCACAGACTCTCAGCAGGCCCTGAGGGAGGCCCCTCTCCCAACAGCCCGCTGACATGGGCAGTTCACTCCAGAGTTGCTGCTTCTAATTCCACTCCCCTTCCACTTCCAGCTCTTTGACCTCAGGCATAGCAACTTCTTATAGACACATCTCCAGTGGCAAGGAAAACAAAAGCAAAAATGAACTACTGAGCCTTCATCAAGATAAAAAGCCTCTGCACAGTGAAGGAAACAATCAACAAAACTAAAAGACAGCATATGGAATAGGAGACCATATTTGCAAATGACATATCTGATACAAGGTTAGGATCCAAATTCTGTAAAGACTTTATTAATCTCAATACCCCCAAAAAAATAACAATCTAGTTAAGAAATGGGCAGAAGACATGAATAGATATTTTTCTGAAGAAGACATCTAGATGGTTAACAGACGCATGAAAAGATATTCCATATCATTCATCATCAGTGAAACACAAATCAAAATAACAATGAGATACCACCTCACACTGGTCAGAATACCTAAAATTAACAATTTAGGAAACAACATATTTTAGCGAGGATGTGGAGAAAGAGGAACCCTCTTACTCTGATGGTGGGAACGCAAGCTGGTGCAGCCACTCTGGAAGACAGTATGGAGGTTCCCCAAAAAACTTGAAAACAGAACTACCCTATGCTCCAACAATTGTGCTACTAGATAGTACATAGTTACCTAAAGGATACAAAAATACAGATTCAAAAGAGTACTTGCACCCCGATGCCTAGAGCAGTGTTATCAACAATAGCCAAACTAAGGAAAGAGCCCAAGGGTTCAGTGACTGATAAATGGATAAACAATATGTGGTATATATTCAATGGAATAGTCCTCAGCCATCAAAAAGAATGAAATCTTACCATTTTCAGCAGCTGGATGGGGCTAAGTGTATTATGCTAAGCAAAATAAGTCAGTTAGAGAAAGACAAATGCCATATGATTTCATTCGTATGTGGAATTTAGAAAACAAAACAGATGAACAAGTGGGAAGGAGGTTAAAAAGAAGGAGAAGGAGAGGGGGAAGCAAACCAGAAGAAACTCTTAATGATAGAGAACAAACTGAGGGTTGATGGAGGGAGGTGGGCTGAGGATGGGCTAAATGGGTGATAAGGATTAAAGAGGGCACTTGTTATTATGACCACTGGGTGTTATATGTAAGTGATGAATCACTAAATTCTACTGCTGAAATCAATATTATACTACATGTTAACTAACTAGAATTCAAATTAAAATTTGAAATAATAAAGATATACATATACTTTGAATATCTTTGTAACACTGAAAAAGAATTACAAGTATTTGTTACTAGATGGTAATGGTATAGGTGTATTATCACCTATAGTATAGATCTTCCTCAACTTACAGTGGGGTTACATCCAAGAAACCCGTCATAAGCTGAAGATACCATGAGTTGAAAATGCATCTAATACACCCAACCTACTGAACATCGTAGCTTAGCCTAGTCTACCTTAAATGTACTCAGAAAACTTGTATTAGCCTACAGTTGGGCAAATTCATCTCATATAAAGCCTATTTTATAATAAAATGCTGAATATTCCAAGGTAATGGATTGAATACTGTACTGAAAGTGAGTAACAGAATGGTCACATGGGTACAGAATGGTTGTTACGTGCCTCAGTTGTTTACCTGCACAATTGCGTGACTGATGGGGAGCTAGGGCTCACTGCCACTGCCTAGCATCGCAAGAAGCATGGTACTGCATATTGTTAGCCCGGGATAAAATCAAAATTCAAAGTACAGTTGCTATTGAATCCAAACTGCTTTCACATCATCTTAAAGTAAAAAAAAAAAAAAAAAAAATCTTAAGTGAAACCATCCTAAGTCAAGGACCATACGTGTAGACGTATATAATATACTATAAGCATATTATTTCCTCCTTACCTTGTTAATTTTTCTAAGTTTTAAAGGGAAACTGTGTCCAAAATTAAGAGGAATATTTTAGATGATATTCAAATGTAATGCACACATCTTCATATTAAAGTGATTGGGGATTATTTTTATTTTTGTATTTTCGACTTTATTGAGGCATAATTGACAAATAAAATTGTATATATTTAAAGTGTACAATGTGATGATTTGACATAGGTATACTTTGTGAAGTGATTACACACCATCTAATTAATTAACACATCCATCACTTCACATAGTTAGCTTGTTTGTTTGGAGAGAATATTGAAGTTCTCTTCTCTTCGCAAATTTCAAGTACACAACACAGTATTACCAGCTGTAGTCATCACGCTGTATATTAGATCCCCAGAGCTTATTCATTTTATAACTGAAGATTTGTACTCTCGGACCAGCATCACCCCATTTCTCCCACCCCCTGATCTTGCTAACTACCATTTTACTCTGTTTGATGAGTTTGGCCTTTTTTTCATTCTACATATAAATAGAATTTAATGATTCATCAGTTGCACATAATGCCCAGTGCTCATTACATCAAGTGTCCTCCTTGATGCCCATCACCCAATTACTCCGTTCTCCCATCCACCTCCCCTACAGCAACCCTTAGTTTCTTTCCTAGAGTTGAGTCTCATATGGTTTACCTCCCTCTGTTTTTTATCTTCTTTATCCATTCATCTGTCAATGGACATCTGAGGTCTTTCCATAGCTTGGCTAGTATGGGCATTAGTGCTACAAACATTAGGGTGCAGGTGCCCCTTTAGATCACTATGTTTACATCCTTTGGATAAATAACTAGTAGTGCAATTGCTGGGCCATAGGGAAGCCCTATTTTTAACTTTCTGAGGAACCTCCACACTGTTTTCCACAGTGGCTGCACCAGTTTGCATTCCTACCAACAGAGTAAGAGGGTTCCCCTTTCTCCACATCCTTGCCGATATCTGTTGTTTCCTGAATTATTAATTATAGCCATTCTTACAGGTGTGAGGTGGTACCTCATTGTGGTTTTCATGTATATTTTCCTGATGCCAAGTGATGTTGAGCATCTTTTCATGTGTCTGTTGGCCATTTGTATGTCTTCTTGGGGGAAATGCCTGTTCATGTCTTCTGCCCATTCTTAACTGGGTTTTTTGGTGTTTTTGTGCTGAGTTTGGTAAGTTCTTTATAGACTATGGATATTAGCCTTTTATCTGATAAGTCATTTGCAAATGTCTTTCCCCATTCTATAGGCTACCTTTTAGCTTTGTTGACTGTTTCCTTCACTGTGCAAAATCTTTTTATCCTGACGAAGCTATTGGGAGCTATTGGGAAATAGCTCATTTTTGCTTTTGTTTCCCTTGCCTTTGGAGATGTGTCCAGCAAGAAGTTGCTGTGGACAAGATCAAAGAGACTACTGCGTATGTCCTCGTCTAGGATTTTCCGCATCATATTTTCTTTATCCATTCATCTGTGGACAGACACGTAGCTTGTTTCCATACCTTGACTATTGTGAATAATGAGCAATAAACATCAGAGTGTAGATATCTCTTTGACATATTAATTTCAATAATTTTAGGTAAACACCCAGAAGTGGAATTCCTGGGCCATAGGGTAATTCTATTTTTAATTTTTTGAGGAAACTTCATAGTGTTTTCCATCGTGGCTATACTAATTTACATTCCCAGTAATAACACACAAAATTTCCCTTCTCTCCACATCTCACCAATATTCATTATCTGCTGTCTTTCTCACAAAAATCATCCTAACAGATGTGCAGTAATATCTCTTAGTGATTTTGATTTGCATTTACCAAATAATTTGTGGTGTTGAGCATCTCTTCATGAACCTATTGGTCATTTCTATATCTTTTTTGAAAAAATATCTATCCAGGTCCTTTGCCCACTTTTAAATCAGATTGTTAGGAGGTTTGGTTTTTTTTTTTTGTTTTTTTTTTTGTTGTTGTTGTTGTTATTGAGTTATGTAAGTTCCTTAACATCTGAAAGTGATTGAACAAGCATCCCCATCGACTGTTATAAAAGAGATTATTTAATTGTAGATACACAGAAAGTGTCCAGACAGTGGCAGATTATTCACTAGACAGACAAATCAAGAAATTATTCTTTTTGAAAAAAATGGTTTTAACCTACATAGCTATACACACCCATTGGCTCACGTAGTTATTGAATTTTCATAGTGTCAAAAGAAAAAAACATTTAAGTAAGCCACCTTAAAACCATGGCAAAATTTTAATTAGGTAATAAAAATACAGAATGAGACTTTACTTTGAAATACAAAATTTTAAAATAAGTTTATTTCTATTTAATGAAAGAGATGATATGCTTACAACCATATGCCAATTCTTAAAATTTACCAAGAAATGAATCCATCCTCACTGGGTTTCTTAATTTTTTTCACATTCATACAAAATTGCCTATGTTTTCATCAGCAGAATCATTTGAGAAGGTTGTTTTCTTTCAGTATTATTCAAAGATTCATCCATTTTCCAAAAAGATTTCTTAATCCTTTGAAATTTAAATCATTCTCTTTTGAAGAACTTAGTCATCATGTTTGTCCCTTTTTATTTCAATTGGTAACATGTGTAATGCTGCCAGGTTCACAATATCAATGGTGTCACGTGTGATTAGAGCAGTTCTCCAACATTATTTTCCATAAAATTAAGTTGCTTCCAAATCTGCAGTTATGCCTTAAAATTTATTACAATTTTATTTGCAAAAATTGGATGTCTGTATCTTTATATAATCATAGATAAAGATGATGACAAAACTCACCACTTTTGGTAGAAAAGGGTAAATATATTCATGTTATGAACACTTTTATTTCTCTGATAACATCAAATAAAAGAGATTGGATAGTGATGACGAGGACAGAGAACAGTCCTTTACATGTGTATGTGGGTATGCATTAAATACTTGGACCCTGAGAGCACTACCATGTTATCCAGAAAACTTTAGTGCAAAAGCTGAATAAAACTAGGTAAGCATCCTCTCCCATTTTCAGTCCCCAAATATGCAAATAGACTGGGTGACTTAAACCAGATATTATTATATATAATAGTCATAACATTATCTAGCCCAGGAATTCTGCTATACTGATGACTATTTTACTTCCTCTTTTTTTAAGATTTTACTTATTTATTCATGAGAGATACAGAGATAGAGAAGCAAAGAAACAGGCAAAGAGAGAGAAGCAGTCTCCATGCTCTGACGTGGGACTCGATCCCGGGACCCCAGCATCACACCCTGGACTGAAGGCAGATGCTCAGCTGCTGAGCCCTCTGATAACTATTTAAACCAGAGTAGAAAAAGGGAATAGAAATTTAAGGTGGAAATATCAGACATGTTAGGAGGGGAAAAATGAACTTTTAGAGACACTAAAGTATGTATGTGTGGAGGATTTATGTTTTGAACAGCTAAAAGGCATCATAAATATCCTGATTAGGGAAAGGGAGAAAGAAATAGTGAGAGAGGTCCAAAGTACAGAAAATAAAATGTGATCACCTAAAAGACTAAATGGACCTAAAAGACATGTATAGAACATTCCACTCGATAGCAGGAGAATTTATATTTTTCTAAAGTGAGCACAGAACTTTCTTCAGTACAGATCACATGTTAAGCCACAAAACAAGTCTTAACAAATTTTAAAAGACCGAAATAATATGAAATCTTTTCTAACCACAACTGAAAGGAGCTAGAAATGAACAGTGGAAGGAAAACTGGAAATTTCACAATATGTAGAAATGAAACAGCACACTTCCAAACAATGTGTCAAAGAAAATCAAAACAGTATCTAGAAAATATCTCGAGACAATCAAAAATGAAAACACGGCATACCCAAACCTATGAGATGGAAAAAAAGCAGTACTAAAAAGGAAGCTGATGATAATAAATGCCTACATTAAAAAGAAATACCTCAATAAACAACCTAATTTTACACCTCAATAAACTAGAAAAGAACAAATGAAGCTCAAAGTTAGCAGAAGGAAGGAAATAACAAAGATTAGAGTGGAAATGTTAACAAAAAGACAGTAGAGACTACTATGAAAATCTATATGTCACCAAATTGGATAACGTAGAATAAGTGGATAAATTGCTAAACATACAACTTATCAAGATTGAAACATGGACAAAAAGAAAATCTGAACATATCTATAACTAGTAAAGCGATGAATCAGTAATGAAAAAGCCTCCCAAGAAAGAAAAGTCCAGAATCAGAGGGCTTCATAGATTTTTACCAGACATTTAAAAAAGAATTAATGCCAATCCTTCCCAAACTCTTCCAAAAAATTGAAAAGGAGGAAACATTTTCAAACTCATTTTAGAAAGTTAGCATTACTATCGTACCAAAGTCAGATAAGGACACTACAAGGAAAGAAAATTATAGACCAATATCCATGATGAACATGGATGTAAAAATCATCAACAAAACACTAGCAAACCAAATTCAATAATACATTCAAATACTCGTATAACATGACCAAGTGGGATTTATCCTTGGGATATAAGTATGGTTCAGCATAAAAAAATCAATTACTGTGATACACCACACTGACAGAATGAAGGATAAAAATAATAAGATTATCTCAAGAGAAGCAGAAAACAAATGTGACAAAATACAATACTCTTTCATGATAAAAACTCTCAATACGCTAAGAAAGAAGAAAATAACCTCAACATAATAATATGAAAACAACATATTAAATATGAGAAGCCAACAGCTACAATGATACTTGATGATGAAAAACTGAAAGCTTTTCCTCTAAGATAAGAAACAAGACAAGGATACGCATGCCATCTACTCCTATACCACACAGCACTGGCAGTCCCAGGAGGAGCAGTTAGGCAAGAAATAAAAGGCATCCAGATCAGAAGCAGAGAAGTAAATGATCTCTGTTTGCAGATAACATGATCTTAAATGAAGAAAACCCTAAAGAGTTCACACACACACATACACACACACACACAAACTGTTCACTAAATTCAGTAAAGATGCAAAGTACAAAATCAACATGCAACAATTAGTTGCACTTCTACACACTAACAGCGAATTATCTGAAAAGGAAATTAAGAAAACAATAGCATTTACATCTGCACCAAAAAGAATAAACCACTTTAAGAATAAACTTAATGAAGGAGGCTAAAGCCTTGTACACTGAAAACTAAAACACTGATGAAGGAGATTAAAGACGCAAACAGAAAGACAAACCATGCTCCTGATTGAAAGACTTAATATTGTTAAAATGTCCATCTACCCAAAGTGATCTACAGATTCATTGCAATTCATATCAAAATTCCAATGGCATTTTTTACACAAATAGGAAAAGCAATCCTAAAGTCATATGGAACGCTAAGTAGTCAAAAATTATCTTGTAAAAGAAGAACAAACCTGGAAGCCTCACACTTCCTGATTTCAAAATTTATTATAAAACTATAGCAATCAAAATGGTATGGTACTTGCATAAAGACAGACATAGAACAATAGAACAGAATAGAAAGCACAGAAATAAACTCATACATACAATCAACTGATCTTTGATAAGAAATGAAAGCACTCAATGGGAAAAGGATATGTCTTCAACAAATAATGTGGGGAAAACTGGATATCCACTTGAAAAGAATGGTATTAGATCCTTATCTTACACCATACACAAAAATCAGTTCAAAATGGATTAAAGACTTAAATATAAGACCTGAAACTGTAGAAGACCTGGGGAGTGGGGGGTAAATAGGAGAAATGCCTACAGACCGTGGTCTTGGCAATAACATCCTGGATATGACACCAAAAGTTCAGGCAACAAAAGCAAAAGTAAACAAATGGGACTGCATCAAACTAAAGAGCTTCTGCACAGCAAAGGAAACCATTAACAGAGTGAAAAGGCAACTTTTAGAATGGGTGAAAATATTTGTAAACCACATATCTGATAAGAGGTTTATATCCAAAAGGAACTCTTACAACTCAATTGTAAAAAGGATAATAATCTGATTTTTAAAATGGGCAAAAGACTTAAATAGACATTTTTCCAAAAAAGACATACAAATAGCCAGCAGGTACATAAAAAGGAGCTCAGTATCCCTAATCATTATGGAAATGCAAACCAAGCCACAATGGGATATTAACTCTCACCCGTTAGGATGACCATTATCAGAAAACAAAAGATAACAAGTGTCAAAGATGTGGAAAAATTGAAACCCTTGTGCACTGTTGGAAGAAATGTAAGATATTTCGGCTGCTATTGGAAACAATATGGAGTTTCCTCAAAAAAATTAAAATTAGAATTACCATATGACCCAGGAATCCCACTTCTGGGTATTTATTCAAAATAAATTAAAATCAGAATCTCAAAGATATATGTTCATTGTTCCATTATTCACAATAGCCAAGATGCAGGAACAATCTAGGTTTCCATTAATGGGTCAATGGATTTTTTTTAATGTGACACGCATACCATGGAATATTATTTAGCCCTAATTTTAAAAAAAAGAAGTCTTGAAATATGTGACAACATGGATGAACCTAGAAGACATTATGCTAAGTAAAATAAGACTGTCACAGATGGATAAATAACTGTATGATCCCACTTCCATGAGGTATCAAAAACAGCCAAATTCATAGAAGCAGAGAACAGAATGGTAGTTTCTAGTAGTTGAGGGGAAGTGGAAATTGGGAGTTGCTATTCAATGGGTATACAGTTATCAGTTATGTAAGATAAATAAGTTTGAGATCTGTTACACAAAATCATGACTACTGTTAATAACACTGTACTGTATACTTAAACATTTATTAAACGGGCAAATCTCCTGTTAAATGTGCTTATAATATCTTTTTAAAAACTCACCACTTTGACTTGTTGCCTATAGCCCTCAGAATTTTATGCACATACACACACAGAGAACCCCCCCTTATTTTCATAGAGTGCCTAATTCTAATATTAATGTATATAATAACTAATTATGTAATTAATGC
The DNA here is from genome assembly GCF_011100685.1 of Canis lupus familiaris. Lineage (NCBI taxonomy): Eukaryota > Metazoa > Chordata > Mammalia > Carnivora > Canidae > Canis > Canis lupus. The sequence continues at coordinate 5,076,604 of NC_049258.1, forward strand.
AGTAATTAATTTATTAAATGCTGCCTTGTGGTAAGCTATTTTAGACACTGAAATACAACCTAATAAGGCAGATTTAATTTTAAATTCCTCCTATATAGAAATGGAGTCTCACTATTTCTAGCATTATTTTATATCTCAATAAATCTAATCTCTTCTAAACATTTTCAGATTCCTTATTAAGTTACTTCTGACTTACATAATTTACTAGAAAATTCATTAAAGCATTCATTAATTTTTCACCAATCTATAAACCTTATCACTGCAATTTTTATGAGCTAAGATATAATTAACTAAGTTTGATTTTTTAATTTTAGGAACAAGTCATTTACCTACACTACCAACAGTTTTATAATAATTACATTTTTACTCTATCAGATTTCTTTCCCCATCAGGTCCAGTAATTAGAACTCCACACTTAATATTTCACCATCAGAGTGACATACATATCTGTCTTTTTTACTCTCAATCTTTAAATACTGAAGACTTCATGATCTTACCTCTCTATTTGAAAGAAATCAATAGCAATATTGTACACAAAATTGCAGGATTAAATATATTATAGATATGTCCATTAATGGAAAAATTTGATCTTTGTTTCCTAACATTTATATCATAAATGTTATTTATTTATATCATAATATTTCTATCAGCTTCCTCCAATATAAATTAAACGTTAGTGATTCTTAACAGGTAGAAACAATGATTAAACATTATCTCTCTCTCTCTCTCTTTTTTTTTTTTAACATTATCTCTCTTAAAAGAAATATGAATTCCCTGAATAGTGTGAATGTTTATCCTGCCAGCAGGGTCTCCTGAGATATGGTTCCTTTAAGAGACAAAAACTCTTAACAATAACCAACATGGTCTCTTAAATAAAATTCAGGAATTGTTTTAGACAATCCAGAAATTGTGTTCCTACAAAGATACAACACAAAATCTAAAAATAAATAAATAAAATGAAGTCATCGGAGGTTTGCTCAAGCTAAGAATTCAGTCAGTTGAGCAATTTCATCAATTTAGGTATGACCTAATATATTACCCAAAATATTTATTTCCCTTTCTGAGATTTAAAACTTCTGAAACTAAGAATTTAAATGGCAATTATCCACATTTGTTTTTACTGTTTTTTCTTTCACTTACAAGATTATAATCAGAATTTGCAGACAGTGTCTTTACATGAAATATCCAGTGTAATGTGAACGATGATGAGTCTTTTCAAAGTAAAAATCTTTATATGAAATATACTTAAATTAAGAAAAACTCATGTGAAGTCAAGATAAACTGCTTTCTGACAAGCTAGATGTTACATGAACATTAGGAAGTAAAATGTGTGTTTACTGGAAAAGAAACAGGAAGCATTTGCAAAATAATTCAGAGGAGTCTTCTTTGCCCAATGACATAAAGAACGAATAAATGTGCTGTGTCCACTGAGCACCAACAGAAAAGCTGTATGATGGATTTCATTCACTATTTTTCAGTCTTCCAGTTTAGAATACATCTAAAGTATTACTATATTCAAAGATTACAAGGGGTTATTGGAAAATCAAAGGTAAGCATGTGACCTAGCATATTACAACAAAAATATCATACAGAGAAGTATTTTTCTATCAAGGTCACTAAAACTCAAAATTATAAGGAAAGAAAGAAAACCTTAATTGATGTAAGACATTCTTTCATTCTTTATCTCAGAACAAAAATAGATCTTTGTAAAAAAAAAAAAAATTCTTGACATTTCCAAACCTTCAAGTTGAGAGAAGCCAGAGATTTTTCCAACTTTTTTTTTTTTTTTTTTTTTTTTTAACTAAAGAATCATCTAGAATTTTAAAGCAGCCTTGGAAGGGGGGATTTTTTTAAATTAAATAATGTATACTAGAAAGCGAATATGAAAATTAGCATGTGAAAGGCTCACATCTGAAAGTATTTTGTCAATCAGAAAACAAGAAGTCAGTACCAACAAGGGACAAAGTATAAAAATGTGTAAGACGCATTTATAAGAGCTTATAAAGCTTTGATAAAGTACATATACGTACATACACGTATTTATATGCATGCATGGAAGTTAACTACAAACACCAAGCAAAAATAAATAAATAAATAAATAAATAAATAAATAAATAAATAAATAAATAAAAATAAACGCCAAGCACAATGAATGTGTTATGGAGTGACTACTTGGGCCTCCACCAAATTCATATGTTAAGGCCAACCCCCTGCGTGCCTACATTTGGAGAGGGGGCCTTTCAGGAGGTCATTACGTTGAGATGAAGACCTAAGGATGGGGCCTTGACCAGACAGCATTAGGGTTTTTATGAGGTGACACAAAACTTCCTGAACAAAACAGGAATAATTCTTGACCCTATAGCTCAGGATACCAATGACAACAGTCTTCGTCCTTACTCCTGCCCAGGTCAGAAGCAATCCCTTTTTTTTTTTTTTTTAAGATTTTATTTACTTATTGGAAAGATCTGAGAGAGAGAGAGAGAGAGAGAGAGAGAGAGAGAGAGAGAATGCAAGCACAGAGAGAGAGAGGAAGTGGACTCCCTGCTGAGCAGGGATCCCAGTGCAGGGCTCGACCCCAGGAACCTGAGACCATGACCTGGGCTGAAGGCAGAAAAAAAAAAGCCAGCATGGGAGTACAGGGAGAAGCTGGCCATCCACAAGCAAGGAGCATCACCCGCGAGGCCAGGCGGGCCCTGCAAGGAGAGAGGCTCTGCCCCCCCGGAGGGGGGGGCGCCTGGTGCCGACGCAGACCAGCGGACGGGCTCCTAGTCTCCAGGAGAGACGCGCTGGAGGGGAGGGGCCAGGTGTGAAGGTAGGGGAGGGGGGCAGGTGTGAGGGGAGGGGAGAGGGCAGGTGCGAGGGGAGGGGAGAGGGCAGGTGTGAAAGGAAGGGAGGGGGCAGGTGTGAGGGTAGGGGAGGGGGCAGGTGTGAGGGGAGGGGAGGGGGCAGGTGTGAGGGGAGGGGAGGGGGCAGGTGTGAGGGGAGGGGAGAGGGCAGGTGTGAGGGGAGGGGAGAGGGCAGGTGTGAAAGGAAGGGAGGGGGCAGGTGTGAGGGTAGGGGAGGGGGGCAGGTGTGAGGTCGGGATGGGGGCAGCTGTGAAGGTAGGGGAGGGGGGCAGGTGCGAGGGGAGGGGAGGGGGCAGGTGTGAGGGGAGGGGAGGAGGGGAGGGGGCAGAGGAGCCGCAGTCCCGGTCCCAGCCAGTCAAACAGGCAGTTGGGAAACCAGCCTCGCAGCTCGTAAGCCAGAGCAGCGCAGCCCCGCGTGGCCCTCAGCGCGGCGCTCACGAACGCCCACAATCCCACCCAGGCGTGATGAGCCTTCGCTCGTTTCTCCAGGGGAAGCAACGCGTCTTCTCCATACATCCCCCCGCCCCCCTCCTCCCAGACCCAGCAGGCCACTAGGGGAGCGAGGGCTCTAAGCGGCCGATGCCCCCGGCCCGGGGTTCCTGGGTCCCTCCCAGGGAAGGTTTCCATGCCCGGGGGCAAGGGGGGCACAGCAGCCGCGTGCAGGCCTGCGGGGTGCTGCCTGGGGCAGCCCGGGCGGCCCTGGTGCCCTAAGCTCAGCGGCGCTGATCCCCACCGCGCGGCGACGCCTGCCAGTTCATTCATTCAGAGCCGCAGGGGTGCCCGGTGACTCCAGGGCAGCAGCTATTTTAAGGACATGTCGCTTCTGTTTATTTTTTAATGCTAAGGAGAACGCACCGAGTGGGTCAGAGGAAGACCTTTTGCACACAAAAGAAAGGGTTCTTTCAAAAAATGAGTGTGTTGACATTTAGAGACTCAGCCCTTCTTTGGGGGATAGACTTCCTTGCTCCTGAAGCCCTGACTGGTAGCAGAGTGACACAGAGCCCGGCCACCCCGCACCTGCTCTGAATGTTGGGTTTTAAAACACTCGAGGCTGTAAGACGGACCCAGGCCGACCATGTAAAGCTCCCATATTAATTATTGCAGAGCCTTCCATAGCCTCCGGCCAGGCTGCAAAGGCTGGTGATGAACCTCACCTGGGTTGCAACCAGACCCATTAACAAAAATTGCAGTTAATGGAGTTAATGGAAGAGACACCCCAGACAAAAATACGCAGGAAACCGGTCTTTGCAATACTACCTACGGCATTTTCCCATAATAACCATAGTGGGGTTATTGGTCAGCTGTCATGGATTATGGGGCGCGCAGGGACTGATTAAGGAGGAAAACAGGAAGATAAGGGCATGAGCCAGACCACGTATGGGTGGGGAGGATATAAACCTAGAAAAACTGAGAAGGTCAAAGGCAGCAAGGATAGCAAACGAGGTCTGATAGCAAATCATAATGTATGCCACAGCCACATTCTTAAGAAATATATGTCTATCAAAAGTAGTTCAGAGGATTTTTTTAGAAGTTAATATAGCATTTCTATTTTTAAGAAAAAAAAACTGATGTACTTAACTAATGTAAAAAGAACATTACCGAGAATAAATTAGCAGCCCTTAAAATATTATTTTTCATGCTCTAAACCAACATTTTCACATTTCAATGGAAAATGACTCATTTTGTCACATTAAAAAGCCTAAGTCAAAGTAAAAAAATCTGTATGGAAATTATACTGAGCTTCCTAGTAGATGGAGATGAACCAGGTTACACTGAAATAGAAAAATATCGACTTCTCCACAAAATCGATTCTCGAAGCCTAAACAATTCATTGCTTGGATAGAAAAAAGGTTTTTTTTTAAATAAGTAGCCCAACGTAGTTTTTCTTCCTCTCTCACTCTTATATCCCATATTCTCTGTATCTCAATCTCCCTCAAGCCCTTAATTAAATTCTCATTGGAGTTACTATATCCAAATAAAAATTCCATCCTGCGAAGTCCTTTTTTATAATCCATATTGCTTTGTTCTGTCCTTCAATTTCTCTTCCCACAACCCGACCCAAACCTCAAGGTCCCAGCATTCCCCCACTACTCTACTGGTTTAGTGGAAGTTGGGAAGTTAAGGGAGGATATGAGAAAAATGTTTCTGATTCTCCAGGAACAAGTTTGTCCCTGTCCTGCGTTCATCCCCTCCAATCACTTTCTTGAGAACCACACCCCCTGTTTCACACAGAAAACGCTATTTATTAATCATCTTTCTCAAGTGCCTTGTTGATCATATTGTGCCTCTTTTTGGAAGCCTGTGGTCATCTTCAGTTGTCATTTTAGTCATTGGAATGGATAATCTTTTAGATTTTTAAAGAATAATTGCTCAAATGCACAATACCTAGTTATTTCAGGAACGTTTAAAGCAGGCCTTATTAGCACTTCTTTTATCTGAGGATATTTTTATTTTCCCTGGCATATTACATGCAATATCACTGAAGGCTTAGGCATTTAACTCAATTAAAACATAAATGTTAGATGCTTCTTTTCTTTTTTTTTTAACCCAAGAGGTTACAATGGAAATGTTCACTGTTCTTGCTGTGGAAGACATTCACAGGAAACTGGAGATTTCCTTTGAATGAATAATTAAGTTTTTAAAATACTCAAATTAGTGCTGCATTGAATTATAAACTGTCACTTCCAATAATCGTTTGTTCTGACATCTCTACATTACCAAACTGTATTTCTGGAAAAAAAACAAAAACAAAAAACAAAAAACTAGTGGCCAGGGACAGCCTTTTGTCACTATCCATGGAAAGTATTATAAAAAAATTCCGCCTAAGATTGTTTGTATATCAGCAACCCAACTCGTTCAATGATATTTAGAAATCAAAAATATCAGAAATATTTAGAAAGCAAAAAGAATATTACAGTAGTCATCTGTAAAATAAATTTTACATTGTGAGCATATACTGTTGCTAATATTTTTTTCTTATTTTGAAATAAACATCGCATGTGAAAAAGTATTACACTCGTGATAAATCTGCTGCCTTGGTAAGAGCATAAAAAACATGAAAAAAAATTAAAAAATTAAAAAAATAAAAAAAATGAAACCAAGTTCATGAGAATAGCCTTGACTCGTCCTCATCAAAGTGGTATTTCTACAACACAATCTAGAATTGTTTCTGTTTGTGACTTGTTCCAGTTGTCTATTGCTAATTAACAAACCGCTCCAAATTTAGTAGTTTAAAAAAATAATCATTTGTTTTGCTCATAAATATGAAATGTGAGCAGTCACTAACATCTTATCTCTGCCTAATGGACCATCAGCTGGGGAAAGGCAAGAAACGAAGGATGCGTGGGCTGGGTATCAAATTATCTGAATGCTTACTCATTCACACGTCCCGCAGTTGTGGCGGCCGTAGGATGGATGGGATTTTCGCTGTAGCTGTGGGCTAGAACTCCTACCCACGGTCCTTCACGTGGCTGTTTGGCTTCCTTACAGCATACTGCCTGCCAGCTGAGAGCGAACATCTTAAGAGGACAATCGGAACACCTGTGGCACTTTTATGACACACCCCCACCTCTGAAGTCACACAGCATCACTCAGCTGCACTCCATCAGTTAGGGCAGTTACAGAGGCCCTCCCCATTCAAAGGGAGGAAATATGAACCCTACCAATCGGAAGACTTGTCAGTCTCGCAGTGTAGAAACTACATGTGAGTTGGGGTAAATTGTGAAGACCATCTTTGGAAAGTCCAATGTACTATATGATTGCACAAATACAGATAATTTCAGAAGATGTGGCTCTCCTACAATATACGTTTCACAAAATACTCCTACAAAAGCTTCCTTTGCCAAATACTTTTTTCTGCAGCAGGGGAGATTTTTATGAATTTGATTCTGGGTACAATAAGAGAAGTTTCTAGGCTGAATATTATCCAAAAAAAAAAAAAAAAAAAACCTTCCTTCTGATGAGAAGCCCGTTTATCAAACTATCTTGCTTCACTCCGTCAAGAGCTTATTAGGGTTGGGGTTTGGTCACCTTATTATCACTCTTTGTGGAATATACAATTAACTACTTTGGTTTATCCAGAAGGAATCCATTATGTACCTACGTAAGAAGTAAATATCCCTGGCTGGCCTAACCCTGTACCTTTAAATCAGTCAGTCAGCTCCTTTGTTTCAACATGCAATAATTTTGAGCCCTGGCATCTTTGCCTTGTTCCCAATCTTAATCACAAATGTTGACCCATTTCACATCCTGTTTCATGACCTTATCCTCAACCCCAGACCTCTTGCGTCAGCCTCTTGACTGGAGACTCACACTCATTGCCTTTAAATCTGATGATGCATAGGACAGGTTTATGGGTCGTTGCCTTGAACATGATTCTCATCTTTCCTCAGGCTACATCTCCTTCCACTACTCCAGACACGAGTCTACTGCCCCTGCTGGTACCCTGCAGCGCAGCCTCTGCAACCCTATCTGAGCAACAGCCTATGAAGCCACCATTTCTGGGGCCTGGGAAAGCTGAAAGAATGATGCCCCAACAGAGAACACAAGTGTGAATTACTCAGATGTTCACTTTCAATTCATTTAGCATCTAGCCGAAGAAACATATATGTGAACAGGTAAATATAATACAAAACAGAATAAAGTGAATGCTGTAAGAAAAATATAAACTAGTTAGCAATATTATTTGGTGATTCAGATAAATAAACAAATGCTTAATTTTCCTAGGAAATCATCTGATACTGACAAATAAGGATGCATGATACACATAGCTTCTGGATTACTGTGGTTAGTTGGCTATCCCTAAGGAAATAGAAGCACTTGCCGGTGGGCACCAGAGAAAAATAGTGTCCCTGGACCGAACCTATTCATTGTTAACGAATGACAGCTCTCACAATCCGCATGCTAGATCTCTCTGCCAGGGGTGGCATGGTGCAAGGTCACTTAAATTTTCAGCCAAGAGGATAGATCCCAAACAGTTCACCACAAAAGTTCATCATTGACGGCTCTATTGGAGCAGAAGAAACAAGTGTTGCGGGTGCTCGGAGATAGGCTACATCCCCATGGGGATCTTTCTGATCTCATTTATACTTAAATATTTGGTGACACACAGTTCTGGCAGTGTTTGGCAGTTACTGCCTATGCGGTTCTGTCCTATATAAAAATCCCCACATGTTTATTTTTGATATTATTTAAATTTCCTCTATGTGTTTCTTACCAACATTCTAAATGTTGTCTTTGATCTTTTCTTTTTATTCAACTAGTTTGACTCACTGAAATTCCAAGATAGATTTTGGCAGAGGACACAAAGAACTGAATAGATTAAATATTTTTCTGATTCCCTTTTCAACTTTGGAGTAAACACAAGTTAAAAGTTATTGTCAATACCATGTGACTTAATGAAAGGTGCTGTATATGTATTTATGTGTACTTCAGAAGAATATTTGCTGCTAATATCCTTTGGAAGATATAGTTGAACATCGGCACATTTTTCCTTTATCAAAATTGTTAGGCCAAGATCATTTTTGCGCTTTATTTTAAATTGCTGGGGAAAACCTTGAGTGTTCCAAGAAAAGAAAATAGAGAGAGAGGGAAAGAAAGAAAGAAGAAAGAAAGAAAGAAAGAAAGAAAGAAAGAAAGAAAGAAAGAAAGAAAGAAAGAAAGAAAAAATGAGCCTCTCTTTATAGAAGCTAACCCTTTGAATGTAGATGACTAATGCTTGAGAAATGAATAATCATTGCATAAAATTGTGAGTGTTTAGTGGGAGTTTAGTGGGGTGTGTAGTTTCTTCATAGTCTATGGACTATTTTGTAATTAAAATATAACTTTATCTCTTTGTCTTATATAACATAATATAAATTATTGAAATATTGGAAATATAGATAAATTTTAGTAAATCAAAATCATTACAGGAAAGAATCCTGAATAATGAATTCATTCCTGGGTCCTTAAAGGGCAGCCTATACAGTGTTCTATTAATCTGACTGCTGCCCATCTGCAGTTATTTACTCTGGCCCTGCTTCTGTCATAGTAAATCTCTCATGAGAAAGTATCTGAGTGTGAACTCTGCACTCTGGTCTGAGACTGTGAAGTCGATCACCTTCCTTGTCATTCTTCTCCTGGCTGTCTCAGTAGGCAGACTGGATGGATCTATCCATCCAATCTTCTATCAGCAGATTGGGCTCCAGCCTGAGCTGGACCACAATTCTGGAGGCCTGGCCCACTCCACAGTGGGAACAATTAGTTGAGCTTCTATAGATCCAGTCTTGATATGAAGGCTACTAGTATCCCTTCCTAGCATTCCAGTTGCCTTTCAGACTTCAATAATCAATTTTATCTTGTTAGGAGGTTCCTTGGAATACCCACCTTCTGGTATTTAAGAACTACCAAACCAAATAATATTTTAAAAATAGGACATTCTTCAGTCATAGGCTCTCCCGTGAAGCGGTTGCTAGCTCCTAGGTGTATCTTATATCTGTAGAGATATAAAACAGGCTGCAATAACTAGATTATATACAACAGGATACATTCAGATGTCAGTGCTCTATTTGAAATCCAAGTGTATGTTTAGTTTTAAACCTGGTATTTTAAAAAATTGATGGTTTCCTTTTACTAAGCATCCTGGCTTCTGAAATATTTTACTGTTAATATATAGTTCAATCCTTCACTGTGGTCACCCGGATGCCTGGCACCTAATGCCTGGTCACTCATAAAGAGTCAAGTTTACATCCAGCCAGGCCGCTGAAACAACCACATATTCATCTGGTTATTTTTTCTCTAACCAAACAAGCTCAGACCAGTATTTCTGTTGATCTATAGGTTCTCAGAATATTCTCATTTTGCCCAGTCCCTCATAAGCATGTACCAATCATTGACTGGAGTGTCAACTGTAAACCATCAACTAACTCCCTTTTTGACCTGGGCCTATCTTCTTTCTTATATTTTATTTTATACTATACGTCTGTGTCTGGACATAAAGAAGCCATCAGTGTAGAGAACTGAAAATCTAGAACCAGAGCATATCCCTATTCTGAATAACACTAGCATGCAACATCTGCTTAGCATGGATAAAATAGAAAGCAATAAAAAAAAAATAGAAAGCAATATATACATAGTTCCTGCCTTCATGCAGTTGATAATCTAAGAACCTAAGATTGAAGATAGAGATAGTAACTACAAAGGAAGGAAAAAAGGGAGTAGGAAAGTTAAGACAAGTAAATGATGTAAAAATGCCAAGGCGCAGCAAGGCTGGAGAAGCCCTCAGTGAATCATGTGCTGAAATGTAAGAAGTGCCGCATAAAGTCACTTAGTCCCATAGAGCTCACCTCTTCCTAAGCCATGGTGCCAGAAATTCCAGATTTAATGATTTTGCTTAACCAATCAAATTATGCAGTATGTGGCAGAAATTCAAGAAATACTGAGTAAATTTTATAACAGGAACTCTTTAGCTCCAGCCTTTCACCAGATTGGGTCCCAAGGACATAATCCCAGGGGATTTGGGAATATGTTCTAGAACAGTATGCAAGCACCAGGCTCCAGAGGAGTGGGCTGGATGCATGCTCACAATTTGATCACTGCCAGCTCAGCTGAAGACAATAATTTATTCTGATTTCCTATTTGGACTTTGAAAACTCAATGTGAATGGCTAACCATCCTCTAACATGTCTTATTTTCATAAAAGAAATACTAACAGCCACACGATAAAAACCTATAATATCAAACTCTGGCAACCACATTCAGTACTGACCTACTTAAACTATTGGCCCTGTTAAAAGAGAAAAATTAAAGCAGATGTGCCTTGATAATCCATTCTTTTACAATGAAATAGATTTAGCAACTGAATTTCAACTACGGTGCTAAGGGAGACTCATTACGGTGATTTTCCAATCTAGTTTAAACTTTTCTGTGGTCATTTTAGATACAGATAGAGATTAATTTTATGGAGAAGGGTTTTAGAAGGCTAAGGTTCAAAGTTTTGAACCATCTATGAGCCAGTTAGCAGCATTTTGTGAACCACATTCATAGTTCTTATCAGTTCTTGGTTCTAAAGTGAACCATTTGGTCATGCGTTGAATGAATATTTGAGGGTCTGAACATGTTAAAGAAAACGGATGGCTGACCAAAACAAACAAACAAATAAAAAACTATCACTCCTTGAAAATCTTAAATCGATGGCACTTGATTTCGTAAAATATTTAAAATAATGTACCTCTGGTCCTATGCTATTAAACAAACTGGCAAACTGTCAACTGCGACACATGCTAAGCCTTTTCATAGAGATATATATGTACATTATGCTACCAGAATACGAAGGAAGAAGCACACAACTGCTTCATGATGACAAGAGTAGATTTGCTATTATTGTGATGTCGTTTATTTCAGGGAGTCAGCATGTGTATGTTTAGTTTTGTGTTGAGCTCTTACAACATTCTGGGCACCATACTAAATACATTTCAGGATTTCTCATTTGATGCTCACAAGCCTAGGAAGTGGGCAACCATTTTTCCCAGTTCAACCTTGTATGAAGGACTAAGGGAGGGGGCAGAGGAGGAATGGTCGGATATTAAATCTGGCCAGGTAGGAAGGACAAGGCCACACCTGGACTTGGAGAATATGAAGGCAACAAGGAATTCCTGAAGAGTCTGTATGCACAGTAGTTACACGGTCTCCTTTCCTGTTACAAAGATCACTTTGCCTTTATTTTAGCTGGAGGTGATGTGTCCTCAGGAACTTTCTGCAGAGCAACTTTGTCGGCTCACAAACACCAGGCAGGGGTAGCATCATCCACAACTGTTATAGAGTAAGTCACATGAGGAAACAGAGGGAGCCCTGCTTAATACAGCTGTACCAAAGCAACCTGGCATAGCCAGCCATCAGGCCAAGAGCTCTAGCAACACTGTTTCAAGTCCTGGCTCACTCATTCAATGGCCTTGTTTTTCTACTGGTGATATGTTGTAGAGATGTGAGAAGCAATGATTATCTATATAATACATTGCCAGTTTCTTCCTAATAAATATGATAAAGCTCTTACCCAGAAAATAAAGTGAGGTTGTATCCAAGGTGGACATAAATGAAGAACAAACATACAACCACCTTCCCAACATGCACATACAAGTTCAAGGCTCCGCTTGATCTAATGCATGCAGATTGTGTTACATACTGGTTTAAAATATATATATTTTATTTTTAAGTAATCTCTGCACCTAACATGGGGCTTGAACTGACAACCCCAAGATCAAGAGTCACATGCTCTACCGACTGAGCCAGCTAGGTGCCCCTATATTGTTATGATCAGAATATACTAATAGCAGCTTCCCTGCACACACTGAGTAATGTGCTCATGGCTACAGGATAATGATTTTTCATCTCAGCTGCAGATTAGAAATCTGAGCAACTGGGGGTGAATGGGTGACGGGCACTGAGGGGGGCACTTGACGGGATGAGCACCGGGTGTTATTCTGTATGTTGGCAAATTGAACACCAATAAAGAATAAATTTATTTAAAAAAATACCCACTTCTGAGGCCTCATCTTAGACAAATTCACTCAGAATAGGTCTGGGCAAGGCCCAGGTATTGTTATTTTTACAAAGGTTTCCAAGTGATTCCAATACATATCCAGATCTAAGAATCACAAACTCTTAGGAAATGCATAAACTGCTGACTACTTGGTGGTGAATTTCAATTCTTGCCAGGGTAAAGGTCCTTTTAGGCCTTTGGGGTTTTGAATACAACCCATCGCTCTGTATCCTAAATAAATTGTTTGCTTGTCTCAGCACACCTGTCAGGGTAGCTACAAAGGTGAAAAGTAAACAGTGCAGAAACTGTCCAGAGATGCCACTGAATCCCATGTACTCTCGGTGGCCTACTTTTTCCATTTTAAAGATGTGAGTTTTAAATGCAGTCCTTAAAGAATTACCATTTGCTCAAATATTTTACCTACAGTTAACATATGTTACCTCCAAAAGAGCAATGATTACTGAATTATTTATAAAATGGTATACTTCTCCAGGAAACTGAGAAACGAGAGCCTTTTCCCTACACTGCGGTCCTTTCATAATTCAAAGAAGATACGTTGCTAAGATGGCAAAATATAATACTAATACTGACAGTGCAAAGGGCAAGTTATTAGAGAAAACAAATATGGTTATGATCTCATGTCTTGCTTATTGATCTGAGCTATTCCAGTCAACACCTACTACAATTCTATTTTTATTACAGGATCTAAGTGTTATGTTTTTGTTGTTTTCAGCTCATCCTGAATCTTTTAAGATGGAGCTAAATCTCTCTAAGGCATACTTGTGGCTGTCAGGACTACATGTGTCAACAGCCTTGAGCGAGCTTATCTGCATCTTCTCTAGAACTGCTTTCTAGAAATGAGAGTGGGCTCTGCATCCCCTATCAGGTGAATAAAAAATAATTAGCATAAATAAACACATTTAGAAAATAGAGAAAAGTAGAAAAACATTATCTATAATCACATCCCCTGATCTCAGTTATTATTAAAATTTTGGTATTTTGCCTCTTAGCTTTCTTTTCTATACATCAGATTGCCTCCAACATAGAAGTAATGAGACTATATACACAATTTCATATTCTGATCTTTTTATTTAATTGTACTACATAAGTATCTATCCATGTTATGATATAATACAGTTTCCATTTTAAAAGAGACCTGAGGCAGTTTAAAAAATAATTTCAAGGGACACCTACCTGGGTGGCTCAGTCGTTGAGTGTCTGTCTTCAGCTCAAAGCGTGATCCCGGGGTTGCAGGATCGAGTCCCACATCGGGCTCCCTGCATGGAGCCTGCTTCTCCCTCTGCCTGTGTCTCTGCCTCTGTGTGTGTGTGTGTGTGTGTGTGTGTCTTGAATAAATAAATAACATCTTTAAAAATAATTAAATAAATAATAATTTCAAGATAAAACATTTAAAGATACAAAGGAAGAGCCCATCCAATAGAAGCAGATTCTCTCTGGCAGCTGACAGCACTTAAACTATGAATTTAACATTTCTCTTAGCTGATATAAAACGGGTAATTTGTAGGTATTATTTGCTCATTTTACAACAAAATAAATCATTCTTACTAATACAGAAAACAAGGAGCATGCATTAATATACATAGCATTTTTCTATACAAAGCCAATGCAGAAATTTATTACATACATCTGAGGATATAACTGGGCTGACTATATCCTTTATCTTCTGAACCAGGGAACTTTTGAGAATATATGGATGATTATTGGTTAATAACTACTGCAATAATAGGACAGCAGAAGTAAACCGGGCTGTCCTAATTATTAATTAATAAGAAAATCAAATGTCACAGATAATTTCTACTATTGTTACCTATTAGCAATAAGCATAATAAATTTTAGTCCAATCATGATCTTCTTGTTTAACTTTGTTATTTTTCTTAGAACATTCTGTTGATGTATAGTGTAGCTATTACTGAAAGTACAGACTAAATCTTGGATTAAAATTCATCATAGTCACTGTCTGTCTATGAGGGTCAATATTACACCATTTACTGAACACTTAAAGCCATCAAGCTATGGAAATATTCATGCATAGAAACTTATAATTTTAAGAGATGAACAGAAGGACTATCACTTTGTGGGGGGGAAGAGCACAAGTTATAAAGTCTGAAGCTAACAGCACATTTTAATAATTAGGACGAGGGTCAATTTTTTTTTTCTAACAAAGATCAGAAGTACATGTCCTAAATATTTAAAGATGAAGATCTTAAGAAAAAAAGAATAAACTCCACAAATGAAGTATTAAAATGAAGCCTACTTCATGAGAATATATGTTTTTAAAATCCACAAATAAATGAAAAATAGACAAAAATTCAATGAGGAGAAAATAGAAACAGATAATATGAATAAACAATCCACTAATGAGGAAACAAAAATGTCTAATACATATTTATAAAAAGATGATCATATATCACGTATAATCAGGGAAAGCGATATTAAAAGGAGTGAGATACCACTTTATATTAACTTATTTGACTAAAAAATGTATATCTGACAATACTTTATTACTGAGTCCTTTTGTTCAATGTCACTCTTTCATTACCAGATGTTGGTAAGGATGTGAAGCAACAGGCACTACTAGAGGCAGTGCTAATTGGTATTACTATTTGGAGAATAATTTTGGCACTGTGTTACTAAAATTGAGGTACAAACACAACCATCAGAAATATGGCCCCCAAACAACTAGAAACGTTGCACAAGAAATAGCAAATACACTTTGAAATGCGTACATACATCCACGACAAAGTAAAGTAAGTCTCTGGAGGCCAAAAAAGACAAGGTAACTGAAAACCAGACTCACGCTGTGTGAGTTGTCAGTGTTCAATCCCTACAAATGCAGGGACTTAGGTCTTCAAGACCACAGGGGAACAGAACAAGAGGTCTTTGGCTTGAGGGAAGCTGGAGTCAGAACTGAGACGCCCCATCCCCTCACCCTACTGGACACCACATACATGCATCCGCACACACGTACACTTAAGCACATAGACACAGTGCTTGTGTCCTAGCCGCTTACACCTTTAGTGAAAGGGTTGAATAAAAACAGATCTATCAACACTGGGAAATATAAAGAGTTTGGTTTGTATGGCCTCTAGGTAGAAAATCCTCTCCCCTGAGAATCTATAACACCAGATCTGTGCTGTATATAAGATTAGAATGTGAATGTATGCAACATAAACCGAGAATCCCCCATTTTAAGAAATTAACACTGAAGGGTGCCTGGGTGGCCGAGTCTGTTAAGTGTCTGACATTGGCTCATGTCATGATCTCAGGGTCCTAGGCTAGAGCCCCACATCCAGCTCCCACTCAGCAGGGAGTCTGCTTGTCCCTCTCCCTCTGCCCCTCCCCCCATTCATGCTCTCTCTGTCTCTCTCAAATAAAAAATGAAATCTTTAACAGAGAGAGAGAGAGAAATTAACACTGAAATGATATAAATTGGATGCCTGGCACACACACACACAAAAGCAAGCCCTCCTGGAATGAAGCTCTTGGATCTGTCACCATCCTTCCTGCAAAGGAAGGAACTGTTTAGAGAGTTATGGATCTAATAACCATGTGAACTCAAAGGGATAAAGGGCAGGCTGGGGCTAGTAATAATGGAGCTATTATAATCCACATCGAGAGGATGAGGGAAGAGGGGAGATGCAGGAATCGAGGAGAGAATTGGGTACAGAAAGTCATCTTGAGTGAAACAATGACTTTCACTTAAGAATGCATGAGGAGCATGAATAAATAAAATATTTTAAAAAAAGAATGCATGAGGAGGCATACATAATGGAGAAAATTACAAGAATGTTCTTTGTATCATTGCTCTTTCGTGCAAAAAAAAAAGGTACATTTGAGATGCATAAACAGGGCAATAAATTAGTTAACTGTTCCATAACTAGCCATTCATTGGAATATTATACAACAGTCAATAATAAATGAAAAGGCACTACATGTAACAATATGGATACATTTCAAAAATATGAGTAAAAGAAGAGCAGCTTGCAAAAGATTCCTGTAACAGCTATATAAATTTTTAGTTTGTAAAACAATATTTGTATTGTTTATATCTACATATATATGCAATAAAAGTACAAAAGCATGCACAGGAATAATAAATACGACTTTGAGATAGTGCACAACTTTTAGAACTCGGAAGAAGGGGAATGAATTTGAGGAGGAACACAAATATTTATGTATGTTTATACTATTTTCTCCTTTTTAATTCTGTCGTAAATATGGTGGTTAACATTTCACAAGTTGGGTAAGAGATACATGGCTATCCCTCATTATTTTCCCTGCTATTCTGTATTCTTGGAACATTTTATAATTAAAATCCAAGTCTCCTAATCGCTAATTTAGATGATCGGTCTTCAAACATGATGCTAAATTAAAATACGGTCATGTGAAATTAGACTAAATCCAACTCTGACAAAATATTTACATATATAATGTATACATAAATTTTTGTATACATAAATAAATATATACATAATTTAGGTAAAGTTTTCTAATAAATATCTTAAAATACAGGGTCTAATTATAGCCAAAATTATACATGTTCCCTTTAAAGAATTCCAGCTATTTATAGCATTAGAACATTGGGGGAGTTACATGGAGAAGTGTCCACATGGGAAAAAGAAGAGGCTCTAAAGAAAAGCGATAGGCAATTATAGGCAAAATTATAGCCAATCCTCGCGTTGGTAGATTTACTTTCATCCGAATTAGGACATCTCTTATCCACTTAAAATTATTAGGCTTTTAATTTTGCATTCTTATTGATTCATACACCTGACCTCATTCCAAGTTTCTTGAGGAAATTAACTGAATATACCCTCACATAGATGTATATGGATCTCATATATGTGTATATTAAGCACATAGATATATAAATATAGGAGGGGTACGACGCTGTTTGTCTTGACAGGAGAAAGTGGTTGACTACACAGAAACTGAAAAAGATCCACTTTGAAATTATAAAAGCAAACATTAAAATAACTAGTCACACGCCTGTCTTTGCCCTTCTTGCCTTCCAAGCAGAAAGGATTATTTGCTTTTGAGCAGATCCCCGATCTGGGCCTTTGCCGTGCTTGTGAGCAGGGCTGCAGAGCTGCTGATTTATGTGGTTACAATGCACAATGTGAGTTCACTAAATTTGAGGAAGTCAAAGAAATCTCCACGTGACATTCCGGGCTGGGAAGTCAGTCTGTAAAGACATCCAATTTCTTATTTAATCCTTTCTGAGAAAAAAAAAAAAAGAGGAAGGGAGTAGCAGAGAAGCATGGAACTGCTCAGAGCCCTTGCTCCATTGCTCTGTGAAAGAATGGGTCACCTGGAAGCCAAGTTGCTGCCAGGGGGTATCTGGAGCTCTGGGGAAAGCCTGCTTCCTTCCAGGCACCAACCACGATGCCAGGGTCTGAAACACTGGCCTCACATCACATTCCATCTTGAGCCCTGGGACTATTTTACTTTTTGTTCTTATTTATTGCCTCTCTCTCACCTGAGAGCAAGCAATATTTAGTAGACAAATCTTCACTGAGATGAATAGTTGACCTATGCCCCCAAAACACTACAAAGATGACAGGCTCTTATCACTAAGAAATTCCTGGTGGAAGTGAAAGCTTTAAGCTCTAAAATTAGGAGTTAGGCATGGACCCACAGACCAAAGTTTCTGAAAACCTGTCAAGCTGCCCTGAAAGAGCATACAGCAAAGTGGAGCATTACTAGAATCCATATGTAGGAGGCATAAAAATGTACACATAACTTAAAACATGCGAAGAAAATTCAGCTCTTCACTTCCCAGAACTGATTTCATATTTTTACAAGCTCCCATTGAATATTGGAGAAGCTGGCAGGATATAAGTTTGGGGGAAACATCGTATCAATAAACAAGATTTCGTGTTCATAGATTTTTAAATTTGGGGGGTATAATTCACCTTTCAGGTAAACACTTTCAGAGATCCTCTCCTTTGCCCCTGCTTCTACCAATATGGCATTTAGCTTTGTGGTAGAGCTCTCTTGATTTCACGGTGGTGCAGGGGGGATCTTCAAGTCGTCGGAAGCAGGTCTAATGCCTTCTCTGGCCCACCATCAGTTCCTACTGCGGAGCTTCTGCCCAGGTCTGCTTTACTCTGGGTGTGGCTCGCCGTCTGTTCCAGACCGAGATTCACAGCCCCAGCCATCTACCTCTATTCATAAAATGACCATAGCTTCACACCCACCCTGGACCACACCAGCCCCACAAGCTCTTTGAGCACCTCTACATTCCATCCCTCCCCTATCACCCACCAGGATAACAGAGATTCAAGATCCCAACCCACCACAAAAGGCCATGGGAGATGGGAGCCCTGACTTAGGTTAACTACCTCCTTACCTCCCTCCACCAGGGCTATGCCAGTTCTCCCACACTGCTGGACACAGCCCCCAGCGTTCAGGAAGCAGGAGCTGTTTCCTCTTCCTCCATAGCCACACTCCAAACACTTCTCAAGTCTAACTCTCACTCCTCTTCCCTTTTTTCATTCCATCAAGTTTTAATAAGACTATCCTTCCTTCCTAAAAAGCAGAAAATTGCCTTTGCTCCTGGCTTAGAGAAACCTTGATATTTGGGACACCTGGGTGTCTCAGTGGTTGAGCCTTCAGCTCCACCTTCAGTTCTGCCTTCGGTTCAGGGCGTGATCCTGGAGTCTCAGGATCGAGTCCCACATCGGGCTCCCTGCATGGAGCCTGCTTCTCCCTCTGCCTGTGTCTCTGCCTCTCTCTCTTTCTCTGTGACTCTCATGAATAAATAAATAAAATCTTAAAAAAAAAAAAGAAACCTTGATATCCAAACCACCAGACCTACATCTTAACATATTCATGGACGCCTAAAGAATTTATAAAACTGTTTCTTTTTTTTTTTTTTTTTTTTTACAAAGCGTAACTTTGGGGGACTGTGGTTTTAATGTGGATTTAAAAATCCAATTAAACATGTCAAAAATTAATGTTCTTTTGCGTATATGCTGTATCAATGCTAATCTCCTCAGACACAAACAAACGGGGCTACTTGATAGTAAGGAGATCAGAAAGTGAAGCCACTAGCACAACCGTGGTGCGGCACAATTGGGAGAACCAGAAGCAGCTGAATTAGATCAGAGCCAAAGGACTACACAGGCAAGATTTGCCTAGACTTGAATTATCACCATTAATAAAGCTACTTAGAGAAGAAGAAAAAAGAAAGAAAGAAAGAAAGAAAGAAAGAAAGAAAGAAAGAAAGAAAGAAAGAAAGAAAGAAAGAAAGAAAGAAAGAAAGAAAGAAAGAAAGAAAGAAAGAAAGAAAGAAAGAAGAAGAAGAAGAAGAAGAAGAAGAAGAAGAAGAAAAAGAAAGAAAGAAAGAAAGAAAGAAAGAAAGAAAGAAAGAAAGAAAGAAAGAAAGAAAGAAAGAAAGAAAGAAAGAAAGAAAGAGAAGAAAGACACGTAGCCACTATGGCAGTCCTCAGGAAGCACAGTCAAATTCTGATTTCATAACAGAGTTGCCAGGGGGAACCGAGAGAACCAAAGGCAAGTAGGTATGATTCAGTCTCTTGAGAATAGATTCCCAACCATCCCAATTCTGGTGACTGGGAAAAAGTGAGTCCTTTGGATGCACGTAAGGAAGCCTCTGAAAGCCAGCCCAGGACTGAGGTCCTAGGAGAACCTGTTTCTCTTAATCTGCTTCCAGTATGGCAAGACTTACCTTAGGATTAACCCACCAGCTAAGCAGTAACTTTCTGAATTTTTAGGATGTTTCACACTGTGGAATAAAATCCCTAACAGCCCAGGACTGTCCAGAACTTTGGACGGATAGAAGCAGGTGTGTCAGTTTTGACTCTGGCAAGGAAGACCAACTCATGGCCTGCTGCAGCCAGTATTCAATGAACACCCTGATTCTTCTTCTGCAATAAACACACCCTTGTGGATGAGGAGGGAATGAAATTCTGATTGACTTCTGGGACCCCCTATAAACAGTTGCAAGTTCTCTAGAACCCAGATTTAGTACAAGAATATTTGATAGGCAAAGCCCTACTGAACCAGTTCTAGGAGAAAGAGGTCCTGATGGCTGATGAATTCTAAGGAGCGCACAGATGTGTGGGATAAATACCTAGAAAAGACAATGGAACAGTTAGTTTCCATTAGTGGAAACAGCTATTTAATGATGTAGAAGAAATGATTAAAGATTATTTTCAGAGCATTTGTATGTATATTGACAAAAACAATTTTATCACTAGCCTTGTTCTCTCAGTTCTGGAGTCGGCACCTTGCACCAGTTAGAATGGCTAAAATCAAAATGACAAGAAAAAACAATTGTAGGGGAGGACGTGGCGAAAAAGGAAACTTTGTACACAGATGGTGGGAGTGCAAACTGGTGCAGCCACTGTGGAAAATTGTATGGAGTTTCCTCAAAAAATAAAAATAGAGGGGCACCTGACTGGTTCAATTGGTAGAGCATGTGAGTCTTGATCTCAGGGGCATGAGTTCAAGCCCCATGTTGGGCATAGGGTTTACTTTAAAAAATAAAAATAGGGGTGCATGGGTGGCTCAGTCAGTCAAGAGACCAACCCTTGGTTTCAGTTCAGGTCATGATCTCAGGGTCATGAGATTCAGCCCCATATCAGGCTCCACATTCAGTGTGGAGTCTGCTGGAGAGTCTCTCCTCTCGCTCTCGCTCTCCCTTTTTGTGCTCTTCCCTCCACTTATACACATGCTCTTTCTCTTTCTCAAATAAATAAAAATCTGTTTTAAGATCTTATTTATTTATTCATGAGACACACAGAGAGAGAGAGGCAGAGACACAGGTAGACACAGGTAGAAGGAGAAGTAGGCTCCCCGCAGGGAGCCCAATGTGGGATTCAGTCCCCAGACCCTGGGATCATGATCTGAGCCAAAGGCAGACACTCAACCGCTAAGCCACCCAGGAGTCCCAATACAATTTTTTTAAATAATCAATTAATAATTAATTGATTTTTTAAATAGAAATACTATATGATCAAATAATTCTACTATTGGGTATTTACCCAAAGAAAATAAAAACACTAATTCAAAATGATATCTGGGGACACCCATAAATACAGAGAACAAATTACAGTTGCCCACCAGGGAGAGGCCTAGGGGGTGGTCAAAATGGGCCAAAGGGAGTGGGAAATACAGACTTCCATTACGAAGTGAGTAAGTCATGGGAACAAAAGGCACAACATAAGGGACATAGTCAATGACCTTGTATAGTGATGTAAGGGAACAAATGGGAGCTCGCTGTGGTGAACCTGGCATAATGTATAAACTTGTCAAATCGCGAAGTTGTACATCTAAAACTAAAGTAATATTATGTGTCAATTATATTCAAAAGAAAAAAGAGTTTTGGAGTTGAAGTTCTCTCTGAGTGTGTGTGCTGATGTGTGTGTCTGTACATGTGTGAGTGTATGTATCTGTGCGTGTTAAACACAACTCCATGCTGCTGCCAACACCAAGGTGGCTCAGGTTATTCAGGTTACACGTATTAAAGGTATATGTTTAATGAGATTTACTAACTTATGCCTTTTCTACTTGTAATCTTCCTCATTTAATGGTACTCATTATCATTTTTGTCAATTCATAAAATTATAGAAATTTAGAGTTAGGAAATATTATAAAATTTAACTAGCTCCATACCATCACTTACTGATACATAAGTCAAAGGCTAATGAAAAAGCTCCCAAAAACACAGCTAGTGAATGAGGCAGTAAGAGCCAGAAATCAAGAAATCGGGTCTCTTGATTCTTGCTATCTCCAACAAGATATGGAAGCCAAAGTTTTCTTCCTTGGGGAAAGAAATTAACATTTCTGCCAGAATGCTTGAGTAAATTTCTGATAAGATTTAATTTAAAGACTTGTTATGGGACACTATTTCCATCCCATATAGCTGTCAGACAAAAGTGACCTTTAACCAGACTATTTTTTTCCATTTATATCTAATCTAGTTATTCTCAAATTTTGTCACACATGTGAATCACCTATGGTAGTTTTTAAATTCCCAATGTCTGGATCAAACCCCTTACCAATTAAATAAAAATGACCGGGAGTGGAAGCCAAGTATCAATATCCAGATCTTGGATATTACAAGATTACAAAGATCTTTCTGTATGTGAGGCCAATGTGTAGCCAAACAACAACACTTTTGCTCTCCCTCTACCCCCTTCCCTCTCTCTCCTTCTTGCTCTCTCTTCTTTCCCTCATGCCCACCCCCCCCCCCCCACACACACACACATACACACACACAAATTTCTATCTCTGTCTCTATCTCTCTCTTTTCCTCTCAAATGGCCCTTGGAATTTTGACTATTAAGATTGGTCTAGCTTTTTATTTTGCATGGATTAACTATTTTTCTAAAGTTTACCCCTCTTTTCAATACCTAAACAATAGGCTTGGGTACTTGAAAAAATAACTTTTAGCTGTGCCTGGTTGGCTCAGTCGGTTAAGCCTTCAGCTCAGGTCATGATCCTGGGGTCTTGAGATGGCCCCAGCTTCAGGCTCCCTGCTCAGTGGGGAGTCTGCTTCTCCTTCTGCCCCTCCCCCCTGCTCATGCTTTCTCTCTCTCTCTCAAATGAAGAAATAAAACCTTTAAAAATAATATTAATAACTTTTAAGGACAAACAACACATTCCTTAAAGTGTTTGCATTTATATTAGGAAAATCTAAGAGAATCCAGTTACTCTGAATAAATAAAATCACAACTAACAATTTACTGTCAGAAAAATAGTGTTTGATTAATATCAAACAACTATTTAACTAAGCACCTTACATTCCTTCCATGATTGTGGAAGCACTTGCTTGCTCTTCATTATACAATTATTGGACTGCTAATGCTTTTATGAGCTCTAATCACTTTTTTTGGCCTCTTCCCATCCATCGCTGTAGCTGTAATTGAGTTTACTAAGGAAGTAAATTATGCAATTGTCCATAATAAGATTGACAAGCCAATTTTCCTACTTCCTAAACAGCTAGTTACAGAACACCACAATGTCTAGCAGAGAATATAAGAAATCAGACAAATCCCCATTATTGAGAATCTTATTTTTCTGTCACATTAATTATTTCTCTAAACTTTGTTCCCTATGCATTCATTAACTTGCAATTAAAAATTATATGATTAAAGTATATGAAAGCATCCCAAACTAATATTATTGCTAGAGCAGAGAGAGCTATTTATTGAATTTCCAATATGTACCAGGCTCTAACTGAGCACTTAATACCTATTATCTTAATTTTCACAAAGATTCTAAGATACGTCCTTATTTTATAGTAAGGTAAATTAAGACTCTCTGTAAAGTTAATTAACATCCCCAGGGCATCCTGGTTGGGAGATATCCGACTGGATTTATACTGTCAAATAATTTTAAAAGACGACCAGATTTTTGTTATTAAATCCAAATCTATTGACTCACCAGACAAGGGAACATGGGCCAGGGAAGAGATCTATTGAGTAGTTGATTGAAGGAAGAAAAGTCAAGGGTTTAACTGCCAAAAAGGAGGCATCTTTGATGTTTATTGTAGTTAAGAAGTGAAAATTAGGGACTCCTGGGTGACTGAGGCGTTAAGTGCCTGCCTTCGGCTCAGGGCATGATCCTGAAGTCCCAGGATTGAGTCCCACATCCTGGTCCCTGCATGGAGCCTGCTTCTCTCTCTGTCTATGTCTCTGCCTCCCTCTCTCTGTGTCTCTCATGAATTAATAAATAAAGTCCTAAAAAAAAAAAAGAACTGAAAATTAGTCTTCTGGATAAAATCAAATAAATATATATTGTCTGTACATAGTTTGTTAAATTCCAATTCCCCAAAGGACTTGTATCCAAAATTTATATATTTTTTAAGACTTTTAAAACTCAGTGCTAACAATCCATGTTTCTAATTAGTTAAAATATCTGAGCAATTTTGACACAATCAATCAATGTCATTAGGCTTTAGGAATGCAAATTAAAACTATAATGAAATATTACTGCAAAATATTAGGCTAACTAAAATCCAAAAAAAATAATATCAAATGCTGACAGGATGCAAAACAACTAAAACTCTTTTACATTGTTGTTGGTTTATTTTTTAAGATTTTATTTATTTGAGAGAGAGAGAGAGACACCATGAGAGAGAAATCACAAGCAGAAGGGAGGGGTGGAGGGAGAAGCAGACTCTGCTGAGCAGGGAACCCAACTCGGGGCTCAATCCCAGGACCCTGAGATCATGACCTGAGCCGAAGGTAAATGCTTAACCAACTGAGCTAACCAGAAGCTCTCTCTTTTACATTGTTAATTAGAATGCAAAATAGTACAGGCATTTTGGGAAAATTTGACAGTTTCTTTAAAAATTAAGCATATACCTTTCATATGGCCCAACAAATGTGCTCCTAGGTATTTATTCTAGAGAAATGAAAATTTACTTCATAAAAAACCTTGTACATAAATATTCATAGCAGCTTTATTCATAATCTCGAAAAATTGAAGGGAAAAAACAAATATCCTTCAATAAGTGAATGGATAATAAACTGAGTTATACTATGGACCACAGTTCATCAGCTAAAGAAAGAAATTATGACAAGTGCATTAACATGGATAAATCTCAAACAATTATGCTAAGTGGGGGGAAAAAACTAGCTTTAAAGGCTCCACATCCTATGATTCCATATATATGATATCTTAGGGAAAAAAAAAAACAGAATAGATGGGGAGTCACCAAGAGTTTCAATCAAATACCCCTGCAAAGGGTGGGGAGCAGGAGAAAGTTTGGAGTATGATGGAATTGTTCTGTGTCCTGATTATGGTGGTGACTGCACAGATCTATACAAGAGTTAAAACTCACAGGACTACACACACACATATACACACACATGCGTGCAATTTTATGGCATGTTAATATTTTATAAAAAAAAAAAAAAACAGAAACTTTACTGAAAGAAAACCCATTGTTCATTCATTAGCAAAGTGTCCTCACTTAGGTTCAATAAGGATCTGATATACTGGAAACACTCAAATTTTGTGACCATTTATCAGCTCTAGTTGATTGGAATCAACTGTGATAAAACCCTAACATCCAGCTTTTATATCTCCTAGGAAGGTGCTACTATAAATAAAACAAAATTATTATTTTTCTAGTCCCTCTTCTTGGTGCTCCTTTGGCGTGAGGCAACAAAATGAGCACACAAAGGATAAGCAAGTCATCAGATTGTAGAGTCTGCACCACCATATTGGTTTTGAGTGTCAATCTACAAAATTCCATTGTATTTATTCAAGTTATTCAAGCTCTTTTGATGGAGAATTATCTGATATATGAACCTGAAAAATAATGGCTGTTCAAAAGCTCTTAAGACCCTATTAATAATTTCCGTGGCAGTAATGACAATTAGAAATGACATAACAAAAAGAAAAAAAGAAATGACATAACAAATGTTTATAAAGTATCCCTTAAAGAAGTTTCTGTCTGGACAAGCCCAAAATATGTGCAATATCTAATGAATAGGTTTGTACCCTCTTGGACATCTGGGACATCTTGGCTTATTGTTGAATTTTATATAAGGATCCAAATGCAGTAAGAGTTATTAGCCAGCACAAAAATGTTATTTAGTGAGTAAAATACCTAAAATGATTCTATTCTCTAGTACTTTTAGATAAGCAAGTTTAAAACTTTTGTTGTTGTTGTTGAGTTTGTATAATACATACTGTATAGTACAATGCCATTTGCTAACACTGTAATTGTAAGGTTAGTTTCAAATGTAGCATTCAAGGGCCTCAGCCAAGGGACAAACCTATGCTCAAAGCAATGAAAAACCAGGGACACCTGGATAGTTTAGTGGCTTAAGAGTCCAACTCTTGATTTTGGCTCAGGTCATGACCTCAGGATCCACCCCACGTCAGCTTGGTGGTCCAGCATGGAGTCTGCTTCTCTTGGAGTCGGCTTGTGTCCTTCTCCCTCTGCCCCTCCCCCTGCTTGCTCTCTTTCTCTCTTAAATAAATAAATCTTGTAAAACTTTTAAAAATTTAAATATTTTTAAAAATGTTTTAAGTCTTTAAAAAACATAGCAATGATAACAATTAATTCCAACCTTCCCTGGCAGATTTGATGTGTGAGCACACAGCCAGAAGAGAGAATAATTCATCATCAATACTACCGGTATAAAAATTCCACAACCCAAATTGACATATAACTGCCTCCCCGAGGGCAAGGCCCACAGAGTGAGTTGATACAACCATAGTACAAGTATACCAAGTCACATTTACACAACCTGACATTTTGGTAAGTTACGTTAGTATACTTGTCAGCTATCTTAGGTTATAACTCTATAACCTAAAGCATGTGAAGTATCCTAACCCAAGTATAACTTGTATATGAAAGCATATAAAAGTATAGGTAACCCAAGCAGTGCAAAATGTTTACCTTAATCAATTTGTTGAGTGAAAAACTGTTATTAGTCATCTCCTGTGATGCGGTGCTATTAGCAGTATTCTACATTATATGGATTATAGAAAAGCTGTTACCTTTTCTAGAAGGTATTTATATCCTATTTATAAGGATTAAAAAAAACACTAAGAACATACTTTAAATTTTTTTACCACTATAACTAACTTCGCTTTCTTTACAAAACTAGTGGCTGAATATTATCAACCCGGAAGGCATAATTTTTACTGATAAGGTTATTAATTGTGGGATAATCATAAATTAATTTCCATGGGTGAATCTTATCATAATTGCAGCTGACAACATTTTTAGTAGAATATTCTAATAGCTAGAAACCTCCCTGGTATTATAGAAGGATGACAAACTCAACTTAATTAAATTTCCTGATACAATTATGGCTTTGCTGAATCCAACAAATAGTTGCCTATATAAAGAGTTTGTCCTAGAATTAGGATGGTCAAAAAAATAAGAAAAGTTTCATGACTTATAACAGTTAATATTATTATTAACTAACAGTCCCACTAGTAAGTATTGATCCGAATATTATGTTACCTGTTTTAGATAGTTGGGAGTATAAAATAATAAGTGAATTAAACTTTGCCACTTAGTGAGGAGTCTTTTAAATACTTAATACATTATCTTGGAGGGAAAAATAAAACAAATTTAAAAAGTGATAATGATGTAAAATACAGACTTGTCGAATCACTATGTTGTACACCTGAAACTAATGCAACATTTTGTGTCAACTATACTTAAATAAAATATACTTAGATAAAAAGATAAATAGAAGTGATCATGATAAAAATTAAAGATTGGTGACTTACAACATTGCTCAATACAGAACTTAAAAGAGATGAAAGCCAAGTTACAAGCAGAAAAAATTGTTTTGTTTTGTTTTTTTAAGATTTATTTATTTATTTTATAGGACGCCTAGGTGGTTCAGTCGGTTAACCGTTTGCCTGCAGCTCAGGTCAAGTCCCAGGGTCCTGATACCCTGCAGGAATTCTGCTTCTCCTTCTTCCTTTACCCCTCCCCAACTCATGATCCCTTGGTCACTTTCTCTCTCTCTCTCTCTCAAATTAAAAAAAAAAATCTTTAAAGATTTATATATTTATTTTGGAGAGAGAAAGAGAGCAGAGAGCATGTGTGTGCACACAAGTGGAGAGATAAAGAGAATCTTAAGCAGACTCCCTGCTGAGTGGGGAGCTGGTCTCCGGGGCTCCAGGGCACCTAACCATCCTGAGATCACAACCTGAGCCAAAATCAATAGTTGGACACTTAACTGACTGAGCCACCCAATCACCCCAGCAGAAAAAATTCTTAAACACCAGGCCAAGACAATGGGACTTCCAAGAGAGGAATTGTCAAGAACATTTTCCAAGATCAAACAAAGAAATTATATGACTATTTCTACCTAGCCATTGAGTCAAGGGAGATAGTAGAAATGAGAACTAAGACTCAAAACTCAAAAATGGAGATAGGAAGGGAAAGGATGGGAAGCAAGCAAAATGCACCACGTCAGGCAAAGAATTGGTAGGAGTCACTTGGATGCTGAGTACTCGTTTAGAGTGAATTTCAAGATGTAGCTTAAAGAGCTATCGTATCCCTGTACACGGAGTGGTCATAGAACTAATCATGCTCACTGGAACTCCTTTCAGGGAAATGGGACACTAAAAATAGATAAAATTACCTGAGTTTTTAAAGTATTATTGACCAACAAATTACCTACAGTAATTAGACTATCACTTTTAATAGCCCCTTAAATTGTACTATCCAAATACTGTTTTTGAAAATAAAAATAACACAACCGTGTGCACTGAACAAAACTTTAGACACTCATATTGAATATCTGAATATTAACAAATAAAATCTTCAGGTTTAAATTATTCTCATTTTAATCAGTATATTAAATAACATTTCTCTCTAATACTATGTCTTGGTATTTTTCTAAAGAATTTATTTTCCTATATAATCTTAATCTTTTTTTCATTGTTTTCATAAAACTGCCTGCACTTTTCTTCAATATTTTTGAATTATTGACATCTTCAATGGATACTTCTTGCAGACTACAGTATTCTAAAATAAAAACTCTATATAGGTGCTGAGATGCTTGAAAAACTCAACAATTTCTGCTAACTAGGATTATTGTCAATGATTTTATACTAAAATACATCAGTATTTCAACCTCAATATTTTCACAGGTACTCCACTCAAAGTGCTTTTCTTTAACAAATATTTTTGCCAAATAAATAACACTGAATAAGTCACCTCCTTTCATGATTTTTTTTAATGCTTTGATTGGATGCTACAAAATCATAGTTCTCAGTTTCATTCCATTCTGGCATAAAATATAAATTTATCTAATTAAAAATAGAAGCTGCATCAAAAGATTCTCCTCATAAGTCAAGATATTTCAATATGCAATTATAGAATTTCAAATTTAAATCTTTATACTCCATCTGAGATCATAAGTTAATTTGTTCAGTTCTGTCTGGAAAAAGTTCTATGTCTTAAGGTTTTACAGTAATTGTAATTTGCTAAAAGTTTCATGCTAACATTTGATTAAAGTTTTCAACTTATTTTGACAAAAATATAGTCAAAATTTAGAACTTGCTTAGATTAAATTTCTATATCATTACAGTTTGATTTAATTTTTTTATTTTTTTAAGATTGTTATTTATTTATGAGAGAGAGAGAGAAGACAGGCAGAGGGAGAAGCAGGCTCCATGCAGGGAGTCTGATGTGGGACTTGATCCTGGGTCTCCAGGATCAGGCCCTGGGTCCAAGGAGGCACTAAACTGCTGAGCCACCCAGGCTGCCCAGTTTAACTTGATTTAAAAAGAAATTCTCCAAAGGTTTAAACATTCCTAAATTCTATTTGATATGAACAACAAAAAGAAAAAATACATACCACCATGTTACAGTACATTTTTAAAATTCAAATTTAACTATGTCACAAGAAAATGTATAGTTCCTTGTTTATAGATAGTAAAATATTTGTAAATCTGTGTAAGTCAAATCATACCTATTTGTGGAATTGCAGCTTCTACTGTATAAAATATTGAACCACAAGCAATCTTAGAGTCATTTTAATTTAATGACATTATTTTTACCATGACCTTGTATTCCACCAAAATACATGTACATATGACATGAAAACAGCGATTTTACTCACAATACTGAATTTTTTTTTTACTGAATGTATGATAGTATTCATAATAATGTCAGTTTTTCAGCTTTGACAGAAAAAACTTCCAAAGTTTTACTTTGATTTCTATGTATTAGATGAAAATAACAAACCATTACAGAAATAAATAATTTTTTTTCAAGTATCTGATGTCAAGATATAAAACTGACATTATTTAACCGATTACAAAGTTCTGCTAGAGGAGCTGACACATTAAACAAAATTGTTTCATAGGTATACAATAAAACTGAATCAAAAAGGAGTAAAATTAAAAAAAAACAAAAAGGAGTAAAATTAACTTAGACTAGTCATTTGACATAAATAAATGTCATACTTCCAGAATGATGTTAAAGGCACATTCTGGGGGTGCCTGGGTAGCTCAGTCAATTAAGTGTCTGACTCAGGTCATGAGTTGATTTTGGCTCAGGTCATGACTTCAGGGTGTGAGATCCAGCCCCACATCAGGCTCCACGCCGGGAGAGAAGCCTGCTTAAGATTAAGATTCCCTCTCTCTCCCTCTGCCCCTCCTCCACTCTCTCTCAATCTCTCTTAAAAAAAGTCACATTCTGCAGACTCACATGTTAACTTTTGGTCTTCAGGCATAATGTTTTTTAAAAAGGAATAATATTTTCAGGAGAATTTCAGTTTCATGCCTTTGGGTTTTCATTGGTCAGTTATACTATTCTGCACATGTGTGCCCCCTACCCTCACACCTTTTTGGTTGATAAAAGTTGACAAACAACTACATGAGTTGGCCTTGACAATCAGAAATTTACTAGATTGTCATTTTAATGTATTTTTTTTTATTTTTGAGAGCTATTAAAAATTTTAAAGTACTGCCAAACACCAAAATGTCTAAGTAGGTTTAACTTTACAACTTACAATGAATGGCAGTACCACTGGGAGGAGGGCAATCAGATCTCTCCAGATGCCCTCTAGAGCAAGGCAGGTCAGCCTCTACCCTCCACACATTATTTTTTAAACCACATAAACTAAAATCCCCATTTCCCTCTGGCCCTAGTGATTGGTGATGACTTCATGAATTTCACAGTCCATGGCCTGGGCCACAGCACAGTTGGCTGGAACCTCAACAGGCTACCTCCCTGCTGAAACAAGAAGGAATGAGCTGTTCCCATTTAATGTTCTGGTGCAATCTGTTTTATCAACAAGGGCCCTGCTTGTTGTCCTCGATAATACTTCTAAGCTTATAACCTAGAAGAGGTTTCCTGAAATGAGAAATAGTACTCTGGCTTGAACAATTACCACCTATCAAGTAAAAACAAACAATAGTGTTTATGCTTTTAAAACAAAGACATCTGTCACAAAATCACCAATGCTAGTATATAATGCAGTTTTGCAAAAGTGCAGCTCTCACCAATGACAAAATCCTTAACTCCTAACTTAATAAAAGCCGACAGTAAGTTTTTAATTCACATTAGTCATATGGATACAGAGTCCGTCAAGTTAACTGAATGCATCGTGGATGAACTTTGAAAACACTATGCAAAGTGAAAGAAGTCAAACATAAAAGGACATATATTGTATTATTACATTTATATGAAATGCTTAGAAGGGGTGAATTTATAAAAACCAAAAGTAGATCAGTGTTTGCCTGAGGCAGACGGTGGGGAAGGGGACATGTACATGGACACGAGGGATCTTACTGGGTAGAGGATTCTAAAATTCATTTATGGTGATAGTTGGATCACTCAGTAAAGTTACTCAAGATCACTGAATTACACACTTGAAGTGGGTAAATTTTCTGCCATGGAAAACAGACGTCAGTAGAGTTGAGGGATGGGAAATCTATCTTTAAATGACAAGCCACTGCACAGGATCACAGTTGATAACATGCAAAAATGTATTTCACATTGTGCTCCATGATATATTTCAAATCAAGTTGAAATGTAGACAATTTCTTAGAATTGAATAAAGCCTCTGACCATAACGCGGTCACTATTATAACTACACGGGAGATGCAACATGCGATTTCTACTTCACAAAAGTGGTAGTAACAGTGGAAGCACTGATAACAAGTAGAAGACTGAGTGTTCTCTGCGGTTCACCCAGAAATATTCAGGTCTGTGCAATAAGAGAAAAGAAGGAGACTCAACAATGAATGTCACACAAGACTGACTTGAGAACAAAAGCATTACCAGGTATTTTTAAAGTGTTCGTGACCTTTCCAGACTCAGTTTCTGTTACAAATTGAACGCAGGCCTGGCATTCAGCAGCTTCTCTGCTTTCAACATTCAGGTTCCAAAATATTATGACTCCTTGAAAACCTATGAGAATATGCTGGACTGATCTCAAACTTCAGAATGATTCAAGAAAGTCAGAAAAGCTTTGTGCTTGGAAAGTGGATCCACAGAAAAACATTTTAGTTTTTCTAAGCATATACAATAGAAGCTTTCTTGACACATTCATTAACCACTCACAAAAATAAAAATAAAAAAGAAACAAAACAAAACCAAAAACAATCCAGCCCCTCTCAAAAACACACTGGTCGGCCCACGGTGTGCTGAGTGTTCAAATCCATACCTGTCTCTCTCTCTCTCGGACATAAACCTGGGCACATCTGCTCCCATCAATGGTATCCCATTTTACCCAAATACTGCTATTTACTCCCAAATCATTATTGTAATTATTTAATTAAATATCATCAGTGATGTCAATGAAACTGATAGCATAAGAACGTCCCAAAACCCTCTTCTTTGTCAAAGCAACAAGAACGTTGAAAAAATTTGTCAGAATCAACTTTTCCAGAAACTCTGATAATTAACTTTTTGCAGCAATCCAAGCATTTTTTAAATATTTATATATGAACAAGTTTTGTGGCAAGTTTTTGACTGGCCCTATTCTCTTCTTCCTGTGCCTAGCTATGCAGGAGACTTAAAAACCAGCAGCATGCAGTCATGGTAAAAATAAAAACAAAAACACAGTAGCCTAGGAACCAGTGGATGGGATAGAATGGGTTGGAGCTCCTCAAAGCTCCATTCCCAGAGACTGGACCTGATGTGACCCACCTAGTGGTTCCCTGGAAGACCTCAGTCACAAGCTTTATGGACCTGACTCAGAGCTTGTCCTGTGCAAACAGCATTTTCCCCAAAGATAATTTGTCAAAAATAATCAGAGGAAATTAGTTAACATCACAGTTGTCAAAGGTGGCGGATTGGGGTTAGACTAAATGATAGATTAACCAAAAATTTAAAAGGAAAAGTGGAGTAAGGAGGTGTCCATAGAGGGCTTCGAAAACTCCAACCTAGTCCTGGGAATCTAGAAGGCCAAGTACGTGTGTATAGATCTTCTGAACTTCTGCTGTAGTTATTGTTAAAACCACATCATTTAACACTTGCAGAGTAGCATATATGACTTTTAATTATATGTTACTTTTGTCTCCCCAACATTGTATTAACAGCTAACGTTTATATAGAACCACGTGACAGGCATTGTTCTAAGTGCTTTAGATATGTTGGTTTTTTTTAATCCTTATAATAAACTAAACATTACTATTACTCCCATTTTACAAAGAAGAAAACTGACGTTTTAGAGTACCTTAAATCTCAAAGTCCAATACCACCACATGGGGAAACTAGGATTCAAATGCCAGCTTTTCAGCTCAAGAGATCACACTCCTAAACACCCAGTGCTATCATTTCTAATTTGGCCTTTAGCTTACAGAAAAGGCAAAGGCTTTGGAGTCAAGGACTTGTGGGCATTCAATTTTCTAATTTAGGGAAATCATTTCATCTCTGTGAGTCTCAGTTTTTTCCTCTTTAAAATCAGTCTAATAGAGGTGCCTTGGTGCTCAGTCAGTTAAGATCTGCAAAGCATCTGCCTTTGGATCAGGTCATGATCCCAGGGTTCTGGGATCAAGCCCCACATCAGGCTCCCTGCTCCACGGCAAGGCGGCTGCTTCTTCCTTTCCCTCTGCCCCACCCCACCACTTAAGCATGCTCTCTCCTCTCTCATCTCTCTCTCTCTCTCTTTCTCTCAAATAAATAAATAAAATCTCTTTTTAATTTTAAAAATTAAAAAATTTTAAATTAAAAAAAATCAGTCTGATTATACCACTATTTCATTTCGGTTATTATGAATAGTAAACAACAATGTATATAAAAATACACTTTGTATGTTGAAAAGTACTAATAAAAACATTCATTCATTAGATACTTGGGTCAGCGGGACAGCAAGGAGAACAGTGTGATAGAGCAGAGTCAACAAGACCAGGATTGATGCTGCCTTGAACATCTTATCCCTTAGACCTTGGACAAATCATTTCAACTCCACAGGTCTTAGTGTTGACAACTACAAAATAAAAATAACACACACTAACTTTCTAAGTTCTGAGGATTAACGAGAAAAAAAAAAAACTGATAAAGTGTACTCCACAAACATTTCCCTTCTGACTCCCCCTCATCATCGTAGAACAATGCTCCACTTCCATTTACTTTACTTTGCTTTATTTTGCTTCATTACACTTGTCAGCCTCTGACATATATTGATTTGTTTCTTTATTTTCCGTCACTCCAATACAGGATGTAAACTCCCTCAGGTCAAGGACTTGTCATTTTCTTCACTGCTGTATTTCCAACATCAATAACAGTGCCTTAAAAATAGTAAGTGCTCAATAAATATTTGTTCAAGGACTCATTATCATCTACCATTACCATTGTTATAAATGAGATCACAGTCCATATCACTGTAATCAATTAATATAAAATGAAGCAAATATTCACTGAGTAACTTTAAAGTATACAATATGCTCTCAATCCAATTTTCTTAAAGATTAAGCACCACACTACCTGTATCAGAATCACTGAGTATTCATTACACAAGAATTACTGAATAAAAAGGGTGATGTCCCAGGAATTTTTTAACTGAAATCAATCTTTTTCTACTTTTTTTCTTTTAATTCAGATTCCTATTTACCAGCTATTTAAAAACTATTACTTAATGCAAAATTTTCTCATAATTTTGGTAAAGGAAATGCAAGGCTTTTAAATTTTAAATTCAAAAGCTTTGAAACTAATTTTATTTTCCAATGTGTTCATGGATTAAAATGAAAAAAAAAGAAAGAAAGAAAAGATTTATTTTCTAGTTACCATATATTTAAAGTCCAAATATTTTCTCTGGCCAGAACATTTGTCATAATTTTTATGAAAAGATTTTTCTAATTTTTTTTCTTTTCTTGGGTGTTTAGAAGATATCTTTAGATAATTTTTAATTCACTAGAGTTTAAAATTTGGGGTTAGCTAACAGGAAATCATTCAAAAGATACCAAGGAAACCATCCAAAGTTTGTACAAAGATGAATTTTCACAAGGAGAGAAAATAAAAACTATCACATTAAAGTGACTGCCTCATTGTCATCTCAAATAGTTTCACTGTGATGTGAGCCTACTCTAGGCTAAGTATGGTAATAATTCCAAAACCACAGCAGCAATCAAGACCACCAACCACATGAGAATTTAAGGGGACATACTGAAACTTTGCCACAGCTTGAAAGGTATGCAGAGATGCTTGCACACATACGGGGTCTCTGGCACAGTAGTGGTTGTACCTCTAGTCCTTGTACATTTGTTCTGAAGTTCAAAATTTGGAAATACTGATCTCTGAGCAGATTATATATTTACTCAACTAAATCTTAAGCATAGTTTCATACTCTGGTCTACTTTTTTTCTACCTGTTATTATAAACTGGACAGAGAAATGAATGAAGCTCTTCCAGGATGCTCCAGTGAACGTCTGGAAGAAGAGCCACAGTGAGAAGCCAGAGCCTGACTGTTGAGCCAGTTCTTCTCCCCTTTTGCTCATTAGCCATAAACTCCAGCGAGCATGGAGGTGGAATCCATAAAGGATGTTATGACATTGTGGAGTGACTTCTCTGGAATTGATGCCTTAGGCATATTGATGGGAATGAGCAAATGCTGATGCTAAGCTCAGCACCACTGTAGGCATTCAGTGAAAGAAGATGCAGATGTCTTACATCTTGTTGGGGAGAGTGTCATAAATGGCACTAGTTAATGTTAAAAAGGATTAGCATAGAGTACATAGTGAAGAAATTTTTGTAAACAGATGCAAGCCTAGAGTAGAGTGGTTGAAAAGAGCAGATTTCAGAGTTAGACTAGCATTTGAGTTCCCTCCCACCATTTATTTACTAGCTATGCCTTTGCATCTGTGGTTTAATGTAGCTACACTAGAATTTCCATTTTTTTTTATTATTTTATTTATTTACTCATGAGAGACACAGAGAGAGAGAGGCAGAGACATAGGCACTGAGCCACCTGGGCTGCCCAGAATTTCCATTTATATTTAATTATTATAAACCTACTTCCCAAAGAGTTCTTATATAGGTTAAAAGCCAGTTACCATATCTACTCAATAAGAAGAATATTAAAAGCAAAAATTATTGAGTGTTTGTTATCTGCCAAGCATTTTTCTAAGTGTTAACTCATTTAATTCTCTTAGGAATCCTCTGACAGGTTAGAGTGGAACACTGAAACACAAGAGAGCTTATACAGTAGGCTCAAGGTCAACTCTACTAAGTGGTGGAGCTGAGATCTGATGCTATGACCTGTAGTCATGGTAACTTTTGCCTTTCATAAATGGTAGCCAAAAGGGGGAAGTACCAGAGACAGATAGCAGAGCAGGTATTTAGTCACTCCTCTAGGACACCTGGCTGCAATGTAAAGAAGTAACTAGTAGATGGTAAACTTTTTATTATGACGCATATAGAAGAAGCCAGAATCTCTTTAAGAAAATAGGATATATCACAGAAACTTGGCAGGCCAGAGGGAGTGCCATGATATATTCAATGTGCTGAATGGTAAAAAAATATGCAGCCAAGAATACTTTATCCAGCAAAGCTGTCATTCAGAATAGAAGGAGAGATGAGTTTCCCAACAAAAACTAAAGTAATTAATGACCACTAAACCAGCCCTGCAAGAAATATTAAAGGGGACTCTTCGAATGAGAAAGAAAAAACAAAAGCAACAAAGACTAGAAAGAAAAAAAGAGAAAATCTCTAGAAACAATGACTTTACATGTGATACAATGGAGCTAAATTCATATCTATCAATAATCACTCTGAATATAAATGATTAAATGCCCCCAACAAAATACATAGGGTGTCAGAATGGATTAAAAAAACAAGACCCATCTATAGACTGCCTACATGAGACTCACCTTAGAGTTGACATTCTGTGTGTCCCCTGAATGCCCAAATGTTTTATATTTTAGAGATAGCACAGACTGAATGTGAGGAAATGGAGAACCATCTATCATGCTAATGGAAGTCAAAAGAAAGCTAGAGAAGCCATACTTATATTATACAAACTAGATTTTAAAGACTATAACAAAAGATGAAGAAGGGTACTGTATTATAATAAAGGGGCATACCCAACAAGAAAACTGAACAATTTTAAATACTTATGCCCTCAACTTGGTAGCAACCAAATATATAAATCAATTAATTACAAACATGAAGGAACTCATTCATAATAATACAATAATAGTAGGGGACTTTAACATTCCACTCAAAGCAACGGACAGATCATCTAAGTAGAAAATCCACAAGGAAACAAAGGCTTTAAATGACACACTGGACCAGATGGACTTAACAGATATATTCAGAACATTGCCCCTTAAAGAAACAAAATGCACATTCTTTCCCAGGGAACATGGAATGTTCTCCAGAATAGATCACATACTGGGTCACAAATCAGGGCTCAACAAATACAAACAGAATGAGATCATATGATGCATATTTTTTAACACAACACTATGAAACTTGAAGCCAACCACAAGAAAAAATATGGAAAGACCACAAATACATGGAGGTTAAAGAATATTCTACTAAAGAATGAATTGGTTAGCCAAGAAATTTTAAAAATGCATGGAAGCAAATGAAAATGAAAACACAACAGTCTAAAACCTTAGGGATACAGCAAAAGTGGTCCTAAGACAGAAGCATATAGCAATACAAGCCTACCTCAAGAAATAAGAAAAGTCTCAAATACATAACTTAACCTTAAATCTAAAGGAGCTAGAAAAAGAACAGTAAATAAAGCCTAAGCCAACAGAAGAAGGGAAATAATATAGATTAGAGAAGAAAAAAGTGATACAGAATCAAAAAAACAAAAAGGCAGAACAGATCAATGAAACTGAGATGATTCTTTCAAAGAATTAATACAATTGATAAACCCCTAGCCAGACTTATCAAAATGAAAAGAAGAAGGACTCAAATAAACAAAATCACAAGTGAAAGCGGAGAGATAACAACCAACACCAAAGAAATACAAACAATTATAAGAGAATATTATGAAAAATTATTTGCCAACAAACTGGACAATCTGGAAGAAATGGATAAAATCTTAGAAACATGTAAATTACTAAAACTGAAACAGGAAGAAAGACAAAATTTCAACAACTCTATAACCAGAAAAGAAATTAAATCAGTGATCAATAATCTCCCAACAAACAAGAGTCCAGGGCCAGATAGCTTCCCAGGGGAATTCTCCCAAACACTTAGAGAAAAGTTCATACCTATTCTTCTTAAACTGTGCCAAAAAAGTACAAATGGAAGGAAAACTTCTAAACTCATTCTGCAAGGCCAAGATTATTTTGATTCCAAAATCAAAGACCCCACTAAAAAGGGGAATTTTAGGCCAACATCCCTGGTGAACATGGATGCAAAATTCTCAACAAGATACCAGCAAATCATATCCAACAGTACATTAAAAGAATTATTCACCACCACCAAGTGGGATTTATTTCTGGGCTGCAAGTGTGGTTCAATATTCTCAAATCAATCAATGTGATACCCTATGTTAATAATTTTTAAAAAGGATAAGAACCATAGGATCCTGTCAATAGGTTCACAAAAAGCATCGGACAAAGCACATCATACATTCTTGATAAAATCTCTCAATGAAGTAGGGATAAAGGGAACATATGTCAACATCATAAAGGCCATATACAAAAGTCCCACAGTCAATATTATCCTCAATGGGGAAAAAGTGAGAGCTTTTCCTCTAAAGCCAGGAACAAGACAAGGATGTCCACTATAATCACCGTTATTTAACATAGTACTCGAAGTCCTAACCTCAGCAATCAGACATCAAAAAGAAATAATTGGCATCCAAACTGGCAAGGAAGAAGTCAAACTTTCACTACTTGCAGATGACTTGATACTCTATATAGAAAACCCAAAAGACTCCACAAAAAAAAAAAAAAATGCTAGAACTGATACATGAATTCAGCAGTCACAGGACACAAAATCAATGTACAGAAATCTGTGGCATTTCTATACATCAATAATGGAGCAGCAGAAAGAGAAAATAAGGAGTTTATCCCATTTACAATTACACTAGAAATCATAAGATACCTAGGAATAAACCTAACCAAAGAGGTAAAAAAATCTGTATGCTGAAAACTATGGAACACTTAGGAAAAAACTGAAGATAACACAAAGAAATGGAAAAACATCTCTTATGTATTGGAAACATGCTTATGTACTGGAAGAACAAATATTGTTAAAATGTCTGTACTACCCAAAGCAATCTACACATTCAACGCAATCCCTATCTAAATGCCACCAGCATTTTTCACAGGGCTAAAACAAACAATCCTAAAATTTGTATTGGACCACAAAAGATCCCACATAGTCAAAGCAATCTTGAAAAAGAAAAGCAAAGCTGGTGGCATCACAATTCCAGACTTCAAGCTATATTACAAAGCTGTATCATCAAGGCAGTATGGTATTGGCACAAAAACAGACAAGCAGATCAATGGAACAGAACAGAGAACCCAGAAATAGACCCACAACTATATGGTCAACTAGTCTTCTACAAAGCAGAAAAGAATATTCAATGGAAAAAGAACAGTTCTTCAACGAATGGCATTGGGAAAACTGGTCTGTGATGAGCAAAAGAATGAAACTAGACCACTTTCTTTGACCACACACAGAAATAAATTCAAAATGAATGAAAGACCTAAATGTAAAAAACGAACTATCAAAATCCTAGAGGAGAACACAGGCAGTAACCTCTTTGACCTTGGCTGCAGCAACTTCTTACTTACATCATTATATCATTAAAGGCAAGGGAAACAAAAGCAAAAATGAACTACCGGGACTTCATTAATATAAAAAGCTTCTGCACACCAAAAGCAATAGTCAACAAAACTAAAAGGCAGCCTACAGAATGGGAGAAGATACCTGAAGATGACATATCTGATAAAGAGTTAGGATCCAAAATGTATACAGAACTTATCAAACTCAACACCCAAAAAACAATAATCCACGTAAGAAATGGGCAGAAGATATGAATAGACATTTTTCCAAAGAAGACATCCAGATGGCTAGCAGATACATGATGGCTCAACATCATTCATCATCAGGGAAATACAAACCAAAACCCAATGACATACCACCTCACACCTGTCAGAATGGCTAAAATTAACAACACAGGAAACAACAGATGTTGGTAGGGATACAGAGAAAGAAGAACCCTCCTACTCTGTTGGTGGGAATGCAAACTGGTGCAGCCACTGTGGAAAACAGTATGGAGGTTCCTCAAAAAGTTAAAAATAGAGCTACCCTATGATCTAGCAATTGCACTACTAGCTATTTACCCAAAGGATACAAACATACTGATTTGAAGGGGCACAAGCACCCCGATGTTTACAGCAGCATTATCAACAATAGCCAAATTATGGAAAGAGCCTAAGTGTCCATTAACTGATGAATGGATTAAAAAAAAGTGGCATATATATACAATGGTATATTACTCAACCATTAGAAAGAATAAAATCTTGCCATTTGCAACATGGATGGAGCTAGAGTGTATCGTGCTAAGCAAAATAAGTCAGAGAAAGACAAATACCATATGATTTCACCCATATGTGGAACTTAGGAAACAAAACAGATGAACATAGAGGCTGGGAAAAAGAGAGGAAGCCAAATCATAACAGACTCTTAAACTATAAAAACAAACTGAGGGTTGCTGGAAGGGAGGTGGGGAGATGGGCTAAATAGGTGATGGGCACTAAGGAGGGCACTTATTGTGATGA
This sequence comes from Canis lupus familiaris, assembly GCF_011100685.1. NCBI lineage: Eukaryota > Metazoa > Chordata > Mammalia > Carnivora > Canidae > Canis > Canis lupus. The sequence continues at coordinate 5,117,650 of NC_049258.1, forward strand.
GCACTGAGTTTTATACGTAAGTGATGAATCACTGAATTCCATTCCTGAATATTACAGGGTTACACCATATTTAACTAACTAGAATGTAAATTAAAAATTGAGGGATCCCTGGGTGGCGCAGTGGTTTGGCGCCTGCCTTTGGCCCAGGGTGCGATCCTGGAGACCCGGGATCGAATCCCACGTCGGGCTCCCGGTGCATGGAGCCTGCTTCTTCCTCTGCCTATGTCTCTGCCTCTCTCTCTCTCTGTGACTATCATAAATAAATAAAAATTTAAAAAAAATTGATACAAGAAAAGGGGGGAAATAAGAAATAAAGCAATCATTCTACTCAGCTACCTCTAAGGGGGAAAAAAAACAACCTCTTTATTTCTTTGAAAAAACTATTAACTGTAACAGAACAATGTTGTGATAAATATCAAGATTTTATACCCACAATAATGCATACACATTTATGATGTTCCCTGCAGCCTAAATAGTCTTTGTTTCAGTTGCTGTTACTTAAATCAAGCAGTCCTATCCTACTCTCGCTTGGAAGCCACTTAGAGCCTGCAGCACCATTATCTTCAGCAGCTTGCCTCGCTGCTCTTGGAGGCAGCTGGTACCTAAACTAGGAGGAAACCTCAGCAAGGGCTATAGCAGCCTTTAATCTCTATAATGACAGCACTTAGACCCTAATTATCCAGGCAAATAATTCATGCTACAACAATGGGAGCAAAGGCCCCTTTTGGTCTCTTTCCTCCCAGTGTTTTCATCAAACTAAACTCTGAGAAGATCGTGGCGGTTATCCAAGGTGGACTTGCCATAAATCAGAAGACTGCCTCTCTGGAGAGGTCAAGACCACCTTAAGGATACTTGATCACAGAAATGGAACCGTTCCCTAAATCCTGCAATTTAATCAACCCTCACTAAATACTAAATGGCAGTCATCTGGTTGCTGCTAACTCCAACTGTTAAAATCTAGTCTTCTAAAAATGCAGAACATTTTTATCTTAATACGTTCCTTAAAAATATAAAACCAGTTTTCGTGTGAAACAGGGCCAGTATAAAGACAAGAAAGGAAAACATAAGAGATCCCACCATTACATGCACAGACTAAGAAGAAAAATCAGCAAAGAAAATGACCTATAGGCTAGGGTACATGTGAAAGATTTTATAATAACAATATTCTTATTCCCATTTTACAGTTGAATAAAATGAAATTATATGACCTGTTCAAGGTCATATAACCTATAAGTAAGAAATCAGGCCCACGTGTTCAGATTTGCTCCACTGCTCTGGACTATCTCTCCTGAAATGGTACAATTTGAACTAGGCCTTGAATAAGTACAGAATTTATCAAAATTAAAAAAATGTAGAGCTTTCCAAGAGGGGAAGAAAATAAACAGCAAAGGCATGGAAATAGACTGGAAAGTCTTGGAAGGATATATAATAGAGAGGATGGTACAACATATTGGAGAATTTCAGAGATCAGTTAAAAATATGGGAAAGAAGTCCTCAAGAGAGCAAAATGAAGAAAGTGGTAATTTAGAGAAACCAGTGTAGTAGCTATGGGTTTGAAAATAAGGTCACTTATTGAATACCTTCTATGTTCCAGGCAAACATGATCTCACTCAACCTTTACAACTTTGTAATTTTAAGTTTTCACTGGAGTATTTATTATTTCTCCTACAACTTTGTAATATTAAGCATTCATTGGAGTATTCATTATTTCTCCTGCTCTAACAGCAAAGTGTCTCTAAATGTGGAAATCCCATAGTACTTCTCTAAATTTAAGTACAAAGCAATAAAGTAAACAACACGCAGATAATGTGAACTAATAGAAAGACCTTCTTTTGTGCTCATATTTTTCAAACTGACACTGATCTTCAGAAAGAAATTCAGAACAAAATTATTATACTTCCAAGACCTAGAACTTAAAATATCAAATTATGCACCATTTTAAAGAACTATCACTTATAAATGCAGATGCATTTAGCATGCAATCACAAAACTGTGCATGAACAAATGGATTTTACAAATAGAAAATTATTAGATAGTGTAAGTTTGAATGGATAAGTACTTGAGGAAGTATTTTATTCTAGGCATACTTTTTAAGGAGAAAAAAATAATTATTGTGGTAAGAGCTTAACCAAAATTTTGTTCATATTGGGTTTTAGAAAAATTCAATTCAGTAACTCTTTGTAGAAGATCTACTGCATTCCCAGAATCTTTGGCAGAACCAGAGCTTCTAACAGGCCCTACAACACTAATGGTCATGTTTTATATCTTATGGCCTCCCATTCCTTCCTCTCCTGCACTGCTTAGACCAAGGGATAAACTCTACTCAAAAGTAGCCAGTTCTTAGTCTGCCCAGCAACACACAATAAATTATGGCTCAGCTTAAAAATAAGAATTAAAATAAATCCCTCTTGGAAATTTGAACTAAGAGACTATAGAAAAAAAAATGCCAGATAGTGATAACAGCTGAGAGATTCAAGTTGTGTATGGTCCAAGCAAGAACAGTGGAGCCATTGTGCCATCAGATTTAGAGGAAGCTGATTTGACAGAGAAAATGTGAGGCAGAAATGAGACAGGCCATGCATCCCCTGAGGGTGAGAGAGAAAGAGATAAAAACAAAATCCTTAGTTTCTCATGTTTTCCCAGTTTCATTTCCCAAGAGTCTTGTACATACTCTGGTGCCTATATTTCTATTTCTGTGAGATTTTTATCGGTTGTCCTTACAATAACCTTCTTGTTGAGTGCTTTTCAGTGCTTTTCTGTTCCCTGCCAGCAAGCTATTCCTGCCTAAGACACCTGCTGTGATTCCAGCTCAGAACTACCATCCCAAGGGTTCAAAGACGACTTAAGGAAAGTCCCTGATCCTAAAAATCTTGCAACCAAGTGGAGAACAAATACAGGCACATATCAAATATAATATAAGACAGACCGTGTAGGAGAGTACAAAGTATAATCAAAGTACCATGGGAAGGATGTCTGGTTCAAATTAGTTGTATCTAAGTGGACTTTGTAAAGAAGGTGAAATTTTTACCGGATTTTAAATAATGTCAGGGTTTAAAAAGTAAGGAAAGGTAAAGAGTTATACTCTAGTGCAGGGAAACAGTGGCAGCAGACACAGTGGCAGAAAAGGGCAGCTTCATTGAAGAGCAATTGTTTTGAAATGATTTCAAAGAAAAGAAAGAAAAGGAGAGTTAAGAGGAGATAAATTAAGCATGGTACACAGCACAGAACATGGAAACTGCATAGCCCACAGAGCTTTTCAATTAGAGATATTAGTTGTAAAAAAACTTAAAATTCAGTATTTAGTAATCACTAGGAACAGAGGTAAATCAAGGTAAGATGCCAGTTATTAGAGTAATTGATTCTTGTAGGCCTGATCTTAGAAGGATTCAGAAGACCCAGAAATGATTTTCTGAGTTAAATGTATAAGCAAGGTCAATGAATGCATTTACTAGGAAATGGAGCTCCAGGGGTCCTGGTAGAAAGAGTTGAGAAAGAAATCAGTAGCAAAAGGATAACCCAAGAGGAAGGATAGGACAAGGTAGTGCAAAGTTTAAAGTATATGAGAAAGCAGATACTTTGTGAGTGGCAACCAAGGACAACAGAGTGGAGAAGCATGGTAAAAATAATTAGCCTCAAGGTTCAAAAAAAAAATAACTCAGGTGTAAAGGAATCATAGTGATTTGCATTTGTAGTACAGAAACATTTTTTCAAACCATAAAAATTATCAGTGTATCATGGCGACTCAGTAGGTTAGTAACCTATCAGACCATGATAACCAAAATATTGAATTGGGTTTTTAGAACTTAGCTGTATTTCCAGAACCTAGGAAAATTAGCTATATTTCCAGGTCCTAGGAAAATTTCTTTATAACCTAACTCCTGTGAAAGGTATTAAAACTAAACTAAAATATATATCAGACACTTGCATTTCTGAAAAGGCATTTATCCCTTCAAAGTGGAAGTGTTATTCTTTTTCCCCTTAACAGACCATTGTAAATTTTATAAAAGAATCCCACATATTCAAGCGGTCTAAAATTTAAAATATCTAGGTACCATATCATTTATGAGGCAGTCACTGGAAATCACTTCACCTCTTTCTGTCTTTTCCAAGTGTCTTGAAGAAACATTTGGTGTATGGTGGTGCTTACTTGACTCAGGAATTATTCAGTGAAGTGTATTAATATTCTCTAGACTATGGGCAACTTGGGTATCAATAAGGGTATGGTCATTACAAGAGACTCCTTAACTGCTGCCTAGTTCATTATTTTGTTCTCACTAGATAAAATAGTAGTCATCCCCTAAAAAACAATCCTAAATATGAACTGAAGCACAGGGTTCCTTCTGGGATGAAGAATGAGTGCTGCTCTTCTTACTTTATAATTTTTGGAAAACTATGCTCAGGACTTCAAAAAAATTAAACTAGCATATAATATAACTTATTAAGAACTTGATGAGCCAGGAGAATGAGGAACAAAAGCTTAAATAATTCTGCATATTTAAAATCAACATAAAGAAACACCCTCCAGAACAAAATTGAGGAATGATGAAAACTCATAGCAATGTCTTTGGAAAATGTCTACCGACCAACTTTAACATCTCTGAGTACAGATTTCACAAAATGTCTTACATGGGAGGTCTCTGAAAGAGCCATCTAATAATATTTCATTTAGAAAACTTTAATGAGGAAGACAGACTTCTCTTCTCGTGAACTGTATAAACTTTAAGAAGTTACCTATCTCTCAGGTCCCCATTGCTATTCATGTGAAGTAGAAAGGGTATCGGTGTCCTTCTCACTGGGTAATCATAAAGATGATAGGAAATAGATGATATTGGAAATTTCCTGGCACTGAGTACTTAAAAATATTGGTTCCCTTCTTTCATCTACTGCATCATCATTTGGTCTTCTAGGATTAGGCCTGCAATAATCATAGTCTAGAGCTAAGTAATTTTATTTAGCTGCAAGTAGTCAACTCTACACGCTCTCCTTGAAATCTCTGATGTGTAAAATATACCTTTAGTTAGAAACATAAGGTACAATATGAAGATAGTACCCTTTGGGGCTAATTTAGACAATAACAAGCTGAAATTTGCAGCAGTTCAAAAGTAAAGGGAAAATGATAAAGAATTGCTTTCTATACCTTTTAACTATTTAAAATCCAAGAAGTAGCTATAATTTAGAGATGATTGAAATTGAATTGCTTTTCTGTGTTCTGCCGAAGATAAGAAATGTGTAGATTGTGACCCAACTACTTTGAGAAATTCCATTTATGTTTACCAAAATAAGAGAAAAGGTCAGAAAATGATGCATATGTCCTTTTATACATTGCACTGAAAACAAACATTATTTAAAAGAGCGATATCTCAACCTAACAAAGTTAAATGGGCTAAAACCACCTCCACACTTAATACAGCACTTCATTTTCATGTGGTTAATTTTAAAGATACATAATTTTCACGATATGTTCAATAAGTAAAAGTACTTGAAAGCGATTTATTATGCATGAAACACCCAAGAGGCAATTACAGGTTGTATAATTGGTCATCACATTTTGTTAACAACTAAAATAACCTAAATTGTAAGTCAACCAAGTATCTCTAAAGCAGACACACAACAGGGTTGGAATTAGAAATAAAATGGTCATGTTTCTAAATTTCACCTGCTATCTGGCTTCATTCCCCCAAATTTGATGCATTTGATGTCAAATTGATTATGTTTTTCCAATAAGCTGGAGTCATCAACCTTCTAACAACCATCGCTGAAGACTAAGATTTGGAAAGAAAAGAGAAGTTTTGCAAGAAAATTGTCCTTTTCTCAATATAATCTCCAGTGGTTAGTGGTTTTTTATTCTTAAATTGTGTTATGTCACAGCATTTGGGAACTTCAAACGACTAATTCATGAGTGCCTATGGACACTTGGCTTAGATTACATTAAGGTGCAATCATAGCCCAAAATGGTCTCTTTGAGTCCTATTATTTCCAGTTAGTTTCATTCTCCCCCCATGTCAATAAGTTGTATGCATGGATCTCAGTGGCATTTTATATAGGTGAACAACAACAACAACAACAACAACAAAAAGATGAGGCTGCAGTTCAAGTCACTACTGGAAAAAAGTGATCTCGAATGTACGGTGGGTAATGGAGAAGTAATTTGGCCCAAATTATAAACAAGACAGCATTAGAGAAGGCATTATAAATTCTTATTATCTAGAAACTCATTCATCTTTACAATACCAGACTCCTGAACTATGGTCACACATCACATGTTCCATCATGTGATCATGCGAATGTTAAAGGTACCTGGGAGCAGAGAAAAGCTAAACGTCAGGAAAGGCAAAAATACACGACTAGTGCTACCACCATCCTACACCCAGAGTAAACACCATTAATCACGCCGCTCCTTTTTACTGAATTTGTCTGGAAATCTTACATACGATACCATTAAATGATAAAAGCTAAGGTTAAAATTATGTTCTAAAAAAATGCTCAATGTGACTCATTTCCTTCTCATTGTTATTAATAAAATAACTATATGATAATAATTCCTTAATTAAAATATTTTAGTTCCTTAATTAAAAAAAAAGTTTGTCTATAAATAAGGGTCAAAATACAATAAAAAATGTTATATTGCTAATGACCTGTTGTTTTTTGTGTAAAAGAGATTATTAATTTCTTCAAACAGCATACAAATTAATCATTCTGAATGTTGGATATTTTAACTTTTTATTATGGAAAATTTCAAATGTTAAAAAAAAGTAGAGAGAATTGTCTAATGGATGTGCATACCAAGCAAACATCTCCGATAATTATTAACTTTCTGCTGTTCTAACTTTATCTACCCCTTTACCTTTTTTTCTAAGATATGTTAAAAGTAAATTCAAGAAAGTGTGTCATTGTATCCATTAATTCTCATAAACATATATCTCTATCAGAAAAGAACTTTCTAACACATATCACAATATTCTTATCACACCCAACAAAATTTGCAATAATTTCTTTTTTTTTAGCTTTACATTATATGTAGTTTGAAAGTAATCCAATAAAGCTGTTTTAGTATTTCTTTTTTTAATTATATTTACATTCAATTAATTAATATATAGTGTATTATTGGTTTCAGAGATAGAAGTCAGTGACTCATCAGTCTTACATAACACCCAGTGCTCACCACATCACACACCCTCCTCAATGTCCATCACCCAGCCACCCCATCCCCCCATCAGCAACCCTCAGCTTGTTTCCTATGATTAAGAGTCTCTTATGGTTTGTCTCACTCTCTGATTTTGTCTTGCTTTATTTTTTCTTCACTTCCCCTATGGTCCTCTGTTTTGTTTCATAAATTCCACATATGAGTGAGCTCATAGGATAATTGTCTTTCTCTGATAGACGTATTTCGCTTAGTATATCAGCAAATAACTGCTCATATTCAATTGTCCCCAATTGTCCAAAAATGCCTTTTGAGTTTTTTGGTACAAATCAAGAATTGAGATCTAACTGGTTGATAAATATCATAAAGTATTTTTCAATCTGTAACATTCTTCTCTCCTCTTTTTTAATTTCTTTTTTTTTTTTTTTAGAGAGATGGGAGGGGCAGAGGAAGAGGGAGAGACAGAGAATCTCAACCAGGCTCCATGCTCAGTACAGAGCCAGGCACAGGACTTGCTCTTACAACCCTAAGATCATGACCTGAGCCCAAACCAAGAGTCAGATAGTTGACTGAATGAGCTACCCAGAAGCATCTCTTCTTTTATTTCTTTTATTTTTTTAAATGTTCTTTGTTGAAGAAATTGGGTCATTGTATATAGAATTTTTCCATTTTCTATCCAGCTAATTGGATGGTTTATAATGATGTTTACTATGTTTCCCTATCCTCTATATTTCCTAAAAGTTGGAATTAGAAATAGACAACTTATTAATTCAGGCTTATTTTATTAATTCAGTTTTTTTTTTACTTCTGTCAAGAATCCTTCATGTGTGGAGATATTCATTATTGTGTTACTTCATGAAGCACAAGCCTCCATTTCCCCACTTACTGTCCACAATTAAGAGTGGGCCTCCGCCATCGTCAGGTTCCCCATCAACTTTTCACTTAATGATTCTAGTAGCCATTTGTGATTGTTGCCTCAACCTGCTGTTTCATTAGGGCTTATAAAATAGTGATATTAGCATTCTTTCTGCATTTAATAGTGATTATTTTTCTGTAAATAAGAAATTCTCTCCTCTAAACTTTTAGGTATTCTGAAATACCGCCCATACAGAAAAACTGCATGAGAAGTAACTGAATCTTTCCTTTGATCAATTTTCCAAAAAAATTATTTGATGCCCTAGCTACCTCCAAAGGTGTTAAAAAGGTTTTGTGTTTTTGTTTTTATGCTTGTTTGGTGTTGTTTGTGTGTATCATTAAGTGTTTCACTGCACTGTAATCATTATTCTTTTGCCCCATCTTTGGCCAGTGGGAGCCCTTCAGGTTGGCTCCTGTGTAATTTTGACATGATCGTAATATGCTCGAATAGCTTTCTCCTATCTGTTCTGACAAGATGTCCCAGACTCATCTTGTACAATTCCTACCCCAACCTATAATCTGTCAGTCCTCTAAAGAGCCTTCTTTTTTTGGTTTGGGGTTTTTTTAGTGGAAAAATGATATTTAGATGCCTATGAGTTCTAGAATAGTCATTGTAACTGTGTGGTCATTGCTTCTAGGGCTTTTTCAGTGTACAAACCTAAAAAACAGGTATTTTCAGATAGAGAAAAATAAGCACACGTATCTCCAAGTCAACAGTTACAGGATTTTTATTTCTTTGATTTTATATTTTATCTTTTTTTTTCTTATAGTGAATATCCTGGTTCCTAACATTAACATAATTACTTACGTGATTTATCCTATGTATTTATCTACGTATCTGTTAATAATAAAGTAACAATGCCAACATTACCAGCTGCAATACCATTGAAGGCAGTTTAAAATGTTCGAGTGGTTTTGTCTTTATATCTCACTAATGCTGTAAAGTTAAAACACTGTGTTTTAAAATCACTGAAGTTATTCTTTACATAGTTCTCTGTGACATAGAATTAAGTTTATTAGTTTCTGTTCATTCCCTGTTTTCTAGATAGATTTATGGTTTTCTTTTTAAATTAATTTTGTTTTTAATGACATAAAATGCTTATATAGTCCCCAAGTCCAAACTATAAAACAAAGCACTTTAATGGAGGTCTAGCCTCCATTGCTCTCTCTTTCCTACTGTTTTCTTCACATGTCTGTAAATAATCATTTTCATTAGTTTTTGGCTTATCCATCCATTGTTTCTTTTTGAAAATATCAGCAGTGCACATACAGGGACATATACATACTCACGCACACAAGCCAATATTCTTACCCAAGAAGAAACTTACAGTACACATTCTTCTGCATTTTATATATATGTATTTTTTAAAGATGTATTTATTTATTTATTTGAAAGAGAGAGAGAATGTGCACATGTGAACATGGGGTGGGGTGCGGGGCAGTGCAGAGAGGAAGGGAGAGCATCTTAAACAGACTGCCTCTCGGGCAAGGCTCAATCCCAGGACCCTGAGGTCATGACCTGAGCCAAAACCAAAAGTCAGATGCTTAACCAATTGCACTACCCATGCACTTCATGCATCCTGTATTTTTAATTAATAGCATATTTTATCGATTACTCCAAACATTTTTAGAAACCCACTTCATTTTATGGATGTACCATTATTCTATATCAGATGGTTGAGGGTTTTTTAATAATTAAAAAAATAATTTTCTGGGACACCTGGGTGGCTCAGTGGTTGAGCATCTGCCTTCGGCTTGGGATGTGATCCCAGGGTCCGGGATCAGGTCCCGCATCGGGAACCTGGTTTTCCCTTTGCCTGTGTCTCTGCCTCTCACTCTGTGTCTCTCATGAATAAATAAATGAAATCTAATAATAGTAATAATGATGATGATAATAATGATAATTTTCTAATAATTTTGCAAGTAGTTTATTATTCCTAATGAGATATTTTAATTTTTAGTCTATGACAACTTATTTCCCATTGAAATAAAAAAAATTAACTCCGTGCTTTTCTGGAATCCTACCATAACCCCTCTCAAGTGCAAGATGGGTGGCTTTCATGTGAAAATGTTTATGTCCCCAGTGGGAAAAAAATGAAATACATTTCTTTAAACCAAAGCACAAATTTGTGGTTAATATTTCTCCTTTGACATGAATTGAAATATAGCATTCATCCTGTAGCTTATAGAACACAAGAAAATAAGCAGAAAATTACTGGTTTGAAGTCATAAACACTAAACATTGCTCATAAGTTTTAATAGTGCTAAGAACTGGTTAAAAAGTATCACAAATCTGAAAGATAAAGGTTGTGAGTCAAACAAGTTCACATTTTGCATAACACATCTCCATTACTTCTGCCAATACATAAATGGCATAAATTTTGAATTCATATATGCAAAGTTACTGAATACATATACACATCATAGGAATATACCAAAAGAACTTGTCAACTGAAGCAGAGGTCACCAAGGATACTCCATCAAACAATCAAACAAATGTACATTTGAGCACCTATTGTGGGGCAAGCACTCTGCTAGCTGCTGGAATACAGAGCTGAATTGGCTCCCTGGACTTAACTTTTCTACTAACCTGAGAATTTTTAAAGGATTGACGAAAGACAGACATGATTTACAAATTCTGAAAATGTGCTAGGGACAACGATAATCATTTACAAACTACATCAGAGACAGAACAGAGGAGAAGTTCAACTGATTAATTTTGGGACAGCTTCCCAGCCAAGTGGCAGCTGAGCTGGGCTGTGAAGGATAAATAACGAGAGTAAGATGAGCAAAGGAATTCTTGGCAAAAGGGAAAAGCAAAGGATATTATATTATCCGTTAGAAAACTCTACAAATGGCCTTTCCCAGGACTCAGTACCTCTAGGGTCTCTAAAAAATACCCAGGCCTGGATGCCTCTCCACACCCACAAAGGAACACTCAGATTAATTGGCCTGGAATGAGCCTGCATGTAGGAAGTGTTAAAAGCTCCCCCAGGTAATTCAGTGTGAAACCAAGGCTGATAGTCATTGCAATAGTAGATGTCTGGAACTATATAGGATGTGAGTCCTGCACAAATAGGTCTTTTAGCTCCAAGACAGAGGGATGTCCTCTTTGCTTATAGGAACCCTATAATAAATAAATAAATAAATAAATAAATAAATAAATAAATAAATAAATAAATAAATAAATAAATAAAAAGGAACCCTATAACTGCTGTATGATTCTATATCCTGGGTGTAATGTTCTCAATATTTCACTCTCACTTTCGAATTAAAAAAATGGGGATCTTTTTCAATGCATATTAGAGTCAGTATTCTAAAAACATCCATTGTTTTGCTTGTTTTTATAAACGTATAGGACCAGTGATGTTCTTAGCATTAGTGAGAAATTAGGCTTCAACCTAAAGCCAAAATCTAGTCCATATAAGAGAGGACTGTCCATCTTTCTGGCCACCGGTGCTTAATTATGCATTTCGTTAAGTAAAGTTTTTACTTTAATAGGTTCATTACTAACAATTAGTCTTCTCTCTTTTGTAATTTATACGCACCTGTTTCTAATTACAGTGGCACCATGTCAGCCTTAGAAAATGCATCTTAAACTCTTTAGACAACTTGGATATTTCTACCTACCCAAGGATATTTATCTTTCTGTTTTAAGAATTAAGTCGGCCTTATTTTGTCTCAAATACATTTCCTGCGCTTTTCCAGTATAATGATTTTTGTACTCCCCCAACATTGAAGACATAAATATGAGCATTCCTATTTTGTTTTCATTCTGGAGGCTTACATCTTATTGAAGGTGGTAAGAATTTCTGAATGAAAAAAGGAGACAGGAAACCCTGAAAAATAATTTGTAATCATTAGATTTTTTTTCTAATTCTGTGACTATGCTTATCATCGAATGTCTGTGCCCCCTCTCCACCCAACCCAGAAAAATCATATGTTGAAGCCCTAATCCCCCAACTACCTTGGGAGGTAGTTCGGTTTAGACAAGATAATGAGGGTAGAGCCTCTCCGAAGGGACTAGTGCCTTATTAGCAGGGACCACAGCCTCACACTGTACCATGTGAGGACACAGAAAGAAGATGGCCATCTGCACCCAGAAAGAAGACAGCCTCTCACGAGAAACTAAATCTCTCAGAACCTTCATCTTGGACTTTCCAGCCTCTAGAAATGTGAGAAATAAATATCGTTTAAGCCACCCAGTCTATGATATGTTTTTGAATATTTTATTTATTTATTTGAGATAGAGAAAGAGAGAGAGAGCATGAGCAGGAGAGGGGGGTAGAAGAAGAAGCAGACTCGAGCTTCCTGTGGGGCTCGATCCCAGGACCCCAGGATCATGACCTGACTCGAGGGCAGGCACTTAACCACCCAGGCGTCCCCCATAGTATTTCGTTATAGCACCTCAGAACCCAACCCTAAACCAACGCCACGTTAACTAGTATCAGAAAAGTCTTCTGCCAGAAAATGTGATTACTGTCTCGGCAAAGGAAAGGCCATAAACAAATCCTCTACTCTCAACAGCACCTTAAGCTGAAAGCACAGAATTCTGTGTCACCTGTAGGGGCAAGTAAGGGGAAAGGTTTACTTATAACCATCTATTTTTGTATTTAGTTTTGTATTTAAATATATATTATAAATTATTGCTGACTGGTTAATAAATTCCTATTTTTAGAAACTTCCAGAATTTCAACATAAAGCAATCCTAACAAGGAAAGAAAATAAATGGCACTTAAACAAGGTCATTTGATTGTTTTGACGTTACAATATATAATATGTGGTATTATGTGTTGAAGACATGAATGCTACCTTTAAAAAAATCATCACAATTAATTAATTCCCTGTGCGTTCTGCAAAGGACATTCTCTTACCAGGGTATATAACACGGGGGAAAATCTGCTTCAACATTCTCACTCCTTTCCTGGGGGGCATCTTCTTTATCCCTCCCAGACCAGCTGTCAAATGTGGAAATTCCACATGGTGTCTAGGACATTCCACCCCAAGCCTGTTTGGCCTCAGTGTGCTTCTGGGCTTCCTCTCTTACATCAAACCTTAGGTATCCTTTTCACCATCTCCTCTGATCTCAATTTCCTGGCAAGGACTCAATGAACAAATTCTTATCCATACATGCATGGATGACAGTAAGTTCATTCCAAGTACATTTATGAATTTTCATAATTATCATCTAGAGCTTCTATTTTAAAATGAGTAAGTTATCCTAATGCTGAGAATGGAAGTGATATTGTTTAAAAAAAGAAACACACACACACACACACACACACAGTTCCAAAAGACCTAGCTTAACAACTCCGTGTAACTCACTTAACCTTTCCGAGCCTCCATGTTAGCAACTGCAAAATTTATATAATATCCACCCCCTTTGTTAGGAGGATTATATGAAAGGAGGTAAAGTAAAGGTACTTTGAAGCCTCTAAAATATATAGGAATATTACACTTGTATGTAAGTGTGTGCGTACACAGGCACGCATATACACTTAAATAAGATAACATTATTCGCTCAACACTGTGGAGTGCTTGGAGCTTTTGGTCCTACCTTCTGCAACTGTCAAACAAATGAGTGACCAGTTAAAATATTAGATGAAAAGGAAAAGAGTAATGACCTTTGGACAGGAAAAGATCGCTATATACCTTGGAGCCTACCACTGAGATGCCCAGAGAAATGACTTTTAGAAAAACGGTCACCATTTCATCCCATGAGCCTTCCAAGTCCAGTAGAGCTGAATCGGACGCAGTAGGAGAATATAGAATAAAAATGTCCCTGCAGGTAATTTCATCCTATTATGTTTATTTGAAAGGAAGACTGAACTCTACGCATTTTTTTTCAATGTTCTTTCTTCCAGTTTTGGTGCACTGATCAGAAACAACCTAAAGCGATGTGCTGAGGGCTATAATTTCATAGGAAGTATTGCAGTAAAAAAATTTGATGGATGTGTATCCAAAAGGAGATAACCGAGGGAAGGCATCAGAAGCGAAATAAGATTGTCTTTAAGTAAACCCATTTAGGACCGGCCTATCACATAGACTCCACCACTATAAAATTATGGATTGGCCAGGAGCAGCCGAAAAGCTTGTAAGATATGCTGAGGAAACAAGTTCGGGCTAGTGTGTAATCTTAAAGCTGCTGAGACAGGAAAATCACTAATTGCATTTTCTGAGTGACACTTTTGATCATCCTACCTTCTCATGAAAGAGGATTTTCTGAAAATTGAAAGAGTGTGAGGATGTTAAGAGATCAGCCAAGTGGTGGTATGTTTGCCCAGAATATCATTTTCTGTTTTTGTGAGGATTGGAAGGAAGAGTTGTTTTCGATATTATTGTTTTCCCCTAGAACTCATACTGTGTCTGAGCACTTATTTAGGACGGGCCTTATATACAATATTTTTTCACATGACTACTGAAGTGGATAGAAATGCATGCCAACAAGACATAAATGTCAGTGGCTCCTTCTCCTTGTAATTCTTCAGACGAGTCTTATATAAATGTACTGATGGGAACAAGCGGTAATGGGATTCCTCGGTGAGGAAAAGAATAATATAATGAATGGAGAGCTTCAGGGCAAGAACAATATCAGCAGGAGATAAAGAGAAGTTGAGCAGTGTTCAGACTGAAAAATTATTGGAGAAACAATCTCTAATCTCGGCTAATATGTTAGTGGCTGAATACGAATGTAGGAATACAGCGGCTGTATCATTCATGTTGTGATAACTACTCTTTTCTGTATGAAGAAAGAATCTACACAAGCTGTGGTGCTGGTGAATAAATGGAATTATAGCACTTTAATAGAATCATTTAAGGAAAGACACGGACCTTTTGGAAAGAAAGCTACTTCTCATATCCTGAAAGCCATGAGATCACCTGGGGAGGCTGATGAGCCAACTGCCAGTCAAGGTACTGGATAGAACAGGGGAGAAGACAAAACTGTGCAGCTAACCTACTTATTAATCTCCCTCTCAAACTTTGAAGGTCATCCTGTCTACTCTCTGCCCCAGAAATGCTTAATGTGACTGCTTAAAAACCTTGAGTTTGGGGAACGCCTGGGTATCTCAATGGTTGAGCATCTGCCTTTGGCTCAGGGCCTGACCCCGGGGTCCTGGGATCGAGGCCCATGTCAGGCTCCCCCGGGGAGCCTGCTTCTCCCTCTGCCTGCATCTCTGACTCTCTCTCCGTCTCTCATGAATAAATAAATAAAATCTTTTTAAAAAGTCTTGAGTTTTTTCACATTATTTACAGTTACTTAATAAGTATCTCAATAGCCTAATGTTACTTCAGATTAGATAAAAATTAGATTCGTTTTAAACATTTGATTCTGCACTAAATTTTATTTACATGGGTTCTGTCTTCATAGTTTGTTGATTACCTGACAAGTACTTAGTCCACAGCATTTAAACATGAGATGGGAATGTTCCACCTGTTTAAAAATCTAAATCACACTAACTTCCATAAACTGCAAATTCCACACACACACCCTTATTCATATTCCCTACCAATTAGTCAATCTGGATAACACAAAAATATTGAAAGGATTTGGTGTTGGAGAAAAAAGAAAGACGTAGAAGATTTTCTCCCACTATTAAGTAACATACTCTGTTTCTAGACAATTTATTAAAGAAAAAAAAATCGTTCAGCATCTACTACATGCCCACCTGTTCCAAAAACTTGGGAGATGCAAACAAGAATAAGAAGAGAATCCTTACTTGGCTGAAGAAGTATATATGTGTTTGTTTGTTTGTTTATACTTGTAGGAGAGAGTAATTATCCCATATTGTAAAAATTATATTAAAAATATTAATGAGGCCCCTGGGTGGCTCATTGGGTTGGCTCAGTCAGACTTTTGTATTCAAGTGAGGTCATGATCTCAGGGTCATGGGATCCAGCCCAGTTTCAGGCTCTGCACCCAGCAGGGAGTCTGCTGAAGATTCTTTCTCACCCTCCCCCTCTGCCCCAGCCCTTTGCACACACGCACACACTCTCTCTCTCTCTAATAAATAATTTTTAAATATATATATTAATTTATAAGTAAAACTTCCCAAAATGATTAGACAAACCTAGGATGAATATCTTACTGTATGCAGCATGAATTGGAATGAATAACAATGGGAAATTTTGGCAACAATTACTCTTCACACTGTTTTCCTTTTCGCATTGTTCAAGTAACAAAGTAAATGGAGAAAGTGGGGGGGGGGGGTAAAAAAAAACACACAAACAAAAACAAAAAACCTCTGGTTTTAAGACTAAATAATAGGTTCCAAAAGAATTTTTCTGATTCAAAAATGGATGTTCATTGTCACGTTATCAGACTTCCAAAGGCTGCCAAATGTTTGTATATTTTGACTCAGTCCATCGAAGATCAGCACAGAGAAGCCCAAAGGCAAGAGTCATTTGGATGCATCCGGGAAGATGCTTGTTCTCTAGCAAGCAACTACCAACCCCAAGCAGCCCTAGAGTGACCTGTCAGCAGCGGGAGCCAGTGTGGGAAAACCAGCACGTAGGTCCCCCAGGTCAGGCCTCTACGTGGTGAAAGAGAAGACAGGGGGAGATTGAATTTGAGTTGAGGATGTAGAAGGAGATGCATGTGGGACCCACCTCCACTGAAGAACTGGTGCTAACAATCCCTCCTGGTTTCACATATTTTTATAACAGAGCCAGAAAAGGAAAAAGAAAGAAAAAAAAAAAAAAAACACTTTTGTATAAATTGCTTCTTCGTCTGAACTATTGTTTATACTATTTGTCCCTGAGTTTATATTTCTTTATATTGCTATTTATCTTCCTGCAACATTTCCCCAACTGTTCTCTAAAATTCTCTTTGAATCTTCCAAAAACCCAGTGTATAATTGTTGTGTAACAGGGAAGATGTATTTTTAAACAGATTAGAATGCTTCCCTTTTGCTAACTTCTTTGCGTAAGAACTTTTTCTCTTTTAATCCACAGCCAGAGGGAGGATCGGGATTTTTACAGCAGAAGTACAGCCTGCATACATTCTGCTTCTCATGCCCAAAATAAAAATGGGAAGCCAGATTTTTCTCTTAGCTTAACTTTATTAAGAAATTAAAGGGTTTTCTACATTTGAGAACGACTCCTCCGCATACGCAGAGACAAGCCCGGCTGCCTCGCGTGGAAGTTAGGGGTCGCAGGTCAGGAGGGCGGCGTGGGAGGATCCGGGGCTCTCGGCCTCCCACGGACCCCAAATCTGCAGCTACAGGAGGAGCCGAAGGCGTCAGAACTGCCTGAGCAACTGCTCCAGATGGACAGACACGGGGGGACAGGAGGGAGGACACGGGAGGGGGACGAGGAGGGGGGACAGAGGAGGGGACAGGGGAGGGGGGACACGGGAGGGGAACAGGGGAGGGGGACGGAGGAGGGGACAGGGGAGGGGGGACACGGGAGGGGAACAGGGGAGGGGGGACAGGGGATGAGGATAGGGGAGGGGGGACGGAGGAAGGGGGACAGGAGATGGGGACAGGGGAGGGGGGACAGGGGAGCGGGGACAGGGGAGGTGGACAGGGGAGGGGGACGGGGGGACCGAGGAGGGGGACGGAGGAGGGGGGACAGGGGAGGGGGGCAGAGGAGGGGGGACAGGGGAGGGGGGATAGGGGAAGGGGGCGGAGGAGGGGGACGGAGGAGGGGGGACAGAGGAGGGGGACGGGGGAGGGGGGATGGAGGCGGGGACAGGTGAGGGGGTGGAGGAGGGGGGACACAGACCTTCGGTGGGGCAGCTGCGGGCAGGCGGGGTGCTCCCCCAGGGCCCGGGGGTGCTCACAGCCTTAGTGCCCCCCTGCAGCTCCCTGGGGGTACCCGAAAGCAGCTCACCCCCGCGGGGCCCCCCTTTCACCGGATGGGCCGCACCACCCGCCCCGGCCTCCGTCCGCTTCCAAAGCAGCAAGACCACGAGGGCTTCAGGCGGAGAAGGTGACGGAGGCCGTGGGGGGCCCAGAGGAAGGGCCGGGTCCCCCGAGTCCCCAGGGTGGCCCTGCGGCAAACGCGCGGGGGTGCAGGAGGGCCGCGGCGGCGGACGGCCCCCACCTCCCTACCACCCCCCGCGGGGCAGGAGGGCGCCCCCTCCCTCCCCCCACGGCCCCCACCGAGGCCGCGCAGCGGGGTGACCTCCTCCAAACCCCTGGAAGGCCTAAGAGGAAGGACTCGGGTCCCCTGATGAGAAGCCAGCCCCGTGCCCGGCTCTGGGTACATGGGCCTGCCCTGCTCCTGGGGATCCCGCCCCCCCGCCGTGCTCCTGGGGGTCCCGACCCCCTCCGTGCTGCTAGGGGTCCTGCCCCCCCTGTGCTCCTGGGGGTCCTGCCCCCCCGTGCTCCTGGGGGTCCCGCCCTCCCCGCCGTGCTCCTGGGGGTCCCGACCCCCCTCCGTGCTCCTGGGGGCCCCCCCTGTGCTCCTGGGGGTCCTGCCCCCCCTGTGCTCCTGGGGGTCCTGCTCCCCCCGTGCTCCTGGGGGTCCCACCCCCCCTCCGTGCCGCTTGGGGTCCTGTCCCCCCCCCCCCCCCCCCCAGGAGCACGCCCGTCCGCAACACCGACCCCGGAGCCCATTCCGGGCAGGCTCGGGGTCCCGACCCCAGGGCTGGGACGTCGCAAAGGGCCGGGGGCCCGCAGTGCCCGCGTGGGGTCCGGGGGGGTCCGGGGGGGTCCGGGGGGTCCCGCGGGAGCCAGCGGATCCTGGGCAGAGAAGAGGGGGCAGCGGGAGGGCCGGGCAGCCGCCGCCCGAGCCACCCCACGGGCAGCGAGTCCGCGCGAGCCCCGGACCGAGGCCCCGCACAGCCTAAGCGCGCCCCGACAGCACCGGGAGGCGGCGAGGAAGGGGGCACAGCCGGGCACAGCCCGCCCCCCGCGGGACCCCAGAGCCCCCCAGGCCGCGGGGAAGGGCCGGCGACCGCACAGTGAGGCCGCGCGCGGGCGTCGGGCTCCAACTCACCGGTGCACCCTCAAGATCGCGAAGCTGATCCTACAGACCCCATTAAGCCAGGCCTCCTTGATGGTCGGGATTCTTCCCCGGGGAGGGGACGGCTGCAGGTGGCAGGGGGAGGCGTCCACCCCGGCCCCCAGCAGCCATCCCTTGGGGTCGCCCCGGGAGACGAAGGTGCGGTGCACCTGGGAGCCTTGTACTTGGGGATCCAGGTAAGAGGCGACAAGAGCCCCGAGGCGCCCGGGACCGGGGGTCATGCTGAGAAGGGGGGCGGGTGCCCAGGCAGCAGGCTGTCCAAGGGGCGCCGCAGGGCCCACCCTCCGGGGCCCGGCCCCCCCTCCTAGGGCCCTGGTCCTGCCCGCGCCCCCGCCCGACCCCGCGGGGTCACCGAGCCTGGCTCCCCGCAGCCGCGGAGGCCGCTCCCGACCCCGCCTGCCCGGGAGCCCGGGTGTCCCTCCCGCCCGGGTCCAGGAGTGTCTCTGCTCACCTGCCCCCAGGCCCTCAGGCCAGCGCCCCGCCTCCTGTGACCCCGCTCCAGAGCCCCCCCCCCCCCCCCCCCCCAGGGAGCAGTCACGCAGGGATCCCGCGGATGCAGGCTCCTCAGCGCCCCCAGAGTCAGGCCCCCCGACCCCAGACACCAGGCCACCTGTGGACCCGAAGGCTGCCCTTGACCCAGCTCCCATCCGACTCAGTCGTGGTCCCAGCGCATGGGAAGAAGATGTAGGCAGATGTGTGCTTGAACACAAAGAATGAAAAAATGACTATGGGAAAAATGACTAAAAAGAATGAAAAATCACTAGGGAATGATTCTTGATGTCCTGATAGAGACACCTAACAGCCCTGCCATCTGGGGACCAACTGAAGACCCTGAAGTGCAGCTTTGTTTCAGCAGCACCCCACTAGCCACGAGGCCGGAGGCCGTGCTGTCCACCCCAGGACCAGGGTGGGCAGCTGCCAAAGCCCCTGGTAACGGGCACAATTGCTGGATTATACAGTAAAAGTTTGTTTAGTTTAGTAAGAAACGGCCACACTGTCTTGCAAACTGGCTTTCAAAATGCATTCATTCAGAGCAACGAATGGCAGGCCTGTGGATCCGCGTCTCCACCAGCACTTGGTTCGGTTCCCAGGGTCGGCCGGGTTGTTCTAACAGGTGTACAGTGGTATCTCGTTGTTACTTTAATTTGCAATTCCCTGACAGCTTATGATGCTGAACATCTTTCCATATGTTTATTTGCCATCTGGGTCTCTTGTTTGGGGAGGTGTCTGCTCCACCTTCATATTTTAAGAATGTGCTTTCCTGCTCTTTTTTTTTTCAAATTTTAAATATGAAGGGACAAATTCATTTACTCTTATAATAACCTCAAAAATAAATTCCTTCTTGAGATGGAAGTGAAGAATCGGAGTTATTTAATGGGGGAAAAAAAAAAAACCCAAATGACTCATTCATGATCTTCTCTGAAAAAAAAAAGAAAGAAAAAGAAAAGAAAAAAGAGAACTCCTCTTTCTCTCACAGTCACATAGATGGCATTGTACCTGAAAATAAATAATAATGCGCATTGTCCAGCTAGCCTGGAACATTTGCCACTGGGTTTCCATGGTTCTGATTTCACCTGTTTTAGAGGTGCCTATCCCCATCCCACTCTGCATGATGAATCTGAAGGTCTAGGCTATTTTTGAATTGTCACTTTAGCTTTATGAGGTATGTATGCCCTCACTTGTTTTGAATGCCCTTGTATTTAATTCTTTTTTTTTTTTTTAAGAGAACTAAGCCTTTATTTCCTTGTTTCACAGATAAACTTGGCTGAATGTATTTAATTCTTATCAATTTTACAGCCAAGGAAAACAGGGATCAAATTTACTACGCAAGCTCGGATTAATGAAATTATTTAAACAACTGGCATGATTGGACTGAAAATACTGTTGCTTTCTAATAATTAATACATTTTCGAATAGGTGGCACATCAGGATATTTATTTTCTGAAAATGTGTTATATCAAAAGATAATAAAGTGCCACTGGGAAAAATCACAAGTCCCTTATTAAACCATGTTTTGGCATGAGTGTGGGTTAGAATCTGAAAGTGTTTGTGAATGAGTCTCAAGCAGTTTACAATAGCTTTATAGGCATGGCTGTTAAGGATACTAAAAGTTTCATAACATAAAAAAAAAAAAGAAGAAAAGAAAGTAAAGAGGCATAAGTAGAGGTCATGCTCAAAATATCCTTAGACATCAATAATTTAGATTAAAATTAGGCTTTACTTTCTAGTACATTCTCACTTATTGGACCAAGTATTGTATGTAATGATTCAGACTAAAATACTATATTCTTTTAACCTTTGAATTTTAACATTTATGATTAATATATTTATGCTTTATGCTCTAATAAAATCCCTGGCTATGTTTTAAAACTCTTGTTGGAAAGTGAATGCTCCAACAATGATAGTTTGATCAAATTATATCATCAAAGACAAAATGAATAAAAAGGGCAGATAAAATTCTGAAACAACAAAAGCACCAAGCAGTAGGAAATAATTAAAAAGCAGAAATATCTATTTATCATGAAATTTGAGACTATTTTGGAACCGTAAGCAACTCAGAAGGTCATTTGGTCCATCTACCATGTTTGGAGAAGTCTGTAATTGAGAATTATGCTGGGCAAGTAGTTGTCAATGGTTCTTCTAAAGTTTCCTGGAACATTCTCTGATCCTCCATTACCAACGTTTATTAATTACATTCTAGAATGTCTTAGTTGTCTTCGCCTGAATTCTTTCCTGCTGCTATTTCCTCTGCTTTGCCTTCTGAAGGAACTGCAAATACTTCCTCAAAAGCTAGAACAGTGTTGCTCATACCTCAGTCCCACCAGCACTTTTACACTTTTATCTAAAATTAATAGAAAATACCAGTGTATTAGGTAAACCGAAATAACTGATCCATGAAATGTGTTTCAGTTATCCACATGTATGTGTGTGGATATTCATTTAAATACAAGTATGTGTCTGTCAAGATAAAAATATAATTTTTACTAAGTATAATAGTTTTTAAATATATTTATTTAGTTAGTTTAAAAAATTTAAAAACATAAATCTCTATTAGGACATCAAGAATTATTCCTTAGTCATTTTTCATTCTTTTTATAGTTCAAGGGTATTTTCTAACCATATAATTCCCATTTTGGCTAATAAAATATTTGTTGTTCACACAATAATTCTCCTTGTTGATTGCTCAATTTTGCTTTGGGAAAACTCATGAAATATTTTCTTACACTCAATTTTTTCATTAAATTTTGTAAACTTTTTCACTAGAATAGGAAACCTAGAATTTTCCCACTATTTTTTCACCAAATTACAGAAGATCTAGAATTGTGACTCTTGGAAAATGAGAATAATTTAAAACCTTTGGAGAGGCTACAGTTGGAGGGGCTGCGGAAGATGTCTCCTTGCAGTGCAAGTGCAGTCCTTGGTAACAGTAAATTCCAAAACACCCTTTGGACACCTACCTTTTGGCTTAGGGTTCTAAAACCACAAAGTCCACTCACTTCAATTATCTGCCCAATATTTACCTTATTTGACCCAAGCAAAGGGAACGTCCTCCATGTAGTCAGCTCCATTTGAAGGAGCTAAGAAATGAGTGGAAAAATGATCCTGAGAAAGCATACTCACAAAATCTTGAAAAGTTGATTTGCTTAAAACTCCTCTTTGGGCTGATATTTAGAAGAAATGTCTCCACTTCCCACCTTTCGTTTCTCCAGAGTTTGTAGGCAATAAAAGTGGGATCTGGACCGACACCTCTAAACGGGATGACCTCTGGCCTTTGTAAACTTGACCATCAGCCATGAAAATGTCCCCTGAATTAATTCTGGGCTCTTGTGGAATAAGACCTTCTTAAAGACCATTTTATTGGGACGCCCGGGTGGCTTAGTGGTTGATCGTCTGCCTTCAGCTCAGGACGTGACCCCGGAGTCCTGGGATCGAGTCCCATCAGGCTTCCTGCATGGAGCCTGCCTCTCCTTCTTCCTGTATCTCTGTGCCTCTCATGAATAAATAAATAAATAAACAAATATTTTTTTTTAAAAAAGAGACCATTTTATTGCTTTATTAGGCACTAATGTTGTAACCTGACATATTTTCCTTTGCTCAGGATAGGTCTTCATACATATTTCCTTCAGGGTGGGTAGGGGAAGTGAAAGGGACAGTCTTGTTGTAAAGAAGATGTGAGTTATAGTCCAAGTGCCAGCTTCCCGTGCTGGGACTTTATTTGCCATTCCTTGGGTGTGGGTTCAAAGATAGGTTTTCCAATTTGGGAACTATATTTCTAGTATTAAATGAAAACTGGCGAGTTTCAAATATCTGCCATGATGTTCTTCATATTTGAAAGCATATACTCAGGTATATGCATTTGAACATTTCAGAAGAGTTCCATTCTTTCAGGCACTTAGGACTATAAATCTAAGTATTTAATTCTGTTAATGGGATTTTCCATACCCTGAGATTTTGCTACACTGGGGCACCTGGATGCCAAGAACTGTTCAAAGTGCACAATGATGTTCATTTTTAACTCCTTTATTCTTCATAACGACCACAGAGGTTGGTTACCATTATTTTCCTTATTTTGCAATGTCTGTGGCATAGAGAGGGATGAGGTAGTCACACAAGTTTGCACAGCTAATAAGTGAAAGAGCCAGAAATCAGATACAGCTTGGATTTGGCTCCAGTATCCATGTTCTTAAACGCTGTGCTGTGCCGCCTCTCCATAGAGGGGTCCGTTTTCTCTTCTTGAAGTGGATTAATTTCTGAAGTTAAAAATGAGGTTACTATAAGATATTGCACCTGGTTAAGTGATACATCATAGAATTTGAGAAGGACATCCCTTTGATACCGTCATATGGCTCCCATTGTACCGTTATAGGAAATCTTGTTTTCCAAATAAAATAGACATACTACCATTTAGATACTACAATTTGTAAGGATACTAATCAACTATCTTTTTTGAAAGACTAGAAATGGCATCAAGCAAACACTAACATTTTAAAATGTAATGCCAAAAATTATCTAATTTTAGTGATTTTTAGATTTTTTTTTTCTTTTCAAAATTTATCATGGGGGGGCACCTGCGTGGCTCAGTGGGTTAGGCCTATGGTTCTTGATTTAGGCTCAGGTTATGATCTCAGGGTCATGAGATTGAGCCCCGAGTCAGGCTCCGTGCTAGACCTGGAGTCCGCTTGGGATCCTCTCTCTCTCTCTCTCTCTCTCTCTTGCTCTCTCTCTCTCTCTCTCAAGATAAAATAAAATAGGAGGTCCTGGGTGGCTCAGTCAGTAAGTTTCTGCCTTCAGCTCAGGTCATGATCCCAGAGTCCTGGGACTGAGCCCACGTCAAGATCCCTGCCCAGCGAGGAGTTTGCTTACCCCTCTCCTTCTGCCACCGCCCTCTCACCTCATGCACACGCACTCTCTCTCTCTCTCTCAAATAACTAAATCTGTAAAATAAAAAAGTAAAATAAAAATTTATCATTGAATTTCAGATCACCAAAATGAACAATTCTCACCTGATTAGATAGGAAATCATCTTGTACTTAGCTAGTAAGTGTCGTCAAGTTTGTGTCTTCTGGTTTTAGGTAGGAGAAGACATCTGGTCACCATTCTTCATATATAATAAATCATATACCTGAAGTTGGTAATTAAGCTTACCCTGAAGACTTAGTAACTATGATTCTTGAAAGCTTCTTTGTAAACTCTCAAGCCTTTAATCAGTTAATTCATTATGGACCCTTGCCAAATTCTTTTCATTTTTTTCATGTCTTTTAAATTGTGAAGATCCCAATTGGACACATCTTATAATTTATTATTAAAATATCTTTATCATCGTATCACTCCATTTGGGGAGCACTTGTCTGGGAGTCAGGAGATTTATTTAGAATCCACTTACCCCTTTCCAGTTGATTAGCCATTTGGGGTCTCACAGGTCATCTGACTCCTCTGTATCCTGGTGTGCTTACATGGAGATAGTAGCAACTTGACTACAAGATCTTTCTTGTCTTAAGATTGTATGGTTCCATGATTTCCTCCAGTGAAACAATAACTTTTAATGGATATCTTCATATAGCTAACTTTTTTGCATTGTCTTTTGCCAGATTGTTTTTCCTTTACAGATTTTTTTCCCTTCAGTATATTTATTTTTCAGCTGGTCAAAGTCATTCAGAATTCTACTTTTCTGTAAGGTGAGGGATTTACCCCTTAAAACATCAGTCCTTCAATGCCAATATGCAGTCTCTAGGAAAAAACTCAGAGTATTCTCATGTGTATTAGATCAGTTTGGGGAATTTATATAAGATAAACTGGCATGTTTACACCTAGTCTCACAAAAGAAAAGTTTAACAGGATAAAAATAGGTCAAAAGGTGAGATTAACCAACCATTACTGTTCCTCCATTTCTTCTTCTTCCAATCGTATTTATTTAACACCCCATTTACTGTGCTAGGTGCTATGCCAAGAAAGCACAACAGATGTATTTCTTGTCTTTGAAGAACTCACATCTTAAAATAGGTATTACTGAAGTGAGAAAAAGGGTAAGAAATAGATTTAAAATATGCAGAGACTAAGTGACTCTTTCAAAGTATATGTGCTTTTACCAATATGTTCTGGTTGGAATCTTGCCGTAAAAGGTTCTTTACCATCAAATCTGACCTCATGACTTGGGCAACAGCTACTACTTTGCTCATCTTCATATGACTTTTAGGAAGGATCTTAGAGAAAAGAAACTTTTTTTTTCTTTTTTCCTCTAGTGTTTTTTTCACTTTCTCTTTCTCCTTTCTTCCCCTCCCCACCTCCTCTCCAGTCTGCCTTGCCCCACTCTCTACACAGTACCTCCTCCAGTTTAGGTACTTCATGTATGGTCGGCCCCATACTTTCCTTGGAATCTGGGTCCCACAAATTAGTCTCAACTTGTCCTTAAAATTACTCGTTATTTCTTCCTAAGAAATAAAGGGTTCCTGAGAAATAATAATGATGATGATAAATCTAGTGTAGCTTCTTTTTATAAAGAGGCATTAGAATCTCTGGTAGGGGGAATATAAATAATACTTGCTGGAGTGAGATGTGCATATTCTTAATGTGTGGCTCCAGAGCTGGATAAGGTCAAGAGAACTATAAAGGAAGAATTGGAAAATTTCTGGTAGGATTGAAACAGGAAGAGATAAGGCGTAGAAATATTTCAGCAATATTTGAGAATATGCAGAGTGTTCTAAAGAGTAGATGTAGAGAAAAGAAATAATAGAATAAGCAGTCTGCACATATCCTTTTATTCTAATTTCTAACTATAGATAAGGAATTGGACAGTGAAGAAGAGAGAAGCAAGAGAAGAATTTTAATAAGAATAATTTGATGGCTAAGATGATGAATTACTAGCTCACTCTAGATAAAACAGAAGCACCTACAGCCTTCATTCCTTTGTAAAATGTGGCTAATGGTGCTCTCCTACTGAGGGAATGTCAAAAATAACAATAAAAATTATTGGAAAGTTACCAATAGAAAAAAAATCCCTTAAATAATAACTTTTCTGTCCTGAATTTTTTCAAAGCTTCATTCAATTATTCTACTGATTTATTTTAACACGCCATTTTTTTCTAACAGAACACAGCTATCCTGCTTGAAAGGGAAAAATCTTGAATTTTTCCCTTTGTCAATTGAAACATATCATTCATGTCTATAAAGTTCTAATAGTGATCATCACAATGTAGAATAAGATTTGTGCTTCTTTCCTTTATCAGAAATAGTGGTACATGAGAGAAAGATTGGTAATGAAAGTGACAGTGAATAAAAACATGATAATGGGGAGATGCTGAATTGGGTGAGCCAGAATATTTAATATTAACCCAAATCACTTAAAATTTATTTTACAGAAACAGATGCATTTAAATTACTATTTAGGTGCTCTTACACATTACTGTTTGTAGGGTATGTTTTAAATTTATGGCTCATTTAGTTACGGCTCGGTTGGTAAGCGTGTTAATGAACAAGGTAGAGTTTGGACCATTTATTTAGGTCACGGAAATACTTTCAGGCAAGGGAGAAAGTTCTTCCCCTCTGCAGGGGATGCCTACGTAGAAAAATAATGATTTTGTGTTGATTCTCATGACGGTGTTAGCATCGATAAAAGCTTAAAACTAAATGTTTGATGGGATTTGTATATTCAGTAGAAATAGAATTCAGTGCAGTTGTATCCTCAGCCTTTTTATTTTTTGCTCGGGAATTTTTTAAATGCTTCTACAAGAGGTGAACATTTTATTGATTAGCTAACCCCACAATTTTTACTATGTATAAATAATTGCTAGGTGTTTCAGCAAATTCTAGTTGTAAAAGTGACTGGAGTCAACATTATTTGGTAAATTACTATAATTCCTTACTAAACATTTTTCACATTTCAATTACCTTTTTTCCCTCCCCTCAGTACTAAACAATAAAGTAACTGGGCAGTTAGGACTCATTTTGTCATGCCTGAACATTACCATTTCACAAAGAGTCATCATTTTTGGATATATAAGCTGTCAGTAAAATAATTTTATTTACCTTTAATTGATGCTTAAGCCTCTTTAAGACCATCATTAACAAACCTTCTTTAATGATTAGCCAGGAAACGTCTTCAAATAATTAGCAAATTTCTGGCACCAAACAGAACACCTTTGTCCTACAGGAGTAGAGGGTGGAAGGACCCTTGATGAGGCCCACCAAAGGACAATTCTAGGCCAGATACCCCCAGTGCTCACAGAGGATGAATGCCTGGAGCCATTTAATGAGACTTCCCCCAGGAGGAGAAGAGAATGCTCTCTAGTACCATCATCATTTTATAATCAGCGGAGGTGGGTTTGCAACATTCTTCTTTCCTGTGTGTAAATATGGAACATCTGTGGGAGCAAATGCCTGTACAGACTATGCAAACAAAAATAGAAAGACTCTCATTTTGAAATCTCTTTCCTGGGATGGTCAGGGATGAGAAATAAAAGAGCGGATCCTATTATGGCAGCTTAAGGTAATATTTAGAGTTGCCACAGAAGATAATCAGGTTTGCCCGTTGCTTCAAGACAATGATCTTAATTGATAATTTTCTTAATGTCCCCAAGCATAAGATTCACCTATGCAGATAGAGGCAGGTTGATGTAATGCTTCTAGCAAAAAAGATAATGTTGTGGTCTGCGCAGTTCGAAGTCTCCATGATGATCAGAGATCAGAAAGTAATTTGAAAAGGACAAATTCTACTCCCCAGATGCTCTCTGCTAAAGTAGTTAAGATTGCTATTCCAGATTACTTTTAAAAACACACATGCTGACTTTATACAAGTAATAGAATGTTTCAGTTAGATTTGGCTCACAACAATCCTTTTTATGTTATCACAATCTTAGACTAACTTTCTAATCATACCAAGTTAATTTAGACTAACTGATTAAAAACAATGGAGGAAAGTAATAACTACAGCATTTAAAACCACTTGGGTTTTTTTTTTTTCCTCTCTGGTGTTTATAAGATTTTTCAATAGACCAATGAATGAACACACCATACTTTGAGGTTAGAAATTCTATGCAGTACGTTAACGTGTCCACAAAAGAATCTAAAATCAGCAAGTAGTCTTTGATTTTTCTGATTGAGGACATATTTTAAAATTACACCTTCTAATTTTAACTATCATAAAACAATCCACCCTGATTCCATTTCCCTCTAGTACAAGACAAATTTCCTGATTTGGGACATTTCACTGATAATGATCAAGGGCCCCTTTTACCCCTGTTAGAGAAGTTATTTTCAAAACATTTTAGGAGAACCATGCCATATATTAAAAACTGCGTGCTGTGAACCTTATTTAGTATGTTCTATTGGGAAAATACCAAGCCATGTATATTTTTAAACTTATATGTGTTGAGGAGTGGGGCTATACTGTGCTCGAATTTAATTTAAATGTTACTTATTATAAAGCAGTAGTATTTTAATATGTAGTATTTCAACCCTATGGTTGTTGGCAAGAAACTAGAACTGATTTATAAAAAGTAGATCAAAAATTTCTGAGATTAATCACCAATATTTTCAGCTGTGTCATAAGGTGATATGAAATGAAAAGCCTGAGGATTGTTTTGAAAATTTTATGGGGTCTATTAACGTGGATAGCTGCTGATAATAGATTATACTTATTATTCGAGAACTTTCCAGCAAATGGGATTACCATTGTTCTCACCCCAAACTGTCTTGTCAACTCTACATTTAAAAAAAATTATTTTCTATATAATATACAGGCATACTACCTCAGAGACACTACAGGTTCAGTTCCAGATCATCACGTTAAAGCAAATACCACAATAAAGCAAATCAAATGAATTTTTTGGTTTCCTGATGCATATAAGAGTTATGTTTATACTATCCTGCAATCTATCAATTGTGCGATAGCACTATGTCTAAAAAACAATCTTCATACCTTAATTTAAAAATACTTTATTGCTTAAAAATGTGAATCATCATCTGAGCTTTCAGCTAATCCTCATCTTCTCGCTGGTGGAAAGTCTTGCCTTGTTGTTGGCTGGTGACTGATTAGGCTACTGCAGATTGGGGTGGCAATGGCAATTTCTAAAAATAAGACAGCAATAAGGGTTGCAGCATTGATTGAGTCTTCCTTTCACAAATGATCTCTCTGTAGCACACAATGCTAAGGCTGTTTAATAGCATTTTGCTATTAAACTTCTTTCAGGATTGGAGTCCGTCCTCTCAAACCCTACCACTGCGTGATCAAATAAGTTTATGCAATATTCTAAATCCTTTGTTGTCATGTCAACATCTTCACCAGGAGTAGATTCCATCTAAAGAAACCACTTTCTTTGCTCATCCATAAGAAGCAACTCCTCATCCATTCAAGTTTTATCATGAGATTGCAGCAATTCAGTACATCTTTAGGCTTCACTTCTAATTCTAGTTCTCTTACTACTTCCACCACATCTGCAGTAACCTCCTCCACTGAAGTCTTGAACCCCCCCCCCCCGAGTCACCCAGGAGGGTGGGAATCAACTTCTTTCAAACCCTTGTTAACTTTGATATTACGACCGCTTCCCACTTTGAGTCTTGACCGTTCTTAATGGGCATCTAGAATGGTGAATCCCTTCCAGAAGGTTTTTAGTTTACTTTGCCCAGATTCATCTGAGGAATCACTATTAATGGCAGCTACCGGTATCTATATTTCTTAAATAATAAGACTTGAAAGTTGAAATTGCTCCTTGATCCATGGGCTACAAAATGAATGTCGTGTTAGCAGGCATGAAAGCATTAATCGCATTAGACATCTCCACAGAGCTCTTGGGGGAACAGGTGAGCAGTAAGGAAACTTTATCTTTCTTTCTGAGCAGTAGGTTCTCAACAGTGTGCTTGAAATATTCAGTAAATCATGTTATGAACAGATGTGTTGACATCCAGACTTTGTTGTTCCATTTGTAGAGCACAGAGTAGATTTAGCATAATTCTTAAGGGTCCTAGGATTTTTGGAATGGTCATTGACCAGTGGCTTCAACCTGAAGTCACTAGTTGCATTAGTCTCTAACAAGAGAGTTAGTCTGTCCTTTGAAGTTTTGAAGCCACGCACTGACTTTTCCTCTTTAGTTTTGAGAACCCTAGATGGCATCTCTTCCAATAGAAAGTGGTTTCATCCACCTCGAACATCTGTTGTTTGGTGTAGCCACCTTCACTAGTGATCTTAACTAGATCTGGATAACTGGCTTCAGCTTCTACATCAGCACTTGCTGCTTTACCTTGTACTTTTCTGTTATGGAGATGGCTTCTTTCCTCAAACCTCATGAACCAACCTCTGCTAGCTTCCAACTTTTCTTCTGATGCTTCCTCACCTCTCTCAGCCTTCATAGAATTGAAGACAGTGAGGACCTCCTCTGGATTAGGCTTTGGTTTAGGAGACTATTTTGGCTGGTCTGGTCTACCATCCTGACCACTGAAACTTTCTCCAATCAGCAGTAAGGCTATTCTGCTTTCTTATCATTCATATGTACACTGGCATAGCACTTTCCATTTTCTTCAAGAACTTTCCTTTTGCACTCACAACTTGGCTGGCTGGTGCAAGAGGCCTGGCTTTCAGCCTGTCTTGGCTTTTGACATGACTTCCTCACTCCTTTCTAGCTTCTTATTTAAAGTGGGAGATGTGTGACTCTTCCTTTCACTTGAACACTTAGGGGCCATTGTAAGGTCTTTAATTGGCCTAATTTCAATATTGTTGTGTCTCGGAGAATAGGGAGGCCTGAGGACAGGGAGACAGGAGAAGGGCTAGTTAGTGGAACAGCCGGAACACACACATTTACCCATAAAGTTCACTGTCTTATATGAATGCGGTTCATGATGCCCCAAAACAATTATAATGGTAACATCAAAGGTCACTGAACGCAGGTCACCATAACAAATAAAATGATAATGAAAAGTTTGAAATATTATAAGAATTACCAAAATTGACACAGAGACACAAAGATAGAAAATTATACAAAAATCGGTTTTAGGGCTCAGGGTGTGATCCCAGGGTCCCAGGATGGAGTCCCACATGGGGCTCCCTGCATGGAGCCTGCTTCTCCCTCTGCCTGTGTCTCTGCCTCTCTCTCTGTGTGTCTCTCATGAATAAATAAATAAAATCCTTAAAAAAAATGAAGAATCGTATTGATGCAGGGCTGCTACAGACCTTCAATTTGTAAAGAATATCTGTGAAGCACAATAAAGCAAAACTTGAGAAAATGAGGCGTGCCTGTATATAAAATGCAAAACAGTATTTACTATATTCATCAAAATGCATTGAATGTTTTTACTAAATACAGAAAGGATTGTACAATCCTTTTTTTCTGCATGGTCTTATTGTCCTTAAATTTATAACGTCTGCCTTCATCTCTGCACTCTGTACTTCGAGAGTGTGGGGGAAATTGGTGCTATAATGTTTCATACTTTTCATTTGGATTTATGAGCGCAGAATCTAACTCATCAAAAGTATATTATGTAGGTCTGATTAGCTCCCCTGCAAATGTCTTCCGGAATGCATATCACATACTTTGCATGCAATTAGAAGTTAAAATATGGATGGATATAGGGAAAACTGAGATGGTATCCTTGACTATGCTTATAGAATTCCAGAACCGAAATGGAAACACGTTTTCCATAATTACCATTTACTTTAGCTTCATGTCAATCTCTAACTGGATTACTTCTTTATAAATAATCTTACAGATAAAAACTTTCAAAATAAAATTAGACGCAATGGGAGATAGGAAACAAAGTAAGCTATGAATTCTGTCCTTGAGAAGCTGATAGTTTAATATAGGAGATAAGTAAATAACTATAAAACAGATGATACGTGATCTGAGGGGAATCATCAGGACAGTTTAGTGAAGAGGAAAATGACTGCAGGGGACCTAGTGAAGAATATGGCAGATGAGTTTTGGGACTGAGTCTGGCAGAAATAATCAGAAGACGAGAAAAGCAGGGCAGTTCATAGGGTGTAAAATTACTACTAAGAAGGGACTGATCACAGTGTAAAATCACTGGGGTTGGGAGCTGCAGCTGCTGCTAGAACAGGGCAGAGGAGACCCGGGGGTGACTCTGCTCTCTGCCACCGTCTCAGGCCAGGTCATTTTCAGCTCCACTACAGTGGCCTTTCCATCGTTCGATGGCCCACTTGGAATGCTGTAGCAAAGGTGGCTAAGGGACTCGTGGCAATTTACTTCCTCCTTTTACTATCCCCTCCTTTTACTATTCTGTCTTTAATGAACAGAATAACACATAGGGAAGGTTCATTTCTCGCAATGTTCATGTCACCCTCAGAACCAAACTCCAAGGCCACACCTGAGAATGAGTCCTGGATGTAGAGCAACGGAGGCCCCGCAGGCGAGGATGACAGGGGCTGTGGGTTTTCAGATGAGGCACCCCGGAGCTAAGCCAGCCCCGCACCAGGGGCCTTCAGGTCACTAGGGACTCCCAGGACACTGGCTGCTCAAGGATTATTGTCAGCCTCGGGTCCTCTGGAAATGCCAACAAGGATAATTGCTTATGGAAAAATTGCATAAATTGCAAACTGCTCTTTGCCCAGATAGTATAGATTCTGGAAGCTCTCATTTTTCCGTATGTTTTGTTTGTTTCTAGGCAGCCCGATCACAGCTAGAGGCTGTATTTTTTATATTATTCATTGCCGAATATTGGGTAAGTAGAAAAGATTGAGATGGTTGGGTTGTAGGCTGCTTCCGATGTGTAGGTGATGGGGTGAAGCGCATTCCGGAGCCTTTTAAGGCAGTTCTTAGCAAGCCCACTGTGGCTGCCACAGGTGAAATTTATCTCATTAATTTTAATTGGGGAAAGTCATCTTTACTTCCTTTACCTAAAGCCCACACTTCATTCCACGGTTTAATTATGCTATTAATGCGCCTCACCAAAAACACAGTTCATCTCCTCCTGATCTCCTAATAAGCGTCTTACAACAGCTCTTCCAAAACTTCCTCACCGTTTCCAAGCTCTCATTTCTCCACACTCATTCCCAACAAATGAGCTCACTAGCATTTTATGAAGGAGCTAAAACTCATTTGGTGTGGTTTAAACTCCCTCAACTGCTGTCTTCCCAGGTTGGACTTCCCTGCCACCGTGCCCCTTTCCTTTCAAGGCCTAGCACCGGGCCGGGCTTCCTGCCTCTCTCAGTGTGGCCAGAGGCAGGAGCATCAGCTCAGCTGGGAGCTCATTCAAAATGCAGAGTTTCAGGGCCCATGCTGGAACTAAGACTCAAGATCTGAATATTAGAAGGAGCCCCGGGGGTTTTGTACACACAGTCACATTTGGTTTCAGATCCTGGTGGGTCCCCTGTCCCCCAGACTATTTTCCTTCAAGTTTGTGCTTTCACTGTAACTCATCATTGCAATATATCTTCTTCTCTTGTCTTTTCTATCTTGTCAACAAGTCCTTCCCTTCCCACCAGTTCTCACTTAAATTATACTTTCCAGAGATTCTTGGCATAGTCTTAGCCCATTGTCCCGGTTCTTACATCCTTTCATAACGACTCCTGACATTTTGCTTCTACACGTACCCTTGAAAGTAACCCGTGAGCTTCAGTCCCATAAACCAACAACTGAGACTTAGTCTGTGCGCCTTTATATTTTTGGAGAATGTGACATTGCTCAGCAACTTGGAACTTTCTTCTCCAGTTCCCATGACACTAGACTTTGCCCGAGGCTCCAGTGCATGGTGCTGGCTTGTTTTCCTTTCCTGTTCTCAACCATGGTTGAAAAACTGGCATGAGAGAACCCTTAGCTATAAATATGAGACACCTCAACCGTAGGAATTCCCCCTTCCTATACCATGGGGTTGGCATCATTGCGGCATTCAAGGGAAAATCAAAGCAAAACCCAGGACTTGACAACGTAGTTGTTCAAAATGAAAGAGAAGACTTAAAAAGAAAAAAAAAAAAAAAAGAGAGAAGACTTATGGAAAAGTCCTGGGGGTTAAGAGTGCTAGAGTTGCTCAATAGATTTGCTCAGATGCCATCTTTTAAGAGAGGCAATAAGTGAGCTGAATAACTTTTGGACTTTTTTCTCACAATATGGGGATTTGGGTATTATAATTATTCCTTTGATGCAAAGTCTCCTGGCTGAGTTCTCACTCCTCCTCCAACTTAGTAGAAATAACTTTGGGAATCAGGAAAAAAACTCATCAATATAGGATGTTAGAAAAAAAAAAAAATAGACCCGAAATTCTATTCTGCTCTCTTGGAGATAACCACAGTTAACACTTCAGGTTTACCTTTCTAAATTTTCATTCATATATAAATAGATAAGTAGATGGATGGATGGATGTGTATTGCACGTGAATACAAAACAAACTTATGTGTGTACAAGAGAACGAAAGCTCCTTTTTTAACTTACTTTTATAGCATCCCTCAAGTTTCTATGTAAGAGTATATATATCCACGTCATTTTTAATGTCAGTTTTATGACAAAGTGAGTGGTGGTTCTAATCACTTATCATTTTTTTTCTATGTTTTGCTCCTTTAAACAATGTTTAAATGGGCATTTACGTAAAGATGCCTTTATTTGTTTATTTAAAAAAAGATTTTATTTACTTATTCATGAGAGACACAGAGAGAGGCGGAGACACAGGCAGAGGAAGCAGGCTCCATGCAGGGAGCCCGACGTGGGACTCGATCCCAGGGCCCAGGATCATGCCCTGGGCCGAAGGCAAATGCTCAACCGCTGAGCCACCCGGGTGTCCCTGATGCCTTTATTTGTTTAACATATTGCTTCATTATGATAAATTCCCAAAAGTAGGATTTTTATAAAAAGAGCTACGTATATTTCAATTGTGGAAATATATTGCCAAATTGTCCACCAATTTGTAGGCCTTTGACAGTAACAGAGTATTGTTTCTACTAATATTCACCACTAGGTGCAGGCCAGGATTAAGGTCATAGAAAATGCAGGGCTGAATACTGCCTTTATTTAAAATTTTGACATTTTGGGGGCACTTAAGTGGCTCAGTCAGTTAAGCATCTGCCTTCGGCTTGGGTCATGATCTCAGGGTCCTGGGATGGAGCCCCCAGTCGGGCTCTCTGCTCAGACGATATCTGCTTGTCCCTCTCCCTCTCCTGTTCTCGTTCCCCCCTGCTTGTGCTCTCTATCTGTCTCTGTGTGTCAAATAAATAAATAAAATCTTTATTAAAAAATCTTTATGACATTTTGTTCACCATAGACTTTTTTAGATTAATTTCCACCAAAAATGTTATTTTTTGTGATTATTGAATTTTTTGTTCCTTGGGCAGGTAACTTGTCTCACCATAGTCCTTACCCCAAATTTTGAGATTGACTTTTTTTTTATTTAAATTCAATTTGCCAAAAAAATATAAATAAATAAATTAATTAATTAATTCATTCATTCATTAATTAAATTTGCCAACATATAGTATAACACCCAGTGCTCATCTCATCATGTGCCCTCCTTAATGCCCGTCACCCCACACCCACCTCCCGAGACTGACTGAGAAAAAAAAAAAAAAAAGCCAATATGGTTGGTATGAAATGATGGTTGTTACTTTAGTTTGCAATCCTAAAATTTCTAGAGAGGGTAAGCAATGTTTCATATTTAATGATAATTTATATTGTTTCCTCTAGATTGGTTGCTTGTGTTCTTTGCCAACTTTTTATGGAATACTGTCTTTTGCATTTTGACTTGTAAAAACTCTCTGTTTATCATATACATGGTAATAATTTCCCCAGGTTTTTCTCGAAGCTTTTTTTCACATGATTTTTTTCCTACATAAAAGTATGAAATTTTTTTTGTAGGTATGATGTGAATGAAAGACTGTTTGAAAGGGAAAGCTATTTTATTTTTCTTCCTTTCTTCAAATTTTTTCCTAAGAGAATTTAGAGACCAACTCTTCCTTGCCCCTAAGAAAATGTTAACTTTTTTCTCAACACTTAATAATTTGAGTGTTTTGAAATGGACCACGAAGTCTGTTATAGCAGAAAAAAAGGGAGGACAGGTAGGAGGGAAGAAGCAGAGTAATGCTCTCTACACAAGAGGTTGAGCGGTGTTTCTCCACCACCGCAAAAGACTTTTGGAGGAGACAGGACATCTGGTTTCAGGGGTGCCTCGGCCTTCATGCTGGAGATGCAGCAGGATCCCAGGGAAGGTTGCATTGTGCCTCCAGGCAGAGGCTGGCTCCCTAAGTCCTCGTGTGATGCAGAAGCCAGAGTAGAGCTACCCAACTCCAAGACCAAACAGGGACTTAAATATTGAGAATGGCAGCATGAGAAATTCCTTCGAAAATAAAAGCATTGACATTGCATCCCATCATTCCCTTTCAACTCACCTAATCTTCTAACTACCACGTAAGCTTCTCTGATTTCGATGCAACCTTGATGAAGAGAAGGCATCAGCCGTAATAAGATTGGAATTTCCTGACAATCTGTTAGAAGATTGAAATTAAAGGAAACAAAGTCTTGTTGAATATATATATATATATATATATATATATATATATATATATTCAAGATCAAATCTGAGATACACATTTGCTAAATGATTAGATTTAAAAATCTTTTCTTCTATATATTTTTGGTTTTGATATAATGCTAAGAAGAGGCTTTCCCATTCCAGGAATTTTTTTAATTGTCCTAGAATTTTTCTAGTATGTTAATGGTTTCATTTTTATTTTTAAATCTTTAATTCATCTCCAGTTCATTTTGGTGTGTTTGTGTATAGTAGGAATGTAATTTTAAAATCATTTCCAAAATGGTTAGCCAGTTTAATTATCATCTCAACCATATATAAAATTCCCGATGGTATAAACTGGACATCCTATGAATGTGAAGCCAGAACTTGTTCTTTTTATTCCCCCCTTCCTTATAAAAGAGTCTAGTCTCTTTTTAAATTCCCTTCAGCTCACTCCCTTTCAGTTTACTCCACCTTGCAGACAAAGTAATCTCTCTAAAAGACAAATGGGCAGAAATCTGCTCATGCCGTAAAGTTGCTGACAAATATTTGAAGGACTATGTTATGTAAGAGGAATCTGCTCTGTCAGGCACAACCAGGATTTCTGGTAGGAAAATTTGGTGCAAATTTAAATTGTCAAACAGTGAAGTATCCTATAGTATAAGGAAGCGGATTCTTGGGTTTTCTTGCCTGTGAACATACTTCAGATTGGATGAGTACTCTGACAAGAAAACCATGGGGAAGCCTGGGGGGCTTGGCCAGTTGGACATCTGACTTTGGCTCAGGTCATGATCTGGGAGTCCTGGGATTGAGCCCCCAGTGGGGCTCCCTGTTCAGCGGGGTGTCTGCTTGTTTCTCTTCCTCTGCCGCTCCCGTTTGTGCTCTCTCTCAAATAAATAATAAAATCTTTTTATTTTTTTTAATGCTGTGGAAGAGAGTCCTTCACAGGTAGAAAATTGGAATCGATGATTTCCAGATTCCAGTTGTGTCAAGTGTGTAGGGCTCCATACACCCAACCTAAAAAAGCAACAAATTAAGGACAAAATTATGATTGTTAAGAAATCTTCAGTTGAAACATACCAACTTTTCCATTAAGTGCCACTTGTTCTATTAAATTCTATTAAGTGCTATTTCTATGAGTGGTTTTAAAATAATGGAGACAAATTTTCTGAATATATAACATATTTATTTATAATTGTTCCCTTTACGATTGGTGTAGTATTTAATTACAAAACAATATTCTTATGAAATGTTAATGTATATTCTCCATCTCTGTTTCAGGTATTTAACTAATTATGATGGCTTAACTATATGAAAATATATTAGCCAGAATTTGATCTTAACATAACTCATTAAAGTGATTTCTTTCTTTCTTTCTTTCTTTCTTTCTTTCTTTCTTTCTTTCTTTCTTTCTTTCTTTCTTTCTTTCAGTATGGAGTTATGTTATTGGACCATAGTTTTGGTAAAAAAAAAATGGGAAAAAGTTTATTATACTTTTTAACAATATCCATCAGCTCAACACTGATTATCATATGAAATAGGGGCAAGGAGAGTATCAGAACTTCATGGTTGAGTAATTTAGTCTCTGAACCACAATCTAGTTAAGAGTAGAGCCGCAGGGTTACTAATACATTAGGACTAAGGTCACAGAAGGGAATCAGGCCTTATGCTTTGACTTGATTATTATTAAATGTTTCCCTTCAGGAACATTACATTAATTTTCCATTTCAGAAAGAAAATTACTTTTGCAATAGTTAGAACAGGGCACTAACTAGGTTCCTCCAAAATCTGGATATTTGCCAAGTGCCTTGAGATATTCTTGATAGATAATTTCCTCCCTGCCTCCTCCATGCATGCACTAGGCTCTAATTGTCTAGTAGGTGGGAAATATCATTTTGTGTTCAATGAATTTCCACAAATGCTATTTGGAATACCTATGTGATGTAATCAGTAATTCACAGGAGGCTATTTTCCTAGATAAATGCTTTAAATATATGGTGATTTTGTAATTCTGCATCTTTTCTCAAAAAAAAATGGTTTTAGTAACATTTTCCTATTTTCCTTTCTTTTTTTTTTGTAGAAAATTAAAATGTGATAAAGACTAGCAAGTGAAGGAAGGGCACATGGAAAAATAACAGCTCATCCAATCTGGAGATGTTTGAGGTTCTACTTATACTTTACTCTCTCAAAACTTTTTATTCCCCAAAGGTAGCATACTTACTTATATTATGTACGATTCTACTTAATAAATTTTCTATTGTGCAAAGGAGGATTAACATTTGTCAGAAAATCTGAGGCTTTGCAAAATTCAAATAGCATTGGTCATAAGACACGGTTGTGTTTCCATTCAACTTCTATTTTTTGAAAGAAAACGCTTTAGCATTCATTTTGCCCAAACCCAACCCAATAAATGAAACTCTTCTTGAATGTATTTCAATCCTAGTGTACCAATTACCTATTGCTTTGTGACAAATCACCTAAAAACTCAGTGGCCTCAAATAACTACTATTAATTATTTATCACAATTCTGCAAGTTGACTAGGAGTGTTTTCTGGCAGTCTCAGCTAAGATGGCTAAACCTCTCTATCCTCCAGCAAACAGACCTGGGCTGCATCAAGGGTTTGGCTTCTCTATGTGGCAGTTGGATTCAAAAGGGTGAAATTGGTGGAGGTGAGGCCTCTTGATGCCCTGGCTTGGCAGTCATTTGAATGTCACTTTTGCTACATTCTCTTGGCTAAAGAAAGTCACCAGACAAGCTCAAATTCAATTGGCGAAGTAGATGCCCCCTCTTTCTTGATTAGATGAGTGACAATATCACTTCCTAGGATGGGAGAAATTGTTGGCCATATTTTGCAATCTACCACCTCTGGGAATCTGATCAATCACCATAACTAAGTCAAAATCCCAAGAAACTAGAAAGTATAGATAACTCATACAACCAAGTAAACCAAAAATTTTAACTGGCAAAATTTAAATAGACACTTTACAAAAAAAAAAAAAATATATATATATATATATATCAATGTCCAGTACACATGTAAATATGTTCAACATCTTATCATCAGGACATGTAAATTGACACCAGAAATAAGGTAATTCCCACTCAACACATGTTACTCATTCTCCCATTCATTTCTTCAATTAACATGTATCATTTTCTCAGTGCCAAACATTGTGATAAGCAATAGTTACATAAAGATAAGTCATGTTTCTTGAAACTCCCAATAGAAATGAAAAAATTGATGCCAAAACAGAGTATTATCATAGACAGTGTACAAAATTTGTAAAGGCACAGAGGAAGTAGTGACCCAACTTTGAGAGACTGGAGTAGGCAGAGTGATTCCTAGATAGTCTTGAAGGAAGAGTGGGAATGTCCAAGGAATAATGGGCACAGGGGGTATTCCCAGAAAAGAAATAATCCTGTGCCAAAATACAAAGGCATGGAAGAGTGTGGCAGGTTTAGGGGAACATAAGGAAGTTTGGCCTCTAAGAGAAAGGAATAAGCTTAGTGGTAACTGATAGGTGGGTGAGTATACAATGGGTGCAGAGACCCATGATAACATTTCCTACTCTGTCTTTCTTGGTGGGCCAGCACAGAAGACCACACCTCCCACACCTCCACTGATCTTTAATCTCCCCCTTCTCTTCTTCCTTCCATAAGAAAAAAATCCCTTTCTTCCCTTGAGCTTCAGTAGCACTTTGTTGTACAGTTGGCACATTTTTACCTCATATTTAGATTATTTCTCTTCATGTCTGATCTCCCTATTTGACTGAAGGCCACTCTTAAGGCAGGACCATTGTCATTGCTTTTCTCTCCAATATTTTGCAAGATTCTTTACTTTTATAGGCCCTCAATAAATGCTTGTTAAATAAATTTTTACTGTACCCATCAATTATTTTTTGGTATATAATGTTGACATGTTATAAAGAAAAGATCAAATACAACATAGTTTACTGCAATTGTCTCATAGATTTTAGGTAGAAATGAAACTCAGATTGTTAATTTTATATGTTGTAGGCTTTCTTTACAATCAAGTAATTTTGTATATTTTAGATGATTATTGCTTTTTGATATATTTAAATTTTGGAATATTTATTTAAAATATAGATTCCTTTATGCTATGTTTCAAGTTGAACTCAGCTTTCTTGTCCTTACACATTAAATTTTGATCTCATACTAGTTCTTTGTCATGGAATCACTTTCTAACAGTAATTTATAAAAGATATATTAAATACATTGACAATGTGAGATATGAAATGTATTCATATATGAACTAATGATAAATTCAAAACACATTCCAGCAATTCTTGGAGGATGGGCTTGAGGATAATATGGAATATTTTGTTTAGCATCTCAAGGAATGAAATGTGAATTGTTTAAAAATGTAAATCTGATCTAAATTTTAGATATACTTTTAGAATGAAAACTACACAAAACAAAGCTTGGCTTATGTATGTGAAGAGAGAGTGAATAAAACACAAAAAGGTAAGAAAAAAAAGTTATAAAGCTTAATGTGTACTGGACCTAAATGTATTAAATGAAAACTATCTGAATAATTTCAGGAAAGAAAAAAAATTTTTAAATCACAAAATTCAGAAAGTTCATTGAGCATCTATTATATATAGGATACACGAGGGTTTTCATTATTCACTAAATTCAGATGAAAGTTTTCACTTTCTACTTTATATTATATGTCTTGAAGGAGACTTAGTTTCTCCCCAGAATGAAAGGACACTTAAATAATTTATCCCTAGGTGCCAGGATTTATCCTCTACCTCCTGTCAATCCCTCATCAATCAGGCCAGTCCCTAACTAAACAGATGAGGTTTTCACCAAGCTCTGATGGCCAGCAGGCATTGTTGAGCCAAGAATGAAAATTAATTCCATAGACAATGACCTTCTTCTGAAAATGCTTACATAGTCAAGGTTTGCATTCAATCACTCAAGGAAGATGTATTCTACTTGATTTAAGAGAGGCCTTTCCTTTTACTACTATATTGCTTGCTATTGAACAGGAACTCATAAAAAAGGTATTTGTCAGAAGACAGGGCTCCTGCTCTTTTCAAATGATGAGGTTCAGGTCATTTAAGATAGGGTTTCTCCATTTGTGAAGGAAGGTGGTAATGCTCTCCTCCTTTCCAGCTGCAACAGGAGTGTTCAGTGTATCAAGAACCACAATAATTTGTAGTGCATTTTGAGTGTGACGGACTCAAATACCTGTAGCATTTTTTAAGTGCCTACCCCATTACAGTTTATTAACCTTATTTCAGTGGACCCTAGAACAATAATGAGGAAGTATCATTATCCCCATTTTATGAGCAGAGACTGAGATTCAGCGATGTTAAGGAGTTTGCAAAGATAACATTTCAAGTCAGTTCTGGAAAGAAGATTTAGAACTATGTTTTTTCTTATTTCAAATTCAGAACTCTCTCAAGTTTCCCATCCCCACCCTCTCAGAGAAATGCCATCGGCACCGTATTCTCTCCAGATTGTTCAGTGTGTTGAAGTAACACTCTATGCAAGTTCTATAAACTTCAAACTAGACTTTTCCCCTTTACCCCCAAAGAAGAAGACCTCATAGCCATATCGCCTCCCCTGAAATCTGTCATTGCCTCAAAAAGACACTGGATTACAAGCAAAAATAGCCTTGCATAGTTTTACCTGTGATTCAAACGATCCTTATCCAAAACATTTAGAATCAGCCATTAAACCATACGGCTCTGCCTTGGAAACATATTTTTAATTAAATAAAAGCTAAATGGTATTAATAAAGCATTCCAAAAAAAGTTTCTAACTTTAGCTGAATTTAACAACAAAGTTGGGATCCTTTCTCAACCTACAAAAGTAATTAATTCACCACCTGGCTCAGTGCCTCAAAAGGCTTAAATATAAAACATGAAAATTGCTTTCAGTTAAGGGGCAGTGAGATGAGATGGCATGAGAACTTAGTAAAAGACTCACAAGATCAAAGCAATACCTTGGCAGCAGGTCAGGGGTATCTGTTCAAGCACAGCTCCTCTCAGGGTTCAAACAATTGGCATTTATGTGGAACTATAAATAAGCAGCCTCCATCAAGAAAGTGTCCCCAGTCTCTGCTTTTTAGAAACCTCTGAGGAGAGGTGTATTTATCCTGGGTTTTTGTGCTTCTCGGCTGCCAACATGTTTTTGGAACTATCATTAGCACAAAAGGAAAGACATCAGTAATTTCCAACAGCCAAAAAGAGTGAAAAACAAAATAACTGCTGCAGATAGATGTAAGATTCATGCTGTGTACTCCACAGTTCTAACTATCTCTTTTAAGCTTCTACAGGGAATTCGGATCATATTCATATTTGTTTCCTTCCTTCCTAGTGCACATCTTGGCACAAAGTAGACTTTCCAAAAAAGATTGGATGTCAGAATAAATAAGCTGTTGAGTGAAGGACATTCACATAGAATATATCTGTCAGGGAGCCAATATAGTAGGGTCAGTGATTAGACTCTGGAGTCAGACTGTCTGGGGTCAAATACTCATTGCATCACTTACTAACTCTATGATCTCACTCATTATAAAAAAGGAAAAGAAGTGGTATAAATCCATTAGATAAAATATGGTGCATAATAAACTTAGCACAGTGTTCAGCAGATAGTAAGTGCTCAATATACTTATTGTATATTCAATATACAGTATACTATATTTGTATATACTTAATTGTG
Organism: Canis lupus familiaris; assembly: GCF_011100685.1. Lineage (NCBI taxonomy): Eukaryota > Metazoa > Chordata > Mammalia > Carnivora > Canidae > Canis > Canis lupus. The sequence continues at coordinate 5,161,305 of NC_049258.1, forward strand.
TATACTCAACATACAATATACTTATTTATCTAGAATCCCATACTTACTAATTTTAATCATCATATATTTGTGATTCACAGAGAGAAATATGGGATGAAAGATGGTTCTGTCTGGTGAACACCAACTGGGTAAGTGGCTGTACAAAAGAGTAAAGATTGATGACTAGAGGGAGATTCTAGGAGCTATACTTCAGGGCTCTATCTTTGGCTTCTTCTAATCAATAATTGTATCAATGACTTGGTTGGAGATTTATCACATTTAAAGACTATCTGACACATCTGGTATAAAGTGGCATCTAACATTCCCCAATTCAGCCTTTCTCAGCTTATCCCCAAAATATCTGTGAAAAAGAGCAAATTATCAAAAACTGAAAGCTGATGATCCATAGATTATGAGAATCCAAGAGGCATGGGCACTATCAACTATGGCTTAAGAAGCATCTAAATTAATGCATCCCAACTGATACTAGCCTGAAATATATTCATTTTATCCAACTAATATTTACTGATTGCCTATAATGTGTTCAGTACTATTCTAGGAACTTGGCATCCATCAGTAAACAAAGCAAAGATTCCTGTATTCATGGAGCATGGGGACAGACGGTAATTATAATTAATGGATAAAATAAAATATATTGTGTTAGATGGTTTTAAGTGCTATGAAACAAAATGGGGGATGGGTACATCACCAGAGGATGAGGGCCGCAGTATTAAGCAGGATGGTCAGGAAGGCCTTGAAGGTGAAATTGGAGCCAACACTAACGGAAGGCTTGACATATGTAAGGGGTTAGCTATGGAGACATCTGAAGGGGGAGGCAGAGCTGGAGGAAAGGCTCTGAGGTAGAATGAAAGAAGAAAACAAGATAAATCACTTTTTCCATGTTCATCCCTACGTGAACAAAACATGATGATCCAGTGGAGTTTGTTTTAGGAAAAGAATAATAATATACATTTTGGAGAAGTTAAGCAGAATTACAACTCAAGAAAGGCCAAACTGAATAAAATGAAGTTTAATGGAGATAAGTGGAGATAAATCAAGTTTTTTAAACTTGATTACAATCAAGTTTAAAAAAGAAGTACCTAATTATAGTATAGAAAAAACTAGTTTAAAGGCAGGATGTATCAAAGACACTTAGAAATTTTAGTTGATTTTTTTTTTAAGACCCAATTTGAGTCAACACTGGGAGAGGCTTCCAAAATAGCTCTGGTATTTAAATGCATTATTACCGTGTAATATCCAAACCTGGGAAATTGATATTTTGGCCCACTCTACATGGTTGGTCAAATCCTGGAGTATTGATCAATTCTGTGTTCTTCATTTAAAAGTCCACTCAGAGGAAAACAAACATTATGTTAAGACTAATAGCAGGGGCACCTGGGTGGCTTCAATGGTGAAGCATCTAACTTTTTGCTCAGGTCATGATGTAGGTCAAGCCCCCCAGCAGGCTCCCCACTCAGTGGGGAATCTGCTTGTCCCTCTCCCTCTGCTCATGCTTGCTCTCTCTCTCTCTCTCTCTCCAATAAATAAATAAAATGCTTTTTTTAAAAAAAGACTAAGCATGACATCTATGAGACTGACACTGAAAAGCTAGAAAAGGAAAGGCCTGGGATAAGAATATATTTAAATAGTTGCAAATAAGGTACATATGCAAGGCACTTTCACATAGTTTTTCTTGTTAAATCTTCACAGTATCGGGATCCCTGGGTGGCGCAGCGGTTTGGCGCCTGCCTTTGGCTCAGGGCGCGATCCTGGAGACCCGGGATCGAATCCCACGTCGGGCTCCCGGTGCATGGAGCCCTCTGCCTGTGTCTCTGCCTGTGTCTCTGCCTCTCTCTCTTTCTCTCTCTCTCTCTCTGTGACTATCATAAATAAATAAATATTAAAAAAAAAATCTTCACAGTATCCAGAAATATTCATTATTATTTTTATTGCCACTTCCTTTTTCAAGCCAAAGATTAAGACTCAGAGAGCCTGAAGAGAGGTCAAGTTTGACTTGGCCCCTGGAGGGCGAATATGCATGCTCCATTGATCATGGCTCCAATCCAAGGACGCTCACCAACCTCTTAGGGAGAGCTGTGTTGCTCCCTTCAAGTCTATCTCCAACACTACTATCCCAGCTCCTTGACAAACTGAGTCTCAAGGTTCCAGGTGTCAAATGACTATCAATTAACTAAAGCCAGTCTTACGTCTTCTCTTTTTTTTTTTTTTTTTTTTGTGTGTGTGTGTGTGTGTTTTCTTCTTTTAGTCTTCATTACCCTAAGGTCCTAGCAAATTTCTCTCTTCTTTTCACCTTGAAAAAATTTTGAATAGTTCTTAAGTACCCACCATATAAGCAGCAAGAAAAGAGAAAGGCAGTGGAAGGAAATGCAAAGAGATAAAGATGAATAAAAGACCGTATCTAGTAAGTTGAAAATACATACACATCTTGACTCAGTCATTCCCTTTCTGGGTATATTCTCTAGAAAAATTGACATTGGTATATAAGAAGACAGAAAGTAATTACTACAATGCAAGTAGCATTGTTTGTAATATTGAAAAACTAAATAGAAACCAAAGGTGCAGCAACAGAAACATGGGTGGGGCTCCTGGATGGCTCAGTTGATTGAGCGTCCAGCTCTTGGTTTCAGCTCCAGTCATGAGATCATGGGATTGAGTCCATGTTGGGCTTCATGCCCGGTGGGGGGGGGGGGGGGGTCTGCTTGAAGATTCTTTCCCTCTGCCTCTACCCCTACTTGCACATGCTCTCTCTCTAAAATAAGTAAATAAATCTTAAAAAAAAAATAGAAATGTGGGTAAGCAAAAAGGCAAAATAAATGAACCAGAGCTTATAAGGATGTAGAGGTCATGCAAAGAAAGTTGAATGGGGAAAAAAGTTGCAGAATGGTATATACAAGACGCTTCCACTTATAAACATTTTTAAAAGACCAGAAGTTTCAGATACACATGTGTATCTGCATGCAGTGTGTATATCTGCTTGCCTCCTTCTTTCAAGAGTTGTCTTCCTCCTGGTCACTTCATTTTCTGCTCTGTTCAGATGTATCTATTTGCTTGTTTCTGGGAACTTGATAAAGTTCCCAACAGAGATGAGTCCTTAGTCCTGAGAAGGAGGATTAAGTAGGATCCTGAGCTTTATTTTCCTCATGCTCCCTACCTATACAAATTCGCTTGGGATGCCTGTCCTCATTGCCTGATATAAAATTCTTACCCATTTTTCAAGATCCAATTTAAACCAATTTCCTCTAAAATACTTTCTTAATCACCCCTAATTGGAATTTAATTCTCCTCCCTCCTGTTCTCTTAGCACCTTTTTCAACCACACTTGAAAAATTGTTTATGTATGTCTGTCTCCCCACTACACTAATTGCCTCTGGAGACCATGGGCTTTATCCTCCACACCTCTGAGTTCCTCCTCAGCGCCTAACGCAGGTTCCAGACCATAAGAGGTGCTCAAAAACGGTTTGTTTAATCCTGATACTTTGTTGTATCAAGACTTCTTGATCTCTTATATACCACTTTCCAGGATGCCTGGGTGTCTCAGGGGTTAAGCACCTGCCTTCGGCCCAGGGTGTGATCCTGGAGCCCCAGGATTAAGTCCCACATCGACTCCCTGCATGGGGCCTGCTGCTCTCTCTGCCTCTCTCTCTCTGTGTGTCTCTCATGAATAAATAAATAAAATCTTTAAAAAAAAAATACCACTTTCCTTGGAGCCAATGCCTTTTTTCCCTCTTCTTTTTTTGTAATCTGTAACTAAACATAATTACATTCTGAATCAATTGCTTATCCCCTTCTCTACTGTTTTATCCTCTGCATGCAGTGTGTATATCTGTGTGTGTGTGTGTGTGTGTGTGTGTGTTTCTACTTTCACACGGAGTTTACTTATTTTTAATTTGGGGAGCTATAAGCTAGTAGTCTACGTGATTTAATTGTGCCTAATTTTTTCAGAGTTATTTCAGTGCTAATCTTTTTATATTCACCATATATGATCTTAACAGATAATTTCAGCAAGAAGTGATGAACAAGCTGTTTTTAAATGAATCTTCCCAATGAATTGCAGGACTAGAAAGTTAATGGAGTTAGAAAAGGAATTACTGGAGGCTCTGGGAGTTTTATGAAAGTCATTCCAAATTACCAGATAATGAGGAGCTTTCTTTGATTGCTAATTTATAATTGAATGCAGCTGGATAGTAACTAGTTCCAAAAGCAATTCACTTGTATTGTAGAATTCTGATTATTTTTAAAAGATAAGTTTCTTGGGACTAGAACAGTCAGTTCACATTATATTTTTCTCTCTCTCCCTCTGCATCTTTCTAGGTTTACTTCTGTTCTTATTGAAGCACATCCTTTAGTAGTTCTTTCAGGAAAATCTATGGGTAGCAAAGTGGTATAATCTTTGTCTAAAAAGTGACCTATTTTACTTTCAATTTGGAATGATGCTCTAGCTCTAGTACTTTAAAAATATTGCTGGGAAGACTGGGTGGCTCAGGAGTTTAGCGCCACCTTCAGCCCAGGGCATGATCCCGGAGTCCTGGGATTGAGTCCCAGGTGGGGCTCCCTGCATGGAGCCTGCTTCTCCCTCTGCCTGTGTCTCTTCCTTTCTCTCTCTGTGTGTCTCTCATGAATAAATAAATAAAATCTTTAAAATATATATATTGCTGTCCTTTGTCTTCCAGCGTCTATTACTGACAGAAGCCTAATGACGGTTTAATTATTATGCCTTTGGCAATAATCTATCTTTTCCCTTCATTTAGATTTCAACATTATCTATTTATAAATGTCCTTTTCCCTTTTACTATACTATTTCTAGGTATAAATTATTTTTATTTACCCTAATCATTGTACAAGTATACTTTTAATCTAAGTGTAACAGAACCCAAGTCCATCTGCTCAATATGCAGCAAAGCCAATCACTGAGACATCAGGTTTGTACCAAGGAAAGAGTCTGAGAGGCAGCAAAGGAGGAGATGGAAAGACAAGCCTCAAATCCACCTCCCTAAAAGGGGAGAGAACAAGTTTTCTATAAACATGGGAGTTGAAATTGTATACATACTGATAAAAAGGGGGGGCAGAGAATCTGTAATTATTCATGAGAAAAGAGGGAGCATGCACATTAAGCAAACATATATGTGCCATATATCCCATGTCCACTTTGAGGTAGAGACTTAACATCAGAACAAGACAAAATTCAGTCCCTAATGTCAGGGAGGTTATCTTAGGACATGGAGAAAGGGCTATGGTCATGCCCCCCCAAAAGTTTATATAAACTGGATGGAGACTTAGGCTCATTAACTTGGGCGAGGAATTGCTTGTTCAGAGGCTGGAACATTATCAGTTGACCTTGAGTCCAGACTTCTGCAGTGACAACTAGTGAGTTTGCTTGTGGGGTCTAAACAGACACAATAGCTGATTAGGGGGAAACCATTCTCTGGAAAATAAGCTTTAAACTTTCTGCTGGTTTTAACTTCATTAACCCTACAGGACGCAGTTTCGTAAGAGCTCAGCTATTTCCATCTGACGCCTGATTTCAGCTCGAGTCTTGATCTCAGGGTCGTGAGATGGAGCCCTGCATCCAGCTTCACACTCAGCAGGGAGTTTGCTTGAGATTCCCTCTCTCCCCTCCCTGTGCCCCTACCTCCCTGCTCTCTCTCTCTAAAGTAAATAAATACATCTTTAAAAAAAAATTTCAGCTGTTTCTTGCCTAGCTAAATTCATGACTCAGCTCCACTTTTAGAATAGTTTAAGCCAGATAGTTTTCTATAATTCTAGAAAATTTTCAACAATTGCTTTTTCAAATCTTTTTAAAAATTCTTCCAGATAAACATTAGACATAAATTAGCACTTACCTGGTCTTGCTCCTAGCTATATACTTTCATATCTTTCTGTCTTTTTTTTTCCTGTATTATGTTCTAGGTAGATTCATCAATACAATATTTCAATTTATTAATTCTTTCTTCAGGTTATTTCTGCTTAGAGTCTTGATGATTTGGGTTTGCAGACTCATTTTTAGAAGTAAGTATTGTTCCTCCCTCCAAGTCACTTACTTCTTCCAATCTAGCAGCTTTCCAGGGGAAACCAGCTCAAAAACTTTTTGACAGGCTTAGTGTTCCTGTCCTGTAACAATAATAAATGCAAAGTGGTGCTCACATCCTTCCTTAAAGCTAATCCGGATCCTCCTGCCTCCCCAAACCACCCAGTTTACGATAGCCCCAGGCAACTGTCATTAGTAACTCTTTACATCTTCATTGTAAAAGGAAACCATAATGTACCTGGTTTCCAGTGGTCTCCCTACATCTAGAACTCTACCTTATGTGTTTTCATTTTTCCTGTACTCAAAAGATGAAATCCTGGCAGCCTCACTGGTTTAGTATCTCTCAAGAGTTTGCAGTTCTGTTCTGTTTCCTGTCCATGAACATGTATGTCTGACTTTGACCATTTAGTTTTCCCTTTCTCCATGTTATGTGCCATGTGTAAGCATATGACACTGGGCTTGGGGGAGAGGGTGCATGGAGTCTACCCTGCCCCACTCTGCTCTCATTCTAGCTGTTTTTAAGGCAGTTCTGGTGTCTCACTGGAAGCCTTCTCTCTTCCTCTAGCAGTCGAAGTTGTAAATGCTAGCGTATGAGATTCAAGTCCCATCATACGCACACCAGATCGTGAAATTGTTCATCAAATGGGAATAATCCTTCTGGTTTGTATCCATAGACTCTTTAATAACAGTTAAATACTGGTTGAATGTTTTCTACTGTTTTCTACTGATAATGAGCAGAACCAACATTTCACATACCCAGTCAGCACTTTGTCACTATTTAAATCTGATGAACCAACAAGAGAGGGCTACAGTAAGGTAATTTCTACGTTAAGATAATTTCTGACTGCACAAGATCCTGGAAATCCTAATTCTGTAGAAGCTGACACTGAGTGAGTCAGAGTAGACACCTGGAAGGGTAGTGTTCTCCTCTATTTTTCTACCTGGTACATTGACCATTATATAAGCAATCTATCCCCTTAATGGAGACTACAGAATTTCAACAAATAGATGATAGATATAGATGATAGATGATAGATGATAGATAGATAGATAGATAGATAACACACACACACAAGGTCCTTGAAGAGAGAAGATGAGGGACTTCAACCTGTATCTCCATTACAAAAATACTGTTTTTACTTAAATTATATCTTTTAGTTCATGGAATTTTAAGAAGACTGGCAAAATATGGCTGCAACATATAGCACGTATTATACAAAGAGTCAGTAATTGACTGAAAACAGAATAAACTGATGACCCATAGCAATAAATCAGCACTCTCAAATAGCACTTTCGAAGATAATTAAAAATTTAACCACCACCTTTTTAACATTATTTCTCCAAATACTTACATGTATTTATTTGTGCAGGAGAGATGAAAAAGAGAAAAAGGTGTTAATGAAGAATGGATAATAGAATTAATAAAAGCTTGGTTAAAAAAATTCTCCCACTTTTGACTTTCAGTATCATTTCAAGTGCATCACATAATTTCTCTGCCTACAAAGTAGAAATGCTAATATTTGCCATATCTTCAACTGATAAACACTCTTTGAACAGCCAGGATTAAGACTCAATGTATTACATTGATAAATACAGCAGAGTGCTATTTTTACTAACATTTTTCAAACCTTCTAAAATTTTTAATTCACCGAAAATAATTGCTTAATTATATGAAAAGACATGAACACCTGACTAGATTAAGATTTCACATCCCAAGGGGAAATTCACATAGAGTTGTCCCATGAATTTACAGGGGGAAAAATTGGACTTATAAACTTGGAGCCTTAGGTCAGGTTTACTCCAATCTAAAGCTTTTTTCCAACTGTAAGGAAAAATTCAGCTTTGTTTTATGAGATGAAAAAGTTATAAAACACACTGCTCTTACACAACCAAGTGACTCAAAGTGCTATTTCTCTCAGCAATTATCATATGAGCTACAAGAATCAAATGAATTCAGGGGATGCTATGAGCCACTATAAAATGCCAGTGCCGGTGTTTAAGTAAAATAGTTGAACATTGTCAAAAAAATGATTGTGTTGTGAACAGTGCTAACATTGAAAAAAGAACCATGCCTACCTATTTATCATCTGTGTCTGTGTGTGTTGAGAAGGAAGAAGGGTGAGTTGAGAGCGGTCCACGAGGCCAGCAATACACCTTCACTGTCCTACCTCAGGAATCTATCACTCCTCAGTACCATCCAGTAATTCAGTTCACACAGATCTTGATCACCTTTCCCTTCCACCAAATATCATGCTGGTCTGTTACAGTGATATATTATGTTGATTGGACCTAATGAGTGAGAAGTAACAATCACTCTAGACTTATTGGTGAGACATTTGCATGTCAGAGGATGGGAAATAAATCATACTAAAATTCATAGGTCTTCAACTTCAGTGAAATTTTGAGGGGTCTACTGGTATTGGCATGTTGAGATACACCTCTCAGGTGAAGGATAAGCCGTTGCATCCCCTGGACCCTCCTATAACTAAGAAAGAAGCACAGTGCCTAGTGGGCCTTTTTGGATTTTGAGTGCAACCTATTTCTTATTTGGGTATGTTACTCCAGCCCATTTATTGAGTTACCTGAAAAACTGTGAGTTTTGAGTGAGGCCAAGAAGAAGAGAAGTCTCTACAACAGGTCTAGCTGTTGTTCAAGCTGGCCTCCCACTTGGCCCATATGATGCAGCAGATTCAGTAATGCTTGAAATGTCAGTGGCAGACAGAAATACCATCTAGGGACTTGGGCAGGCTTGTGTAGGTGAATTGCAGCCCAAATCTTTAGGATTTGGGAGCCCTGCCATTCTCCGCAGATAACTACCCTCCTTTTGAGAAACACCTCATGACCTACTATTGGGCCTTAGTAGAAACAGAAAGCTTGGCCACAGGCTACCAAGTTACTATGCTATCTAAGCTACCTATCATGAACTAGGGGCTATCTAGCTCACCAAGCCATAAAGTTTGAGGAGCACAGCAAGACTTCATCATCAAATGTAGGTGTTATATACATGATCAGGCTCAAGAAGGACCTCAAAGTTGGGACACCTGGGTGGCTCAGTGGTTGAGCGTCTGCCTTTGGCTCAGGGCATGACCCTGGGGTCCTGGGATAGAGTCCCGCATCAGGGTTCCTGCATGGAGCCTGCTTCGCCTTCTGCCTGTGTCTCTGCCTCTGTGTGTGTGTGTGTGTGTGCACGTGCGTGTGTCTCATGAATAAATAAAATCTTAAAAAAAAAAAAAAGAAGGCCCTCAAACCATAAGTAACTTATGTGGAGAAGTGGCCCAAATATTCATGATCCCCACCTCTACTACACTGGCTTTTCTCCCAGCCTGCTTCTGTGGCCTCATGAGAAGTTCCCTATAATATACATTGACAGAGAAAAAGACGACACAGGCCTGCTTTATGAATCCGAAGTAGACAGCTGTCGCACTATAGTCCTTCTCTGGGACATCCCTGAAGAGCGGTAGTAAAGGGAAATCCTCCCAGTGGGCAGAACTTTGGGCAGTGCCCCTGGATATCCACTTTGTTTGGAAGGAAAAATAGCCAAATGTGCAACCATATAGCAACTTACAGGACTGTAGCCAAAGGTTTGCCTAAATAGTCAGGAAATTAGAAGGAACATGATTGGAAAATCAATGACAAAGAAGTTTGGGGTTGAGGTATATGGATAGACTTCCCTGAATGGGCAAAAAAAATGTGAAAGTATTCATGTCCCATGGGAATGCTCACCAAAGGACAACCTTGGTAGAGGAGGATTCTAACCATCAAGTCAATAGGATGTCCTGTTCTGTGGATACTGGTCAACCCCTTTCCCCAGCCATCTCTCCCATCACCAAATGGGTCCATGAGCAAAGGGCCATGGTGGCAGGGGTAGAGGCTAAGCATAGGCTTAGCAACATGAACTTATACACACCAAGACCAACCTGGCTGCTCTGGCTACCACTGAGTGTGGGCAGTGGTCTGGTGGCAGCAGACCAACACTGATTCCCCAATATGGCACTACTCCTTGGGGTGATCAACAAGCTACCTAGTGGCAGGTGATTCCATCTGCTTCCATCATGGAAGGGACAGAGTTTTGTTCTTTCCAGAATAGATATTTACTCTGGATATAGATTTGCTTTATCTACACACAAAGTCTCTGCCGAAACTATCATCTGCGGACTTCTAGAATGTCTTATCTACTGTCATAGTATTTCACAGAGCATTACTTCTGGTTAAGAAACTCACTTGGCAAAAGAAATGTAGCAATGGGCCCATGCTTATGGAATTCACTGATCTTACCATGTCCCACCACCCCCTGCCCATTCTGAAGCAACTAGCTTGATAAAAGGCCACAAGGACCTTTTGAAGACAGTCATAGCATGGGCTATGTGGCAATACCTTGCAGGGCTGGCACAAGGCTTCTCCAGAAGGCTGCATATGCTTTTAATCAGTATCCAATATAAGACGCTGTTTCTCTGATAGCCAGGATTCATGAGTCCAAGAACTAAGGGTTTAAAAGGGGAGTGGCACCACTCATTATTACCCCCACCGACACATTAGCAAAATTTTTCCTTTCTGTTCCTTTGACATTATGCCTTGCTAGCCTAAAGGTCTTATTTCCAAAGAGAGGAGTGCTTCTATCAGTAAAAAACAATGATTCCAGTGAACTATAAGTTAAGATTGCCACCTCACCACTTTGGGCTCCTCACGTCTCTCAATCAACAGTCAAAGAAAGAAGTTATGGTCTTGGCTGAGGTGATTGATTTTGACTACCAAGGGGAAATTTGACTACGGTTCCTCAATGGGGGAAAGGAAGAGTATAGGTGGAATACAGAAGATTGACTGGGGTGTCTCTAAATACCACCACGCCCTGTGGTTAAGGTCAATGGAAAACAGCAACAACCCAATCCAGGCAGGACTATTAATGGCCCAGATCCTTTAGGAATGAAAGTTTGGGTTACTCTGCCACCTGCTCAAAAAAAAAACAAAAACAAAAACAAAAACAAAAACAAAAAACAAAACAAAACAAAACCACAACCAGCTGAGATGCTTTCTAAAGCAAAGGGAATACAAAATGGGTAGTAAAAGAAGAAATGCTTACAAATACCAGCTACAACCACATAACCAACCAGTTATAAATACAAGGACTGTAATTGTCATAAGTATTTCCTCCTTTTTTTGCCATGAATGTGTTGGGGTGTATACACACATATGTTAAACAAATTATTTTACATCATAGTATTTAAGTTATGGGATACCAGGAGAAGAGTAGACCTGAGTTAAGGACTTTATCTCCTCTCCTGGTGAAGCTACAGGATAGTTGTGTCATGCGAGGCAGAATTATGACCTTATCATTGTTAGAGGTGATGTACAGATATGTGCATGGGTGCCAAGTTGACAAGGGTTGGATATATAATCGTTTATTGTATGTGTCAACTTCCCTGGGCTAAGGGACACCCACATAGCTGGTAAAATATTTTTTCTTGATGTGTCTATAAGGATATTGCCAGAAGAGATTAGTATTCGAACTGGTAACCTGAGTAAACATTGCCTTCACCCGTGAAAGTGAGTATCATCCAATCTGTTAATGGTCCAAATAAAACAAAAAGGCATCAAAAGGGCAAATTTACTCTTTAAGCTGCACTCAGACATTGGTGCTCCTTGTTCTCAGGGCTTTGGCCTTGGCCTTGGCCTTATACCATCAACTCCCTGGTTCTTAGCCCTTCAGACACAGACTATGACTTGTGCCATTGTCTCCCGTGGTTCTCAGGCCTTCCAGTTTGGACTGGAACTACCACCGTCGGCTTTCCTGGTCCTCTGGCTTAAGTATTTCTCAGCCTCCATAATCAAATGAGCTAATCTCTCATAATAAATCTCTTTCTATATATCTGTACAAATCCTATTGTTTCTCTTTCTCTGGGGAACTCTAATTCACCAATCTATTTGATATTCCCTATGTCACTACCATATATTTCCCCCAACGCTGCTAATATATATCTTTCAAGAAACTTCGTAACTGCCAATTTAGTTATGGACTACATGTTCTCTCAGAATGGATATTTTGAAGTCCTGACTCCCAAAGTGACTGTATTTGCAGATAAGGCCTTTAAAGAGGTAACTATGGTTAAATGAGGTCAGCACAGTGTGGTCCTAACAGGAGAAAGAGACAACAGAAAGAACGCCCAAATAGGCCATGTGATAACACATGAGAAGGCTACCGTCTGAAAGCCAAAGAAAGAGCCCTCAGGAGAAACCAACCCTGCCAGCACTTTGATCTTGGAATTCCAGCCTCCAGAATTGTGAGAAATAAATTTCTGTTACTTAAGCCACTTGACCTGCGGTACTCTGTTATGGCAGCCTTAGAACACTCATCCACCGTCTCTGCCATGAAGTCTTTCTGAATGGGCGCTCACCTCTATGGAGTCCTACAAGGCAGTTTCTTCTGCACCACCCTTATGGTACTTTTTTTTTTTTTTTTAACTTTTTATCGTGAAATAATTTTAGACTCACAGGAAAGTTGCAGAAATAGTACAGAGAGCTCTCATGCTATCCTTCACTCGTCTTTCCCTGCTGTTAACACCTTATACAAGAAAAGAACATAACATTGGTAAAATACTATTAATTAGGGACACCTGGGTGGCTCAGTGGTGGAGTGTCTGCCTTCGGCTTGGGGCATGATCCCGGAATCCAGGATCGAGTCCCACATCGGGCCTCCCGCATGGAGCCTGTGTCTCCCTCTGCCTGTGTCTCTGCATCTCTCTGGGTCTCTCAAGAATAAATAAACAAAACCTTTAAAAATATACTATTAACTAAACAACAACCTCATTCAAATATCACCAATTTTCCTCAAGTGTGTGTGTGTATATGTGTGTGTGGGTGTGGGTGTGTGTGTTACAGGGTAACACAAAGTTCCACATGGCATTTAGTTGCCATGCTTTCTTAAACTCTTCCAATCTATGACATTTCCTCAATCTTTTCTTATTTTTCATGACCTCTATACTTTTGAAAAGTACTAGAAAGTTATTTTGTAGACTGCCTATCAATTTGGATTTGTCTGATATTTTCCTACGATTCAACGGAGGTTATGCATTCCTGAGAAGAATACCCCAGAAGTGAGGTTGAACCCTTCTTGGTGCATCATCTCAGAGGGCACATGGTATGAATATGTCTAATTTGGGGTAATGTTAACATGGATATTTGGTTAAAAAGCTACCTGCCAGATTTCTTCACTGTAGGGTTACTATTTCGGCCTTATAATTAATAAATGCCTTGAGAGAGTATAAGATTATGCAAATATTCTGTTTCTCATCATATTTTTGCCCATGAATTTTAACATCCATTGATAGATCTTGCCTGCAACAGTCATTACGTAGTGTTTATCCAATGGGGATTATTCTACTTCTCTAATTTCTTGTACATTTATTCATTGAATGTTTTTCTCTAAGTAAGAGTTGTCCTTTTTTCAAACCCCATTTATTCATTTATTTAATTGCTTATACGAGTATGGACTCATTGATATTTATTTTATGAGCATAATCTATCACTGTGGTTATTTACTTTGTTCAAATTATTTCAGCTCTGGCCTTTGATTCTGGAGCTCCTTGTTTAGATCATAGTCTCTATCATCAAATAGAATAGCTGGGTAAATCTTTCTTACATTCATCACTTGGACTCTCCCACTTCCCTCTTTACTTATAATGATCCCTATGATTACATTGGACCCACACAGATAATCCAGAATAATCTCCCTAATTTAAAGTCAGCTCATTAGTGACCTCAATTCCATCTGTAACTTTAACTCCCCCTTGACATGTAACAAAACATATTCAAAAGTTCTATTGATTAGAATATAGATAATTTGGGGAGACTACTACTCTGCCTACCACAGAATAAATACCTCTAATTCCAACCCAACATCTCATTCTATCCTTCCTCGTTTCCTTATTTGAAACTTCTTTCCTCGACAGTGAGAAAGCTGGCTCTCATTATCTATGACATATTGTTCTAACCTCACAGTATACAGTCAAAATCCTGTTTTCCAAAGTTATTTAGGTTAGTTGTTATCACCCCCCATCTTTTTCATTGTGGTTCTAACAGTTAGTTTCACTTCTTACTGCTTGCATTCCCCCAACTATATAGTGGACTTGAATTAATTATTGGAGGGAATAATACAAGAAACAATGCTAGGATTCTAAAAATTAGGACTATATAAAAAATTTATTCAGAGAAGTGTCACTTTCTCCCTCAATCCTTGCCACTCAATTCCCGTTCTTCCCTTCTTTGTACTACTTTGTCTCTCACTCCCCATAAAAAGCCAATCTTATTGAATTTTGCTTTATTCTTTCCCTATTTCATTGGCACAAATGAGCAGGAACATGTATATCTTCTTATATCCTCCCCTTGTGGTGGGAACAATTAAAATCCAATCTTTTAGCAACCTGGAGGTTTAGAATGCCATATTGTTGTCTATAATCACTATGCTCTGCATTACACCTCTAGGACTTTTTTTTTCTTTTTCTCTAGGACTTATTTATCTACTAGACCCAAGGTCTGTACCCTTAAACCAGATATTCTCAATTCCTCCACTCCCCGGTCTCTGGTAACCAACATTCTATACTCTGTTTTTATAAGTTTCGCTTTTTCAGATCCCCCATATAAGTGATATCATACAGTATTTGTCTTTCTCTGTATCTCACTTAATGCCCTCAAGGAGGACCATTTCTATATCTTGTCTTTTGTATATGAATTATGTATTCATATATGTTTTCCTTTTCTTAGCAGGTTTTATTCCTTTGTGCTTCAATTCTCTCTATATTAGGAATGTTAGCACTTTATTTATGGCATATCTAAATATTTTCTCCAGTTTTTCAGTTATCTTAGGCTTTCATTTATGGTATTTTTCACCATCCCAGGAAGTGTTTTATGTAGTCAAATTTACCACTCTTTTCTTTTATTGTGAGTCAGTTAGAAAGACTTCCTCTACTTTGAAGTAAGAGAGAAATTCATCTAGGGTGCCTGGGTAGCTCAGTCGGTTAAGTATCTGCTTTCAGCTTGGGCCATGATCCAGGGTGGTGGGATCAAGCCCCACATGGGGCTCCCTGCCCAGTGAGGAGCCACTTCTCCCTCTCCTCCCTACTTATGCTCCATTGCCATCTCTGTCTCTCTCGCAAATAAATAAATAAAGTCTTTTTAAGAAGAGAAAAAGAGAAATTCATCTATCTCATCATTCCTCTAATACTGTTCCTCTAATCATTCCTCTACTACTGTCTAATTTCTGTCTTGCAGTTATTTGGTTTAGTCTCCACTACCACCACCAATAACCTCTTTCTTCACTAAACTTCAAGATCTCTCAAGAGAACCTCCCCCTTGTTTTATGATCCCTCAAATAATTAACCCAACTTCTTTATCTTCAATAAGATCCTCAATAAAATAAAAATTAAGAAAGCAAATTGAATTGAATTTACAGGAAGAAATCAGCTATGCTTAACAAATGCCATATCTCAAAAGTTAGAGGAGTTTTAAATAAATCAGTTATCAGGTTCTCCAAAATTAAGTAGATTGTCTTCCAAAATGAGGACTCTGGAAGGAAATATAAAGATACTCTTACTTAGGCCCTTTAATTTGCAAATAAAGAAACTAATACCAGGTAAGTTTAGGGACTTGCCCAGTATCTTACAGTCAATGAGAAGTATCAGCTCAGTGGTCTACGAAGCCCGAACAAACTCTTCGTCTACTAAACTTCCCATCCTACTATCCAAAACTTTCTCAACTTTTATTTTAGTTTAGTAAAGCTGGTTTTCAAAACAATCTACACCCTAATACAACCCAGACAGAACAGTTGATAAGAAATCAAAGAGTTTTCTAAGAGGTTAAAAAAGCTGCCAGCATTTCAAATGTCTGGCTGTGGTCAGATACACTTTGAGTGAAGGAAACACCATGGATTTTGAGTCTAAAAAAGATTTTCTTCCAATACACTCTTACTAGAAAGTCAGCTACGTCATGTATGAAAGACAGGATTTCCTGCTGATAAATAAGGAACCAACTGCTCAAACACAGCTCAATAAATATGTCCTGCAGAGGTTTCAAACTGGTGGACAGCAGGCCAACTACAGCTAATAGAGCTGTTTTCTTTGAAGTGCTATTTTCTAATACTGAGCAACATTATTTTTACATCAAGAAATTACTTATAAAAATATCAATTTTCACTGTTTCCTGAAAAATTAAAAGAACTGGCAGCTCTGAGCTTACATTTCCATGTGATATTAACTGGCCAGAGTTGAGACATGGCTAATTCTTTTGGACAGATTTCAATGTACCACTATCTCTGCCACTTCCCAACCCAACCCAACCCACTTCATTCAGTTATGTCCCACCTAGACCTTATAGGCCTATATAGTTTACAACCACTGATATGGACTTTGGTTGGATGCTGGCAAGTAACACGTTGAGTTTGGAATAACATCAGTAAGATGGTAGTTATTATTTATTGATCACTTTAGGTGCCAGAGATTTTAAAGTACTTTATATACATCATTTAAACCTCGCAAAGAGCTCTTTGAAGGAGATAAAGCCCTCCCGTCTTTCAAAAGAGAAAACGGAGGTTCCACAAAGTTAACTTGCTTCAGTGTACACTGCTACAAAGTGACTGCTACTTTGGGCAGGGATTTAAAGTACTCAAAGACAGCAGATGGTGAAAACAGATGGAGTGACAATATAGATGAGATCTGAGAAGTTTGTGCATGGAGAGGGTCATAGAAAAACATAGCAAAAAGGGTAAGTAAAAAACTTACAGAAGAGTAAAATAGTAAGCAAAAAAGAGAACAGAAGAATAGGAAAGGAAAGTTCTGAGAACACTCAGCAACAAAAGCAAAGCTCCAGCAGTAAGATATTCAGATACAGAGCAGGAAGGGGAGACTAGAAGGATATTTGAGGAAGCAGCATGATCCAAGGAATGATGGAATGATAAGTCTTAGAGAATGGGACCATAGGCACCCTCAGCCCACACACATTGATTCTTTCAAAATGTGTTAATCATTCATAATCTGATGAGCAAATTTGTCTCTAACTTCCACAGCAATTCCACAGCAATTGTGGACCGTCGGAAATACTCTAAAATGCAGGTGAAGGTCAGTTGGTCTTGCTTAGCTGTCTTATCCGCCTTACCAAAATCCACTCTGTAGAGACACCTGGGTGGCTCAGTGGTTGAGCATCTGCCTTCAGCTCAGGGCATGACCCCAGGGTCCTGGGATTGAGTCCCATGTCGAGCTCCCTGCAAGGAGCCTGCTTCTCCCTGCCGATGTCTCTGCCTCTCTCTGTCTTTCATAAATAATAAATAAAATATTTTTTAAAAATCCGCTCTGTACCATCTACTAGCGACATTGACAACCTTGGTGCTAAACCATACTTTTCAATCACTTCCTTGAACCTATCCCCTTCCTGATCCTGACCTCAACTCCAGTTTGCAATTACCTTTTCTTTGTCGTTCTTATTCTTCCTTGAACTCTTTGGTATGCTTCTAAAGGTTTTCAGAAAGGAAAAGGAGGGTAGGAAAGGGAGGTAGGGAAGGAAAGAAGTAAGGAAAGGGAAAAGAAAAGAAAGGGAAAAGAAGGAAAGAAAATTCCTGATTTGTAGCATTTGCTGATCCCCATAGTGTAAATATTGAATTATGGCCAACTTCAGACTACGTATGCAATGTCCCTGAAAACCATCTTGAAGAGAGATGTGAAGTAAAACACCATTTTATAGTATTTGCATCATACCATATGCATAAAATAGATATATCAAGCATATCAGTAATAGTAAAATGTAGTGAAATAAATAGAAATCAGTTTAGAGCAATTATTACTTTGTTTTTAATACAGTATATTTAATTGTTGATATCATTTAATATTTAATGGCTGTGATAACAATCAACTAACAAAATACCTGAAAATGTAAAAATTGGCTCTTGTGAGCCAGCAGGAGCCAGCTCCAGCACACACCACTGTTTATATTTCAAACTTCTAGGGGACATGAGACACTTAAATGGGCTAGATATCTTCTTTCTCTATTTTTATAATTTAATCTTTGACTCTGAGACCTTCTAAACAAAAATATATCCTGTGTCTCCTCTACTTTCAGTTCTCTACTGCAACATACTTCATTTCCAAAACCAGATGTGTGGGTTTTCCACGCATGAAGCAATTCTGTGACACCTGTGTGTCCTACAATTTAACCCAATCCTGACACTATCTACCTGGAAATGGTGCCAGATTCCCCAGGTCAGAGGGTCAGTCCCACAAGCCTGCTCCACCCTCTCAGATGGCAATCACAAGTCCAGGCTAATGCCGGTACTTCTGGCCAGCTGACTAATAATCAGAGGTTCCCATGACGTTCCCCCCGCGCCCCCCCAATCCCCTACCAGGTTCTATTAATTTCCTAGAGTAGCTCACAGAACTCAGGAAAACAGTTTCCCCACTAGATCACCAGTTTATGATAAAAGGCTTTAACTCTAGGAGATGCATAAGGTAAGGAGATAGTGTGGAGCCTCTATGCTCTCTCAGGGTGTGCTGCCTTTCTAGCACCACCACCTGTTCACCATCTCAAAAGTTCTCTGAACCCTGTCCTTTTGGGATTTTATGGAGGCTTCATTATGTTGCCATAGCTGATTAAATCATTGGCTGCTGGTGATTAATTCAATTTCCAGCCCCTGGCCCTCCCCAGAGGTCAAAGAGGGGAATTAAAATCTCTCCAACCCTCTAATCACTTCGTTGGTTCCCCTAGCAACTGCTACCCATCCTTAGATGCTTTACAAAAGTCACCTCATTAACATAAATTCAGGTGTGGTTGAAAAGGGGTTGTTAGGAATCACAAGGTATTTCTTTCACCTTATGGCTCGGGAGCTGTTTCAGAATAGAGGATAAAAGAGCAAAGAGTATAACAGAGGCTCTTATTGTTAGGAAATTCCAAGAGTTTTAGGAATCCTTCACTAGAAATGGAGACCAAGATCAAAATATATATTTCTTATTATGAATCACAATTTTGCAGATTGCCACAAAAAAGAATTTTAATCTCTGTCTTTTCTTGGTCCTACCACTCCCATAGGCTGTGCCACACAGTCCCTGAGATCTTTCCAAGTATTGTGAGGGAGCCACCAGGTTAGCAGTCATCAGAGCAAACAGGTACCACTGAGAAGTCCATTGTCCTGACCCACAGGACACCTGGATCCAGTGTCTCTCTACTCCTCCACACCACGTTTGGAAAGCTAAGTGGCAGATATTTTTTGGTGACTTACCCAAGGTCACACCACTATTCAGCAACAGAAGCTAGGCAGAGATGCAGGTCTTCTACCTCTAAACCTTAACAAGGCACCAGGAGCTTCTCATGATCTGGTCCCTGCCCACCTACTACTTTCTATGGTGTTTTCCAACTCCCAGTTGCCTTTTTTTCTCTCCTCCAGCACACCTGTCTTCATGTTTTTAGGCTTTTGCCTATGCTGTTCTGATCATTTGAAATCCTTTCTCATTCCAAACAAGAGCTGATAGGTTCCAACTCAGCATTCAAGACTTTACTGAGAAGTCTGCTCATTTGGATTCAGGTGCATGCCCCTCTTACAGTCCTTATCACATTTTGCTATCATTTTCTGTTTGAATTTCTCTCACCTATTGACTGTGAACCAGCTTCTTGAGAGGCAGATTCACTGTTTTGTTCATCATTAGCACAATGCCTAGCATGCAACAAATCTTCAGTAAATGATTGTTTATATCTAAAAGACCATAAAAAATGGATGAGTCTCATTTAGTAACTTTTAAAAAGGGTGATTCATTGTACAAATAACCTATTGACTGCAAATTAAAGCAACAATCTAGTCAAAGAAGATGTTGGCTAGAATTGCAGCAAGTCACAAGTATCTCAGAAATAAAACCCAAAGGAGCCCCCTGGGCAGATCATCTAAGAACTATCAGCCATACAGAGGATGAGAGGGACATTCTCTGTATCCTCCTTCCCAGCAGCTGTCACAGTGAATCCACCTTTTCTTGAATTTTAATCAGAGCTACAATTCTCTATTTCCCCCGCCAACAAAAATATATGAGCAGCAGCTACACACAGATTTTCTACTTTCATCACTAAGGAGACCACATTTTGATAATTCTCAACACAATTACAAGGAAGAACAAACCCAAGTCAGTATGCTTGACTAAGCCAAGTCAAACAAGCCTAGGTGTGGAATGACACGGGCAAAAAAGGACAAGGTCAGTGGAAAAAAATTCTCGGTGGGTACAGGCTATCTCAATGTACAAAACTTTGCATGACCACCAGTGTGATGATTGCTTCTTGCTGAAGACTTGAGTTAACACAAAAGAAACTATCGTGGTCTATTTCCATTCTATGACCATTGCCAAATTAATACAAAAATAGTGAAAAACTTTCATAGCATATAAATCAAGAGAGATGGAAAGCACGTCTCATTTTTTTATATATGAGCAAAGCCAAGGGCCACAAGAAAAACTATTCAGCAGTAAGCCCCTTACTGCCTAGATTCACACAAAATTGCATGCAGAAAAGGACCCTTCTCCTTGCCTGCCATATGCAAAAACCTCTATGTATTCCTTCCTTCAAGCATCCCTTTGCCTCTTGTCGTGGGTTGACTTGCTTTCCCTCCAAAAGTTCATATAGTGAAATCCTAACCCCCAGTACTTCGGAACGTGACCTTATTTGGAGATAGGTAATCAGATTAAAGTGGGGTCATGGGATGGGGCCCTGATCCAATGTGATTTGTCTTTTTGAAAAGGGGAAATTTGGAGACACACACACACACACACACACACCCTGAGAGCATACCTGGTGAAGAAGACACAGGGCAAAGATGGCCATCTGTAAGCCAACCAGAGAGGCCGCAACAGATCCTTCCATCACAACCCTCAGAAGCAACCAATCTTGCCAATACCTTGATTTCAGACTGGTGGCATCCAGAACCATAGGACAATACATTTCTGTCATGTAAGCCGTTCTGTTTGTGGTCCCTTGTTATGGCAGCCCCAGGCAACTCATACCCTCCTCCTAGACATGTTTCTTCAGATATCCTTCATCCCCGTTCTTCCAAGATTTTCTAAGGTTAAAAAAAGTTACTTCACAGATGTGTATTATAAATCTTACAGTTTCATTTGCCTTTTTTTAAAAAAAATCAGTGCATAATCTTACCTCACAAAGTTAGATGTAACGTGGGGGAAAACCTCTACAATTTTCAAACCTGTAATAATTGAGTTCTATAATCACCAAAAAAAGAAAAGTACAAAAGAAAACCAATGCTGAGACCTCTCATAAAGCAAGTATAAAGGCAGAAGACAAAATTGGCTGTGCACTATCATTAACTAAAGCTATCACAGTCCCTTTGTCATCTTAAATAGCTATTCCATGATCTTTTCACTTGCAATAATGAATCAAACTTTTGATAAAAGAAAATATTTGATCTCCTTTTAGCCAAAAATGTCCCTTTTATAATCCCATTTAATATTCTAGAAGAGTTTTCTTTCCTTTGAAAAAAATGTAAGTTTGACAATCTAAAGGCATTTGTATTTTAAAGCCTACAAAAAGACTTTTGGAGAGTACCTGGTGAAGTACTGACTTGCCTCTGCAGCTCAAAATTTCAATTATTATAGAATTTCACTCAGAATAGCATTTCTACCTTTTAACCTTCATCTAAATAATGTTCATTTCTCTTTCACTGTGATAGAGTTCAAGCCCTTGCAATATGCTGTAAAAGTAGTAGGAGATATACAATTATACTTTTTTCCCCTTTGTTCCTCGATTTCAGACATCAGTCTATACCCCCAAATAAAATAAAATAAAAATTCATGTTTTCTGCAGAGACCTGTTTCCCAAGAAGAAATCAGTAAGGATAGATTGCAGTTCTCTCAGAGAATAAGAATGCATCAGGCAAGCGTATCTCTTTTATTGTGTTTTTCTTCTGAAACACAAGAAATAGATTTTCCAATTTTGGAAAGCTGATTCCCATAAAAGCATCCCTAAACTGTGAGAAAATTATCTCGGCAATGAGGAATGAAACGGTCTTTCCAAAAATATTTACATGACTTGCAAAGGAGTGGCTAAAACGCATCTCAATAGACAGCTTATATTTGTTGTAGGTGGAAAGGACTACAGAAAAGTGATTGAACATGACAAGACTCTGATTTTAAAAACTGACTTCATTTGGCAACTAATAAAAGGAATTGTGCTTACTTGACTCATGGCATTTTTCCCTTGGCATGCAAAATCCAAAAGAAGTAAAAAAAAAAGAGTAAAGTTGACTACGACAGAATTTAGAAATGTGGCTGAAAGTAAATCAAGAGAGGAATGACCTTGACTACTAACTATTCAATGACAGCTTGTTGGTAAGCAACAGAAATGGACTCTACCTAATTTGAACAGACAGGGAGCTTAGAGGCACAACCGGAGAGAACTCAACGAACACACCAACCCGACAGGACAGGAGCCAAAATCTCTCTTACCTGGTTAGCAACAGCGAGTGGGCAGTTTTGCCTGGGCTCTGCCAGTGGGTTGGATCCACTCCCCTGCTTGTCCTTTCCCCTAGATTCAAGCTGGGGAGATTGTCATCAGGCCATCTTGGTTTACCTGCCTAGAGAAGAGTCCTTTGACCAAGGCTGCTTACAAGGTACGAGAGGTAATTTCTCCAAAAGTAGGAAGTGCTTAAGAAGAGAAGGAGAAATGGAGGTTAAGTTGCATAGATAAGTAAACAAATAAACATTCTATAATTATATCCCCCCCAAAACCTCATAAAAATTACAAAAAGTAAAATCATTTTCAAAATGAAGGTGCTGACAAGTAGTTGACCAGTAGTAGCATATGAGTTAAATATGAACTAAAGATAGTTTAGGAATCTCATTATGTACAGGAGGATTGAAAAGAAGTTATTATGTTTAAAACAGTCAAACAAGATTCATGACTCCTAGAATAAACCAAATAATTTTCAAGTGCCTACACATATATTTTTCTGCATGTTAAATAACTTAAATGACTTCCCCCTCCCCCCGTATTTCCTCAGTTTTACATTCAGATTATCTTTTACATACACCATTCTATTCACTGAGATTTTACTAGTGGCAGTGGCATGAGTTTAATGGCATTTCTCAAATACAAATGGCCAATTCATGATACAATTTAAATTGTCTAAAAAAGGGTTTTATGTTAGGCTAAACGAATCCTTTGAAAATGTAGCCAGATTTTTAAGTTCTCCTACAAACAACCAGCCTTGTAATTACTGTTCCGCAAACTATATTTTTAATGTTGAAGTATCTTCTCAACAGTAAAACTTCACTTGTGCCATAAATGCCATTCAGTTTGGATTTTGCTTTGCTTAAAAGAAATGTATAAAAATTATCATTGATGATATAGTTTATTGCCCGAAAACACCACACCTAGCAAGCTTTGTTTCTCTACCTAATAATTTGTTAAGTGTGCTCTTACTTAGAAACATCCTGATGAGTTTCTTGCCACATAATAAAACACAGTGTTAACTTATCCTCATGGCTTGTCAAGACCAAGAAACTGAAGAGACAGCTTGAAAAAGGAAACCACATCAAAATGGTTTTATTTCCTGGAATAAGATTCATTAAAAAAAATTTTGATTCCTCAAATTTAATTTTAATTAGACTTTTTTAAACCTAAGTTCCTGGCAATAGAAGGATCCTCACTCGTTTTATCTTAGCAAAATGAAGAGAAATGCAAAAATGTCATGTTCATTCTTTATTTAAAATGAAGAATCTTTTCTGCAGAGTAAAGGCTTTAGGCATAAAGCTCTTCATCTAATAGCAATATTTTGACTATCTTTATGCTAGAATCTTCATTTTGACAGTCTTGCAGCTGTGAAAGTTTGCAGCTTCCTGAGCTAAACTCAAGAGGCTCTGAGTCCATGCCAGCTGTCTTTCAATTTCACATCAACTCTCTTGATATTTTGTCAGTTTAAAGCTTTTGCAAAGTTTGCAAGGCCTGAATTCATTAGATAAGGGAAATGGGTCATCTAAATCTTAGCCAACCTCAACTGCCATAGAGATTCACTATTGCAAATCTCCTTCAAGACTGAATTAGAAAATAGACCCCATGGGTCTTTGTCATTTTTGGTATTTGATGATACCATTTTAACAGCAGCTGCTGAAGCTGTGTGTGCCTCAATAAAAATCTCTGGTTTAAATTCTCTTTCCTTTATATTTTCTGTATAAAATTGGATGCTGACAGCTGCAATAATAAGGCCAAGAAGGTCAGTTAAAGTTCAGTTTGCTAGGCACACCCTAGGTAACAAATTCATCATAAAGGCACTTTTCAAAAATTACGATGGTTATTAGAAGAAAAATCCATCTTGTTTTTAAAGAATTTGGCAACAATTTTAAAGAGCTAAAAAAAAAAAAAGAAAAAAGAAAAGAAAGAAAGAAAAGAAAAAAAAAACGGATTGGCAGGGGTAGTTAAAGAAATTGGACAAAGTTTCAACCAACAAAAGCATTTGATGATTCCTCTAAGAGTGAAGAACAGCCTTATTATCACAGGCAATCATACATTATCTATATTTTGGTATAGTATGCATCTTAGATCTGCAGAGATTGATCCCTTTTTACATCTTGTTATTAAGATAGAAATAGTTAAATGCATATCTTTTTTTAAAAATTTTTTTAAATGCATGTCTATGCTTTAACTGAAGGGGAAAAAACTACATAGTACATGAAACAGAAAAAAATTGTTGTTAATATTCTGTAACACATAAATGAATGAGTGCTTTATCCCATGTCTACGTGGATTCTCTGTACACACACCTATCAAATTTTATTTTCTTCTGTTAATCTGTCTCATGTCAATTGACTCTTAGTCCAACTAGAAGGACGTTGAAAGGGACAGGAATTCCTGCTCCCCAACACCTACTAGAGCAGTCACAAGCTCGGTAACAGTGCTATCCCGTAGCACTTCCTGTGATGATGGAAATGTTCTATATCTGCACTATCAAATATGGTAATTATTAGATGCATGTGGCTATTGAGCATGTGAAATGTGGCCAGCGCAACTGTGTAGCTGATTTTTTAATTTAGCTTAATTTAATTAATTCAAATTTAAATAGCCATATGCAGTTAACGCTAACATCTTGGATAGCATAGACCTACACCATTGATACTTCCACTAGAAACTTTTAGGGAGCAAAAAAGAAAAATAGTTCTGAGTGAATAAAAGTTTGACTAACATATCAATCCTTACTTTAATCTCTGGAACTTTATAACAGTTTTATTTACTAAACTATAATACATCAAAATTTCTCCTAAGGAGGAGGGATGCCTGGGAAGCTCCTACTCTTGGTTTTGGCTGATGAGGATCCTGATCTCAGGGTCCTGAGCTGTGGCTCTCTACTCAGCATCAGGAGTCTGCTTGAAATTTTCCCCTTCCCTCCCTTCCTCCCTCCCTCCCCCTCTGCTCCTCACTCTCTCTCTCTAAAAAATAAATAAATACAATCTTAAAAACAACAACTACAACAAACACTTCTCCTAAGGAGGGGCACCTGGGTGGTGCAGTCAGTTAAGTGTAGGACTCTTGATTTCGGCTCAAGTCCTGATGTCAGGGTCCTAAGATGGAGTCCGTCCTCAGGCTCTGCCCTCAGCACAGAGTCTACTTCAGATTCTCTCTCCTTTTCTCTCTGCTCCTTCTGCTCATGCTCCGTCTCTCTAAAATAAATAAATAAATAAATCTAAAACAAACAAACAAAACACACACACACACAAAACCCTTCTCCTAAGGAAATCAACACAGGCTTTGGCAGCTGCCATGAGCTACCATGATAGCAATGGTGAGCTGCCCAGATACCAAGGCATGATGGAGCTCCTTTGTCAGCAATTTGATAGCATGCAAAACACCAGGACCCTCTAAGAACAGCTTCCCACGAAGGGATCCATAATGGAAACCAGTAACAATAGGAGCCTCTATCAGCAGAATCTGTGCTTAAAAACCAGGAGTAGTTGTTAGGGTTGGCATGTGACGATATGACTTCTTGGAAAACATCTCCTCTACTTCCAGTCGAATGTTACCCATGTAGAAGAATAAACTTTTTTTCACCTTTGATTTGTAACCCAACATAGTCACAGTTTCTAGAAATTAGTTACTCTTTGAGGGACATTATTCTACCTAACATACATACTCCTAACAAAGTGGCCATGATGATGCTTTGGATCCTCAGGTAACAGGGTCAACTTGGACTCTATGTCCAAAGATTAGCAATATGTTTGGACATTCCTCTTTCTAAAGTGTATGACGTCCAAATAAATTGTCACAGGTCCTTTTGGGTAGAGACCGGAGAAGCCATTGATCTTTATACATGCTGTCAGTGTTGCAGCCTCTTTCATCTGGGAAGTTGGCCTTCCCTCTAGTCAATGAGCTCTAGATCTGAGAATTGGCTCAGGTGTGTGAACTGAGCAAGAAAGAGATTACGACATTTTGTTGGGGTGACTGCTCTTAGCCTCCTGATCATCAATACTTGATTTATTTTGGTTGTATAGATTGTGAAATATCATGACTGATGGCTCCTTTATGTTGCTCCTGGGAACGCCATGCTCTCTCTTTGTGGGTCAGACATGCTGGCTTCTACTCTGACCTTTGGTCATTATTATAACTGCATCTGCCTTGCTTCTGTAGTTAAGGACACCACCTGACCGCTATTTCAGGATTCTTTCATCCTCTTTGCTATCGGTGACCCCAGATCCATAACAGCATCTTCTTCTGAGTCCTGAGTTACAGAGGGGAGCCGCCACTGAGCTCAGCGATGCTGGTGCCACTCTCATCTGTATAATTCAACACAGTGGTTAACAGGATTTTTCTTCCAGCACATTAAAGATGTCACTCCACTATACTCTGGTTTATGTAGTTTCTACACAAGAAATATGTTTTTTTATATGTGCTCCTCTCTATGTAATGTATCATTTTTTTCTGTGTGTGTACATGTTGTGTACGTGTGTTTGGCTTTTATCATTCTGGTATTCTTTGGTTTGGGTTGAATTGAATCTTTGGCTTGGTGTCTGTCATTAATTTTGGAAAATTATCAGCCATCATTTCTTCAAATTTTGCTCTTGTTGTTGTTGTTGTTGTTGTTTTATGCCCTCCCCACCCTGTTCTAGGATTTCACTTGTACATATATCTGACCATCTAACATAGTCCCATAGTTCTTTCTCTGTTCTGAGACAGGGTTGTTTTTTTTTTTTCCATTCTCTTTTATCTTTTTATATCAATTTTTGTAATTTCTATCATCAAATTCACTGAATTTTCCCTGAACTGTGTCAGTTGATAAATCAATCAAAACCATTCATCATATCTGTAATTTTTTTATTTCTACCATTTACATTTGGTTTTGAGTTTTCTTATAATTTCTATCTACTAGAATTACCCAACTGACATGCATGCTCTCCATGTCATGTCTTTTACACTTGAGCCTTTAACAGAGTGGTCCTAATTATTTTACGTTCTTACATCTTGTGTTATGTAAGAGCAAACTTGTGTAGATTACTTTGCCTTTTTATAGTGGATTAACTCTTCTTACTTCTTTGTGTCCTTTGTAATTTTGTTGTTGTTGAAGGATGGAGGAAAGTGATTTTTACGCTGGGAAATGGGCATGCCTTTCCTTCTGCTAGGCCTTCATTATGGGAGGTTGAGTAAATTTGGCTAGAAGTTGAGCTGAGTTTTGCATTGTTGTTAGTATGTCACCAGCCCAAAATTCCTCGAGTATTACCCTGAGTTTAGAGTGGAAACTGGTCAGGGTAGAAACTGGTTTAACTCAACTTCTGTTCCACCATCAGATTAGGATTTCCCTTCGGATTATGCCTCAGAGAGACTCTCTCTCCAATCTCCTTCCCCTCTCCCAACAATAAAGCACTATTACTTGTTATTCAGTGTTTATAAGCTAGTGCCTGTCTTTGGTAAGCAAGTGCACAATTCCTATCTCTCCTTGAAGATGACAGATTTCCTGATTTGGGGTTACTTTCTTACCTTGTAACTTCAGCTCTCCCATGTCTTTAAGAAAAATTGTGAACTTACAAATTGTCCATGTGTTGTTGTTGTTTTTGTTATAAAGAATGGGGTTTTTGCTCCTTCCAACTTCCTATATCCTAAGCAGAAGTCAAAATGCCCTTAGCATTTTGATCAAGAGAGTTCTATCTAGCCCTTTCCACAGATCATGGTCAGCTGGTGGGTATCGTGGCTTTATGTAGCATATCCATTCCCATATGCTCAAATCTCTGAGCCTTTTGATTGCTTCCTCTATTATTTGTCAGGGAAGTTCTGGGACTTTTAAAGTATGCACTTTTCCAAGCTTCCAGGATCCCACCTGGAAGTCTATTATTATCAGTTCTTGAGGCCTTGCTGGAACGTTAAACCTGTCTTACTGATAAACTCTCCCTCACTCATCTTTATTTTCTTTGCTGTTTGAATCAGCACTCTTAGATTCTAGTCCCATATGCACCCTTCTAGTTCCTACTAGTTTATGTTAACTAGGTCCTGCAACCTCTCTAGTCCCCTTCCTCGCTTAGCAGACCCAGCTCTTTCCCAGGCATTTTGTGTTGTAGTTTGACCCCAGCTATTGCTCAGGAGAGACACAGGAGAAAATGCATGGGGAGTCGGGAGGGGCTGCAGAGAAGAGGGGGGAGGACCTGCAGATGTCATTTTTTCAAGGAAGAATCCTCTCTACCTTGTCTATAGACAAGTAAATGCCTCTTTACACTGTCTAAAGCATGACAGAAAAGATAAAAAGCCCAGGGCTCAGAGGAAAGTAAGGATTTGAGATTTTCAAGTGTTTGAACCCAAATGTCTCGATCCCAAATTTCACTCCTTCCCAAATAGGGTGCTGGATTTTGTAAGCAGACTCTCCAGGATTGAGAATTCAATCTCCTTTGGAATTCTGTTACCCCTGTAAGCACTGGGCTGGATCCTCAGCCTTTCCTGTACTCTGACAGGACATTAGAACTCTGATCCTAAGGAGACCCTCTGGCTTTCACTCTTACCTCAACTTTCATTGTCCTTCTCTAATACAGCAATCCACCCCCAGCAACAACCCTCCATTTCAACAATCCTTAAATCATCATTTTGCCTCAGCCTCTCAAATGCTCACCTACCATAACCTGCCAGTATATTTCCTTTCACCGGGATCCCATCACCATCACTACTGATCATCTGTGAATGTTGTAACAATTATAATGCAATCTCATGCCAGGCTCTATCAATGCTCCATCTGCCTACCGATAGCGATGGTGAACCAACTCTAAAGTCCCATTCTAGAATCTGCTTCCTAGGATCCCTCTGCTTCTTATATCAACTGAAATAGTCCCCCAACCTTCACCCTACTTCTGGAAAATAGTCTCTGAGACTCTGATTATTTACATACAGAAGGTTTATTGCTAATGCTCTTGGAAACAACTATGAGTGGCGAGAAAGCAGTATTACGCAGAGAAACAGGTCAAACTGTGATGGATTTACAAACCAGGACTACAGGCAATACCTCAGAGACCTTCAGAATGAAAATGGTCCTTCATGGTGGTGTCTGGGTGGCTCAGTGGTTGAGGGTCTGCCTTTGGTTCAGGTCGTGGCCTTCAGGTTGAGTCCTTACATCAGGCTCCCTACAAGGAGGCCGCTTCTCCCTCTGCCTATGTCTCTGCCTCTCTCTCTGTATCTCTCATGAATAAATAAATAAAATCTTAAAAAAAAAAGGTCCTTCAGAGTTGTCTCAATTAAGTCAAGAGGGCTGAGCATTTGTACCACACATCAACCAGTCCTAAGAAACAGATTTCTACCAGTAGAGGAGTGAAACCACGTAATCTTCCTTCATCCAAAGACAATTCCCAGGAAAGGATTCCATTATGAGCCTTCATCAGCTAACTCTCTCATCAGCTACAGGAATGAGTGCCCTGATCCTGAAAGGGATTCTGGGCAACACACCATAACACCAGCCTCAAAGGGATTACTACTCATAGGTGATAAATAGGGAATTTGCAACACTGTAGTTGGGATCTCCTCTCAACATCTCATGTGAATTGAAGGGCTCTAAATATTCACAGATTTTTCAAGCCTGATCAACAAGATTCATAACACTCTCTGTCTTCCCCATGTTTTATATCCTAAGCTTAATGCTTCCACGAAGTTTGTGTGAATACCTCAATCTCATCTCAGCTATCAAATGAAGAAATAAGGAAAAGTCTGTTAAATACAACTAGAGTTTTGAAGGGAGAACCACAAACTTCCAATACCATGAAGTCAGGACAGTGGCAGCAGTACAAAACCAAGAGAAACTACAAGAGAAAATGAGCCCATGATCAGAGATAGGCTCACCAGGAGATGTTTCTTTCATTAACAGTGGTGGAAGATGTGGGTTTTAATTTCATGAAACAGCTAGGATTTCTTTGCAGTTCACAACACAAAAACTCTAGGCTGTAACTCTGTCACATATGTTCTTTCTTCGTGATGGTACTTCAAGAGGCTCAGATAGAAATGTATTATGAAATCCAACATTAGTAAATGTTACTCATTTTGGTACAGTACAATATAAAAAGATAAAACTCTCTAAGTCTTATAAGAATACTTATAAAAGAATGCTTATCAAAAATCATTCTCATAAGAACATGATTGTTTTCATAATTTTAGCCAAGGCTTAGAGATTTCAAGTAAGTTGTCCAAATTCACATTGTTGATAACAGATTAAGAATTCTAGGGTAAAAAAATACATAAATAAAAGGATTCTAGGATGATCTGGTCCTCAAAATTCATGCCCCTAAGCACTATGCCAAAGGATGTCTTTAGAATAAAATAAACAACATGGAAAAAAAAAAAACCCTACATGATTCTAAGCTCAAAATTTTCTCTAAAATGATTAGATTTATGTTACCTAAAATCTTTTATTTTTAAAGAAAGATTTTATTTATTTGACAGAGAAAGAGAAAGTGAGTACACGTGCATAAGCAGGGGGAGCAACAGAGGAGAGGGAGAAGGAGGCTGCCCACTGAGCAGGGAGCCTGATGTAGAGCTTGATCCCAGGACCTAAGCTGAAGGCAGATGCTTAGTGGATGGAGCCACCAGGTGCCCCACCTCTCTCTAGCCAGAAGATATAGTATCACTTTTACTGAAGCCTTAGCCTTCACTTCTTCTTTACCATGCATGCACTGGGATAGATTTCAGAATGAACCAAAGTATTACCCAGATATAGAGGAGTCCCATTTTGAAAAAGACAATGTATTTAATAGTACCAGGAAAAAGACACTGAATGGATTAGGAAGACATTTCCAGCTTCGGTTCTCTCAAAACCACAACTGAGGGAGGAAAAGAACCACACAAACACCCAACCCATGGGATTACCTTTATCTCCATCTAAGCATCACAGGAAGAAGTGGCAAAACCAAGTCTCATCTTAAAACAAAACTGTCTTTCTTATGATGAAACGAAGTGTTAGGGTCTTCTATTTCTCAAGAGGGCTGCCAATATTTTAGCCAAGTACTATAGAAGAAAACATAAACAAAAGAAGATACAAATACCTAATGTAATACTTCCGGAACAATAACACAACTGGAAGAGACAAGTGAAAGTGATCTTTGGTCAAATTGGGTTAACCCTACAATGGGACCATTATCTCCCTCTCTTTTACAGAATGTATATACATGGAGCCAATGATTTTTTTTTTTTACTCTATTTTTGAGAGAAAGAGTGGAGCAGAGGGAGAGAGAATCTCAAGCAGGCTCCACACCCAGCACAAACACTTGTCTCATGACCCTGAGATCATGGATCATGACCAGAGCCAAAATCAAGAGTTTTGACATTTAACCAACTGAGACACCCAGGCACTCCTGGAGCCAATGATTTTAATTAAACAGGTATAGTGCACAGGATAACTTCCATTTCTTTTTTTTTTTTTAAGATTATTTATTTATTTATTTATTTATTTATTTATTTATTTGAGGAGACAGAGGGAGAGTATGTGCACAAGTTGTGGGAGAGGCAGTGAGACACTCCTCAAGCAGACTCCCTGCCAAGCACAGACTCCAACTCAGGACTCAACCTCACGACCCATGAGCTGAAACCAAGAGACAAACTCAACAAACTGAGTGCCCCAGGCACCCCAGGATGACTTCCATTTCTGATCAATCTTCTGATACCAAGTCCAACCTAGTTCTTACCAAAAAAAGCAAATATACATAAACGATAGTTTTCTTGCATAGATCAAATGACTCTTCTGTCCCTATAAATGCTCTTCTGTGAAAGTAAGAAGCACAGAGTCTGCTTCCAATTCTCTCTCCCTCTGCCCCTCTTGTTCATGCTCTCTCTCCTTCTCTCTCAAATAAACACATAAATCTTTAAAAAAAAAAAAAGGTAAAGAGTTACTTGTATGCGAGAACAATAGTTGTGTCCTCTCTCAGTGTCAGAGGCTTTTAGACTTGGTATCAGGATTTCTCCTCTAACTTTAGACTACTTCAGCCCATTCTCATGATTTTTTTTTTTTTTTTTGTAATTAATGAAGTTCTACAACCAAGAGTAACTGTTTCCTGATAGTAAAAAGAGGAGCCAGAAAGAAAAATGTGATTTGTGTACTTGTAGACGCAGCCTTTCAACCTCCTGGCATTTCTTTTTCCTTCTCCAATCATTTCTCCTGTCACATAATCAAGTGAATAAACATTTCTTTTGGTTCCAGTTTAATTTAAAATTTTTTAAAGGTTTTTTATTTATTTATTTGAGAAAGAGAGAGCAAGCACAAGCAGGGGGAGGGACAGAGAGAGAGGGAGAAGCAGACTCCCTTGCTGAGCAGGGAGCCCGAGATCATGACCTGAGATTGAAGGCAGATGCTTGACCAACTGAGCCACCCAGGCATCCCAACTCAAATTCTTATATATATTAAAAAAGATGGATCTAGATTTTGAAGTCCCCCTCACCAATTTAGAAAAACAAACAAGGTATCCCTAGGAAACTTAGTAGTCAGCTATACTTTTTATAGTTGGGGAGATATTGATATAATCTATTTGGTATTATGTAAATATGAATCATAGGGTTAAGTAACCTACAAGATTTACTTAAAAGCATATTAGGTTCCACGTTTTGTTTTCTGGGTTTTTTTTTTCTTACATCACAGTTATAAGCCTTATGGAATGCAAAAAAACCTAGTAAGGCTTTGATTCAATTCTACATCACAATCCCATGAACTATTTTGAAAGGTTTGGTTCAGGCACAATGATTCTAACCAAGGAATTCTTTCTGTAATTTCACAAGAGTAAAAGAAACAGTTACCAGTGAGTTTTTGCTTGAAACAAAGCACGTATCACCATTATTCATTATCTGTATTACACGTACAGCATTGAAAGAACATAACTGACATCAACCTAGCATATTAACTATGAGAGACAAAATAGAATTGCTCAAATTCATTGACCACTGGAGAGCTCATACCCACTCCATTCACGCCCCGTACACAATGATGTTTGATTTGGAACAAGTGTAATATCACACAATAGTCACTGACCCACACTAGTTGAGGGCAGCAGATAATAAAAGAGAAATTAAACAAAACCTTTACACTTAATTATAAGGTTAGTGTAAGAATTTTGTCCCTCAGACTTACTTGTCTTGAAATATTTAATTTGGTTCAGAATGGACTTCTGCAGACGTTAAGTTGGATTTCTTCCAGGTTTTGAGTCATTCTTACAGCTTTCTATTACAAAAAAAAGAAAAAAACAAAATTTTTAATCCCATGTTGTTCATTGGTTCTTAATAATCCCTCATGTGTTAGTAACTTTCCTAAGGAAATGTTCCCAGTTCTGGGTTCTGAAAAAAAGTCAGGCTCCAACTTACAAGTTAACTCAATGTATTATTAACCATTCAGGGCCCCTGGGTGGCTCAGTGGGTTGAGTGTTTGACTCCTGGTCTCAGGTCGGGTCATGATCTCAGGGTTGTGA
This sequence comes from Canis lupus familiaris, assembly GCF_011100685.1. Lineage (NCBI taxonomy): Eukaryota > Metazoa > Chordata > Mammalia > Carnivora > Canidae > Canis > Canis lupus. The sequence goes on from NC_049258.1 coordinate 5,195,241, forward strand.
GATCCAGCCCTGTGTCAGGCTCCTCGGCACACAGTTTGCTTGAGATGCTCTCTCTCCCTCTCCTGCTTCTCTCCTGCTCTCACTTTCTCTTTCTAAAAATAAATAAATAAAATCTTAAAAAAAAAATTCTTAAGTCAGTTCACTCAAACTTGGAAATAACATCTCCAGAGAAACAATCTTCCGAGGGGCGGTCGCATCCCCCGCCAGCATACACAACTCACAAGGTGATGAAATTTCCCGCAGCATCCTGCCACCGTGCTTGGTTTTAATAGTGTTAAGTGAATTAAACAAGGAGCCCATTAGACTGGGGTGGCTTCAGTGCCTCACTCGTCTATGTTAGCAAACCAAAACCTCAGCCTGAAATGCTCCAAGGATAAGAAATCAAAACCTAAAAAAATAAAATAAAATAAAATAAAATAAAATAATAAAAATTAAAAAAAAAATCAAAACCTAAGGACAAGCAATCACACAAAGCCAACCAGACTTTCCCAAATAAGGCAACTGCTTAAATTATAGCAATCAAATAATTTCCTTGCTCTACTTCCGATCTTCTCTGTAAAACTCTTTCCCCAGCTCCTGGCAGTGGAGCACTGCTAACCACTTCCTGCTCGGCTGCCTTATTCCAGCTAATTTTTGCTCAAGTAAGCTCTTAAAAAATGTATTATGCCTCAGTTTATCTCTTTAACACTAGTAAGCACATCCACTCGCTCATGTGGGGGGTAAAAACACAGTTGGCTCAGTTTCACCCAGAGAATCTGCTGGCTCTGCTCACAGGAGCTCAGAATGGGGAGCAAATGCTACTCAGGAGCTGGAAGTGCTGGCTGTTCTCCTAGGAGCTGCCCCTGTGAGGAGAGAGACCCCCTCATACCAAGGGCTTCAACAGCTGCTTCGCCCCGGCCCTACTTAGACCCTACTTAGAGCAGGCTCTCCACACAGCAGCCCAAGAGACCGTCTACAGAGCAAACCGGATCGTGTTGCTTCTCATCTCAAAGCTCTCCAAGGTTGCCCATTATAGTTGGAAAAAATTTCAAGTCCTAACTTGGACCTGCATGATCTGGCCTCTGGCTACTTCCCTGATCTCATTTCCTAACACTCTTCCCCCAACTCACTCTCTGCTCCAGCCAGTTTGAAACTCTTCAAACATGTCAAGCATGTTCTCACTCTAAGGACTCTGCACTTGGGATGCATGGGAGGCTCAGCAGTTGAGCATCTACCTTCAGCTCAGGGCCTGATCCCAGTCCTGGGGTCAAGTCTCATGTCGGGCTCCCTGCATGGAGCCTGCTTCTCCCTCTGCCTGTGTCTCTGCCTCTCTCTCTCTCTCTCTCTCATGATTAAATAAAAAAAACTTAAAAAAACAAAAAAGGACTCTGCACTTGATGTTCTCTCTACCTCTCTACTTCTCCCTTCCTCCAGAGGAGACATGGCTTCTGGCTTTTAACTTCTTCAACTTCTGTCTCTGTTGTAATGTCACCTTCTTAGGTCTCTTTGGATGATCCTAAAATAGCACTCCAATCACTCTCAAACAATTGCCATGCTTCATTTTGTATCACAGCCCCTGATACTCTCTGGCTTTTGTTGCATATTTATTTATCTTTCTTAGTACAATGTAAGCTCCACTAGGGTAAAAAATTAGTTTTGTTTGCCTCTGTATTCCCTAAAACGGTGCATGGTACATAGTATCCATTCCATATATATTTGTTCAGTAAATGAATGGGAGATATGGTTCTGTAAGAAAATTGTTCACAAATCACAGCCTGCCTACATTTAAAACTGGCTTCTATCATCTCAATGTTTACCAGCTAATGCCAGGAAAAGATAAGTTAGCTAAATGAGAAGAGTCAGCCATACAATAATTAAAACATTCTTCTGAACAAAATACATTCTGGAAAATCAACAACCAGAATATTCTTTAAAAAAATCAGTGTATAGGACCTTCCATCTTTTCACCTATGGCCTGATTATAAGCAGGAGCCCTACAGCTATCCACAAGGGCTGTATATTTTCCAAATTGTGCATATCTGTGTAGTCCTCTGAAGCACTTGACTCAAATGGAAAGTACCTAAGGCTATTGGCATTCACAGATGCAACATCTTCACCTTCAGTTTACCCCAGCCTTCAAGGCTGAGAAAGACAGTACACTCAGCAGGAGTGATGATTGCTGATCTTGGAATGACGGAATGTTAGAGCGGAGACACCTAAGAAATATTTACTCAACCCTCTACATTTATATTTGAGCAAATGAAGGACCAGAGAGGAAATGTAGCTGGAAAGTACCAGAATATGCCACCGGAAAAAAGCCTGTTTGGCAGATGTATGATTTTGAGCTAAAAGCCATTGAGAACCAGCAGAAAAAGCTCTAAAAAAAAGGGCACAGGTTTTCCTTTTGTGAAGGAAATTTACACGTATAAGAGGAATTTCATTTGCAGAGTTGTCCTCCTCTCCCATTCTAGGAAGAGACGAAAATCTGATCAATGGGAAGAAATCTACTTTCATCTGCAAACAAACCATACTAATGACCCTTGTTTATCACTTTCCCTGATCACCTTCCCACAACTTGCCTCCCTCACCCCAAAGCCCAAAACCTCTTTTCTTTGGTTTTGCATAAGATGGTAGGTATACAAGTTCTAACTCCCCTTTGGATTATTCACTGGGTCCTCCCGTGTGCGTGCATGGCGTGCATGTTAATATGCGTCTGTTCTTTTTTCTCTTGGTAGCCTCTCTTTGCCAGTCTAACTTACAGAGCCCCAGCTAGAGAACCTAATATGGGTAGAGGGAAAATGTTCTTTCTTCACCCCCTACATTGCTGATGTATCTTTATTATTTTATTAAACATCTTTATAAACAGGTTTTGTTTCGATCCATTAGTTATTTTCCTCGTTTTTGTTAATTTAGAAGCATACCTTTATGTTGCAAAATCCAGTCGTTTCTTTGACGAACAACTCTAGAACCTAGTGTGGTTGACAAATTGTTAACCTTCGCCTGCCCTCCATCCTTTCACAGACGCAAATACTTCTGACTCACTTACTCTTTCCTTATCCTGAGCTGGAAAGAATGGAAACTCTTCCTGGCTGCAGAAGTCAGCCTCTGACGCCACCAGCCACGTTAACCAGAGCCTCGTCTAGCCCTGTCCACAGGAACTGGCTCATGGAAGGACACAGATCTATTACATTAGATCTATTACAAGACACCAAAATCCTCATTCCAGGAGTAAACTCAAGAGGAAAAAGAGGAAAATTCACTAATTTAAATCTTGATCCATAGTCAGCCACAGAAGGGAATCCTGCCTGGAAAATGAGCCCACACAACTGAAAGCAGAGACACCAGATGGAAAGAAACGGAGACCCTATGACATTATTAGGTTCTTTGGATCTGGTTATATCTACATCTTGATTTTTCAGTTCCTCAGGTCAATGCACTAAGTTGGGTTTTCTATCATGCACCACCACAAGTAGACTAACAACTGCAGAGTGTTATTTGAATTTACAGAGGAAAAGCAAATACAGTGATATAATATAGGGAGTGATTTGAACACACAAGAATAAAGCTTTTCACATTCATCCGCCTTCAATAAAGAGGCTAAAACTAGAAGCAATGCAAATAATATAGTTAGCAAGTTTGTTGGCTCTAATTTAAAGCAAGAAACCTACTGCCTGAGTTTTAATCATCTGCACACTTTCCTGTGCCCCAATCCCTAGCAAAAATAACTTCCAATAAATTGTTATAGGAAGAAAAGAGCCTTGTGAATCAAATTGCTATTTCTACTGGCTGATGAAAAAAGGTTTTAATATAAAAAGATACTAAAAAGCAAACTCAGCTGCAAAAAATTAAGATCAATTTGGAGATTTGTTTTTATTCTTAAGGCAGAAAAACTCATGACTATAACAACAACTGCATGCATAACTATCCATGGTTCCTGTGGCCCCCAAAGGTAGCCACACACACACACACACAAACACAAAAAAAATGCTGTCATGCATTGCAGCTTTCAGCTAGAAGGAAAAATACTGTCAGCCGGAAGAGTTCAATTTTCCCTTCGGCCTGTGTGGGGTCACTTATCTAACAGAATTGGCCATAATAATAACCAGCAAAACAAAATGGAAAAGTGTACTGAGGGAAACAATTTCAATTCAACCCTATTTCAAATACGGGATAGAGTAAAAATCCTTTCTTAGCAACACATTTTCCCAACCTGAAGAGCTTTGGAAGGTTTATTGTGCTCACCGTAGTCTTCTCTAAAGGGCTACAATCCATGAGTCATTTAGTTAAGTAATCTACTTTTACCCAACAATTCAAACATTTCTTTGAGGTTTGGAAGAATCGTAGCTTCTGTGTTATCCATGCCTGTGTCTATACGGAAACAAAAGCTGTGTTCATAAACATTAATGTAGAAAATTAAATAGTTGGAGAGAGAAAAAAAAAAGGCACTCTCACTGAATGGTGAGTAAATTGATATCGATATGTTTTTATCATGAATTAGAAAGCTACCTCAATTCTTTACTTACACTTGTAAAAAACAACAAAAATGAATGTTTCATTAGTTCAAAAGTGGATTGATGCAGTAAAAATGTCCATTCTTCCCAAAGTGATTTATAGTTGCGATACAATTCCTAACAAATTCCCAGCAGAGTATTGTGTAGATATGGGCACGCTTATTCTAAAATTTATACTGAAAGGCACAGGAATTAGAAGAGCTAAACCAATTTGCAAAAGAAGTATAAAGGGAAAGAAATCAGTCGATCCAGGGTTAGGAGTTACTAGACAGCTACAGCGATGGGGACGGTGTGGTGCTGGTAGAGGAAAAGACCCATAGACCAAGGGAACAGAGCAGACAACAGGGACAACAGAGAAAGAGACCCCATAAATATGCCTCCCTGATTTCTGCCAAAGGTGCAAAAGCAATTCAACCGAGGAACGATAGAGAACTCTTTCAACAAATGGTGCTGGAGAAATTAGACATCCATAAGCAAAAACAAAAAAGGCAAGCAAACAAACAAGAAAGAAAGAGAGAGAAAGAAAAATGAGTGGGGCACCAGGGTGGCACAGTCAGCTAAACATCCAACTCTTGGTTTCAGGTCAGGTCACGATCTCAGGGTCCTGAGAGCAAGTGTGTCAGTCTCCGCGCTCAGCATGGAGTCTGCTTGGGATTCTCTCTCCCTTTTCCTCGGCCCCTCCTGCTTGCGCTTTTTCTCTCTCTCCCACTCAAATAAATGAATCTTTCTGAAAAATGAAGCATCACTCTAAACCTTACACCTTATGCAAAAATTAACTCAAAAGGATCATAGACTTAAATGTAAAATGTAGAACTGTAAGACCATGAAACATTTATACAAAAACATAGGAGATAATCTTCAGGTCCAAGAGCTAGATCTGACACTAAAAGAGCCACCTATAAGAGGAAAAAAAAAAAAGATAATAAATGGGACTCCGTCAAAATTTAAAATATTTGCTTAAAAATAAATAAAATAAAATAAAATAATAAAATAAAATATTTGCTTAGCAAAAGATCCTGGACAGAGTATGAAAAGAAGAGCAGCAGACTTGGAGAGAGCATTTGCAAGCCACATCTCTGATAAAGGACATAGAATAAATCTTAAAAACCTCAAACACTACAGCAGGGGCGCCTGGGTGACTCAGCTAGTGAAGCAGCCAGCTCTTGGCCTTGGCTCAGGTCATGATTTCAGGGTCCTGGGATCAAGCCCTGCCTGGTTTCTCCCTCTCCCTCTCCCATTGCCCCTCCCTCCCACTTGCACATACACTCTCTAAATACTTATATTCAGTCGTAAATCTTAAAAAAAAAATAACAGTACTTTTTTTTTATTTTTTTGAGTATGGTTGACACATAATGCTACATTAGTTTCAGGTGTACAAAATAATTATTGGACAAGCGTGTACACTATGCTGCGCTCACCACAAGGGTAGCTCCCGACCATCACCCTACAATGCTATTACAACGCCATTGACCACATTCCTGATACTGTGCCTTTTATTCCCATGACTTATTCGCTCCATAACTGGAAGCCTGTACACCCTCTCCCCTTCACCCATTTTACCCATCCTGCCACCCCCAACCCGGCAACCATCAATTTGTTCTCTGTATTTATAGGTCTTTTACTTGCTTATTCACTTTTTTTTTTTTAATTTCCACATACAAGTGAAATCTTATGACATTCGTCTTTCTTAGTCTGACAAATTTCACTGAGCATACTACCCTCTAGGTCCATCCATGTTGTCCCAAATGGCACTATCTCACCCCTTTAAATGGCTGCATAATATCCCGTTGCACATCTGTATCTCCCTTACCCATTCATCTATCAATGGACACTTGGGTTCTTAGGTTGCTGCCGTATCTTGGCTATTGTAAATAATGCTGCAGTAAACATAGGGCCGCTTATGCCTTTTTGAATTATTATTTTCATTTTCTTTGGGTAAATACCCAGTAAAAAAAAATTCAATAGTATCAGATTTCCCCTCAGAATCTTGGATCAAGGGGCTCTGCAGACCTACTCCCCAGAAAAACAATCATAATTGTTAAGATTACCAAAAAAGTCTCTGGAAAGAACATTTATTCAAGGAAGATCTACTAAAATTCAGTAAAAACAACAAGAATCTGGCATTTAACTACATCCCACTCCCCACTCCTCTCGCCCCTTCCCAGCTCAGCACAGCAGAAATCCCACTCTAAGTGGGTGCAGCCAAGAATACATTGATTCCTCTCCCTCTGGCTCATCACAGTCAAGGACTATGATATCTCCCCAGGAGGAGCAAGCCACTATTTCTCCTCCTTTCCTCCAGATCCATGTTGCAGAGGCTAAATGCAGGTGCCTGTGGCCTGAAGACCGTGCCTCCCTTTCTCTACCTGGCCCCTTTGTAGAGCATAGGCTCTACCTCCCAGAGGGCCCTCAATGATGAGAAGATGCTGAGAAACTGGATCACTCACCCCCTGCTGGTGGCTGCCTAGAAAGCATGTGTCAGTGTCTTACATGTGTTTACCATGTAACCCAAAGATTGCCCCCTTGGGCAATCAGAAAAAAAGATTGATGTTCACATGATGACTTGCGCATGAATGTTCACAGCAGCTTTATTCATAATAGACAAAAGCAGGGCAGCCCGGGTGGCTCAGCGGTTGAGCACCGCCTTCAGCCCAGGGCCTGACCCTGGAGACCTGGGATCGAGCCCCATGTCGGGCTCCCTGCAGGGAGCCTGCTTCTCCCTCTGCTGTGTCTCTGCCTCTCTCTCTCTCTCTCTGTGTCTCTCATGGATGGATAAAAATAATAATAAAATAAAATAAAATAAAATAAAATAAAATAAAATAAAATAAATAAAATAAAACATAGACAGAAGCTTGAAACAACCCAAATGTCCCTCCATAGGTGAGTGGTTAAACAAACTGTGGTATGTCACAGTACAGAATAGTATTGAGCAATAAAAAGGAATTGATATACTAAACAACTTGGATCTCGAGAAAATTAAACTGATTAAAAAAAAAAATATGTCAAAAGATCACATACTGTTTGATTCCATTACTAAGCATTCTTGACACAACCAATGATGCCATGGAGGATAGATCAGTGGTTGCCAAAGACTGAAGGTGCGTGGCTGCGGCTATTAAAAAGTAGCATGAGGGGGGCAACTGGGTGGCTCGGTGGTTGGGTGTCTGCCTTTGTCTCTGCCCCTCTCTGTGTCTCTCATGAATAAATAAATAAAATCTTTTAAAAAAAAAAAGGTAACATGAGGGATCCTTGTGATGAAACTGTTCTTGTATTGACTGTGGTTATGGTACTATGAACGTACACATGTGATAAAATTGTATAGGATGAAATACACACACAAACACATACATGTGCATGTGAGACTGGTGAGATCTGGATAAAATAAAATTAATGGCTTCCACCAATGTCCGTTTCCTGTTAGTGCTATCATACTATGGGGGGAAACCAAGTGAAGAATATATGGGATCTCTCTGTATTATTTCTTACAACTGCACAGGAATCTACAATTATCTCAAAGTAAAAAAATAAAATAAAATAAATTTAATAAACGTGAATTAAATGTCACACAAAGTTGAGCGGTCAGATGAATTTTAGATGAGATTAGCTGAGATAATCACGTCATCATCACTACTAACCATTTGGACCAGAGAATTTCCTTTATTTCCCCTTATTTTGGACCTTTATGACATGAAAGACATAAAAAAATACGGTGTTTGAGGGTTACTACCTCCAGCTATGGTCCCTTGACAGCTAACAGGTTAAGAAATTTTCTTTTGGTAATCACTGGGTTGCCGCAGAGGTGATTTGGCACCGGGCAAAGCGTATGGCCCACGGCATCATGGGTGAGGAGTCAAATCCTAGCTTGGTTTCTTGCAACATCTGTGACATGGAATATGTTCTTTACTCTCTCTCAAAGTCAGGGCTGCAAATTGCATAAGAACAGCTGCTTACAGAATTTTGTGAAAATTAAATGTGGTAAAATAAGTAAACAAATGGCTGTATTAAAGGGTTAAACAATTATTGCTGTCAACTAGAAATAAAGCCACGAGGGACCCTCAGAGCTTCCCTAATGAGGTCCCTGAATTACACAGAAGAGGGATCTGAGGTCAGGAAAAGTGACAGTCGAAGAGTAGGCGGGGGTTAGCCTAACAGGTGAGGGGCCGGGGCAGATGTACTGGGCACTTTGGAAGGCCTCTCCCATTTTTATAATAGAAAGATGTTAAGTATTTGAAGGAAATCACCTCTTACTCGCCTGCTTTTTAATCTCCCACCGCGCCCAGGTGATACGAGTACACATAGCATAGTCGTTTCATAAATGAGAGCTTCAGTTACAAAAACAAAAAACCAAAAGCAAAAATCCTGCCAAGGCAAACTCAACAATATACATTTTATCTCGTAGAGGACTTTTTGTCATCCTGGTCCCAATTTGAAAACCAGTACAGCTTTCTTCCCCCTCCACCTCAACTGAAAGAGACCAAAGTTCCACGTTTGTAGGTATCAGTTGCCAAAATTCCTTACATGGCAACATAGTACCTCGCCCAATGTTATTTCATTAAAATCCAAATTGTGTCAGTATAGTCATTGTCTTTACCTTTAGAAAATGAGATCTGTGGTCTTTTCCCTTTATGGAAGCTGAGCAGACGTTGAAACTCCCAGGCTTGGGGGGTACGAGGGGATATCTGGACCTTCACATTTTCGTTTTATTTCTGTAAAGTCATTCTGAGTAAAAACTTTAGTATGCCTAAAACTAATACAATAGTATATGGTAATTATAGAGCGACACCACCAATAAAAATCACCATGGGCATAAAGCTGTGTTTGATGACTGACGGGTGGGCCTTCTCCAGTCTTAGAATCAAAAAAGAAAAGTATTGTCGAAGCAATGTTTTTTTTTGTTTTTTTGTTTGTTTGTTTGTTTTTGAAAAATGATGGAAGTGAAGCAAAAATGAAGGCCAATCAAAGGTAAATCACAGAAGAACAGACTTAGTGCCGAGAGTGGCTCTTCAACCTGTGACTAGAAGATCCCTGGGAGGGGGAAAGTAGAGGTTCTCATAGGAAATCTGTGGAATCGTGAATGCAGCTAACATTGTGTGTGTGTCTCACACATACACGCTATTTCCAAGTGCACAAAAATTATGCTAAAATTAACAAAGATAAAATTAATTTTTAGACATCATCTAGGGATTGAAGATATGTCCATTAAAAAAAAAAAACCTTTAGGCTTTTGTTTTATGGCACTGTTTTAGCTTTCCAAGTCTACCTGTCTTAAGGCTTTATGCATTATTTTATACACCTGAATTTTCAGGTTCTTATCTGGGCCCATAAGAATATATTTAAGAAAATGCCTTTGTCTGAGCTCCTGGACCTTGAATATACTCACCTTTATTTATGCATGCTCTGAAAACCTTATATAACTTGATGTGTCTTATTTTTTAACAGGTTTCTTTTGCAAGCAGGAGCTGCTGAAACAATCATTTGAAGCTCCCCAAGGGTTTCCCCCACCGTAATGCCAGCTTTCCTGGATTGACTGTAACGCTACAATTCCCCAGGGCTTTGTAATAATAAAACCTTCTACATGTACAGCACTTTCAATTTTTCAAAGCACGTTAACCCATATAATTTTATCCTGTGACTCTTTGTAGAGGGTATTTTTTTTTCCTGCTTAAAAGTGAGGGCGAAACTGGAAGGGAGACTGCCTGTGTTCCCAGGGACGGAGCCCAGGCAAAATGCAAGCGTCCGAAAATCCCCCCGAATGAAAGGCTGCTAGTACGTATCATGCTTGACACCCAGAAAGTTTCTCTTCTGGGTTATGAATGTCAAAATATTTTGACAACTGAGAGTCACATGAGTTTGTGGGTACAAGTGGCAACATTTTTTTTGTTTTTTAATTCCTTTGTGAGCTGTGTCAGAATAATCATTACCCGAACAAAAGTGCCAAAAGTGGTGGTGGGTGGACAAAAAATAACCTTAGGTCCCTGTTGGCGGATATTTTTATAACTGTGCCAGTTTGCTGAGGAGTGGAATCTCTGGTATCTGTATGGCCAACGATACAACAACGTCTTTTACTCCCGAAGGTAAAATTGTTAAATCATTTTTCTAGCGGATCAAAGTGGCAGATGGCGTTCTTTATTTCATCATAAATATTGTAATCTTCATCACATAAAAATAGATGCTAAATATTGAAACCAGCGTTGAGAACCCCTCTTTTTCAATCAAAGACATAATATATTAGCGACAGGAGAAAATTCATCACATACTGTTATGCACAGAAGAGTAAAATGAGGTGGTCTTCTTAATTTCTGTAAGAATTACAGATTGAATCACAAATTGAACTGAGACACCCAATTCCACTGATGGGAGGAGGAAAAGGCTGCGTTGAAATTTGCCAGGGAAAGATGACGGACGCGTTGTCGCTTAACACAGTCTCTTTCAAGGAAATATCAGTCCATTTGAAGTATTCCTGTCTATTAGGGCCTGTCTCCCCTCCTCCTCCTTTCCCAAAGAGGCATCCACTGCCCAAGGGAGCCTGTCGTGCTCCAAGGCCATGAGGCAGGGCCCTCAGCTGACCTCACCCCAAAGGGACCATCTAGAAGTCTTCCTTTGTGTGGGGATCGCGCTCCTCTCTATGGAGCTTCTAGCTCTGACATCTCTGGCTGCAAGATTTCTTGGGATTTTTCCCTTAAAATGTGCACTTTAAAAAATATCATTATAGCAGCGATGGCTACAAGAGACACCATATTTTAGACATTTGCATCTCCTCCATCACAAGCTCCAAATTTTAAATAAACATCTAAGTATATCGTTCTCTCTTAATATCTCACTTCACTTGGTTTCTCTAGCTGGTGGTGGGAGCCGTGCTCTCGCCCTCGTGGCCAGCCCTGGTGCCCCGGCCTTGGGGACAAAACACGCTCCCCTGACACCAGGTTGTTCTTAACCTTCCTCATTACCAAGAACATCGCCGATGATTTCAAGCATCCTGTTTTCTGTGCACCGATCCGGCTTCCTCGTTGTTTTTATAATTTTAAATTGTTGCACATTTAAAATGTAGATTAACTGGCAGGAAGAAAAAAAAACATCATCTAAAAGTTCCCCGCAATTTCAATCCTTCTCTTAACCGGAGAACACACCACAGGAAGTGGAGCTGAGCGTCGCCAGTAACCATATATTATAAATGAATATTTTTTTCAGTTGCAGTTGTGGAAGAAGGTTGACTTGGGAGCCATGTTCTTGTGTGTGTGTGTGTGTGTGTGTAACCAAAATTTAAGAAAAATTATAATATTGATTCATAAAGCTCAATGCATTTCTCAAAAAGACATTCTGGGGGATGGGGGAGCCTCCTGGGACTCATGGGCCCCTCCTGTTTTCCAGCTAGCCTTCCTGCAGACCAGAACCAGGTATGTTGACCGGTGGCAGTAACTGAAGGACCCTGTGATGCTGTCCCCACAGCTCCCAATCCAGGGAGGGCATTTTCAGCCACCAGCTCCTGCATGGTCAGCCCCAGTTCAGGGAGCCCCCTTACCCAGGTCAGATCCTTCCCAGGGAGATCCGTATCAGATGACGGATCTACGCAGGCCTGGTCATTCCAGTCCAATGACAGACAACACTGCACAGAGCATCTGAGCTCCAGGTCTCACACTGGGGTCTGCAAAGCTCATCAAGGGGCTGCTTTGCAGCTTGGCTTCCACTCAGCTCAATCCTTGCACCTTCTCCTTGCCCAGTGAGCACGCTGCACGCGAACCTGAGTCTCAGCGTCTGCTTCCTTGAGAACCCAATCTTATCCTCCTAAAGTATTACAGTCCTGATACCACCCTCACACAAAATCACTCCATTTTCCAGGCACTCGCCATATGTAAAATATTACACCATCTACCCCAGTGGTTGTCAATGGCTCGGAGAGATCTCGGTTTTTTAAATATTGGTATCCAGACCAATTAACTCTGATACAGGAGGGTTTGGTTCTTGTCTCCGGGAGTCCAGGAATGAATCTCGAGGACCCAGGACAGTGAGTAAAGTGATAGAAGTCTATTAAGAGATACAGAGAAAGCTCTCAGGAGTGAGAGGGGTCCCGACACTGAGGCCTTGTAGGGTTGGCCTTGTAGGGTTGGCCTTCTATCGGAAGGCAACCAGGGAACCTACATCCTTTTAACATTATCTACTGATATCACTATTGAGTAAGGCCTAGTGGTAACATCTTTAATGCCTTACTTCTTCTTTAGGGTCTGGTTATTCTTTGTTGGTCACGGATGACTGTCATAAAGACACCCTCCCCGCCCACACCTAGGGCAGGGTGGTCTGGCTTGTTGCCTCATCTCTGGTTTCCTTACACCTCAGCATTTTGGGGATTTTTGTGAGCCTGCTCCCATGGCCCCCTACCTAGCCCTGCCTAGCCTTGTTTGTCCCTAACTCAACTCTGGGTGGGGTGGGGGACTAGGGATTTGTATTACTTTGAAAGCTCTCCATGGGATTCTAAAATGCGGCCAGGATTGAGAACATTCTAGGCTTCTAGGAAAATGTGTACAATTATAATCAACCAAGGTGAAAGGAACAGATTCTGCTGCATATGCTTGCCCTTGCAGAGGATAAAACATGTTCCCACTACCTGGTCTGCCAGCCAGTCTACACACACCCATCACTTTGCTTTTGCTCAAGTTCCAGCAGGTGAAATATTTTTGCTCCCAGTTAGCCAGTTTCTCCATCTGTGCAATAAATCCTGTCCTCTCAAGGACTTCTCTCTAGAATGACCCCTCCTGCTTCTGCATTTTGTTTTCTTTCTCTGCTGCAGTATTCCCACTGGCAAATAAATATGTGAAGATATCTCCATTCTTTACTGAGAAAAAAAGAAAGCTCAATCTTATATCTTTCTCTAGCTACTTCTAGCCATGTAGCCACTGCCCCATTTCTCTGCTCCTCCTACAGGAAACATCTTCAAACAGCTGATTGTATCAGCTTTCTCCATTTCTTCACCTTCCACTCTCTCCTGAACCTACTTTCATCAGTTTTTTTATCCCGACCCTCCGATCAAAGCTGCTCTTATCAAGGTTATGGTGACATCCACGTTGCCAGGCTCAGTGGTGAATTCTCAGTCTTCATATTACTAAACCTGTCAGGTGACTCTGACCCAGTCCATCATTCCCTCTTCACAGCACTGTCTTCACTGGGAGTCCTGGGTAGCTCACCCCCTTGAGATTCCCTTCCGGGCACCTGGGTGGCTCAGTGGCTGAGGGTCTGCCTTTGGCTCAGGGTGTGACCCCAGGGTCTTGGGATTGAGCCCCTCATCTGGCTCCCTGCATGGAGCCTGCTTCTCCCTCTGCCTATGTTTCTGCCTCTCTCTCTCTGCTCTCATGAATAAATAATTTTTTTTAAAAAGAGAGATTCTCTTCCTACCCTAATCGTCCCTGCTTCTCAGTCTTCTTCGTTGATCCCTCTTCATCCACCCAACCTCTACACATTACTTTGCCAAAGAGCTCATCGCTCCTCTTCGCTACCTGCGTTTGCTCATTCAGGAATTATCCCAGTTTTATGGCTTTAAATACCATCTTTATGCTTGAGATTCCCAAGTGTAAGTTCCTAATGCAGATTATTCCCCTGAATTTCAAGTGTATCTTATCCCAACTACCATTCTGATCTCCACTAAAATCTCTAATTGTTATGTCACACTTATCATGTGCAAAAAACTAATATACTTCCTTCCCAAACTGCTACTTCTCTGGTCTTCTCAATATCAGTAAATAGCAACACTAAACCTAGTTGTTTTTGCTGAAACTTCGAAATCATTATTAACTGTTCTCTTTTGATTCTATCCCACAAAGCTCTTAGCTCTACCTTTAAGATATATCCAGATGAGACCACTTCCCATTCCCACCCTGCTGCCAGTCTAACTAAGCAACGCTCACGTCTCAAGCTAAATCCCAACGTCCTTAGGTATCTATGAACATACTCCTCTGGCCCCATGCTGCCTGTCCATGTGCATCACTTTCAGGCCTCTTCCACTCACATCCATCTCACCGAATGCGGAGTAGCATTGTACCTCATGATGTGAATCTCTCCCACTAGGCTTCGAGCAGGTTCTTAGTCATCTCTTTATTTCCATTCAGAGCGACATGACGAAACACTATCAATAAATGGTAGGTGGATGAATAATGAATGAATGATTCAACAACGTTACAATATTGACTATAATGGATAAATAGATATATTGATCTGCTTGACAGACATCTCAAGAGGTTATTATTAGCTACATTCACTGTGTCATGCCAACTGAAAAGAATTTCACACTTGCTTTGATATATTCATTTTTTTTTCTTCGACTCAGTCAGTAGAATTAATTGTCTTCCCTTTTTTCCAGAGGCTGATTAATTTAAACAAAAGGGCACGTGTGGTGACCCTCACAGCACACCGAGTGAGTTAGTCGACTTCAATAACTCAGTGTGTACAAAGAAAGCCTCCTGAAACACGGCAAGAGCTAACTAAGCCGACAAAAATCAGTCCTAAAAGTTTAGAAAGCCCCCAATAATCTATGTATTTTTAAAATTATCTCAGAATTATTTATAAAGAGATGAGGTAGGGGCGCCTGGCTGGCTCAGTCAGTAGAGCATGCACCTCTTGATTTTGGCTCGGACCATGATTGCAGGGTTGTGGGATGGAGCCCTGCCTTGGGCTCTGCCCTCAGCATGGAGTCTGCTTGTCCCTCTCCCTCCACCTCCAACCCTCCTCTCTCTCTCTCTCTCTCTCTTTCTCTCTCTCTCTCTCCAAATGAATGAATAAAATCTTTTAAAAAATAAAAATCTTTTAAAAAATAAAGAAAGAGATTAGGTAGCTGTTGCATATTCCTGGATAACTTAAATTGGCATAATCTTTTTAAAGTTTTGACCATTTTTATTTTTAACTTAGGCCTACTTGTTATTAGTTCAGAGAGGCTTACACCTGGTCCAAAATTAAAATTAGTGTGCATTTCCCTAATGAGAGTGACTTCATGATTTGCATTCACATTAATTCTCAACAGCCTTGCTTAAAATTGTTTTGAATTAGAGTTTCATAATTAGGATTTAACATTTAAATCATATTCAGGAGACTGTGCATATGGTTAAACAGACTGCCAGAATAAATTATGAACTAACAAAATAGTAATCTATTACTTTAAGGCATTTGGTAAGTCATACTGTAGTTATCCTTTTACATCTTTTTTACAAAATATTCTCTTAGGTTTCTTAACTACAGTTCACCCCCCTCTTTTGACCCATGACACCTGCTCACAGTGATGTCACCTTCACCATGCCACCCAGGGCATCAAACGGGGCATGTCACCTTCACCATGCCGCCCCAGGGCCCAGGTCCTATGGGCCGATGACATGAGGGAGAAATTTAGTAAAATACCTAGTGTGCTTGCTTATGTCTTTATTAACCTCAACTCCCCCCTTTTCTCTCAATTATAGTGTAACTTCCAATAATGCTTTTTTCAGCTTATAATATTACCTACCTAACATTCTATTTAGAAATTGGAAAGAAAAACCCAAGATCAGGTGTTTGCATATTTTCTTTTGAAATTTAAGTGCCATTTTATTGGTTATTTTCTCTCCTAACCTTTCCATCTTCCAGTCTTCTCCAACTTAACTGTATCCTAGCTTGGTCACCTGGTCTCCGGTGAAAGCTTTCACAACCTCAGGACTACTGACATTTTGGGCCAGATGATTCTTTGTTGTTAGGGACTTTTTCTGTGCATGTAGGATGCTTAGCAGCATCCCTGGCCTCTACCCACCAGATGCGGGTACAACTCCTCCCACCCCCACTCTGGTTATAACAATCAAAAAAAGTTTTCAGATATTTTCAGACATTTCCTGAGGAGGTAGAGGGAGGGACAAATTGCCCCCAGTGGAGAACCACTGCTCTACGATAACTGAAGCTAAAGGTCTTTCAAAAATTTGTTTAAAAAGATCTTTCTGAATGACACAGCAGCTACCAAGGATCACAGGGATTCAAGTTCATATCATCTTAATCCACAATGTGTTCTTTCGCCTAAAATGAGAAAGTTTACCCTAGTGGGGCATAGATAAAACTCAGTTTAACCACGATACACTCCTGGAGGCCGTGAGTGTAATGACATGTGATGGTTAATTTTATTGTCAACCCAAAGAGTATTTTTGGATGAGATTAACATTTACGTCAGTAAATTTTTATTAAATCAAATTTCCCTCCATAATGTGGGTGGGCCTCATCCAATCAGCAAGTAAGAAAACTGTATTGCTGGTAGTCCAACAGACTGCCTTGGAACTGGAATTGTACCATGGGCTCTCCTGGATCTCCAGCCCGCCAGCCCATGCTGCAGATTTTGGATTTGCCCGCCTCCATAAATGTATGAAGTAATTCCTTATAATAAATCATATATATACTTTCCCTCCGGAGAACTCTAACACATGACATAAATAAATGGACGAACAATATTTCTGTTTTTCTTCTCCGTACACACAGTCTTTCCTCAAGTTACCAGAGCCATCCTCATTGCTTTGAAAAGAATAAGTGTGTTTTTTGACTTCTGAACGTTGCCAAAGATTCAAAAGGGAAGGTTTAAGGAAGACCTAGAGTTTCTATGATAACAGAAGAATTATAAAGAGAGTAGAGGGTGTGAAAAGATGCAGGGTGGAGCAAGACATGATAGGGCTTGTGGAAAGAAGCAGAGCCAACACTAAGAGTCCGAGGAACTCTGTGGTAGGAGGGCCAATCTTGGGAGCCAATCCATGGTGCAGAGGAGACCCGCTGAGGGAGCACCTCACATCCCCTGGAGAGAGATCCACATTACCTGCAGTCTTGTGACTAAAACGTGTCTGCTATCAGTTGCTTACATGTTGCCCATGAATTATGCTCTGAGACTTTGCGGAGGCCCATTCGAACCGCCTGATGTAAAAGCAACGTCTCTTTTTCAAAGGCCCAGAGCACTTGTAAGCCTCTTTCCAAAACAGAGGTTTGGGCTCCTCGGCACTCAGAAATAGGGAAGGGAAAATCGCTGTTTTGGTGAAATCATGAATGCTTATGCTGTGCTTCCTCATGCTGAGAATGACGTCCGGTGATCAAGTTCACAAGATAAGAAGCGTAGGTCTCAAGTTGAATAGAGCAGAAAATGATGCAAAGCAAAATATAACACAGAGAAGAGTATTGTCTTTTGTGCAGCATTCTAAGTTTTGAAAAAAATCAAACTCCCCTATATCTGCTTTGTTTTAAATCACAGCTCTTCTGAGTAAGATGCTTAACAAACAAATGAGTTCTCCTTACATGCAGACCGCATTCGTATGTTATGAGGTTCTTGACTTATTTGAAAAAAAAAATTATTTCTAATAATACAGCACATGAAAATGGCTAGACATAATTCACCAATTTTTGAAGCATGAGTTTGGAATAGCTTGACAAAATATAGGTTAACTTACCCTATAACCCAGAAACTCCACCGACAGCTAAGTACCCAAGAGAAGTGAGAACAGAAGAAAACATGTACTAGAAGGTTCATGGTAGCTTTATTCATAATAGTGCAAAATTGGAAACAACCCAAATAACCATCATGGGAGACTATGCATAGACATAGGCATACAGAGTACTCTACTATGAAAAAAAGAATGAACTAGCAATATCACTATCACATGAATGAATATCAAAAACATGCTGAGCTAAAGAAGCCAGACATTAAAGCACATCCTGTAGGATTCCATTTACATGAATTTCAACAGGTGAGTCAGGATAGAGGATGACTCTGGGTAAGGCAAGTAATCTGTAGGGAAGGACGGAAAGGGTGCAGGGGCACCCACTGACGTGGTGGGAATAGCCTGTATCTCATCCTAGGTAGTGGTCCTTAGCCGCTCACATCGGAAAACTTAAACCAAGCTATACACTTAACAGTACATGTTACTCCATGCATGTTATATCCCAACATCCTAAACGTTCTATATATGGAAAGAACTGCATACAGAATCCACTGGGAGGGACCTCAGGAGGAATTACTAAGAAATAAAGGAAGTTGGATTCAGTCTAAAGCCTCTGAAACTGAGGTATCTGCTGATTTAAAAAGTCATGTGCCAGGGCGCCTGGCTGGCTCAGTCAGAAGAGCATGCGACTCCTGGTCTCGGGGTTGTGAATATGAGCCCCGTGTTGGGTGTAGAGATTATTATTATTATTATTATTTGTTGTTAAATAAACAAAACTTAAAAAAAAAAAAGAAAGAAAGAAAGAGTCATGGGTTAGGTATTCATCCTCTATAATCAGGAAAAAAAAAATGATTCAGATATCAAGGCCCAAAGGAAAATCATCAGGGTGCGGATTTGAGACAACAAACACTGTCCTGCTGTCCACTGCCTCTCACACGGTCTACTAATTTTCTGTGGCCGTCATGACTAGTTACCAAAAAATTAGTGGCTTGTCTCTCCGTTTCTACGGATAAGAAGACAAGGTCATCTTAGCCGGTTTCTCTGCTCTAAAATTTTTTAAGGCCAAAATCAAAGCGTCAGCCAGCTGGCCTCTTATCCAGAGGTTCTGGGAAGACTTTATTTCCCTGCTCATTCTGGTTATTGGCAAAATTGAGTTCATTGTGGTCGTAGATCCCTATTTCTTTGTTTGCTGTCATTTAGAGACCACCCTCAGGTCCTAAAAGGCCCACGCGTGTTCCTTGTTGATGACCCCTTGCACGCCAGAGCCAGAAAGGAAGGTCAAATCCTTCCAAGCTTCCCATGTCTCTGCTGGTTCACTCGTATGCCTCCAGCTGGAGAAAGTTCTCTGCTTTCAAGAGCTCGTGTGATTAGGTGGGCGGACGTGGGTAATGCAGGATAGATAGGCTCTCTTGCCCTCATCACATCTGCATGGTCGCTTTTGCCAGGTGGCATAGCCTCTCAACAGGCTCCAGGACTTAAGCTCAGGTGTACCTTCCCGCCAGCTGCACGTGGACGGCTCGGTTTGGCACTCATGGCTCTGTGGCACCAGGCACTCGCTCACTCACCAGTGCTCACTGGTCGTCTTGAATGAGAAGAGGGAGGATGGCCAATCCGTCTGCAGCCTGATGGCCATCAAGGGATGGTCTCTTCACTGGGAGCTGTAGTGCAGTCTTGGGATATAGCACCCCTATCTTCCGTTACCGACGCTAGCCCTAGTTGGACCCCGACAGGCTGCTCCTAAGGAATCACTGCTCCCCACAGTAATTCCTAAATAATCCTCTCTTATGAAGACTCTGTTTCTGGGCAAAGATAAACCTTCCAGGCGAAGGATGACACGTGCTCCGATAGCCATCCTCTCTCCCCTGCCCTGGCAGGGACCAGCCCGGACAAGGGGAGCGAGGGAAAAGTGGCTTGCTCTAACCCGGGATACACAGAAGGCAGCACGTGAATCCTGGTCATCTCCACTGTCCGAATTCCAGGGGTGACCACAACGTGGCCCTGGGACCCCCCCTTAGCCGTGGCTTGGATACACGTTGCCTTGGCCACATTTCCTTCCCCCTTTGGTCACACCCTCGGATATCTTCACTCCACAGAGCATCTCACAGTTTGTGAATCTTCTGTCACACATGCACCGCCACGGGGCCTCCAATCTGGTTAGTAAAGCAGGCAAGCACTGTTTCTCCTCATTTTGTTGTGATCGCCGAGGCTCAGGTGAGCAGAGTGACTGGGTGTTAACGAACTGGCGAGCAGCAGACGGGCTGCATCCAGCAGGTGTTTCACCATCAGGGTGGCACTTGCAGCCGCACCCACCCCCAGAGCCCTCTCGTTGGGAATCTCTGAGTCCCGCCCCTGTGCTTCCTTCACAGTAGAGTGTGAGTGACTGAATCTTCCCAGGAGTGTCTGTATTTTAATAGCAGATGAAGCAGATTCAATGGGTAAAATCTCAGGTATTAGCAATCAAGTCAGGGAGAAATGGGTCGGGAAGAAAGGGGGCATCGGAGGTCTTCCCAAAACGCCGAGGATGACATTTGGAAGGTTCTTCCAAATACATCAAGAAAAAGGTCAAACTCAGTGCCAGACTCTCATGAAAGTTAGACATCAAGTTAAAGCTGCTTCAGACACACCTCAATTCATACCAAAAATGAAGTCAACACATGGACAGGGGAAGGTGGGAAGTTTAACAAGAATTGCAGCAAGGAACTTAGGAGGAGAGATTAAAATGCCAGGTGCCAGGAAACTAAAATGATTTGAAAGACAGCAGTTCTCGAGTTAATACGTTAAATCAGATGCGTAACATTCAGTCAAGAGTTGGAGAAACTGGAAATATGGCCTTCTCTCCCAGATGACTGAATAACAGCGATTTTTATGCTTTTTTTCTTTTGTGTTCATTAGAATAGATCGCCCTGTCCTGAACTCAGTAGGACCCAGAAAGCCCCCATTAAGGAAATGTAATCATCTCTGAGACCACAGTGTACACTGGAAATAGTGTGCAAGGGCCTGCCTCTTTCTTTCCCCTACAGTGTTTTCCCACTTATTTTTTTGTCCCCTGTTATCTCTTGACCTGTTTTATACTACCAGCTTCTCAGATGTATTTTAATAATATAGAAAATTATGCATTTTACGTTTCCCTTTGTGAAACCTCAGGCCACCAAAAAAAGATTAATTTTAGTCTGACAAAATTAGACTAAAACCTTTTTTTGTTTTTGTTTTTTGTTTTTGTTTTTGTTTTTTTTTTTTTGTTTTTGTTTTTGCAGCAATGCTGGAGTCTTGATTTCTTGTTTAAAACCAGCAAGTTAAATAAATAAATAAATAAATAAATAAACAAACAAACAAATAAATAAAACCAGCAAGTAACATCATTTTTGTGTCATTATAAGGTGAAAGGGACCTTGGCAAGTTATCTAGTTTTTAAACCAGGAGATACTGCATTAACACCATCGAACAATAGGGCCTGCCCTTCCTCTTAATTATGTATTTTCAATCTGAAGGTAACTTCATAGAGTATTTGTTCTCTTTACAAATGACAAAATTATAATGGTGATTATGGTTGACATAGGTGGGTAGGTATCTAGTCATAGACTGAATTTTTGCTTCTATTTAGATATACAGAGCTGTCCTGTTTCATACGTTAAGCACATCTCACCAAAAATTATGGTTCTCTGTTTATCTGTTTAAGAGAAAATACTATATGTAGGGAAGTGAGAGTCACCCTCCCTTAAAAGAAATATGAACTATCCCAAGTACAGAAAGAACTGGTCAGCATCTATGGTCATACCCATTGACGACGCAGAAAGATGGTTCAAGATAATAGGTTAATTAGAATGCTCCAGAGCAGAGCTACCTCTGTGGACTCACTCCTCTCTCTAAGCAGATGAAACCTCTCTGTGACCCCATTAATGATGCTGGGATGATAATAAGGCTGACTGATGTGAGACAGGACGCTAAGGTGAGACCTCCTTCTAGCGAACATCACGGGCCTAGGAGAGGAATAAGGATGTGCTAGAGGACAAGTTGGGGGTGAGGTGGGGGAGGAGACAAAGCAGGAATTTTATCTCTATTTTTATATAAGCCAGACTCCCTACCGCGTCCTTGAGTCTTAGCGGGGCTCTCGAGCTGGAGCTCTCTAGCAGGAATAAAGGGAAAGCAGGGCCTTGTCTCCTACCTGTTACTGAGGGTGACAGCTGATTTCATGGGGGAAGATTCGATAGAATTTGATTTGGAGCCAGTGATCTGACACTCCATAGAGATGTATCTCTTGGCTTAAGATTCACAGCAGGGCTCAAGTAGGAGTCACAGCTTATTGCAAAACACATACGAGAATTATTATTCACCTCTTCGTTATAATGAGAGAATCTAAATATTTCAGCTTCTTTTTGTTTTTATAATTGGAGTCTGCTAGTCTAGGAAGAGGACTGTAGTCAAAGGCTACAGTACTCCTCCCCTCTGCAACAAAACACAGAGCAAAAAAAGTTACTGACTCTTCTACAACCCTACTTAAGTATCCACGTATTTTCTAAAATACTATGAAATAATCCTATGTTAGATGTTTTCAAACAATAGGTAGACAACTAACTAATGACTGTGGTTTAAAATGCAATTAATATTCCATCTCCAAGATTCCTCTGCTCCTTGCAGTTCCAATTGCAAATCCATAGTTCACTGAAATCGCATCGGTGATGACGATTAGAAATTTTTTTTTGAAAATTACTTTATAATTCATTAAGTATTATATGGAAAACATGTCAATGATTTTATTATTAACAAACAATGGCCTATGAGGGAGCTCTGAGCTCTGCTCTAGGATCCCACCGCCACTTCCTCTCATCTGGTGGGAAGAAAATTAGCAAATAATTCTATCCCCTGCCACAGAGGAGCAGGGATTATATACCATAGAAGCACAACAAAGTTGTAGATTACTTTTGGATTTAGAAATGGTCAGAAGCACTTTTATTCTGTTTGTGTTTCATCCTGAGCCAAAGGAAAACAGTGGATTAAAAAAACTATCTCTTTGTTTTTTTGTTTTGTTTTGTTTTGTTTTTTTAAAAAAGCCAGGACACCTGGGTGGCTCAGTGGTTGAGTGTTTGCCCTCGGCTCAGGTCATGATCCCGGGGCCCTGGGATCGAGTCCCACGTCGGGCTCCCTGCGTGGAGCCTAATTAATTAACTAATAAAAGCCGATTCTGAATGTGTATAGATAATAAAACCAAGAACCTAGTTTAAAGTCATTTTAAGTTTGGTTATGTCTGGAGAAAACTAAGTACACTTTCTGAACCATCATTTCTCTTCTGAGCCAGTCCTGCTTTCTGGACTCCCATAATTATCCAAATATGTTTCATGATTTTGACAACACAAGGGCTGATGCTCTGGTTGGCTGATAAAACAGTATGAGAGCAGGAGACTCTGTGGTTTTTGACAACGAATGGAAACACATCCCAGGAATCTGCCAATTACGGTTGAGCAGAACCAAGTTTTAGTCTCACTTGAAAGGTCATGTCAACCTGGTGTGTTAGAAGGCAAGCCTCTTGTTTCAGTCTTTGGGCTTAGAGATTCTGTTTGCATAGTTTTCTTTATCATCAAAGAGAAGCAATTAACAATGCTTGAATCAACAGAGAGTGCCTTTAGGTCTCCCTGGCCCCACAATTCCTCTTTCACGAAAGCTGATTCCTTGCGTAAAACAAACTACCATATCTAACTTGCCTTCTACGAGGGAGGGATTTATGTTATTCAGCTTCCACAACTCTGTAAATCATGTTCTTTCAAACTACACTTCCGAGGCTCACAATATATGGAGTATTGGAAGGGTTCACACGACCTGCTGACAATCTCACTGTGCCTCTTTTTTTTTTAAGATTAAGATTATTTATTTATTTATTTATTTATTTATTTATTTATTTATTTATTTTAGAGAGAGAGAGACTGGGAGAGAGAGTGTGTGTGTGAGCACAGGGAGGGGCAGTGGGGCAGGGGCAGGTGAGTAGGGAGGGGGAGAGAGAGAGAACCTCAAGCAGACTCCACTGAGCTCGGAGGGCCACTCATGACCCCGAGATCACAACCTAAGCCAAAACCAAAAGTCTGGGCACTTAACCACCTGAGCCACCCGGATACCCCTCCACCTGCCCCTTTTCTATCTTCCAAGTTACACTCTTGACCTATGGTAATTGTGCATCTGCACACAGATACACATTCTTGCGCTTGTTCATGAAGGACAAACACAAACGTGATAGATCACCAAAAACCAAAGCAGAATTTCTGACATAACTTTTAATCACTTACCTATTTTTGTTCACATTTGTACCAAGAGGAATGCTGGCTTATTTTAATAATGCCTGCTGTTACTTCACTAACTCTGACTTAACTTAGGCAAAAACAGATTTATTAGAAATACTTGCAAAAATAAATAAATAAATAAAATTTAAAAAGAAAGGAAATATTTGCAATAGTTCATACAATTGATGGGGATGCTGAGCAATCAGATCCAAGGGAGCTCCAGGTGTCAGCAGAGCACCTTCTCTTGAATGAATTTGTTCAAACCAATTCCAGTCTTCTCTGTAGTCTACTCAAGTTCCCTATTTATTGAACAAAACATCTGATTAGTTTAACTAGAATCATATGCTCATCTCACTCCCATTTTCCAAAACAGAGACTATTCCTTAGAAATTCATCAGTACTGGGCACCTCAGTGGCTCAGTGGTTTGAGCACCTGACTTTGGCTCAGGTCATGATCCTGGGGTCCTGAGATCGAGTCCTGGATCAGGCTCCCTGCAGAGAGCCTGCTTCTCCCTCTGCCTCTTTCTCTGTGTCTCTCATGAATAAATAAATAAAATCTTAAAAAATATAAAAGAAGGAAAGAAATTCATCAGTACCAAACGATGGAATGGATGTGACACAGCCCAAATCAAGGGCTGTCCACCCCGGTCCAATAGTTTAGCTTCCCAGGAACCTCATATCTGCCTCTTTGTGTAAGAGAGCCAACCATCCTCATCCAACAATTCGTAACTATTGCATGTAAAACTGACTGGAAACTCATCTCCCCCAGAAAGAAACCTCCAGGTGGGTCGGTTTCTCGTGAAGTTGCCAGTGAGACTTTCCTTTGCCCTCTCCCCTAACACCCCGCCCCACCAGCAAAGTTGAATCTAATTATATGGAGGTTTCAAATACTACCAACCACTTGCTTTGTTGTTTTTTCTTAAGAGAATTTGAAGGAGGATTTTCTTCCTTACAAAGGAGAATACCAACTGCCTATCTCTTGGCTTAGGGAACAGAGAGTAACTTAATAGTTCCACAGATCATACACCCCCAGGGAAAGAGTTACAACGCTGGCACTAAAATATGGAAGTCAAAAATCAACCAATGATCAGTATATCCCCTTCTCAAATATGTTTTCAACCATTTTATTAAGGCATAATTTACACACCATAATATTCATCAATTTTATGTCTATGTTCAATGAATCTTTTTTTTTATTTTTTTTTAATTTTTATTTATTTATGATAGTCACACAGAGAGAGAGAGAGGCAGAGACACAGGCAGAGGGAGAAGCAGGCTCCATGCACTGGGAGCCCGATGTGGGATTCGATCCCGGGTCTCCAGGATCGCGCCCTGGGCCAAAGGCAGGCGCCAAACCGCTGTGCCACCCAGGGATCCCTGAATCTAAATAAATGTATACAGTTGTGCAGCCATCACCACAGTCCAGTCTTACAAAACTTGACACCCCAAAATGTTTCCCTGTGCTCATTTGCAGTCAATCTTGACTCCAATCCCAACCCCTACACAACGACTGATCTGCTTTTTTTAAATTATAGTTTTGTCTTTTCTGGAAATTTCATGTAAATGGAATCTTACGCAGTTCCTGCATCTGGCTTCTTTCACTTTTCATAATGTTTTTGAGGTTCATCCATGCTGCCGCGTATATCCTGGTTCTTTCTTTTCCATTGCTCAGTTGCTGAGTAATATTCAACAAAATGGCAATATACCATTTTGTTTAGGTGTTCACTAGCTGATAGACATTTAGACTTTTTCCCTGTTTTGTTTTGCTATTATGAATAATACAGCTCTGAACGTATACAGACAAGATTTTGTATATATATATATGTTGTCATTTCTCTTGGTTAGATTCTAGGAAAGTATATCTTTAACTTGTTAAGAAATTGCCAAACTGTTGTCCAAAGTAGCTATACCATTCTATATTCCTACCAGCATTGTGCGGAGGTTCAAGTCCCTCGACATCCTTTTTTTAAAAAATTATTTTATTTATTTATTCATGAGAGACACAGAGAGAGAAGCAGAGACACAGGCAGAGGGAGAAGTAGGCTCCATGCAGGGAGCCCGACGTGGGACTCGATCCAGGACCCCAGGATCACGCCCTTGACTGAAGGCAGAAGCTCAACCACTGAGCCACCCGGGCTGCCCAAGTCCCTCCACATCCTTGGCGACACTGGTATTATGTCTTTTTTACTACATCATTCTAGTTGCTCCCAGTGCTATCGCTGTGTTTAAATTTGCATTTGTCAATGACCACACTCGCCATGTGCATACCTTCTTTAGTGAAGTGTCTACTCAAGACCATTTTTCAACTGAGTCCTTTGTTTCTTTATTCTTGTGTAATAGGAGTTTGTCATATATTCTGGATGCAAGTTCTTTATCATGTACGTTATTTGCAAATGTTTTCTCTCAGTCTGTGGCTTATCTTTTCATTTTTGAAAAGTGAAAGACGTTGATTTTGTTAAAGCCAATTTATCTTTTTTTCTTTAATAATAGATAGGACTTCTGGTACCCCATATAAGAAATCTTTAGCTAATCCAAAGTTAAAAAGATTTCTTCCTATGCTTTTTCATAGTTTCAGTCTTCACTTTAAAGTCTATGATTCTTTTGTGGTTAACTATTTTTGTTAATGGTGAAAGGAGAAAGTCCAAGTTCATTTTGTGTCATACAAATATCCATTTGCTCCAGCATTATGTTTTTAAAAGGTTAAAGCATAACCTTTATGTTTCTCGGGTGCCTGGGTGGCTCAATCAGTTAAGCATCTGACTCCTGATCTCAACATATTTATGTAGGCTCCACGCCCAGTGGAGCCTACATAAAAAACCTAATTAATTAATTAATTAAAAGGTTATATTTTCTCAAAGAAAAAAAAAGATTATACTTTCTCCATTGAATTACCTTGGCATCTTTGTTGAAAATCAATAGACTCTAAATATATGAGTTTATTTCTAGACTACATCCTGTTCTATTGTTGATGTTTATCCTTATGACTTCATTAGTTCAGCTTTCCAGTTAGTTTTTCTTTTTAAGATTGATTTATTAATTTTTAGAAAGAGAAAGAGAGAGTATGAGTTGAGGGGAGGGGGGATCAAAGGGAGAGAACTTCAAGCAGACTCCTAGCTGAGCACCGAGCCCGATGCAGGGCTCAATCTCCCAACCCTAAGATCATGACCTGACCCAAAAATCAAGAGTTGGACACCTAACCAACTGAGTCTCCCACCAATTAGTCTTTAAATTGGCTAATCTAATTTTCCAGACGTGTTCTTCTTTTTCAAATACATTTTAGCTGGTCTATATCCTTTGCCTTTTCATTTAAATTTTAGGAGGAATTTGTCCGTTTATACCAAAAAGAAATGCTTGGAACTTTATAGGGATTATGTTGTATCTATAGATCAGTTTGAGAAAAACTGTCCTCTTAACAACAGGGAGGCTTCCAATCTTTGAATCCTTAACATTACCCTCTATTTAAATCTTCTTTAATTTCTATCAGCTATGTGAGTACTTCTCAGTATATAATTCTTTTTTTTAAGATTTTTTTTATATATTTATTCATGAGAGACATAGAGAGAGAGAGAGGCAGAGACACAGGCAGAGGGAAAAGCAGGCTCCATGAAAGGAGCCAGATGCGGGACTCGATCCTGGATCCCGGGATCACACCCTGAGACAAAGGCAGATGCTCAACCACTGAGCCACCCAGGCGTCCCACAGTATATAATTCTTATACTTCTTTTTTTTTTTAAAGATTTTATTTATACATTTGACAGAGAGAAAGAGAAGAGCACATGTGCACGAGAGGAAGAGGGGCAAAGGGAAAGGGGGAAGCAGACTCCCCTGCCGAGCAGGGAGCATGATACAGGGCCCGATCCCAGGTCCCTGAGATCAGGACCCAAGCCGAAGGCAGACACTTAACCGACTGAGCCCCAAATCTCATACTTCATTTGTTATATTTAGAAGTAAGTATTTTATTCTTTTTGATGGTATTGTGAGTAGAATTGTGGGTTTAAGTTTTTATTTAAAGTGCAATTAAATACCATACAGTGTAATATTAGTTTCAGGTGTACAAAGCAGAGTTGTCTTTTACCCATTTTTTTTTTATTGTTGCCAGTAAGTAGAAATAAAACTGATTATTTTTAAGATTTTATTTACTTATTCATGAGAAGAATAAGGCAGGCAGAGGGAGACACAGGCTCCATGCTCCCCGACGTGGGACTCGATCCCGGGTCTCCAGGATCACACCTGAGCCAAAGGCAGATGCTCAACCACTGAGCCACTCGGGCGTCCCTAAACACAATTTTTGTATAATTTTATATCTCATACACATCTTATAGCCTGTGACTGTGCTAGACTTCAGTTTCCTCACCAGGAGGACATTGCATTTTAAAATTATCTTCAGCTAAAAGATTCTAAGATCCTTGTTTTAGAACCAATAAAAACAAAGGAGGAGCATAAACAGACGCCGTGGCTCCACTAGACTACAAAGGTCAAACTCGGAAGTAGGCTTGCAGGTTCCAGCGAGTGTGCCTGTATGCCATTCATTAAAGGAAGGAGGTGGCCTCAGTGTTGGTCCCGGCACAGTCTGACCATGTGACGGTTGCTGCCAGGTGCGCAGATGTCATGCTCTTCCAGACGATGCTGTTGGGTTATCTGTTTCCCTGAGCTCACGGTCTGGGTTCTTCCAGAGAACTGCTATAGAAGCAAAGATCACCATTCTGTGGATCCGTAGCTGTCAGATAGAAGCTGCTGGAATCCACCTTGCACTTGAATTCATCTTGCAATGGATTTTTTTTAACACTATCAACATATCTCATGCCTCAGCTGTTACACCTCACGCAGACACCTGAAAAATGAGCTGATAATGAAACAGAATGTGAACAGGATCTATTGTCCAGGGCGCCTTCCTAAATAACTGGCGCACTGGGAAAGCCTGAGCCACGGTGGGAACTTTCGGGGATGATGACATAGCATGTCCCTGGATCTATTTTACTGTCCACGAACGTAATTATTTCCTGGGCAAAATATCAGTATGTTGGTGCTACGGTTTAACTAGAATTGTGGCACCTGAGTGTCATAAATAGTGTGAGTGTTCACCTGACCGCGGGCTTGTGCCCTGTGTTTAAGTAAATACGAACAGGTTGTCTTTTAAGACCTATAGCAAGAGAAAATATAAGCAAAATATTGCATATTTTTGCTTGAATATATATTCATGTTTTGAATCTAAGCAAAAGAAAACTCAAGGACGCCTGCATGCTTGTGTGTGGGTGCAGGTGTGGGTGCTGCGAGGGAGAGGGGCTTGCTGAGCTACTTCCAAGGGCCCCAAACACCTTGGTGGAGGGTGCCAGGGACGGCCCAGGGGAGCTTCTCCTCGAGGGGACCCAGGAGACAAGGCTGGGGGAGATGGGGAGGACAGGACTTGCTCTGCTGTTCGGCACTGCTCCCCCAGCTGAGCTATTTTGGGGGTCCCCAGGACAGAAGCTCATGGAGGGACCTACAGCCGGCGCAGTGAGGCCTGGATGCCCTACAGGTGTAGCCAGGACCCAGCAGACCCAGCCACGCCTGGCAGCTCCCCTGAAGAGCAGGGCTGCTTGTGAGCCCCTGACACATCTCGGAGGACTTCCAAAAACCACAGGGCAAAAGGATTTTTGGGGGATCAGTGCCTCGCCCCCCAGCGGGCACACCGAGCTGGCAAAGCCCGAGCCTTACCATCAATTTCACATTGTTTTCCATAATAAACCAGTAAAATCTGGGGAAATGTGGTTTTATATGGATCCAGAAGTTCCTTTTCCCCAAACCAGTTCTGATTCCTCTGCTGCTTGTGTCCTGACCACCCTTTAAAATTTCCAAAATTAAAAAAATAATAATAAAAAATAAAAATAAATAAAATTTCCAAAATAGGGGATCCCTGGGGGGCCCAGCGGTTTAGCACCTGCCTTCGACCCGGGGTGTGACCCTGGGGTCCTGGGATCGAATCCCAAGTCGGGCTCCCTGCATGGAGCCTGCTTCTCCCTCGGCCTGTGTCTCTGCCTCTCTCTCCTTTTGGGTCTCTCATGAATAAATGAATTAAAAAATCTTTAAAAATAAAATAAAATTTCCAAAGTAATCTAGATAACCAGTAGTCTAAACACTCCTGTGCCCCTTTGCCAACAACCAAAACTGTAAGGAAATAAATGATTTCCCAGTCCTTGTCAGTCCTTTTACCCTAACTATTGCTTCCTGTTAAAACTAATGGTGGGAATACTAATGCTGATACTTATTTTTTTTATCTCTAAATCTACCTACATTTATCTCTACCTAAATATGCCTAAATATATACATATATACACACGCACTTCTCAATTTTGTACCTCACTTAAAGGGAGTAGACACCAAAAGAATAAATCATATAAATCAGAACTTCTGGGCAGCCAGAGGTCATGAGAAAGGAGCACTAGAAAATCAAACGAT
Organism: Canis lupus familiaris; assembly: GCF_011100685.1. Classification (NCBI taxonomy): domain Eukaryota; kingdom Metazoa; phylum Chordata; class Mammalia; order Carnivora; family Canidae; genus Canis; species Canis lupus. Next base: position 5,225,838 of record NC_049258.1, read on the forward strand.
GCCAACGCGACCTACTTGATCCCCGTAAGCATGGTGACCTATGATGATAGGTTTTATCCGTCCACTCACAAACCAGTGGATATTTTTGCAGATAATAACTTCCCTGAAGACGGTGCCACCCAGGATATTGCAGATGGTGCCATTTTGGTGATTTCCACATTTGTTTCAATTGAACTCCTCAACCCTCTTATCTTTGGGGGTGATGGGAGCCCACTTGACACCAACATTGTAGTTCTTTGTAGCTCCTGCAGCAACCTGGGTGACCCGGTCATTGGTGGCATCATGATTCTCTGTGCCTAACTCATAGCTGTGCAGCTCCAGTTCCACATAGGGAAAAATGAGTTTTTCTTTAATCAACTCCCCAGTGATTCGTGTCACTTCATCTCCTAGAATGTCTACCGCATAACCACCATGGATTTTTGGAAACATTTTGACTTCAAGAAACCTTTCCAACTTCTAATCACCTCCACTTCTTTCAATCCTGCAGACACAACTGAATGGGTTTTATTTCCTGCCGAAGAAGATTCGCGGGCGAAGAGCCAGGGGCGCCACAGCCCCCCACATGCTGAAGCTCACAAGCATCTACACTGGCAACACCAACCGGGCCTCAGCTGTTTTGGCTTCGGACACCACCTCTGCACCAACCCAAGAGCCAGGGGGTTGGGGGGTGGGAGGAGCAGAAGGCTGGTCTTACTGACTCAGCATGATGCTAGGTGACTTCACGCACTGTCTACTTTTTAAATTCAAAATAGATCTTTGAGTCCTATCCTTATGTCACAAAGAAACTAAGTTTTTGAAGGATTAAGTAACTTGCCCAGGGGTCACACGGCAAGTAAGTGGTGGAACCAAGGGAATAGCAGTGAGTTTTTTCCTAGCTCACTCCTGTGTTCAATGCTGGTGGATCAAAACAGATTTTCTGGCCGAAAGTCTTGACTCTTTATAGGGGCTCAAGCTTCCTCAAGAGAAGAAAGATGGACAGTTATAGCCCTTGGTTTTCCTTTTGCACCCATTGAAATTAATAAAAGCCACTCAAGAGGCTCCTGGCTGGCGAAGTCAATAGAGCTTGCAACTCTTAATCTCAGAGTTGTAGGTGCGAGTCCCACTTGGGTATAGACATCACTTAAAAATAAAATATTAAAAAAAAAAAGAAGCCACTCAAGCCACAAGCAAGAGCCAATTCCATCTGCCACTCTATTGTCTGCCAATCATCCAATGTAAGGATGCCAGAGGCCACTGAGCAGTGGAAATAACAGTCACAGGAGGGTCTAAGGAATTTAAAGCAGTTTTAAGTCCCTGCCAGTTTATGGCAAAAGCCTTCCATCGAAAAATAACAGGGGTAGCTGGCTGGCTCAGTCCATAGAGCATGTGACTTTTAATCTCAGGGTCGTGAGTTCAGCCCCATGTTGGGTATAGAGATCACTTTAAAATAAAAAAATAACAGGGCACCGGCTGGGTCTGTTGGTAACTCTTGGTCTCGGGATAGTGAGCTTGAGCCCCATGTTGGGAGTCGAGTTTGCTTAAAAATATAATAATAATAATGTCCATTAGGCATTAAGACAGAAAAGAGAAAAGAAGGACACCTGGATGGCTCAGTTGATTAATTATCCGACTCTTGATTTCAGCTCGGGTGGTGATCTCGGGGTCGTGGGATCAAGCCCCTGTGTCAGGCGCTGCACTCAGCGCGGAGTCTGCTGGAGAGTCTCTCTCCACCCCTTCCCCCTCACATTCTCTCCCTCTTTCCCTCTCTTTCTCTCTCTCTAAATAAATATCTTTAAAAAAGAGAGAGAGAGAGAAAAAAGAAGAGTAGAGGGGTCCCCTTCTTCCCAGAACACCATTGGCACCTTGAGGAGCCCCACTTAGGACACAGAGGAAATTGAGGCCAAGTGTTTCTCAGGAGAGGATGCCTCCCCCTCCCCTAAGTATCCACAGTACTGAGAGCTCTAACAGGAGAGGAAAAGGGCAGCCGCTGCCTTGGCTGAAGATTTATTTCCCTCTCAATCCCTCCACCGTCACACATGCACGTGCACACACACACACACCCCCAAGCCCTGTAATTTTGCACACCTAGGGTATATCCAGTGTAGCACAGAATAAAGCTTACAAGACCTTATAGAGTAACAGTGCTGGCCCTGGCCCTGTCGTCCCTCGGAATAAGTTAATTAACGCTCTTTGGGTCTCCTCTTCCCACACTCTTAAAAGAGGAAATTGGACCAGATCATATTTTTTAAACTTTCACAACTCTAACCATCTCTAATGTTCAAAGAACGACCCAGGGGAATTGTAGCATAGCTCTTAAAAGAACTCTGAATCAGGGTGTAAGTCACCTTTCATTCTCTGAACGATCTAAATTGGTGTTTAAGATATTCTTTTTCTATTTTATTTTTCTTTTCTTTTTATTTTTTTATGTTTTTTTTTTTTTTTTTTTTTTTTTTTTTTTTTTTTTTTTTTTTTTTTTTTTAAGAGAGTGCTGTTGCCCTTCAGGCAAAAGAAAGCTCTGTCCTCATCGGTTAGCTGGCCCTCTTCGAGGCACAATGCATCCCTAACTTCTAACCTTGGCTGTGGTACTTCCCTGTTCTTTTCCTATTGTAGAAGCTCTCCGAAGTCTTGTTTGCAGAATAATGAAGAAAACATCGCTGTGTGCAAGACCGCTTGTCACCTCTGAATAGACTCCATCAACATCCCGCCACTTCATCTTGTTTAGACTCATCGACTGCTCTGTGGAAGGACACCGAAGGCCCCATCTATCTCCTGGAGACAGGCGAGCACGAATCCTTTTTCCTGTCTCAAAAAGAGCTGACACGCTTTTAGTGGTGTTTATCTTCACTGAAGGGTGATAACCTTGAAAATGAAAGTTAAAAAAGACTGAAACAATTAGGTGCACGGTCTTCTTCATTCCGTATCCACAATAGGCTTCCTGCTATAGTTCACCGTGTGGAAGCTTTTGTAGGGTCCACGCTGATGTTTGTAATGCAAGGTAAGGTCACATTTTATTTATAAAATACAAGCGCACCATGTCGTGACTCTTTTGCAAAAAAAAAAACTAATTCCTCTTTTAAGCCTAAAATGGGTTACAAATAGCATCCTTTTGACTTTTCCTTAATGTGAGCTCTGCACCCGAGCTGGGGCCCGAACTCAGGATCCTGGGACCAAGCCGCCCGCGCTATCAGCCGGGAGCCTCCGAAATACCATCCTTTTCCTATTTTCCAGCCTCTCCTCCACCTTCCCACAGGACCCAGGCCTTTTTTTTTTTTCCTCTTCCGTCCCATTCCTGGACTCCACCGTATTATGTCCTAATTACAGTCTTGGAATTTCCCTAAAATAATCGTCCTGAGCGCGGGCAAAGTCTTGGGGGCGGGGCAAGGACAACGGTAGGCGCTTTCCGAGTCGCACCCCTGGGTTTCTGCACCCACTGAACCGCCTCGCCCCTGCAGCCCCTGCGGCCACCCCTCCCCGCGCCCACCCGCCGCCCCGCCCCTCGGGGACCTGGGGTCCCCCCGGGAGGCCCGACCTTCCCGGCTCCGCAGCCCTCGGGAGGGGGAGGGGGAGGGGGAAGGGGGAGGGGGAAGGAGGGAGGGGGAGGGGGGAGGGGGTATCGGCGCCGGCCCCGGGCCGCTCCGCCCGCAGCTCCCCTGCTGCAGCCCCTGCACCCAGCCGCGGGCTCCGGTGCTCTTCCCGCACCCCCGCACCCCAGGGCTGGGCCCCCGGCCCCTGTACCCCCACGCCCCCTCCCCCTGCGCACCCCCAAACCCCGCACCCTAGGGCCCCCGTGTACCCCCAGCATCCCAGGACCAAGCCCCCGGCCCCCCGCGCACCCCACAGCCCCGCACCCCAGGGCCTCCGCGCACCCCCCGCACCCCAGGGCTGGGCCCCCAGGTGCAGGGGCCGGTTCCGGAGTGAGGGGGACGTTGGACCCATCCCCACCCCGGCACCCCCCAACCCCCCTGACGTGCGGCCAGCGGGGCTCCTTGCAGCCGGTTGCGGAGGCGCCGGCGTCCTGGGGCCGCAAAGTGGCGCGGGGTGCGCGTGGGTCCTTCCCTGGGACCGGCCAGGCCGAGTCCCCGCCAGCCCTGCTCCCCGCTCCGCCACCCGGCGCTCCCCACCCTCCGGGATCCCCGAGGCCCGCTAAGCATCTGCCCCCCACGCCCCCGCCTCCCCCCCTCGCCTCCCCCGCCCTGGGCCTCCCCCCCTCCCCGGCCTCCTCCACTCCGCCTTCCCCCCCCTTGGCCTCCTCCCATCCTGCCTCCCCCCGACGCCCCCCACCTCCCGACTCCCCCACCCCCCTCGACACGACATGACCCCCCCTCCCGAACTCCCTCCAGACCTACCCTGCCTCTCTGGCCGCCCCGCCTCCCCCAACCCCCCCCCCCCCCCCCCCCCCCCCCGGCCTCCTGACACCCCTCTAACCGCCCCCTCCCGCCTCCCTGGCCTCCCCCGCCCCCCGCCGGCCTCTCTACCCCACGCCCGCCCCCGAACCCCTCCCGAGTCCCCCGCCCTCCCAACCCCCCTGCCCCCCGCCCCCGTCCCCTGGGTGCCGTCGGCTGAGCATCCAACCCCTGGGGGCCAGGTGCGGACGAAGCCCCATCATAGCCCCGTCAGCCCCGCAGCCCCGCAGCCCCATTTGGCCGCCTGCGCCCCAGACCTGAGCTCCTCCCGGGATGGAAGAGCGCCCACGGGGTAGGGGTAGGGCGCCCGGGTTGGTCCCAGGATGGAAGAGTGCCCACGGGGTAGGGCACCGGGTTGGTCCTGGTGATGGAAGAGCGCCCATGGGTTAGTGGGTTAGGGCACCGGGTTGGTCCCAGGATGGAAGAGTGCCCACGGGGTAGGGCACCCGGGTAGGTCCTGGTGATGGAAGAGCGCCCATGGGTTAGTGGGTTAGGGCACCGGGTTGGTCCCAGGATGGAAGAGCGCCCACGGGGTAGGGCGCCCGGGTTGGTCCCGGGGATGGAAGAGCGCCCACGGGGTAGGGCCCCTGCGTTGGCTCCTGGGCTCCGACCCGGGAGCGGGGCATCCTAACAAAATCCCCACCGTGGCCTGCCCGGCTTCACCCCGTCTATGGGGAGGGACGAGCTTGCACGCGGAGGCCTTTCTTTCCATATGAACTTTTTTTTCATCTTTACATCTTCCACCTCCACAAAATAGTTAGAGGTACACTAGGTGCTGGGCAGCAGCTTCAAACAGTGTAGATGAGGACTTGCCCTAAAATAGCCATAATCTAAAACACAAAAATATTGAGATTTCATAGCAAGGTTTTTAAGATGCTTAAAACTGTAGCACCGGGCGCAGGTGCAGGAGCATCTCAGGAAGGGCTTTCTGAGTTGAATTGTGATGAATGAAGTGAAATGTCTGCTTGTCTGTTAAGAGCAAAGCAGCGTCATAGACCTGAAGCTCGAGGAAGCTTCTTTGAAGAAGCCAGAGATTCTTTATATATATATTTTTTTAATTGGTGTTCAATTTACCAACATACAGAATAACACCCAGTGCTCACCCTGTCAAGTGCCCCCCTCAGTGCCCATCACCCAGTCACCCCAGCCCCCGCCCACCTCCCCTTCCACCACCCCTTGTTCGTTTCCCAGAGTTAGGAGTCTCTCATGTTCTGTCTCCTTCCCTGATATTTCCCACTCATCTTTTCTCCTTTCCCCTTTATTCCCTTTCACTATCCTTTATATTCCCCAAATGAATGAGACCATACAATGTCCTTCTCCGACTGACTTACTTCACTCAGCATAATACCCTCCAGTTCCATCCACATCGAAGCCAATGGTGGGTATTTGTCATTTCTAATGAAGCCACAGATTCAAATCCTACCTTCTTTGCAAAGCGTTGTTAAAAAGGGAAAAGGAGGGGCCCCTGGATGGTGTAGTCAGTCCAGCGGCTGACTCTTGATTTTGGTTCAAGTCATGATCTCAGGGTCATGGGATCGAGCCCTGTGAGCCTTACGTCAGGTCTCTGCTGTAAGATTCTCTCTCTCCCTCTTCCTCTGCCCCTCCCTTGCCTCCCTCTTTAAAAATAATAATAATAATAATTAATTAATTAAAAAGAAGAAAGAAAAATAAAGTAAGATCAACACAGAGAGGGAGGCTAACCGTTAAGAGACTCTTAACTATAGAGAACAGACTGAGGGTTGCTGGAGGGGAGGTGGGGGGTGGGCTAAATGGGTGATGGGCATTAGGCACTTGCTGGGGTGAGCACTGGCTGTTGTATGTGGATGATGAATCACTGGATTCTGCTCCTAAAACTAGTGCTGTATGTGAGCTACCTTGATTAGGTAGATGATAGGTAGATGACTGATTGACTGATAGATAGATAGATAGATAGATAGATAGATAGATAGATAGATAGATAGACAGATGATAGATGGATGATAGATAGATAACAGAACAACAGGCCCCACTGGAGTCACTTCCCTTAAGCCCCACTTAATGCCCAATCAAACTGTAGGTTTGGCCTCTACCAAGTATGGGATTTTAAGCCAATCAGTCTGGGATTTCCTGAGCAGCACGAGCACCCCCTAAAGGAAGGTGACCTTGACTGAAATAATCCTTCTATTTCTTTTGTGGATGACCTCCTTGCCCTGCCCCCTCCTGCCTCTGAAAGCCTCCCATTTTGTAGAGCTCCTCTGGAGCACCCTTCTGTTTGTTAGCTAGGATGCTGTCTGACTCATGAATCATGGATAAAGCCAATTAGATTTCTAAATTTACTCAGTTGAATTTTTGTTCCTTAACAGTATATAACCTTGGGAAAAAATCATAAAACAGAGATAATAAACTATCTCTCGGGGATGTTGTAATGAAAGTTAGATAAGTATGCAAATCATCTAACATGTTTGGTTCAATGGAAGCTAACTTTTTTTTTTTAAGTCATAAAGAAGAGTTTTATGGCTGTATGAAATGAGGATTAAAAGGTCAGCATCTGTCACTCTTCTAAGCTCTTATCTAAGACCAGATAATGGTGACGGTCAGGGGTCTCTGTAAGAGGTTTCTCCTGTTTGGAAACTGAATGCCAGGTGCAGAGCAAAAATGAAAGCTCTTGAGGGTATCCGAGCCTTGGATGCCAACGATAACTCACGGAAATATCAATGCCTCATTTTACTATCAAAATAAATCTGTAGGGAGTCCCTTGTTTAAATATGGCACCGAACATTTGGCCTAGGACAACAAGGAGGACAGCAGCGGGGAGCCATCCCCGCATTCGACTCAAGTTTGGCCCATGGATAAGTCATGATCTCTCTTCACCTTAAGCAGCCCATTGTGGAAACAGCTCTGGATGGACACAGGGTCCAAAATCCTAGGATCTGAAACAAGTGGCCCCCCTTCCTAGCTGTGGGCCTGCGACAAAGTCCCGGAGCCACTGCACCTCAGTTTCCTCATCTGTGAAGTGAAGACAGTTCTTGTTCTTCCTCCCCCATCAAGTTACTGATTGTTACCATCACCTGTTCTGTCCCAGCTGCACCCACCTCTCCGGTTTGGCCTCGAGGAAGGGGCTTCTCAGCCCTGTGTCAGGTATTAATTTGGGTTCCCTCGCCTAATCCTCGCATCGGCCTAATGAGGTAGCTGTGATTCCCATTTTATAGCTGAGAAAACGGAAACTCTGAGAGGTTAGTTAACTTACACACCTGGTTAGTGGCAGAGGGGGACCCCAACCTCAAAGCCCATGATCCAGGCTGTTACCCCGCTGCTCCTCGGAAACTGAAGCAGCGCGTGGATGCCCGCACTCAACTGACAGGCGTGGTTGAAGGCCCAGATCCTGCCTCGAGGAGTTTATGCCCAAAATCACAGTTGAAAGACGTGCCGTTTCCATCCACCCCAGAAGGATTACCTGAAGCCTGGGTCTCCCGCCAGGGGGCTAATTTCCTGACAGGCTGTGGGACCACCACACGCAGTGGCCCCACAGTCAGTGGGCCTGCAGAGACTTGATCCGTCTCACCAAAAGCTGCGACCTCTCCTCTGGCTTGTCAGGACCTCCCCCTCTGTTTCCACTGAAGTAACATCAAAGAAAAAAACACTTATTGGGATCCCTGGGTGGCTCAGCGATTTAGCACCTGCCTTCGTCCCGGGGGCATGATCCTGGGGTCCTGGGATCGAGTCCCGCATCGGGCTCCTTGCATGGAGCCTGTGTCTCTGCTTCCCTCCCTCTCTCTGTGTCTCTCATGAATAAATAAATAAAATCTTTAAAAAAAAAACAACAACAATACTTATTTACTCCATTTCCTTTAACCAGAAAGAAAAGTGCATTTGGCTGGTCTTAAGCAGACAAACCTGACGCTGCACTGCAAAGAGGAAAACATCTCTCAAAACACAAAAATGATAAGAGACCCTTCCCTGGCCTTTCTTAGCGACGCACATCGTATTACAGTATTAATTGCTCACACAGTTAGAGCCTAGATTTTAAGACTCCAGAGTCGTTGTCTGATCCCATTTCGCACCAAAGGACGGGCCTGGAAGTCAGGGCTCCTTACTCCCTGTGCTGTGGCCTTCTTCAGCTCTGCTAGTCTTAATTCCCTGCCTGAAGGAGAAGAATCTTGTCCTGCTTTCTTCCTCTCTGCCAAATTCCTATTGCTTGGTTGGTGATGAGCTGGTAACAGCTTGATGAGAATGCCATCGAGGCCTTCGGTGTCCAGATCAAGGGAGCTTATAAAGAGGTGCCTTTCATCTTTTCCTAAAGTCAGGGCCTCGGGTAATCACTTCTTGTCCAGAGGCAGTGAGTCCCCCAGATGAGATGCCATGACGTGGGGAACTCTGGCCCCAACTTGGTCAGCTCGAGAAGGATACGGTCTACCTCAGGGTGACTTCTGGACACACTAAGTAGGAAGAACCAAACGGTCCTCCAGTGACAGGGTCAGCGGGATCAGAGCCCGAGCCTTGAGATAAATCAGATATTGAAGAAGTAAACAACAAAAGGAGCTGAAGACAGATTGGATACAGACGTGGTGCTTGTATCTGGCAGCCAGCAAGCCGCCAACTTTCTCTTCTGCAAGCAGACAGACACGGTGTTTCTGCTGTGCCATCTTATCACATTGCTGGTCTGCGAGCTCTTGGGAAGCAAGGACTCTCTTATGCAGAGTTGTAGCTCATGGTTCGCAGCACACTGCCTTCTACACGGTGGGCGTTGGATGTATGAAGAAATGAAGGAAGGAAGGAACAAAAACTCTATGTCCTCTATCCTGAAGAAATTTATGATGAAGACTTTTGCTCTTCTCCCAGACTATTTAAAACCTCAATAGACAAATCTGAACAATTATTTTATAGGAGAAATGGGGAGAATGGGAAATAAGAGGGAGGACTATAAGGAAAGGAGTAAACGTTTGTTCAGAGGCTACGTCGTGTCAAGCACTACAGCAGGAAATTCGCATATGTCATTTCATCTAATCTGTACGATAGCGTCATGACTCAGATACTCCTATGCTCCTTCTTTTATAGATAGAGAGCGAAACTGGGGCTCGGAAAGACTAACTTGTTCAAAGTCATGCCGCTGGTGACGGAGCTGGAATTCAAACCACTAACTGCAAAGCCCATATTCTTTTCATTGGATCAGGCTGGCTACCGTGGGCAAAAATAGCCTTCTACAGTCAAAATGAACAGCATTCTAGCAACAAACATTTCTATCATTCCAGCACGGCTAGCACTATCCCCTCTTCTCCCATTGACATACTTTTTTTTTTTTTTTTTAATTTAGAACTGATTTGGAACGTCTGCTTCCAGCAAAGATGGAATAACAAGCAACTAATGTACACTTCTGGCTAAAATAACCAAAAAAATAAATAAATAAAATATATAAATATATTACGCTACAGTTTTCAAGATCTTGAGCACCAGGCAATGAAGTAGAATGATCCCCGAGTGATGGGAAACAAATGATGTGAGCCCTACAACTGCCCTGACTTATTACTTTGAGAGAATTTCCAAGCCATGGCACAAAGAAGGTCTCCAGGCACAATCCAGTGAATGACCTGAGTTGAAAAGATAGAACTGACAGCCCAAGGAGAATCAAGGCAGGTAGAGTTTACAGAGCAGTGCACCAGAAAGGAGAGAGCTACACAAAGAAAGAACTCCAGAGATTTGCAGAAGGGACCCCAGAGAAATCAGCAGGGTACTGATCAGTGCAGGCTTGTGAAGAAGTTATTCCTGGCCAGGAAGGAGCCACCTAATAGGATTAAAGTGAAGTGTGTCCAGCAGTCACACAAAACCAAGACTAGCATATATTTCCAACCAGACTGGATAAAAGTCATAATCCATGAAGTTTGGGGTAGATTACGCATTGGGTATTCTTACCTCAGTAGTGGCAAATAATTATACCTAAACACTATGCTGATCTCCTAAATAAATGTTAAATACAAGACCCAAAGGATCAAACTATTTTCAAGTAACTTAACTAGATTCTAGAATACAGCTCAAGAATATTTATAGGAATACAATGATGTACAATACCAACATGGTAACATTCACAATGTCCACCATCCAGTTATCCAGAGAAGCAAGCAAGCAAAATAGTAGGAAAGCGCAATCTAACCTATAATAAGTAGAATATTAACCAACTGACACCAACTCAGAACTGGCACAGACGCTAGAATTAGCAGACAAAGACAATGAAACGTTATTACTATGTTCCAGGTGTTGAGAAAGTTAAGTAGAAATACGGAAGATTCGATAAGGAAATCAAATCACCATGCTATCTGAAATTTTTTAAAAATACACTGAATGAGGTTAAGAGTAGATTAGACATTGCAGGAAAAAATATTATTGACCTTAAAACATAACAAAGCTATCCAAAAGGTAACAAAGAATTTTTTGAAGGATTTTTTTTATGAAAATAGAATGAATGAGCCATGGAACAGCTTCAAGAGGATTAATATACATATTACTGGAATCCCTAAAATAAGGGTGTGTAAAAAAGTATGAAAGGAAATAATGACGAGGCTTTTCAAATTTGAGGAAACAATAAACCCCACAGATGCAAAAAGCTCAACAAAAGTCAACTATAAGAAACAGGAAGATGGGGATCCCTGGGTGGCGCAGCGGTTTAGCACCTGCCTTTGGCCCAGGGCCCAATCCTGGAGTCCTGGAATCGAGTCCCGCTTCGGGCTTCCGGCATGGAGCCTGCTTCTCCCTCCTCCTGTGTCTCTGCCTCTCTCTCTCTGTCTGTCTATCATAAATAAATAATCTTAAAAAAAAAAAAAGAAAGAAAAGAAACAGGAAGAAAACTGTACCAAAGTACATCATAATCAAATTGTCAAAACAAGTGATAAAGAGAAAAATCTTGGGATGCCTGGGTGGCTCAGGGGTTTAGCATCGCCTTCAGCCCAGGGTGTGATCCTGGAGACCTGGGATCGAGTCCCATGTCAGGCTCCCTGCATGGAGCCTGCCTCTCCCTCTGCCTGTGTCTCTGCCTCTCTCTCTCTCTCTCTCTGTGTCTCTCATGAATAAATAAATAAAATCTTTAAAAAAAAGAGAGAGAAAAAAATCTTAAAAGACAGAGAGAAAAAAAGATACATTATGTACAGAAAAGCAAAATAAAGATGACACCAGATTTCTCCTCAGGAATAATACAACCCAGAATATAGTCAAGCATCATTATTTTAAATACTGAAAGAAAAAAGCTGTCAGTCTAGGATTTTACACTCAGTGGGAATATCTTCCATAAACAAAGACCAAATAAGGACTTTTTCAGACATACAAAGCTGAAAGAATCTATCACTAGCAAATCTATACTACAACAGATATTAAAAGAAGCCTTGGCAGCCTGGATGGTTCAGTGGTTTAGCGCTGCCTTCAACTCAGGGTGTGATGATCCTGGAGACCCTGGATTGAGGACCGTGTCGGCTCCCTGCATGGAGCCTGCTTCTGCCTGTGTCTGTGCCTCTCTCTGTCTCTCATGAATAAATAAATAAATAAATCTTAAGAAGAAAAGAAGTCTTTCCTACAGAAGGAAAATGACACCAGCTCGAAATATAGACTTACACAAGTTAATGAAGAACACCAAAATATATATTTCCATGGGTAAATATATAAGGCATTTTTCTTACAATTTGTATGTCTTAAAAGATGGTTGCTTGTTCAAACAATGGTGATAATATGTTGTGGGGTTTATAACACATGTAAAATTAAACACACATGAAAATAATAACAAAGACTAGCAGAAGACAAAAGGAAGTACACTATTGTAAGATCCCTAAACTATCCTTGAACCAGTATAATATCACTTGAAGGGCAGCCCGGGTGGCTCAGCGGTTTAGCGCCGCCTTCAGCCCAGGGCCTGGTCCTGGAGACCCGGGATCAAGTCCCACGTCGGGCTCCCTGCGTGGAGCCTGCTTCTCCTTCTGCCTGTGTCTCTGCCTCTCTCTCTCTCCGTGTGTCTCTCATGAATAAATAAATAAAATCTTAAAAAAAAAAAGAAAGAAAGAAAAAGAAGAAAGAAAGAAAGAAAGAAAGAAAGAAAGAAAGAAAGAAAGAAAGGGCACTCATTTAGATCCTATGGATTTTATCTTATCTATGGTTTTATTCCTCCTCAGTTACTCTTTGAAATGATTTATCTTTCAATTTGCAGAAATAATTTTTCCCTTCTAACTAACATCACATTCTGTGATGCTTATTCATCTACGTTACAACAAGGGACAATGTGCTCCTTTAACAATCTTCTATGCTAAACTCCGCTAAGGCCAAGAATTGGATTCCTGGATCATAAATCTCAAAGCTCAGCTCTTTCAGAACAGGTGCCCCACCTGCCCCCCAACCAAGGTCTTGGTTTCTCAGAAACATGATGTTACTCCTTGAAGATCCAAAAATCACCGTCCACTGTCCCTCCTCCCGGGGATCCACCCACCATGAGTCAGATAGAGGCTCCTTTACCACCTTCCAAATAAACTGTTGCCAATGCTACCTCCTTATCCAAACAAGAGTGTCACCAGATCTCTTCTTTAGTCCTCAGTGGTTGACCTTAGTGTTTCCAGAGAACTTGTTGCCCACACCTCACAGCAGAGCTAATTCAGTTTCCTTCTTAAGAGAGGCTAAAGTAATTTTTTTGGCACTTTCTTGACAAAGAAGAAAACACACACACACACACACACACACACACACACACACACACCAAATCTGGTTTGGAAAACAGCAACCTTTTGCGCTTGAAAATTCTTTCCAGTCCTCTTTAACCATGAAAAGAAGAGGTATGCAAATACATACTCAGTCTTTAATGGGTTATAATGCCTTAAGACTAAAACCAAACTGATAATAATAATAATAATAGCAACTAATGGGGCGCCTGGGTGGTTCAGTCAGTTGAGCATCCAACTCTTGATTTTGGCTCTGGTCATGATCTCTGAATTGTGAGTTAGAGCCCTGAGACCAGCTCCGCACTCGGTGGGGAGTCTGCTTGAGATTCTTTCCCCCTGCTCTCTCTCTATATATATATTAAATATAATATATTTAATTATATTTAAATAATCTTTAAATAATAAAATAAAATAAAAATAATAGCAACTAATATAAACTGAATATGATGTTCTTCATCTGATATAGTACACAGGTCACCAAAACCAAACCAGATTAATAACAACAACAATAACAGAAGCAGAAGCAGCAATAAGAGCTAACATAAACTGAATGTTCCCTCTGTTTTCGGCAACATGCAAAACACTTTATTTGTATTGTTCCACTTACTCCTTATCATAATTCTGTGGGTAAGGGATTATTATTATGGTCATTTTATATGAAAAACTTAAGCCCAGAGGGCACGTAGCTGAAAATGTTAGGATTGAATCCCTGAATTATAAATTACTGTATAAAAATTAACCTCAAATAATTCAACTAGCTGCTAATTAATGTATTTCGTTTTAGAAACAAGATAGTAGCAGCTGTTTACCCTCCTGTAGTAACTGTAAGCATGCCTAATCAATTTATTTCAACAAATATTTATAGAGGGGCTACCATGTGCCACGCACTGCACTAGCCACTAGAGATACAAAGGTTAGTCCTTGCCGAAGAGCTCATAACCTGACAAGAGAGAGAGAGATTTTTTTTTAAGGCAATAAAAAAGGAAAAGGAATAAGGTCAAAAGATATGTTACATGAATATAGGGTAGTACAGAGAAGGAAATGATTTATATCCTGAAAGCTTTTGATCTCAGAAAAAAATTAATACTAAGTTATACATTTGTTGGAAGAACAGTAGAATGAGAATAAATGCAATAAAAGTGTGAGCAAAAGAAAGTGTGAGGAAAAGTGCATAAAACTGAATCTTGATGTTTTTATATCTTTTCAGCTTTCTTACATAGGTTTCTAGATTTTATTTAAAGTATGCAAATGGTGCTAATAAATGAGTAATGAATAGTGTTACCTTTTTTTCCCAGAGTTTTTAAAATTACTTATGAACTTTATTTCATCTACCTTTTTTCCCTTATACTTGGGAAAGTCTACCTATTGAACCAATTACTACTAAGCCTGGAAATAATCCTCAGGAAACATCCCAAATTGCAGGGAGAACATCCAAGCTGAATTTTCAGTCTCTAATAAAAATAATACCAGTCAGTTCATTTATTTTTAAAGATTTTATTTATTTATTCATGAGAGACACAGAGAGAGAGGCAGAGACACAGGCAGAGGGAGAAACAGGCTCCATGCAGGGAGCCCGATGTGGGACCCTGGGGATCACACCCCGAGCTGAAGGCAGATGCTTAACCACTGATCCACCCAGGGATCCCAACCAATCAGTTCATTAAAATTGCTCTAAGTTTTAGTGGAGAAAATTTTGTATGCATTTTTCTTTTCCAGTTCTGCTGGTTTTCCTCCTTAGGGTGAACAGTTTAGAAAATCAGCAATGAAGAGAAAACTATGCCCCTTATACACTGAATGAATTGTTACAGTTCAGATCACAAACTACACTTTTTTTGTGAGAGAGAGAGAGAGAGAGAATGAATAAGGAGGGGAGATGGGCAGAGGGAGAGGGAGAGAGAGAGGACCTTAAACAGACTCCAAGTCAGCACAGATTTCAACCCTAGACTCCATCTCACAACTCTGAGACCATGACATGAGCCAAAATCAAGAGTTGGGTGCTTAACTGACTGAGCCACCCAGTCGCCCCACAACCATGCTTTTTTAATTCTATAAAAGGAAATTCTTTCTTATTCAAGATTTATTTATTTATTTATTTGTTTATTTATTTATTTATTTGAGAGAGAGAGAAAGAAAGAGCAGAGAATGGGGGTGGGTAATGGGGAGGGGCAGAGGGAGTGAGAATCTTTAAGCTGACTCTGCAGTGAGTGTGGAACCCAATACAGGACCCCATCTCACAACCCTGAGATCATTACCTGAGCAGAAACCAAGACTCCAACGCTTAACCGACTACACCACCGAGGCACTCCAGCAGAAGGAAATTCTAAATGGGCCAGAGTATCAAGAAAGTTGGTTAAAGCAATCTTAACTTGCCAGAACTGGCGCTTTTTAAAAAAGTAATTAGTAAGGGATCCCTGGATGGCTCAGCAGTTTAGTGTCTACCTTCAGCCCAGGGCATGGTCCTGGAGTCTTGGGATCAAGTCCCACGTCGGGCTCCCTGCATGGAGCCTGCTTCTCCCTCTGCCTATGTCTCTGCCTCTCTCTCTCTCTCTCTCTCTCTCTGTGTGTCTCATGAATAAATAAATAAAATATTTTTAAAGTAATTAGTAATAACCATTGCTATCAGGTACTTTTTTATTTTTATTTTTTTCAGGTACTTTTTAAAAAACAGAATTATTTTTATCTATTTATTTGGTGAATCATTTTTTATTCACTCATTTTTTTTTTCAAAAACTTTTTATTGAGGGTCAATTTTGTGCTAAATGTTCTAAGCGCTGAGGCTATGACATGGAACAAAATGATGGTTCTGATCATAGAACTTATTTTCTACTGAGAGAGAGAAATAATAGCCAAATTAAACAGTAAATATGTAATGTCAGATTGTGGTAAGCACTAAGGAAAAGAAGAGTAAGGCATGACAAGGAGCATAGAGGGAGTTGGGGATTCGCAAATACAGTACCAGATACAACATCACATGAATAAAAACCTGAAGGAAGTAACAGAGCAGTTCATGCAGAGATTCCCCGAGGAGGAGCAGCCAGTGCAAAGGCTCTGAGGCAGCAGCATACCTGGCCCATCCACAGAAGCAGATGGAAGCCAAGATGGCAGGAGGGAAGGAAGTGACAGACCAAGTGTAAGACAGAAGTTGTAGGATGGAGAGAGGGCTGGGAGACAAACACAGACAAACATTGTGGGCCATTGTAAGAACCTTGGCTTGTCTTCTGGGTGAGATAGAAGTCATTGGAGAGTCCTGGAGGAACAACCAGCCGGATCATAGAAGAACCAAAAAATGGTTTTCCTCCAAAGTGAAGAAAGTGAGGTGCTTCCAGAAAGAGAGAGAACTCAACTGTATCCAGTCATCGAGGGAGTTGAGGACTGAGAATTAGCCCTTTGATTTGACAAGAAGGGGTTCAGTAGTGACGCTGACAGGAACCTTGCGAATGGCACAGTAAGAGCAACAATCTGGAGCAAGTTCAGGCCTGAAAGGAAGAATAAGAATCAGAGCCATTTTTGAAGAGGTTTGCTCGAAAAGAGTTAAGGCAATATCAAAAGGGAGATTCAGGGTCAAATGATTTTGGCTTTTTTTGTGAGGAGAGGATACTATAATTTGTTTGCATGTTTCGTCATTACAGCTCACAAATTAGAACTCTTCAGTAGCAACACAGATTCGGATGAATTTGCCTGTTTTCAGAACTCTTTTGATGGACTGATGTGACTCATTCGTCTCTTAGTATCCTATGGGCTTACGGACTTTGTACCTCATAACATTAGAAACATATGTCCTACTGGTCTTTTCTAAACCTTTTAACCCACCGTCTGCTCTGGAATCATCAGTAAAGACCTGAAAATTAGAGATGTGCTGTGCGTGTGTGTCTGTGTACATGTGAGAGAGACAGACAGAGAGAGACAGAGAGTTGAGAAGCAAGCTGTACATTACTTAAAATTTGATATTTATAATCCTTTTTGGCCAAACTTCTAAAAAAAGAAATTGATCAAGCAGGAAAACAGTTCATCCAGAAAATTAAAGTAATGCTTCTTTTTGCATGCAACAATTTCTTCTGCTTAATCTCCTTGATCTTTCCAAATTAACACCCTCCAAAATTAAATTTACTTTAGACATGCATAATTTCTAAGATTTGATCCTAGTCATTTCCTGTGCAGGTTTTTCAAAGAAATCGATGCAATCTGTAAGGATGGATCAGTTGCATGACCAGACTATCCTAAAAGACTAATAGTTTTCCAGCTAAATAGAATTAATTTATGTTTAGAGGAATATATTGAGCAATGTGAACCTTAAATGTGCTTTTTTTCTCTTTCATATATATAAATGATATGTGGAATAAAAACAGTGCCTGTGTGGAGTTCGTGTAGCTTGGTGTTTGGGACTTTTTTTGTTGGCCTGAGATGCATTGACACACTGTTGTTCTGGGACTACGGTTCCAAGAAAAGCCATTGTAGATTTTTCTCTTAGGAGGTCATGATTGATATGCAATTTTTACCCATTGGCATTCTTAAACTTGTTTGTCTTTTTATTAAAGAAAAAGTGTTAGGATAAGTAATTGGAAGAAAATTGTTTTTATTCATTATTATATGGCACAAGAGAATCAGAACAAACCCTCTTATCCCCCTTTTTGCAAAAATTAGAGAAGCATTTCAGGACCTTTGTCTTGTTTCTTATTCATTTCTCACCATCAGTGTCACAGGCATCAAAACACAGGTGGGTGCTTAACTACGTTTAGACGATAATGGTGATGATGGTGGTTATCGGTCGTAGCAAATATGCAACTGGACTTTCTCTCGAATAACTGAGTTAAGGGTGGTATTTTCCCGTAAAATATAGAAAGTAAGAACTTGTCCTATACACCTAATTTTGAAATTCTGCTACTTCTATAAGTGCCATAAAGTAGCTGCCAAGGTATTCGGTATGGCCCAGAAGAGCTACTCACAGGCCATTCTTGCCTAATACAGGCAAACTTAAAAAGTAAAGTTCGATTAATTTTTTTCTACACCCTGCCACACAAACAACTGGTTAAGTTTGGGAAAGCAAATGTTTTTTGTCCTAAAATTCATCCCTATCTTCTATTCCTTAAGATCATTAGAATAAAATAATCACTCAATAGATCTTGTTGGATGAACCCCAACGCCATTACTACTACATTCACACTGGTGTTACCATATATGGATAGAGAAGGCATTTCTAGAAATAGGTTATCATTTGTATATATAAGCTATTATTTATATACATAAGTTTTTATTTCCAAATATAGGTTAATATATATATAGCTAAATACAGGGAAAGAGATTATGAGTTTAAAATTTAGGAATCAAGGTTTGTAGATTCAGTTTTAACCCTGCCACATACTGTGACCTTGAGCAAATTAGTTAACCTCCTGGTGGCTTAATTTATACATCTACAGAAGAGTAAATTACCACCTACATTATTTACAGAGAGGATGAGGATTTACTTAACATAGTAATTAGTGGGACTCTATTATTTTGGTAAAATTCTAGCTCAGCTGGAAATCTGCACAGATTTAATTTATGGCAAATCTTAATGCTGAAATAACTACTAATGTATTTTTTTAAAGGAACTATCCAACTGTAAAATTGGCAAAATGCTTCCCTTGGGCAAGACAAATGAGTTTACTCTGTTGAAGCAAATCAGCTCATTGGATCAGACTATAGGACTAGAGAGTTCAAGGTCACAAGAGTAGCTCCCGTATTGCTCAGATACTTTCACAAACAAAACTGTCTGAGCCATGACTTCATTTGCATCCCTGATTTACATCTTCATCTATTGCTCTATAGTATATGGCATAGGTCACCAAGGAGTCTGTCCTAAGAATGTAGATACCTCAGTAATATCTCTACCCCCAACTGAATAAGGAATGCAAGACCCAAATCCTGCTAATTGTTTAAGTTAGTAAGATCATTTTTATTTAATTACTAAAAAGTAGGCTTCAAGAACATGGAGGCTTTTGGGGATGCCTGGCTGGCTCAGTTGGTAGAGCATGGGACTCTTGATCTCAGAATCATGAGTTCAAGCCTCACGTTGGGCATAGGGCTTGCTTTAGAAAAATAGTCTGCAAGAACATAGACGCTTTTGTCTGTGTTCTATCATATGTCTGGCTCCTTGAACAATGCCTGGTACAAAATAAACAATAAGTATCTGTTGAATAAATTAACTCTCCATCAGAAATTTGGAGGTCTCTTTCCTGTCATTTCCAAAGAAGCTATAGGACATCCAGAAGGCAATTTTAAAAATCTCTTTTTCTAATTATTATTATTACATTATGGTTTGTGGTCAAATTGACATATACATTGAACGTATTCAGAAATAACGAGGGTAAGAACATTTTGCTCTCTGTGTTCATCTCTATTCATCATGAGACCTACAAACTGATCTCCACTTATAACAGTTTGCCCAAAGCCTTCCTAATGTATACCTGTCAGCCTAACATTATTATTAATACCACCCTCTTTTATGTCCAAGAAGTCCTGCTTCAGACCAAAATATATGCTTAACTCTACCTACCAGCCTAACTACATACCAGGACATAAGGAACCTATCCTGTTGCAAATTGACTCTAAGTAAAGCTGAAACAGAATCTGGAAGTAATCTATGAAACCTCTAATAAGGAAGGCCAAAATAAGTAGTATAGTAAAAAGAATATTAAATTGGAAGTTAACAAACTTGAAATATAGTCTAAGTTATACCCCCTCACTAGCTGGGTGGCTTTGGAACAAAATGTTTAAATGGCTCTTACTTTAATCCCTAAAGAGAGCCATTGACTTAAACTAGAAAATCTTAAGAGCACGTCTGGCTCTGTTATTTTATAATTCTTCAGTTTATTTAGTGTTCTTTCTCCTCTATTTTAATCATTTGTTAGAATGTGAATTTTGGCTCACTGATTTAATTTCCTAATGGCTAAATGACTTCTGAGATCCCTTCCACCCAAGCCTAAAAATGTAATTGGGCTTGAAAGTATAGGTCTGCTAGTCTAGACTGAGGAAGTAAAAATCATGACTAGATGTCTTGTGAAGGAAATGACTAAACAATAATTTATAAGTATAGAGAACTTTTGAGGAGGAAGATAAAATCTGGGTAGGACACTGTAGTTTTGGGACAGCTAGAAAAATGTTAAGGTTCTCTAAGATCCAGTAGCAAGGAGAAGAGAGGGAGTCAAAAGTTAAGAGAAAGAAGGGTCCTAGGCTGGCTGAGGTGGTAGAGTCTTGATCTTGGGGTTTGACCCCTATGTTAGATGTAGAGAGTACTTTTAAAAAATGTTTAAGAGGAGGAACATAGAGGGAAATCTTCAGAATTTCTTTAGATGTAGTTGATCTCGTCATCTTCACCTAGAGGCCAAACCAGTTGTTCATTAATGACATATACCATTGATTAGCTCCTTCTCCATTTTTTCATGATGTCCACCCATTGATGATTGTGGTGATTTTTTTTAAGGTTTGTATGTTTAAGCAATCTCTACCCTCAATGTGGGACAGGAACTCACAACCCCAAGATCAAGAGTCGCATGGTCTTCTGAGAGAGCCAGCCAGTTGCCCTGATTCCGGCAGTTTAAAAATATGTCCACAAATGTTTAAATTCTCCTTCCTTAAAGAGGTGAAGCTTATTCTTCCTCTTTTGAGTGCAGGCTGGACTTGATGACTAGCTTCTAATAAGTAGATTATGATAGAAGTGATGGGATATCACTACCAAGACCAGATCATAAAAGGCACTGTGATTTCCTCTTTGATCTCCTTGAGTAACTCTCTAAGGGAACTGGCTGCCATCTTCTAAAGATACCCAAGGAACCCTCTGCAGAGTTGCATGTGGCCTCCTGCCAACAGCTAATAGGAACTGAGGCCTCCTGCTAACAGTCATGTAATGAAGCATCCTGGAAATAGATCCTCCAGGCCAACGTAAGCCTTCAGATGACTGCGGCTCCCACTGACATCCTGACTCGACCTCATGAGAGACCTTCAACCAGAAATACCCAACTGATATGTTTTTGAATCCCTGACCCACAGAAACTTGAAATGGCAAATATTTGTTGTTTTAAGCTGCTAAGTTTGGGGATAATTGGCTACAAAGCAATATATAACTAAAACAGTGATCCGGCTAAGAAAGGGAATACCCTCAGGAGAAGGGGGGCAGGGTATGGATGATCAATATCAGGTGCTAAGTATGAGAAAAGAGTCTAATTAAACTATCTACATGGGAGAAGAATCTGTCCTCTAAGAATGAGATTCAGGTGGACAGGGAAGGGCCTTTTTTTTTTTTTTTTCATAATGCCACTAACCTTCTCTATGGGAGATATATTCTAAAGTCTTTACAAGTGAAACGACATGATGTCTATCTAGATTTTGCTTTAAAATATTTTAGGAAAAAAAATAATAACCTGGGAGTAGGGGGTAGATGAAGTGAGATACCAAAATACTGATAATGGTTGAAGCTGCACAATTGATACACGGGAGTTCATTATTCAATTTTCTCCACTTTTGAGTGTGTTCAAAATTTCCACAATAAAATGCTTTAAAAATCAAAAAAATATATATTATGACACTCTCGACTCTAATGCTTTATAGCAAATATCCACTTCAGAATTATTTTAATTGAGCTCAAAATGTATTTCAAATACAATTTCAGGACCTGAAACAATAAAAATAAATAAGCATGCTTTTTAGCCTCATCCACCTGCATGAGTGGAGTGGTGGGGGATTGGCGACACAGAACCCCAGGACTCCCAGGCCATGTTCGCTTCTTCATTATCCTCAATACCACCACCCTCGAAGAGGTGGCAAGGTCTGTATGCTGAGCCTATCCAAGGGAATCTGAGGGGGTGCTCTGGGTTGAATTATGAAGATATACCAAGCAGATATACTCAAGGTCAAGCTCCTGTAACCTATGAATGTGAATTTAGGGAAATACAGTCTTTGTGACGTATAGTTAAGTTAAAATGAGGTCATACTAGATTAGGGTATCCTTTTGAAAAGAGGAAAATTTAGACACATGGAGAAGAAGGCCATGTGATGATGGAAGTAGATATTGGAGTGATGTAGCTACAGGCCAAAGGAATGCCAGGGATTGCAGGCAGGCGACTACCAGGAGATAAGAGAGACACAGTTTCTGCCCCAGGGCAGAAGGAACCAACCCTGCTAACACCTTGATTTCAGACTCCTTGCTTCCAGAATTGTGAGAGAATGAATTTTTGTTATTTCATTGAGTTATATTCATTGAGTTTGTGGTACCTTGTTCCAGTAGCCCTATGAAACATAAACTGGAATCACTAAAGCAATTTCTGGATCTATTGGATTTCCTTCCCACAAATGAACCTAGAAATACTCGCTTGGCAGTGTAAAAACAGAGAATTTGTCACTTTTATGAGCAGTTTGCTGCTAATAAACCCTCACAGGGCGAGGTCCACATTATCACCCCAGATCCCTTACCCCTGCCTTCCTCAGGTCATTCTCACTGCCTTCACTGTTTCCTCTGAGAGCAGGATGTGGTTTACCCCAACTTGCCCCCTTCTTGGAACCAGCATATGATACATACTTATTTTGAAGGGTTTTACAATTGCTATTGCACAGAAACGGGGATTTAAAACGATTAAAAAGTATCACAAAATTATAGAAATCGCCAAAATATAGAAATAGTGACATATGCAGTTTTCATTAAGATGTCACTGAAGTTTGGCCTATCATTGTCACATGGTAATGGCTCAGTAAGGATGACTGTCATTGTTTCCAGAACTACTTCATGAGCCACTTCGGAATGTGGAGGTTGTATCAGGCCACTGACCACAGAAAGATAAGAATATAGGGATGCCTGGGGGGCGTTGAGTGCCTGCCTTCAGCCCAGGGAGTGATCCTGGAGTCCTGGGATCGAGTCTCATGTCGATTCCCTGCATGGAGCCTGTTTCTCCCTCTGCCTGTGTCTCTGTGTCTCTCGTGAATAAATAAATAAAATATTAAAAAAAAAGAAAGATAAGAAGATAGAGTCTCCTTCAGAGGTTATTCTTCAGGAAGGACAAAAATATCTAAGCAAATAAGAGCTATAGGTGTTAAGATATAAAAGAATACATGTCAAGGCACCTGGGAGGGTCAGTTGGTTGAGTGTCTGACTCTTGATTTCAGTTCAGGACATGATCTCAGCATCATGAAACTGAACCCCCATCAGGCTTAGCACTCAGCAGAGTCTGCTCAAGATTCTTTTTTTCCCCTCTGCCTGCACTCCTTGGTCTCTCTCTCTTTCTCTCAAATAAATAAATAAACAAACAAATAAATAAGTAAATCTTTTTTTAAAAAAGTATATGTCATATTGAGGTAGCATAAATTAGTTGTCAGAAACAATTTCCAGAATAAAATAATCCTTATTGGGTCTTTAAAAATACAACGTGGGGAGGCGACTGCCTGGGTTAGTTGGTAAAGCATGCAACATTTAATCTTTGGGTTGCAGGTTCATGCCCCATGTTGGGTGTGGAGTCTACTTAAAATTAAAACAAAAAAAATTGTTTAATATATTGAAAAAATTAAAAAATAAAAATGCAAAGTGGAAAAGGATATTTCAGCATAGAAAGATGAGCATAGAAAGATAGGTAGGTAGATAGATACAAATTGGGGGGAACTGCTAGTAATTTATTGTGGGTACAGTGGCATAAAATATAATTGAAAACGAGTAACAAAACAAGAGTAGGTACAAATATTTGGAGGGAAATAAAATGATGACAAAAGAGAAGTTAGTTTCGAAAATTGTTCCATAAATTCCTATGGGTTTTTAAGAAGTAGCCTTCACATATGGCTCCATGCTTCATAGCAGATAATTCAAAGAAAGAACATTATCACTTAAGAAACTTAAGAGTTTGTGAGGAAAAAGAAATCCTTTTCTCAAAAGAATGGGAATAAAGGAAAGAAAGTTAACACGTTCGGTTGTAGGAACGTGAACAGTTTAATGCCTTTGGGGAAATACTGGTGAAGTTGTCCAGTGAGCACCAGAGCCCACGGTTAGAGATGTCAAATAAATGGTGCCTGGGTGTCTCGGTCGGTTAAGTCTCCAACTCATTTTCAGCTCAGGTCATGATCTCAGGGTGGTGAGATGGAGCCTGCGATGGGCTCTGTGCTGGATAGGCAGCCTGCTTAAGATTCTCTCTCGTCCCTCCCCTCTGCTTCTCCCCCACCCACTTAACTCCCATTCATGCACATGCTTGCACTCACGCATGTGCTCTCTCTCTCTCTCTCTCTCAAAGAAAAAAAAAAGGTATATGACAGAGTAGATAGTAGCATAGGCTCTGGAGCCAAAATGCCAGGGCTCAAGTCATAGCTCCATCCAGAACTTACTAGGTGACCTTGGGCAAATTAACCTAACTTCTCTGTCTCCGTTCCCACAAATCTGCGTTTTAACACTTCCTTCATGTGATTCTGATATAAGCAGTCTGAGTATCTGACCCTTTCAAATAATTGCTCCGGATCGTGGAAATGAATTAGGAGTAGATATTTTTTCATTAGAGTCAGAGCTATCACAAAAGCAGGCCAAGATATTTTGTAGTATTTGGCCCCACATTGCAAGAATTCAATATTTGTGGAAAGAATCCGAAATGTTAGAAAAATTAACTGAGTTATTTTATGGAAAGTGCTTAGAAGAGTGCCTGACCCATAGCAAATATTCAATAATGTTAAAAGAGAGGAATAGGGACCATAAGAGGAAGAGACCAAGAAAGAGCACACCAAGGGAAGAGAGCCAAGGAGAAGTAGCACATAAGCGGCAAAGAAATTGAAGGCTCCGGGAAAGGGAACCAGCAGAAACACTGATAAACAACAGTTGCTCAAAAGTTAAATCTTCGGAGAATTCCAAAGGTACAAATGAAAGAAGAGTCCAGTGGTTTGTCACTTGGATCAACTGGAAGCTCTCAGATGATGCACAGAAGCCACAGAAGTAGGGAGAGCAGGGTAGGTGGCCAGGGCACGACCCTTCTCATCAGCCCTCTGCTGTTGTAGCCCTGTGTCTGCCCACGGTAAGTGCGAATGGTTGTCCTTGACGTGAAGGTGCAACATGAAGACTTAGCATTTTCTTCCAAGATAATCGACTCTAGCTGTTCACACATATCAACTTGGGGAAAGCATTTTAAACAGATAATGCAAATTCTTAAAAATGTATCTTTGTATCACCTTCCCCCAATTTTACCCCTGTCACTCAGTATCACCTGCCCATTTCCTAAGATAGAATTAGTGATAATAATAAAAAAAAAAAAAAGAAAAAGAAAAAAGAACTAATGATGATGCGGGAGTAGATAGCAGGGCAGAAAGAAAATGCCACAAATGGAGATGTAAGGTAGACTGAAAATTAAATAAGACTTTGTCTTGAGAAACACTGCAGCAGTAGAGGTAGAAAGTCAGTCTGGTTTTAGATGTTGGTTAGGGGGTGTGCTTAAAATGCAGATTGTCAGGCGCTACCTTCAGAGAGGTCCAGGAATCTGCATTTTAACACTTCCTTCATGTGATTCTGATACAAGCAGTCTGAGTATCTGACCCTTTCAAATAAGTGCTCCGGATCCTGGAGATGAATTGGGAGTAGATATTTTTTTCATTACAGAGGCAGAGCTATCACAAAAGCAGGCCAGGATATTTTGTAGTATTTGGTCCCACATTGCAAGAATTCATATAGAGAAGCAGTTGTCAAGCTTTAGGGATTGTTAAATACAGATTAGTGGGCCTCACACCCAGAGCTTCTGACTGAGTAGGTCTGGGGCGAGGTCCAAGAATTAGTCGTTCTAACAAGCTCCCGGGTGATTTCATTTTGCTGCTGCAGGAACCACATGCCGAGCACTACTACCCTTCAGCTTCCTAAAAGGATAATATTTTGCTATCCTTTGTCAGAAACATGAAGCAAACCAAGCTCATTATATTAAAAAAAAAGGAATAAAATATGAAACTATGGTGGCCTGTGAAGCTTATATGTTAAAGAAGAAAATAGTTTCACACATTCATTATGCTATATGATCTCAAGGCCGTCCCAGGTGGATCAGGATAGAAATGAGCAATATTTGGTTCCTTTGATTAAATCACAGTGCTTTTGCACATACATCCCAAAACTTCCCCTGGGAAGTTGTAAATGACACACGTAGAAGTACTGGGTTCAGCCCTTATCAAAAAGTCGGTTTCCATTTGAGCAGACTTCACGTGAGAAATAGTTTGGGAATTATTTCTCCTTCCTAACTCTGGGATGTTGTGTAAGAATCCCAAATAAAGATTAAGTTAATAATAAAGACCAACGTACTATGCTTGTAAATGACTTATTTTCCAACTATGATTCATACTTACATACTTGCATAGTGTGTATCCAATATGACTGTACACACTGTCATTCTTTTTAGCAACTATTCTGAAATTCCTTTAAAATGAGAAACCTGAAATAGTTTTCATATGATGCATTTATTGTAACAAATTAAAGTGCAAAGTTCCTCTATAATTGCCTATCTTTTCTAAATGTATAGCTGGGGGGAGCCCAGGTGGCTCGGTGGTTGAGCATCTGCCTTCAGCTCAGGGCATGGTCCCAAGGTCCTGGGATCGAGTATTTGTAAATACTTTCCCATAAATATATGTTACGTGCTGACTTTTATAGAAGAGAGTTTATCATTTGAAATAATACCTGTTAGGCTTTCATATTTTTGGAAGAGTATTAATTCAAATGTATATGCTCAAGTTAAATTGTTAATTATGGGGCCACTTGAGTGGCTCAGTTAGTTAGGCATCCAACTCTTGGTTTTGGCTCAGGTCATGATCTCAGGGTCTTATGATTGAGTCCCAGGTTGGGATCCATGCTGGGTGCGGAGCCTGCTTAATATCCTCTCCCTCTGCCTCTCCCTCAAGCCCTCCCCTCCTCCCTCTCTAAAAAAGTAGTAATAATAATAATAACAAATAGTAAGTAAAATTGTAAATTATGAAAAGAATAGGTGTTTTATGAGAGAGAGAACATTTATAGTCATCAATGCATTTATAACAATATGAAATGAAAATCTGTGAGCATCAATTACATAGTCACAGGTGTATTTTAGGTGAATGTGAGGCGAACAGATTTTTTTTAACAAAATCACAGATGATGAAATTGGAAAATGAATACCATGATAAGAAAGGTTTGACCTCACAGGTGTGTTAGATGCAAACCAGGTGGTTCTGATCAAATCACTCGGGGATGACAATGAGATTTCTAGAGCACTGTGGGGGCTTACGGGACTTCTATGGAGGCTATATGGGCCAGACTGCGAGCTGCCTTGTAACTACAGTTTTTCAAGCTGCCTTCTTCAAAGCTTCAGTAGAAGAAGAGTAAGATTCCTTTTTTATTTTTTTAAGATTTTATTTATTTATTCATGAGAGACAGAGACAGAGTCAGAGACACAGGCAGAGGGAGAAGCAGGCTCCATGCAGGGAGCCCGACGTGGGACTCGATCCAGGGTCTCCAGGATCACACCCTGGGCTGAAGGTGGTACTAAACAACTGGGCCACCCCAGCTGCCCCTCCTTTTTTCTTTAAAAATAGTTTCATTTGGGGGTGCCTGGGTGGCTCAGTCAGTTAAGCATCTGCTTTTGGCTCTGTTCATGATCCCAGGGTCCTGGGATGGAACCCCACATCCGGCCCCCTGCTCTGCGGGGAGCCTGCTTCTCCCTCTGACCTTCCCCTCTACTCATGCTCTCTCTCTCACTCTGCTCAAATAAATAATTCAACTAAAATCTTAAAATAAATAAACACAATCCATCCTTAACATTAAGGTAATATGTAAATATGGTTTTAAAAAGTTTAAGATAGAAAGGGAAATGCTTTCCCCCTCTCATAATACACTGAGTTCCTCTCCCCAAAATTAACCACAGTTAATATGTTTTTTGTGTGTCTATGTGTGAGTATCCCAACTTATAAACATCTCTTTTTTCTTATTTACACTAGTACAGTCATTCCATACATATTGCTTTACATCTTGTTGAAAAACATATGTTGGAGATCTTTCCATAAGTGCAAATACAAATCTTCCTCATTCTTCTTTTTTTTAGGTGTGTGATATACCACTGAATGTGTGCACAGTAAGTTATGCAATTATCCTCCTATTAAAGATTTAGTTGGTTGTCAATTTTTGTTTTTTATAAGCAATGCCACAATGTTGAATATATCCATAGGGTAAATTATCAGTTGTGGAATATCTGGGTCAAAGGGGATGTGGGTTTGCAATTTTGATAGATGCTGCCAAATTGCCCTCTTAAAGGGCTGTGCCTCTGTTCCTATTAACAGAGAATAAAAGAGCCTCAGGAGCACTGGCTCTTTGCTTAACCATTGCTTCCAACCACAGTAAGAGGAGAGGAGCCTATTCCAGATACTGGCAGGAACCCACCTGCCCCCTGTAGAGTTTCCCACTTATCAGTGCACGAGGGAATTCCCTGAACTCTGGTGAGGGCACTCAAAGGCATTTCTCTCTAATTTCACTCGTCAGCTTATCATATAAATATGTATTTAGCATATTTATCAAAGGATACCCACCATATGCTAGTTTCCCTAGAGCTTGCTAATAATCTGGAATTTTTGCATCTGTCCTGCATTTCATTTTGTCCTTGGGAAATCTATAGTTCCAGCATCTGGATGGTAATAATAAATAATAATAGCTCCCTTATATGGGACTTTTGCTCCAGGAACTCAAAACACATTATGCACATTATCTCATTAATCATAAAACATCCCTTTAAGGAAGGCATTTTCATCCGTATTTTAAAATTACATAGAGCTTGAGCAACAGAGTGTAAGGATTTCCCTTACGGGTCTTCATGAACTGATGGGTTTTATGTATTCTGGTCTCCTGACTTGAGTTCAGCAAAGTTCACGACAGAGGCTCTCTGAGTTCTCTTCATTAAGCAAAGTCTCAATGCTTTTATAAAACTATAACAAGAAAATGGAACAGAGGTCTCCAGATAAGACAGAGAAGGTTGTGAACCACTTCTCTCAAAAGATTTTACCTTCTTCCATTAAACAATTGCAAAAAGAATAGGAGCCAGGCCACAGGTGGGGAAGAAACCGTATTGTAGGTTAAAGTTTATTCCAGAGTGCCAGGGGATTCTCATGGTGGCGGTCGAAATGAGACAACTGAATCTGTCAAGTTTTCTGAAACACTCTCAAGCTATGATCAAGTGGGAATGGAGGGAGATGAGCTAAAATTTATGTTTGGCTTGATAGACAAGACTATAATTTGGGGAGAAATCTCTTAGACTGCCCAGCTGACGTTGCCATGTGACCCCTGATACCAACATTGGCAGATCAATGTCTGAAGATAATGCCAAGTGGTTTACTCGGTGCCTTCCATGTAGCGACCATCATTGGGAAATCCAGAGCTACTTGGACAGAATTCTTGGTCTGACTTGGGAAGGTTATCTGCAGAAGCTCCTTGCGGGCAAGTAGGAACAGAGGCATGACTCCGGCATTTCCTTCAGGCTTATTGGGCTGTCAGCTGCAGGTATACAATGGATTTTTCTTTTGGTGCATTTCTATTCTTCTCTCATAAAAGTTAAGATTCCGAGGATAATGTCTTACACAAGAAGGCAGAAATACCTTTCAAGCTGGGATCTCACTCAGGGATCCTCTTCCTACAGTTTTGAGGTCTTAAACAAAGGCTATCATTGTCTCTTCCTGTTGCAATTTATAGCAGAATTCTTTTTTTTTTTTTTTTTTTTTTTGGCCTCAAAGGAGGAAATGCAGTATGGTGAATAGAAAAAATAATACAAAATTCCATAAATAAAATCTCCTCTCTTGCCTTATAACTTCCACCAAGAATGACTTGTGAACCAGTAGCAGAGATCAAAGACAGCTCACAGACTTTTCCAGAACAAAAAAAAAGTGCTGGGGCTGAATTTTTTAGCATTTCAAATACCAAAATAGATAGAAGGAATTCAGAGAAATAATGTGCAAAATACTGTGGGCTGCAGTTAGCAGACCTGATTTGCTTTCTATAGCAGCAAAACTAGATGTGACTAACTTCAATGCTAAGAACAGTGGAGCATAGCTGTATGGCTCATATTCGTGTTAATTTTGGTGCAATAAAAGGTTTTTGATTGTGTTTATTATCTCAGACCACTCAAAAAACACCAAAACCCTAGGTAGGTGTCCTGAAATACTGTGCCATGTTTAACCAAAAAAGCTTCTTGTGATAACATTCATTTGGGATCTGACGCTTGAAAGATTTCATAAATGTGAAGCATTTCGTTTAAACAAACACACAATCACATACCAAACTGTCTTTGGTAAGAAGAGACAAGGTCAGCTCCAAAGGGTTCCTGTCTCCTGTAGGGTTTACCATTAGAGAATGAAGGCAAATTGCCAGTGCCTGTGTACATGAATTTTCTTTGTCCTCTTTTGTTTTGGTTGTGGGGCCTATCCTAGTGATTTTACAAGATGCCTGCTGTGTTCCTGAGAAAATAAAATGTGCTAAGCATGCTTGCCTTCAGCCTGTCCTCACCCATGGGAGATATCGGAGGTGATTAATTGCTGGTCTCCTAACTGCTCTTCTCTCCACTCCTTAGGTAGTTTGGTTTTAATCACAACAAAGTTATTCTTTCAAGTGAAAATGCTGGCAGGTCCCTTCAGGTTTTATTGGGCCCTAGAGATACTTGGTCTAATCTGAATCTGAAGGTTAACTTCCAAAATGTAATTCAATTTATCTGATTTTTTTTTTTTTTTAAGCCATTGATACTGCCAAGAATACAGGTAACCTTTTTAGGATCCTTTCAGGCAGTTTCAGTGGTGTGAGAGAACATTCAGTGCAAGAATTTCTGTATTCTCTAAAACTGGAAGACCTCTCATGAAACTACACAAAAACATGATGTTAGAGCTGGAAGGGATACTAACTCGTCTAATACAGGCCAGTCATTTTATCACATAAAACGTTTTCATGATATGATTTTTTTCAAAATATGTCACTTTCTTTGGATAAAATAAGCATACCGCTCAAATGTCAAAAGGCATTTGTCAAAATATTGGGCAATGGAAAATAAATATTTCCTGATTACCCAGTTAGTATCCCTGGAGAGAACCACACTACCAGCTTCTTAGGATTTTTCCAGAGGTCTTTTATGCATGCTATGCCATCCTTTCAGCAAGAACTCCAGAACTGGCCAGCCCAGAGAGGTCATAAATTAATCACCATTTGATAATCATCATAAAGTAATAGTGGATCTTCTAATTCCAATATCTCTTAGCTCTGTCACTTACTATCTTGGACAAGTTAATTAATCTTTCTTCCTCATTTTCCCCATTCCTGTGGTAGAAGTGATGATGCCTGTTGGGCAGGATTGTCAGGGTAAGTGAGATAATGTACCAAAGTTTCAGACACACCCCTTGATTTTGACTATGGGAAAATATCATCTTTTTTTCCTATCCATTTTCATTTCAAATGCAGAAGACAAAGTCTTACCAAGGTAGGAACGAAGGTATCTGTGGAATAGATGCAATAAGAAAGTGTGTGTCATGTTGTGTGTTTTCACAGCTCTATCACTTTGCCTAGCTTTAATGAAGTTGGCTGGCCTCCTCCTTCCTCATTTCATTAGTAGGTGTCTTTAATCTTCTCCAAGACCATGGCATACAACCATGAAAATCAGATGTCTCCTCTAAATGCACTACTTTCAAAGACTGTATGCAGAAAAAATTATTGAAAAAGTAAGAGAGGTGAGGATTTATCATTTAATAGATGCAACAAGTCTGTACCAGGCACTTTGCTAAGTGACACAGAGTCAGGCAAAACACAATGGAGAAGATGGTACTAAGGACGGCTCTACTTAGGGATTGGTGAAATTCAAGGGAATGCTTGGTCTGCTAAGACCTAGAAAATCATTAGTCTCACTCAAATTTAAGATTTCACTGAAAAAAAATCCAACCAAATAATTTAAGGAATTATTGATATGTATTATTCATATGACTGAGAAAGCAAAAAGATCGAGCAGGCTTTTTATAAGAAGGGACCCGGTTGGCTTATTGGTAGGGCATGCAACTCTTGATCTCAGGGTCATGAGTTTGAATCCCATGTTAGGTAGAGAGCTTATGTAAAATGAAAAAATAAAATAAAAAAGCCAAGGGCTCTATAATATCAACAAAGACCTACTTTTTTTTCCATTGTTATTCTCTGTCTTCCATGATGTTGTTTTCACCTCCACCTTGTCTCTTCTAATGGTCTCAAGGAGGTAGTGAGAAACAACCAGAAGTTCATTATTCCTAGTTCATATCTACAAAAGCAGAGAGTGCTTTTGTGGTAACCCCCATGGGTTAGAGAGAAATTTTCTTTCCCCCAAACCCTTGCCACTGTCTACTCAACATCGTTGTTCCTAACTGGAGGAACAATGTCTGAAGCCAAACAGCAATTAGCCCTGGAGCTGGGCAATCTGACCCAACCCGTGCTGGAAAACACAATGTTTACTTAGAAAGTAGAAAGAAGCCTGGCTGGCGAGGAGAGACTTCCCAAATATCAACCAGAGCTCTTGTTATTCTTTCTTTCTGCATGTCTATTCCACATTGCTCTCTTGCCATGGGACAACTCCCAAGCCAAATATCTGTGATTCTGCAAATCTAATTCCATTCCCATCATTGACCTGTGATGTTTGCGCTTTATATCAAAAGTCTTAAATATAATTAACTTGGCCTAACCTATGGGTTGACTTGCATAGTGGGTCTCCACACATTGGTCCTTGTCTCCTATAGCCAGAGGAGTAGGGTCATCTGAGATAATCATGGATGACTAGGCCCATCTGTTTAGCAGGGTTTGTGGGTGGGAACAGATTCTTTTAGAAGGGGATGTAGGCAGAAAGGCAATTTTATACTTCTCTTCCCAGAAAAATCCCAGAGGTGAAAAGGATAGGGAAAAAATGGCCCTGGAATGTAAAGATAAAAGAAAAAACTGGATTCAAAATTAGGCTGTGTGACTGACCATAGATGTTTGTTCTACTCACTATTTTAACCTTAAAATCTCTGGAATTTGCTTTTAAAAACACCAAAATACTACTTCAAGGAGAACTATCACAGAAGAAAACAATCTTTGATCATAATCTAGAACCTAAAAAGATATTTTTATGCTCACTGTAGCCCAGGTGTTGGAAAGTGTCAACCCATGGCTAAATTTTATGCCTTTTTTTTTTTTTTTTTTTTTTTTTGCACACTATTACTTCCTCAAAACGACTTTAAAATTGAAAGGACTAAGAGAATACCTCAATAGAATTTCTCCCAGCAACAGGGCATTTCACTCTGAGGTAAATAACCCATTTGAGCTTCCAGATTTCCAAAAAGGTGGTAGAGGTTCCCATCCCATCCATCCCTGGCCTAGCCCTGATATATTCACTGGAAAGGGGGAAGTTTTTCAGTTCTCACCAGTAGCCATGGCGCCAAAGAAAGAAGAGAGTGTGGGCATCAATGAGAGCAGTGCAACCAAAATTCTGTTGGGCAAGGGTAACAGAGCTGGAATGAGCCGGGCTTCTCTTGACTCCCTAATCCCGCCCAAGGCTCACTTTGACCCAAAAGACCATCTAACTGATCACTATTTTAAATGTGAAAGAAGATCTAAAAGGACTCTTTTAACTCCCACCATCCCCAACCTGGAGCGGATTGGGCTGAAGGCACCAAAATTTCCCCTGAGGCATGGAAATCGCACCAAAGTTTATCTTGATGGCTCCAATACTTGAATTCAGAACCTTTTGCCTAGACTAGACCAGATTTCAAAAAACCCTAAAATGAAGTTGAACAAAAGAAAAATATAAGGAACAGAGAGACAAACACTTTTTAAAACAATGTTACTTGGCCTGTAGCTAATTCTGATTTTAGTTTTAAAAAAAAAAAAAGCCCACAAAGGCCAGTGATGGTTAAAACTAGAGTTAAAAGAAAGAAGAGAAGACTTTAGATATAAAGGCAGAATTTTTTTTTTGATCAACATTTCATGTAGCAGCTCCTACACGGCCTTCCCATTTCTCAATAGCTTTGATTTGTGGAAATAAGGGTTATGCAATTTCCACACATTGTGCTCCAATCACAGCATGTAGGCAACAATAAAAAGCAAACAACTAGATGCACTCAAGGCTGGAGATTTTGATAAGCTTTTCTTTTCATTCCACAAGGGTTTTTAACTTGATATTTTTCTGAGGCAACTGAGATATTCTTATTGAGCTTTAATGGGATATACATGAATACTGGGAAGCATCTCATTTTCTTCAATGTATCTATGGCAGCAGCCCTGGTTAATCTAGTTGTGAAAAATTAACCGAAAAGAAATTATTGGACTATGAGAATTCCACAGTTGACAGATTGTTGGTCTTTCTCTTAAAAAAAAAAAAAAAAAGAAGAAGAAAAGAAAAAGAAAAAAAGAACTATGCCATCTGTTTACAAAAGATGAGAAATGTTGAAAAAAATTATTTCCCTTAGGGCATAATGCTACAGCCATTTAGAGAGAGGTCTCTGGCATTTTCAGTGAGGCTTTGGTAGGAGGAACGAGACAGCATCAGGTCTGCACAGTCGTTGACTGAGAAAAACACAGATGATTTCCTCTGGTCCTTATTTTAGTTTTACTCTTTGAACTTCCAGCAGTTTATTTATTATTGTTGTTGTTATTTTTAATTGGGGACAGATTGTTTTAGGAATCATCTTGGTTCCTTTTTTGAAGTTGGGTTTTTTTTGGTTTTTTTGTGTTTTGGTTTTTTTTTTTTTTTTGAGACTGGTTTCTAAAGTGCTCCACCTCCACCACCTGTCACTCTACGGAGGGCTACGACTTGAGGGCACTCACCAGTTCTGAGCTCAGCTGCGGACTGGATGGTGAAGGGCAGCGGCAGAAGGAGGTGGAGGTTCAGATCTGGAGGTAGGTGGCAATACAGTCTTTCAAAATAAAAATCCCCAGGCTGCAGCTCTCTGATAAATTTCCATACACTCTGTGCACCTAGAGAAATAAAACTAATCTACCAAATGTAATTCTCTCAGAAGGATTTTCTCCTTACATACAAAACCCTGGGATATTTACGTCCTCACCCCATCATTTCTATGTGATTAATCATATGTTGGTCACCTGTCACTAGATGGCATCCTGTAGTGTTTCTTAACAGCAGCTAACTAAGTTGGCAAAATTACAGCGTGGGCCATTTTTCTGTATTTTCTTCTTTGGTGTGGATCTAGAGAGTCTAAATTGGATACTGGATATTTCATCTTTATTTGCTTTATGGGTTTGGTTTTGTAAAATTTGTATATGCTTGAGATTCTTCTTCTCAGTGTGTCTTGCTAGGACATTACCTCAATGATTCTGAGTCTTAAATAAAGAATAAATTTCTGCTTCCTCTAAATTTTCTTCCAAGTCACACACACAAATATTTACTCTTAGAGACTTTGCAGAAATAAAATAAAGCTCAACACGTCCAGGATCTTTACCTCGACATGCAGGCAGAACAAGATCTACCTATGAAATCTTGTTTTATCCAAGCATGGCCAGTTGCCAGTTGGAATCTATTCACAGATAAGCCAGGTTGATGGGAATAATATAAAAATGATCAGTTGATGCTTTCAGAAACCTGTGATATTTATAAAGGAAATATAATAACAATAAATAAGGAAAACTGTCACAAATAAGAGTTAATGGTCATAGTCTTCTACTTTCCAGATGTGACAGGTAATTATGACCATTTTCCCCCCAGTTTTATTGAGAAATAATTGTTAATGATTATTTTTATTTGTTTTATTCCAAACAACCATATGTTACTGAAGAATGGAATCTAACTTTCATGTTGTCAGTAAAATAAGACAAATCTTTCTACATTTCAATTATGATTTAATGACCTGAAAATTTGTAAACAATAGCAATGTATTATTGATGATAAAATGTATTATTTGGAGTTAGGCTAACAAGATAAATGACAGATCAGATGATAAGATAGCATCTAATACAGTACTTGATATTCTAAATGTCTAAAATCTATAGTATTAATTTTCTATTTTCATTTACTAGTTTACTATCTGGAAAGATGGTTCTCCTTCAATTTATCTTTTTATTTTATTCTATTAATTCATTCAACAAATATTAGCTGAATACCTATGTTGGATTAGATGGCTAGAGATGCAAAAATAAATAAGACACTAAATTTGCCCTCAAAAAGTTTTTAGTTCTTTGTGTTGTTAAGCATCCATATAGTAAGTTTCAGAATCAATCAGCGGGAGTAGGAGGAGGAAGGAGAGAAGGAGAGCAGAGAGAGAAAGAAAAAGAGGAAGTGCAGAGTCTTAGATGAAGCAACCAGAAGTACGATTCTAGTCACAGCTCTGCTAGTGGACTCCCTGGAGCTCCCTCATTGTATGTGTAAATGAAATAATTTTACATAAAAGTGTTTTGTAAACTGTAAAATACTTTTTAAATGTACAGCTTTTTAAAGCTTTCTAATTTCTTCCTGCAAGAACCCCACAGTTTTCAAATAGAGCTTTGATCTTGTAATCAAGTCTTACTTCCTTTTAATTTACCCTCTACTTTAAAATTCCAACTGCATAAATAAACCCCATTAAATTACCAACTCCTCTTGTAACACAAAACAGAAACACTATGATCTTGGAGAGTGAAAAGGTAGGAGGCTAAACTAAAGAGCCCTGTGATCACATCAGACTCTGAGACATTAAGACTCTGCAATGATCACTTTCTCACCTTCTACTCTAACTCTTGCTCCTTCCCCTTGGATTCCTGCAGATGAGAAATGGAATCGCCAGCACATTCTATTACAGGAACTCATGCGGGATAAAGAGACCTCTTGAAAGTTTCATTCTGGTCCTATAACTTTACCTCTTTTACACTTTGACGGTAGAAAGGAAATAAAGTCCTAGTTAATGGATGGGTTTAGGAGATTCAGTGAAATACCACCTATTTTTACAGTTATTCAATAGTTTTGCAAAATGCTTCTCAGTTTTGAGTATGGCCAGTCATTTCATATTCTCTGATACAGAAGTCAGAGAACTTCCTTTTCCACAGATTGTATGCAGAAATCAATATGTAAGAAACTCCATACTCAAATATATTTAAGACCCCAATGAAAAATACAAAAAATGGTGTCCTTTGTCAAGTCCTTGACTGGCTCTGGATGGGTAGAGAGGTGTATTATCTTAGTTTCCTAGACTATTATCCGAAGGTTTTGCCTTTTATTTTGTTACTGTATTAAGTTGCATTTTTAGTATGATGACAGCTTACCAATAAAGATAATCTTCTAATTAAGCATTTGGGCTGAAGATAGCCCCTCAATATATCAGTATATCCTTATTTGAAATAGTCTTATTTCATTGAGAAAATAGAAAAAAAAGTTACATTCTACCTGTAGAAATTTATACCTATCCTTATTTTGAATGATTAGTTTTATTCTAGAATATTTATTTGCTATCCAATATGGGCTGGGAGAAAACTTGAAAGGTTGGAACTGAAAGGTTAGAGACAGAGATATCCATTTACCATATTGTTTTCTGGCTTCTCCTTCCTTTTTTAGGTTTATGACATTTTTCTCTTTAAAATATTAATTCAAGCCAACGAGTGTCTTAGGAATGGCTTATTAGTATTTGTGCATAAGAAACCTAGAAAATAAAAATCTGCATCATCAGTTCCAAAGATCATAGCATTTAAGTCTTTGGCCATCATTTTATTTGGGTAAAAAGATGTTTTCTATCACAAAAGTGTATGCACCTACATTTAGCCATGGACAAAACGTCCCTGGAAAGAAGCAGAGATTTTTTAAAAAATTATTTTGGGAAAGTGTGCTGAGGCTTTTCTCTAAAAATAAAATGGCATTTCATCAGCACTGGTCATTTTGTAGCCACATTTGACAAATGATCACAGATGCTCATAAAAATCTAAAAGGAACTGTGTGTTGTTCTCCTCTGACACGGCAAAATATCTTTCCTTTAACTGCATTTTAAAACAAAAACAAACTTTACCACTTTGATTAAAGAGAATACAGGAAGCCATAGGGTCCCACCCAGAGTTCCTGCATTCAAAATGTCCTCACGGGGAAGAAGGTTGAGGTGTTTTTAAGAACAGAACTTTCATGTTTCTGTCTCTAAACAATGGCGCTTCCTGTTTTGACCTCTAACCATGCTAAGCTATCCAAAAGTAAGATGATGGACTTCTCCTTTTTACCCAGTGAAGAGCATTTGTACCTCTTCTCAGCGTATGTGATTAGAGTGAAGATTATCAAAGCTCAATTTCCCTGAGGTCCTGTACATTGATCTATGGTCTCCTAACAAAAGTTGGGATTTTCCAAAATTTATAGTTACCTAGCTATGAGCCTGGTAGTCAAGCCAAGAGAATATGCACTATTCTTCATCTCAAATATAGGTCAAAAGCTGCATGTTGCCTCTAAATGTCTCCAGTGTTTTACTAAAAAAAAATTATCAACAGCCCTTAATAGTCAGGACTCTGTGATTGCCTCCTTTAAGACACCTTCTTTCAAAAGAAAGAGAGAGAAAAAGAAAAGGTGAGGAAGGAAGAAAGAGGAAAGAAAACAGAAAAGAAGGAAAAGAGAAAA
The DNA here is from genome assembly GCF_011100685.1 of Canis lupus familiaris. Classification (NCBI taxonomy): domain Eukaryota; kingdom Metazoa; phylum Chordata; class Mammalia; order Carnivora; family Canidae; genus Canis; species Canis lupus. The sequence goes on from NC_049258.1 coordinate 5,264,400, forward strand.
TAGGAGGAAGGGAGGGAGGAAGGAAGGAAAGAAAGAAAAATTAAAATAGAGCGAGAAGGCCATCACTTCAAAGTGATGCCAGACTGGCTGAGGCTCCAAGAGGGAGGGCCTTAGGCCTCTCACCAAGAAGATTCTTGGCTTTGGGCAAGAAAGAATTCAAGAGCAAGTCATTTGGAAAGAGAGACAAAGATTTATTAAGTATTAAAGTGAGAGAGGAGCTACTTCATAGACAAAGTAGCAGTCTTTCCTCCCAAGTAAGAAAGAGAGGGGGATTCTTCTTTTGCCTCTAACAAAGGGTTTTATAAGTTTTGGGGGGGTTTTTTGGTGTTTGTTTTTCTTTAATTAGCTAACCATAAGGACACCTGACTGGCTCAGTTGGTAGAGTATGTCACCCTTGATCTCAGGGTTGTAGGTTTGAACCCCACATTGGATATAGAGATTACTTAAAAATAAAATCTTAAACATAATGTAGGTAACTGTATAGGGAGGGGCTTACTCTTTAACTTTGGGTCTAACATTTACATTAGGTGGTTGGTTTTTCCATTGTGTTAGGGTTGTGGAATCATCCACAGGGTGCCATCTTAAGAATATCCAGCATTTATGACTTACTGCTGTAAAGAGTGGGGTTTTGTGGTCCTCTGTGAGTTGGATCTTGTGACTCTTTTTTTTTTCTTTAAGATTTTATTTATTTATTCATGAGAGGCAGAGAGAGAGAGAGAGAGAGAGAGAGAGAGAGGCAGAGACACAGGCAGAGACACAGGCAGAGGGAGAAGCAGGCTCCCCTCAAGGAGCTGGATATGGGACTCGATCCGAAATCCAGGGATCACGCCCTGAGCCAAAGGCAGACATTCAACCACTGAGCCACCCAGACTTCCCAGATCTTTATGACCTGCTGACTTTTAGAGTAAGGGTTAGCCTAAAGCCAAAATGGCATGACTTTGGTCAACGTGTCTCTCAAGTCTTCTTCCCCTCTTTGCCTCAAAAGTAAGAAAAAACTACTTGGAAGATTCAATAATCTGAGTACCTGTTGCTTCCCAAAACCAGAAAAAAAAAATTATTTTTAAACAAATCCTGTTTCACTTAGTATAAAACGTAATTCATGTTAGTTTTTGAAAAGTAGATACAAATTAATGGAATGCTGAGGATGTAAGTATGATCTCAAAACAAATAACAAAAGCATTTTAGAAGAAATATACTCAAAGTTTTGTTTTGTTTGTAAGTAGTACTATATATTGAAAGAGGACACTATTTAAAGTGGGGGGAAAATTCAGCAACAGTTCCATTTTCTTTATTATTGTGAAAATGACAGTTTATTAGAAATAAGAATATATTTTCTCAACAAAGACAAACCTTATCTGGGAATCTTGGAATTTGCCCTTCCATTCTTGAGTGAAGTTGTGTATTTCTTTTTTCTTTTCTTTTTTTTTTTTTAGGTTTTATTTATTTATTCATGAGAGACACAGGCAGAGGAAGAAGCAGGCTCAATTCAGGGAGCCAATGTGGGACTCAATCCCAGGACCCTGGGATCACGACCTGAGCCAAAGGCAGATGCCCAACTGGCCCATTGAGCCACCCAGGTGTCCCAAGTTGTGTATTTCTATATCCAATGTGTTGGCTTTAATTCTCAGATTCTATAAAATCTTCCTTAAATATAAATGTGTAAACTATTTTATGTATATTTACACACACAATTTAAATTATATATGCATAGAAATAAATGTTTTAGGAAGAATTAAGTGAAAGCTTTTTAAAAAATAGTTCAATTAATTGGGATAAACACATTGAAAATAAATTCCTTCAAGCATTCATTATCATCATTAATGATTTACATATGGCTTTTTTAAAATAAGAAATTTATATGTTTCAGATGTAAATTCTAGATTGTTACTCATACCAAATGATACTAAAACAATAAAACATTTGCTAAAGCAGAAGATAAGTAAAACATCCTCCAAGGTTGCCATTGGTGTAGCTAATAGCAAAATTGTTAAAGCTGCTAATCCCACTTGGAAATCTGTACAATGTGATCAGCAAATGCATGAAAAATATTAATGGAGTATCTGAGAAGACCAAAGACAATTACAAAACTCAATTTTTAGAATACATTCTAGAGCAAAAATAAGTTTTAAATGCAGAAGATTTTCTGACACAGTAACTAAGTTGATCAGGTTTTCTTGACTGATACTTCTATAAATTTATAAAACTGAAATAAAAAATGGGCAACTGCCAAAAAGGAATGTTTTCTCCTTCTTCCATAAAACAAACATTTTGTAAAATAATTTTTGCTGTAAAAATGATCACTGTTACACCCTCTCCTTAATTCTTCTTCTTTTTTAAAAAATATTTTATTTATTTATTTGACAGAGAGGGAGAGGGAGAGAGAGAGCACAAGCAGGCGGAATGGGAGGGGGTGGAGAAGCTGACTCTGCGCTGGGCAGGGAGCAGGATGTGGGGCTCAATCCCAGGACCCTGAGATCATGACCTGAGCCAAAGGCAGATGCTTAACTGACTTTTCCACCCAGGCACCTGGCCTCTCCTTAATTCTTGATTTATGTTTTTTAAATATATTTTCCATAAATAAAGAATTGGTAAATTATTTGATACTCTTGATTCACTATCAGTAGCAGTCTGGTCAGATGATTAGATAACAGATAAATAATTTTTTAAAACCTTTATAAATAGAATATGAGGCCATGATAATCCTTTAAGTTCAAGGAGATACTCCACATCTAAGATCACTCTTACCTCTAAAGGTCAATTGCTCGGCAGGTTCAGTTTTAGATGGTGAGTGCTCCAAGAGCAGGAACTATGAAACCAGCTAGTCTGTATTTATAGTATAGGAGTACCACTCACTAGTATCTCTAGTAAATTAGGTCAATTTACACCAGTAAACTGTAGTTTTGTCTTTTATTTTTTTAAAAGACTTTTTTTAATTTATTTGACGGGGAGAGAGAGAGAAAGTACAGCAGGGGAACAGCAGAGGCAAAGGGAGAAGTAGGCTTCCTGCTGAGCAGGGAGCCTGATGCATGACTCGATCCCAGGACCCTGGGATCATGACCTGAGCAGAAGGCAGACTCTTAACTGGCTGAGCCACCCAGGTGCCCCTCTTTTATTTTTATTCAAAATTTTTTTTTTAGGATTTACTTATTTGTTTTAGAGAAAGAGAATATGAGCAGGAGGGGCAGGATGAGAGAGAGAGAATCTCAAGCAGACTCTGTGCTGAGCTAAGAGGCCAACATGGGGCTTGATCTCACAACCCTCAGATGATGACCTGAGCCAAAATCAAGAGTGGGTCACTTAACAGACTGTGCCACCTTGGTGCCCCTATTTACTTACTTACTTACTTACTTACTTACTTACTTACTTACTTATTTATTTATTTAAGAGAGAGAGAGCACACATGAGCTTGAGTAGAGAGGGGGAGAGAGAGAATCTTCAAGCAAACTGCCTGCTGAGTGCAGAGCCTGATGGGAAGCTCGATTCCATGACTCATGAGATCATGGCCTGAGCCCAAAGGAAGAGTAGGAGGCTGAGCCGACTGATCCACCCAGGCACCCCTAGTTTTCTCCCTTTAAGTGGAAAGGGTAGCAGCCCCTTCACAGTGTTGTTCCGAGCACTCCATGAGATAATTCATGCCTAGTGCAATGTCTGGGACACAGCAGGCATGCCAAAAATTACCAGTTGATGGGATCCCTGGGTGGCTCAGCGGTTGAGCACCTGCCTTTGGTCCAGGGCGTGATCCTGGAGTCCTGGGATCAAGTCCCACATCGGGCTCCCTTCATGGAGCCTGCTTCTCCCTCTGCCTGTGTCTCTGCCTCTCTTTCTGGGTCTCTCATGAATAAAATCTTTAAAAAAAAAATACCAGTTGCAATAATGTTGTTACTGAAGATGGTGCAAATGATGATACTTATGCTATCAGGGTTTTAAACTTCCTCCTGAGAGTTTTAGTTTTATCTGGGACTAGACGGTAAGCACCCTTCCCACCCTCGTTCATGTTCTCCTTGAGACCTCAATATCTACACAGAAATAAAGTGTTAGAATTACACTCTCCTATTCCTGACACCTTCCCATCTCAGTAGTTCTAAGGAAGTATGTAGTTATATCTCAAATGTGAAATTGTAGTCAATACAATTATAAAGTCAAGTTTGGAAGTTCAGGAACACAAGACCCATACTAGGAAAAACAAAGAGAATTAGCAATCTATAAAAATGACAAAAAGCTAGAAATATGTGGTGGATTAGGATTAGGTGGGGAGCCACTGTGATGCTAATTAGAACTGTAAACTCCTCCCAAAGAGCCGGGCAGGAAGACTTTAGGCTGAGGCAGGCTGAGACCATTTTGACCTCTCACCCTGTCTCCCCTGACCAAGATAGAAGAACATTTTTTTAAGGGAGAGCAAAACCATATCCTTTTTCTTTCGAGCCAATGCACCTTGAAAGCTGTTCCTGGGGTAAGTCTTCTCATGTCCAACTCATCCTAGACTTAAGATAAATGACCACCACCGCCATGGAAAGGACAGTTAGTAAGGTAGCGTGTATTTCCTTATTATTTAAACACTTGAACTGAGGTCATGGGGAATATCAATGGGCCAAGCATCAAGAATGGCAGAGTGCTTTAGGGTATTAGTGGAATATTTTCTTGAAGACATAAACTTGTATTTCTACACACTAGAAACTGCTTCTCCAAGGAGAAATTTTGCTGCCTTTAGTCTTGAGATTCATGTGCCTTGTCCCTTTCCCCCTTCCAGATCCCTCTCTCATGTTTTCACCAGAGTAACAGATCTAGGAACTACTAACTATAGTGAAGAATGTAAGCATCTGGCACGTAGAAAATTAAACTATTGATGTTTGTTGTATATACAGGGAATCGTTCACTGGAAGCTTTAAATTGTTAGATTTGTGTTTTTCAAAGGAAGTCATTGTAGGAAGAAACAAAAGTCGGGTGACTGGCTCTTTGCCATATCTCTAAGCAAGGTTAACTGTTCACTTACGGTCTTTGGAGTCAATAGAGTGGTCCACTCTATTGTGAAGAGGAAAAAGGCAGGGAGATGACACCTTTGATGTGATCCTCTCAAGATTTCTTTCAATTCTGAGCATCTAGATTCTAGGATGATGTAGAATGTTGGATATATGACAAAACTATCGGGCATCATTATATAAAGTAATGTGCAAAAATGTGAAGGTGTGTGTGTGTGTGTGTGTGTGTGTGTGTGTGTACTTTGCTGTGGCAGGGAGGAATATTTCTTTTACCCTATTAGGTTCTGGGGCTGGCCTAAGAATCGAATCGACATAAAACAGATTAACGGGAGAATAACATACAAATTTTCTTTTTCTTTTTCTTTTTTTTTTTTTTTTTTACAAATGCATGAGAGTCCTCAGATAGAAAATGAAGACCTGAAGAAGCCATCAGGCCCAAAAGCTTATGGAAGTTTTTACACAGATCATAAATTGTGAGGATATGATAAGACACAAAGGAGTGTGGGCTGGGGCCGTGGGTTGCGGGGCAGTGATGAGGAATTATAGGAGAAGGGAGACTAAGGGAAGACAAGAGTTACTTTAGTAGGGGGGTACGCAGGTCCATCCCACAGTGACATCTCTAAGGACAAGATTGTTCCCTTCCTCGTAGACGGAGGGCGCTTTTCTCCTTGAAAATGTAATACCTGCTTTTAGGTGGGAAATGGGGGACCAATAGCTCTTCATACACCTTCAGTTCAAAATCATCAATATGCCAAAGGGGAATATTTTGGGGTGGCATGTCTTTAATCCCCTCACCTAATAAACTTTTTTCAGATTAGAAAAAAAGGCAACTCAACAAGAAAAATCTTTTTAATTCCTACTGTGAACTAATCTTGCAGCCACAGATAGTGGTACATGGGTCTGTGGATTGTTCGTAACGTCTCGGTAATTTGCAGAGTAAACACACTGGAGTCCTTCAGTTAACAGCAGATAAATAATCTGAGGCTTGTGTGTAATTTAGTCAGAAAATAAGCAATTTGATCAGCAAAGATTTTCAGGCCGATCAGAGAATTGAACTAGTAAATTGTTAAATCAGTTAGATACGTAACATTGTAATGGAAGAGATACGTTGCTAGCACGACCTTATCTCCTAGAATTGATCATTAATTCCAAGATACTTGAATGATGTGATGAGGGAATATATTCAGAAAAATCAAAGGACAAACAACGCTAAAAACAGTTCCTATGCTAAACCAGTCAAATTAGAAGGACTGATTCGAATTGCAAAACACTGTTCGGAAATGATGAAATGGAATAGTAAATGAATGTGAATGGAAGTTAGGAAGGACAATAAACAATGAAAATAAGTGCAGATAAATTTCCATATTATGTAAATGGGCACCTTAAGACATCTTTTTAAAAAGACTTTATTTATTTATTTATTTATTTATTTATTTGAGACAGAGAGAGAGCGCCCGGGCGCAGCACAAGTTGGGGGGGTGGTGGAGGCAGAGGGAGAGGGAGAAGCAGGCCTTCCACTGAGAGGGAGCCTGACACAGGGCTCAGTCCCAGGACCTTGGGTCATGACCTGAGCCAAAGGCAGACACTTAACCCACCGAGTCACCCTTGTGCCCCCTGGACCTTAAGACATTTAAAAGACATTTTTATAATGCTGACCACGTTGGAAAAGTGGAAGTAGAAGAACCAAAGAAAAGTTGCATCTTATCATACATGTCGTATAATGCAAAGACTAAGATAAGGTGGTTAGACGGTGGATTCTGGGGACCTGATGCTGAACCTAGATGATGCGGAACGACTTTGCAAATCCTGCCTTGTGTTACCTAATCTCTGTTGGAATTGCTTTGTGCTCTTAACCTTTTTGAACGTGTTGCACCTTTAGATTAGCCGTGTGGAGGGTACAATTTTAAAGATAAAAGGAAATCTCTCACAGGCCCAGACAGATGAGTAGGCATTTCAGGTCAATGCCAACTTGGAAGCTTACGAGGGGGTGTCCACTCCCTGGGATAGAAGCTCAGACTCCGGGCTATTGGAAGGCCTGATGTGTGAATTAACTCTGTTGGTACAAACCGTCTTCCAACTTGAAATTCTCTCAGTTCCCCGCTGTAGGAGGCCCAAGCCAAGTTTAGATTTCTGAACGCTTGTCTCTTAGGAAGTATTATGATTTAGAAGATTAAAACCTTAAGGAGAAACAGTGTTCAGGAAATAGAGGTCAGGAGTAGCCACGTAGAAGGTTTACGACTGCTTTGCCTCTCACTAAAACAGAGCGACGTCGTGAGCACACTAAATAAACCTACTATCTCTGACACATCAGCAATAAAGGGTGTTCATAGGATTAATTTTTTTTATTGTACCTTGCTGTGTGCTCAAAACTCTTCAAGGTCTCAACTCTGCAGAGCTTCAGTGAGATTGTCTTTCTTGTTCCAGGTAACGTGAATCTTGAGTTTTATTTTTCTTCTATTGGCATGAGTGGTAGCAGTTTGTTTCTTTGATTCAGGATCCCAATCCTCAAGCTTTTTAACATACGATAATTTTAATAATTAATACAAATTTTTAAAAAGATTTTATTTATTTATTCATGAGAGACAGAGAGAGGCAGAGACACAGGCAGAGGGAGAAGCAGGCTCCATGCAGGGAGCCTGATGGGGACTCGATCCCGGGACTCCAGGATCACGCCCTGAGCCAAAGGCAGGCGCTAAACTGCTGAGCCACCCAGGGATCCCCTAATTAATACAAATTTAAGTTCTGAATTATCTTTCTGTAACCTGCTCCAATAGCCAAGTAGATGTATCTTCATTTTCTCTAAAACCTGACCAAGTCTTAAACTCTTTTACTGATAACTTCACCCTGAAGCTCAGGCCCTGAGATTTGCACTCAAGTCCCAATTACCCTTTTCTGAAGGTGCCATCCCAATGCACCTCAGGGCCTGGAATTTCTTCTTCCTCTTAAACTTCCTTTCTTTTTCCTAATGTGCTGTCCTCTTCAAGTGGGGTTTCTATTCCCAACGCCCATGTCCCTCTTTCTTAATCACCACAAGCAGAAGTACTGGTCAGTTCTCAAAGGCCAACACCGAAATGTTGATAGTTTGCTAAATGCTATCCACAAATAAAGCTGTGTGTGTAATAGATTTTCTCTTAAGGGTCCTACGGGTAGGAGAAGCATTACCCTACTATTAGTAAATAGCCCATTGTTGGCTGTGAAACCCAAATAATTGAGGTTTCAAGGACTGAAGGGCAGGTGTGTAACAGGTAAACCACAGACACGGCCCTCCCTGTATGCAGGGCCCCAGGAAAACAACGGGGAGGAATATTCAAGACACTTGTCAGCAGGGCCCTGATTACAGCTGCAATACTTCAGCGGGCCAAGCTGTGTTTTGCACTGTTTGAATCCCTAAATTTTAAACATTTCTATAGAACTCTAAAATAAACTATCTGAAGTCTGCCCAGAGCTTATTGTATTTAGCACGCGATTCTAAAAGCCTTCCAAAAGAGCCACCTTAGCAGTTCATTCCTTTTTACTTATAATAATAAGTTAAGTCTGTACCCTGGCCCAGAGATGAACTATTTATGGCTTTCCATCTTTTTGGCCCAATGCCCTGACAGCTTAGTGACCAGACATTTCTAGATATGCTAACTGAAGATTTGGACCATGGGGGAGTCAACTTTGCTCTTGACTGGAGATCTAGTTTGTGTTATGAATAAAACAAAACCCTTCTCCCCACCTCCCCCCAGCTGCTGTACCTAGTCAGATTCCAAACTCTTCTCAAGGTAAAACAGCAGCCTCCCAAAGTGAGTCCTTCACTGCATTTGTAAAGCTGTGACGGTGGGACACCCAATATTGTAAGACATAGCTTGAGATTTGTAACCATACTCTTGATATTTAAAAAAAAGGGGGGGGTACAAAAAAATGGAAAAGCTGAACAAAAAATAGGCTGCAAAGCAAAATCTGACTCCAGAATTTTGGCAAGTTTTCTTTTTTTGACTGCAATCATTTCAAGGAGAGGGTAGCCTCTTCCTCCAATCTCATCTTTGCAAAGAAGCACATCAAAGCCGAAGAAGGAGTCCTGATCTTTCCCCTGCTGGGACCCGAAGGGCAAGATGGGGCTGTGTGTGTAACACAGCCATGGAAATAGGATGAAACTCGTAGCTGTTTTCCTGAAGCTTATCCCAGAGTTGTCATGGTAACTCCCGGGGGTGGGGGGCGTGTAGACTGTTGTAGCTTCAGGGTATAATTTTGGGCTACATTCTTAAAAGAGGGCATCAAGTGCTTGCATTAAGAGTTACAGAAGAATCTTTTGGAAGTGGATTAGACTGAATTAAGATTTTGGTTTGGACTTTTGAGAGAGTGGGTGTCTTGGGAGAAGACAATAGAAGAAATATGTCGATTGGAAAGTCTTGCTAAATCAAGGGGTGGGTGGCGGTTGGAGCTCAGAGAAGCAGAGATTCATACCAGATAGCAAAACTAAAAGAAAGAATCTGAACGTAAAAAACAATTGGAGCCATTTGCTAATCTAAGTATGCACATTCGGCTCAGAATTGGAGCTTTTTTTATTTTTATTTTTATTTTATTTTATTTTTTTAGAATTGGAGCTTTAAGAGAAATTGCCCTGTGCTATCAGCTTCTCTGTTGTTCTATTGGTATTACATATGGAAGCCTCCATGGCAATGGATTGGATCCTGCTGGTTTCCTATATTTTCATTCTGAAATGATTTCTCCTCTGTGTTAACAGCCTGTATGAGCTTTTCTCTTCTTACAGAAAAGCTTAAATGAAATAAAGTCTCATTGCAGCCGTTTATTTATATATATTTTTAGAGATTTATTTATTGGGGCACCTGGGTGGCTCAGTCAGTTGAGTGCATGACTCTTGGTTTCCTTTCAGGTCGTGATCTCAGGGTCTGGGATCCAGCCCCACGGCAGGCCCTGTGCTCAGTGAGGAATCTCCTGGAGCTTATCTCCCTCTCCCTCCTCTCCTCCCCCTGCTTGCACATGCCCACGCGCTCTCTCTCAAGTAAATATGATTTAAATTTTTATCTAATTTTTCCTTTGTGGCAGTCCCTAAGCCTGCCTCTCTGGTTTTTCAGATTCAAGTACCATATCCTTGAAGGAACAGGCTTCTGTACAAACAAGGTACTCCTTTCCGGAGCTTTAGCTTCACTAGAAAATTTTGGTGAAAAGAAATTATGGAAGAGACTGCCAAACTCAAAACAACATTTGAGACAAAACAGAACTAGGAAGACCTACCCTGTTTGGGGCAGGACAGCTTCAAGCCACCTGTGCCCAACCTGCCCACCCTCCATGATTTTCACTATTAATACTTGGGGGAAAACAGAGAAGCCATGATTGCAGCAGTTTCCTGGGGATTCCTGACGATGAATCCAAACCGTGCAACGTGCAAGTACCCCCAAATTACTATTGAATTACTTACACCTGGTTCAGGGCATGGTGACTTGTCTTTTTACAGCAATCTCAAGGCCCACTGTGGGCCAGTGTGATTCCAAGTCAGAGGTCAACACTCGATTCTCCATATGCCAAGTCAGAGCCACCACCTGTTTTTCTTTGCTTTTCTTAAATATTTTATTTCTTTATTCATGAGCAACACAGAGACAGAGGCAGAGACACAGGCAGAGAAGCAGACTCCATACAGGGAGCCGATGTGGGACTCGATCCCAGGACTCCAAGGTCATGACCTGAGCCGAAGGCAGACCCTCAACCCCTGAGCCACCCATAGGTCCTCCACCACCAGTATTTTTTACAGCCTTCACGATAAAAATGATCTTTACATTTTTCTATGATTGAAAAAGATCAAAAGAAGAATATTCATGACATGAAAATTATATGAAATTCAATTTCAGCTGCAAATAAAGTTTTATTGGGACATAGGCCAGAAACACATTCGTTTCTGCATTGTTAGGGGCCGCCTTCTTGCCATTAAGAGCAGAGTTAAGTAGTTTCCACAGAGACCATATGGCCTGAAATATTTACTCCTTGGCTCTTTACAGAAAATTGTAGCCATGCTCCCCACTATGGGATAACCCACAGCCTGGGTTATCTAAATTTAAGACATCAATCAAATTATTTTAATACTCCATTAACAAGAGTGTTCTAATAAGAGTTCTATTGTTCTGCTATCAGTGCATAAAAATACAGAGATTAGATTTCTTAATGTTAAGACTAACAAAAAGACAAGATACACAAAGAAAAGCAAGGGTTGTTGTGATACTTCTAAGTATCTCTTCCAAAGAAAATGGAAGACTTTTCAATGATACTCACTGTTAGGTTTCCTTTTACATATCAGAAATCAAAATGCCCTGGTTTCAACCCCATGGTGACTGGACACTCCCACTTGATCAGCAATTTTCTTACAGAGAAGTTAATGATCAGTGTGTGCAAGTTCAGATTCTGACCTTATTTGTCAAACTGTCTGTGGTTCAATGTGCTGGGAAAACCGGCAAAAGGAAGGAAGCGTTCAGATATGTGTCTTCTGAAGCGTCATTCATCTTGAATTAATGAAGAACCCAGAACAGTTTTCTGGGCTTGCTTTATATTTATTTATTTATTTATTTATTTATTTATTTATTTATTTAGTTTGTTTATTTATTTATTTATTTATTTATTTATTTATTTATTTATTTATTTATTTCTGGGCTTGCTTTAAACAGAGGAAAGGTGTCTTTTTGAATTAGAAGTTGTGATTCTAATTTAGCCAAGTCTCTCACCTCCCTATTTAAGTCTGGAGAGTGTGGTATTTTTTCCTTGGGTCTTAACCAATCTTTTTAAAAAATCAGAACAATGGGATTTACAATTGTACCTTTGCCTTATCAGAGTCCTTCTCCACTTTTCTACTGATGTACCTACTGGGTGATGTTCACATGGGGTGTGCCCAAGGTTGTACATAATCCCAGAATCCACTGACGACAATGCAACCACACTCAGGCTCGTAGGATGGGAGTAAATACAAGAAAACCATAAATCCGGGCAGTCCTGGTGGCTCAGCGGTTTAGTGCCGCCTTCAGCCTAAGGTGTGATCCTGGAGACTCGGGATTGAGTCCCACATGGGGCTCCCTGCATGGAGCCTGCTTCTCCCTCTGCCTGTGTCTCTGCCTCTCTCTCTCTCTGTATGTCTCATGAACAAATAAATAAAATTTAAAAAAATAAAGAAAACCATAAATCCAGTCCTATGAGTATTTTAAGTCAACTCCAGTACATTTATGCCAGTTTTAGGACTTGTGAACAAGTTGGTTGAAACACATCTCACACACAACTAGTCACAAGACCTCAGTTGAACAAGAGCTGTGGCCTGAGAACACATTTAATTCGGGTTACATAGCCAAAACATTGGCTGCGCTGGCCCCTTGGCCTCCAGAGAGCATTCTCTGGGAGGCAGCAGCCGGAGTGGCAGCGAACTTGACTGTCATGGTACTTCTGTCGGGAGAGGCTCCTGGAGATTGAACATTAATAGCCTCTTGCAGCCTCACATTTGACTCCACTTCTGGGACACTTTGCCCCTTTGGATCCCATTGCCCATCAGTGCAGTGAGCTGTTCAGTCCCACTGGACGTGGGTACAGGTAAGAGATCACGCCTCCTCTGTATGTCATTTCCCATAAGCTGCCAAGGTGTTCTCAGAAACCTCAGAAACAGCTGGTGTTTTGTGGCATCAGAATTACTTATTTCTGTACATGCCCCGCAGTATTTTCAAGAATGTGCTCATTTTCACTGGACGTGCATGGCTCTCTTCAAGGTCACACCTTCTCAGAATCGTTTCCCTCACGTATTTAGGACAGCAGGTATTTCACGAATAAGCATTCATCAAAATCATTCAGTTGGAGTTTGATATAGAGTGCCTCCTTTTAACCAGTCTAAAAAATGGAGGGAAAAGTTCTGGTCAGTGGATCTAGGTCGAGAACATACCTACATCGCGGGGCACCTGGATGGCACAGTCGGTTAGGCAGCCCACTCTTGGTTTTGGCTCAGGTCATGATCTCAGGGGCCTGGGATCCAGCCCTCGCTGGGCTCTGTTCTTAGCCGGGAGTCTGCTTGAAATTCTCCCTGCATTCCCACAACTTGCACTCTCTCTCTCTCTCTCTCTCTAGTAAATAAATAAATCTTTTTTTTTTTTTTAAAGAATACCTACATTTAAGGAGAAAATGAAATTTTCTAAGTCAACAGCACACTTTTAGACTTCTTCTCACTTATAATAACCGTAGTCTCATCAGACCTGAGCACAGGGCCCATCTGTTGGGTAGGCTGAGGAGTGTCAAATCGTGGTAATGACGTCAGGCAGGTTAGGATAGCTGCTGTGACTCTCCAGGGAACGTTCATTCCCCAGGGAGTTTGTAGGCTCAACTGCCAGAAAGGGGAACACAGTCCTAGTCCTGAAGTCAAAGCAAAACTCCCCTTGAATGTGAATTTGGTGGCTGTGTGTTCTGCACAAGCAAGACGTGTGCTCTGAATGCAAGGTTTGTTGCAAAAACCGAAATTTAATTGGTATCAATGATGTCTAGATAACACATTTCCCGTAATATAGAACTTACTTTCTGGAAGTGGCCTATGCTGCTTGGCGTTCACAAGACTGACACTAAGGCTGCCCACAGGGTCTTAGCCATCTGATTGGATTTTTCTATTCTGTTTCTTGATCAAGACATCAAGCTTTGTGTTTTTTGCTATAAACAGATCTTCCATCATGACTTTTTTTTTAAGATCTTATTTATTTATTCATTTATTTGAGAGAGAGAGAGAGAGCACAAGCAAGGAGAGGGGCAGCCGGAGAGAGAAAAGCAGACTCCTGGCTGAGCAGGGAGCCTGAAGAACTCAGGGAAGCAACATGGGGCCCCATCCCAGGACCCTAAGACCATGACCCCAGCCAAAGTCAGCCCCTCAACCCACTGAGCCACCCGGGCACCTCGCATCTTGATTTTGAACAACATTCCTTCTCTTGGTTTCCTTTTCTTTCTTTCTTTCTTTCCTTCTTTCTTCCTTTCTTTCTTTCTTTCTTTCTTTCTTCTCTCTCTCTCTCTCTTTTTTTTTTTTTTGGTTTATTTTTTCTTAGTGTCTTAAATGCTTTATGCCAGTCATTTTTTTTTTTTTTCATTTTTCACTTTTAAATTTTTGGTTGCTTTTCCCACTTTATTTTCTTTAGTAATTGTATACCTTCAATTTATAATGTGAATACGCTCATGTTTGCAAACATTCTTTTTCCAAAGAAGTGATAGGATTTGATGGATTTCCTTGGCATGTCAGAAACTGACTTAGCAACATGTTTCTTTAAAAATCTACCTTTGATTACAGTGGATTTTTTCATGTCATACATATAGTTTCTACTTTTTTCAGCTTTATTTATCATCTACATAGAATAAAATTTAATAATTTTGAGTACATATTCAGAAGAGTTTTGACAAATGTGCAATCCCCATAACCACTACCAAAATCAACATACAGAACACCCATAAGGACTCCCTGCCCCTCTGCTATTAATCGTCTCGGCCTCCCGCCCCCCATGCCCTCAGTCGCTGAAAGGCCTACTCATCTTTCTCTCACTGGGCCTACCTTTTTAAAATTTCATATAAATGAAGTCATCTTGTGTGCATTCTTTTGTCTTTGGCTGCTTCCACTCAGCAAAATGCTTTTGAGATTTGTCTGTGGCCAGTGGCTTGTTTCTTTTCACTGTTACATGTATTTGTAGTTTATTCCTTGTTGTGAAATAGTTTTCCATGGAACAAGTCTACCACAAGTTGTTGATCAGTTTACTAACTGATGGACATTTGGGTTGCTTTCATTTGTTGACTATTACAAACAAGCTCCTATGAACATATCACTCAAGCCTTTGTACGAATATACATTTTTGTTTTCTTGGGTAGATAACCAGGAGAGGGATTGCTGAATCATACGATAAATGTATATTCAATTTTTCAAAGGAACTGCAAAGAGTTTTTCAAAGTGGCTCGACCACTTTGCATTCCCACTAGCAGCGTATAAGCATTTCGATTGTTTTACATAATCACCAAAACTTGATACTGTGTTATCAATATTTTAAATTTTAGTTCCTGTAGTGGTGATTGATGTGACTTTAATTTGTATTAGCCTCATGAATAATGTTTATTTTATCTAAAAAGACTGTTGGTTTTATTCATTTTTCTTTTCCTGTTGTCCATTTTCTGATTTCTATTCTTTTTTCTGTTTTACCTTGGTTTACTTTGATCTTATTCTTAACTGTTTTATTTTAACGGAGAATGAAGGCATCAATCCTTAATGTGATTGCTTAATGTGAAAGCTCTTAGGTCATTCATTTTATTTATGTATCTACTTTTTTAAGTGATCTCTATGTCCAATGTGGGGCTCAAACTCATGACCTGGTGATCAAGAGTCATATGTTCTAACAAGAGCCAGTCCTCTTTCATCGTAAATCTTTCTTCTCTTGTAATATAAGCATTTAGTATTATAAATTTCTCATCAAACTCTAATTTAGCTGCATTACATACAATTGCTATGTTGTGGGATTTTTGTTTTTGCATTTGTTTTAGATTTTATTTACTTATTTGAGAGAGAAAGCACGAGTTTGGGGAGGGGGCAGAGGGAGAGAGAGAAGCACGCTCCCTGCTGAACAGGCAATGCTATGGGGATGTGCGGCTCCATCCCAGGGCCCTGGGATCATGATCTAAGCCAAAGGCAAACACTCAACCCACTGAGACACTCATGCACCCCAACTATGTTGGGTTTTTACTTTTATTGATTTCAACATATTTTCTTTTTACCTTGGGTTATTTGGAAGTATGTTGTTTAATCTAACTGCTTGAGAATTATCTACATATCTAGAAAACTACTGCTTTCTTGTATCCTTGCTTTTTGGCCAGACACCGTTTTGTTTTTGTTTTTCTTTTTAAATTTTCAGTACTATTAAATTTATTGAGATTTATTTTAAACCTAAAATCTGATGTATCTTGAATGTTTCATGTACAGTGGAAAAAAAAATGTGAATTCTGCTGCTGTTTCTGGATGGACCACTCTGTTTATGTCAATTAGGTCAAGTTGACTAACGATTCTGGTAGTTTCTGTTTACTACTGCAACCCAAGTATGGTCAGTTGTCTATAAATATTTTTTGCGTGAATGAAGGAATACATGATCTGTATTGTAACTATGTTGTTTTTAATCCCCCACTCGGAGTTCTAAAGTGGCCTGGCTGAGGAATAATCTCAAAGCTGATCAGTGCATCTATCTCCCTAGCATCCAGACTGTCACATCTGAGCAGTAGGTTGAAAGGCCACTGGGCCTCCATGGCCTCCCTTTACGTCAGTTCTAGACCTATTACTGCAAAGTTTGCTGTGTACACAGTTTTCCTGGTTACCTAAACTTCAAGAGATTGTCGATCATTTCTTTGTACATGAAACCTACCTTTCATTATTGTTCTGAAGGAAAACATCCAGAAGAAAAGAACTTACATCTATGTAAAGAGAGTCGGTGCAAATCTGATTTTCGAGGCAGGCAGCTGAGGACGGGCGAGGGAGAGGGCCAAAGGGAAGGGAGAGATCGCAGCAGTGAAATTTTTATGACCTAAGTGCATTCTTTAGTGATTACAATTTTTTAATGTACTCTCTCTTTACAGAGTGTTTGTTTCTTTGCATGAATCTTTTAAAAGAGATGTCACTCGTGTTCGTGGCCCAGGAATAAAAATGGCAGTCCCTGAAATCAAGGTTATCAGTCTTTTTAGAATAACCTCACAATCCCCACCACCACCAAAAGTTGTATTCCATGCTTCTTTCTTTTTTTTTTTCCATGCTTATTTCTTTTAAAACTTCAGGCAAATAAACATTAATTTTATTTTGAGACTTTTACAACACCCCTTGAAATTAATATGTATACACTGCCTGCTAAAAAAACAAAAAAACAAAACAAAACAAAACAAAACAAAACAAAAAACAGGATTTCAGGATTGGGATTGAATTGTTTGGTAACTGTGACACCTATTAGCTAGAGTTGTAATTTGTATAGCCTCCAACAGTGGTGAGAGCATGCTATTTTCCTAAATTAATGCATTGGAGTCCACATAAAATTTGTGTGCTATTAATGTCCAGCTCTGCTTCCTGTCATTTCAGTCCTTTTTCTTCTTTTTCTTTAATTCCCTCCAAGGAAACCTTGATGGAAATCAAGTCTGGCCAGTTTTGTTAGTTCTTGCCTCAAGTATAAGTGCTATCTTTAAAATCAGAGCTCTGCTTGCTAGTCTGAAGTGCTTCTAATTAGGCCAAAACATGTCTTAGCCTGAGAAATTTCTCTGCATAATTTTAAGTTTTAATATGTAAGAAAGCTGGCCAAAAGAATATTATATGTGGATTTTTGGGGGTTAAACCTATTGAAACCAATTTAACACAATTTGCTATAAAAACTTCCCTCTAGCCTCTGAAATATTTTAATTAGATACTGCTCGGAGTATGCAAACATTAACTTGACATATTCTTGTCTTTAGCTCATGGTCTCCTACATTTTCCCTCTGACTATTTTTTTTCTTGTGTTACTCCCACAAAGGGATTCTTTGTGGCTTATTTTTAGATAATCAGGAAGGATGATGCTACTCTGGTATGAAGGAGAATCATTCTGAATCCAACGAGAACAGCTTAGTTTTGAGAGCCTGAGAAGGAGGCCTTTAGTCACAGCTCTGGGGACCATCCCTGACTGCACTGTGGGAGCAGTTACTGGATGAAGTGGCACGTGCAAGGCCTTAGTCTGAGCCACTGTTCCCCTGGTGTGCAGGGTAAGGGGTGGAGGGAGAGGGAGAGGGAGAGAATCCCCAGTAGACTCCCCACTGAGCACGGCGCCCTATGCGGGGCTCCATCTCCCGACCCTGAGATCATAACCTGAGCCAAAATCAAGAGTCAGATACTTAGTCAACTGCGCCACCCAGGCAGCCCCAAGCCATGACCCTCCTGATGCCAAGAGGAAGAAACACACACTTCCCCTGAAAGGTGGTTATAAATCCTGGTACAGGGCTACAGGAATATGAATCCTCTCTGTCCCTATACCTTGGGATTAAGTTGGGTTGTTCCTAGATCGAACCTTGAGTCCCCAGTGCCAGCCTGCTTTGGAAAAACCATTCACTGTATTATAAGCGTGCTTCTGAGGTTGCATCGGGCCCTTAGCTGGTTGTAGGGTAGAAAAGGACCCCGTCCTCAGAGGCAGTGAGTGCAGCCCTGTGCTGGGACACTCTGCTTGCCCAGTGGTGCATGTAGTACAGCCTGCAGAAGTGTGTATGTGGCTGCCCAGCTGCTACATCTATGACTTGCCCCTAGGATCACTCTTGGCAGGAAATAGTCTGTCCTGAATGTTTGGATGGTGATAGCTAGAACGACCCGGGGGTTACAAGACCAGTAAGCCTGGTAATTGTCACAAGTGCTGCAGAAAAAGGCCATAAGGTGTGGACAGAAACCATGGCTGCTGTTTCTTTTTTTTTTTTTCCCCTTTTAATATTTTTTATCTATTTATTCATGAGAGACACAGAGAGAGAGGCAGAGACACAGACAGAGGGAGAAACAAGCTCCATGCAGGGAGCCTGACGTGGGACTCGATTCCAGGACCCCGGGGTCACAGCCTGGGCCGAAGGCAGATGCTCAACCACTGAGCCCCCCGGGTGCCCCATGTCTGCTGTTTCTTCTTTTTTTTTTTTTGTCTGCTGTTTCTTATGTTTGGTCTCTTCGCTTCTATTTCCCTTCCCCGGGAAGGGCTTCCCTTGTCAATCCATTGAGAATGGAGTCCCATTTTTTTCTTCTTACAAGTGACATGTATTGTATTTGTGTGTTTATTTTGTTTATTGCCTACCTTTTCAGCTATGCTTGTGAGGTGTTCACCAACACACCCGCATCACGTAGCTACTACTTGACACAGAGTTGGCATTTAGTAAACATTCCAGGGAAGGAATGTCTTTAGCAACCTCCGACAGCAGCAAGGGGATGAGAGGTAGGAAGGCCATCCAAGATAACAAGAAGAGAGGGTGGACAGCAGCCCTTGATCGGAGGGACACAATCAATATGATTTTCCATACTGCAGGGGCTTTCCTCGACTCTCACCCTTTAACAGATAAGAGAAGTTGGACACTTGATGACTCATTGTTTGTAGCTAACATTCACTGAGAAGGTCAGTGCCAGGCACTGTGCGTAGTGTTTTGTTTACACACAGTAGGTCATCCAACCTGAACAACAAGTACTCTGTGAAGTCAGTGTAATTATTATTCCAGTTCACAAATACGAAAGAGGAGACTTATGTATGGGGGTGATGATATTAGTTATACAACATGATAAATGACAAAGTCAGGACTTGAACTCAGGTCGGTTTGATCCCAACTATCCAACTCTCAAACATTATTTTTCCCCACTCTTATTTTTTTTAAAGGTTTTATTTATTTATTCATGAGAGACATGGAGAGAGAGGCAGAGACACAGGCAGAGGGAGAAACAGGCTCCACGCAGGGAGCCCTATGTGGGACTTGATCCCAGGACCCTGGATCACGCCCTGAGCCAAAGGCAGATGCTCAACCGCTGAGCCACCCAGGCATATTTTTCCCCACTCTTAAACATTATTAAACAGATAATTTTATCTTGATAATTTTATCTTTATTAAATTAAATTAATAAATAAATCTTTATTAATTAAAAAGATAATTTTATCTTTATCTTGAACATGGTGGGGCCCAAAGAGGTGCAAAGTGTGCGCACCTATCACATACTCCCCTAACCTTGGTCTCTTGGTCCAACCTACACTTGGTCTATCAGACGGTGGAGGATTTCCAATTTTTTTTTTTTAAAGATTTTATTTATTTATTCATGATAGTCACAGAGAGAGAGAGAGAGAGGCAGAGACACAGGCAGAGAGAGAAGCGGGCTCCATGCAGGGAGCCCGATGTGGGATTCGATCCCGGGTCTCCAGGATCGCGCCCTGGGCCAAAGGCAGGCGCCAAACCGCTGCGCCACCCAGGGATCCCAGGATTTCCAATTTTGCCTGTGTCCTAATCTAGTAAATCACCATCTCCGTATTCCATTATTTCATTTTGTTTCCTTGGGGCTTACTCTTCACACTGTGGGCAGACAGCTATTTACCTCATGGTTTCCACATCCTTGGTTGGATCTAGGCTGTTTCTCACCCTCAGCAAGGGAAGAGGGGGCTTGTCATCTAGCTCAACAGCAAAAATGCTGTCTCTGGTGGGATTTCTTTTCCTCAAGGTTTTAATGATGCCTTAAAACGGCAATCTTGTGAGCCTTTTTTTTTTTTTTTTTTTTTTAGTTTTCCTGTTTGTTTTTTTTTTCTTAAAGATTATATTTATTTATTTGAGAGAGAGAAAGAGCATGCACATGCAGGCAGGGGGTGGAAGGAGCAGAGGGACAGGGAGAAGCAGACTCCCCACCTGAGCATGAGCCCCAGGCAGGGCTCGATCCCAGGACCCTAAAATCATGACCTGAGTGAAAAGCAGATGCTTAACCACTTAACTGACTGAGCCACCCAGGCACCTCACCTTCCTCAGTTTGGAGACTGCTGTCATTGGTGTCCCAGAGCCCTGGCAGCTTGGGAATGTCAGCCACTCCCAGAAAAAAAGCATAGGCAACTGCTCCTTGAAACTAATATCAGAATTTTTTTTTAAGTGTCTATTAAAGTTTCTCACCAAAAAAAATAAAAAAATAAAAAATAAATAAAGTTTCTCACCCCAGGTGATCAAAAACATTTTCAAGACCAATTTTATAGTATCTATACTACAGATTGCCTTGCCGGGTTAAAAATTACGATAATTATTTAAGATATATGTAGTATTTCAATGCACGCAAATTGCAGTATAACTTCCAATTCATCATATAAACACATGTGTTCAAAGCCTAGGTGAAAGGGAAGAAATAAAGATGCACGAGTTGACTCCAAGAGGTTAAAAATATAATTGTAATTATTTAGCAAGACAGATACGGTGGGATATCTTGGTCTTTTTATAAAATCCTAAAACCCCTACATAAACCAGCCTAACAACAACCTGCTACCAGCGACAGGTGCCTTCCCTTCCTTGTCTCTGCTGCTGAGAGGGAGGGAGCTCACAGCTCGCATCTGCAAGAACAGGGCGGGACGTGCAGAGGAACACTGCACAGTTATTAGTTTCCCTCCTCTGTCCCTCCCTCTCCTGACCCAGCTCAATTTTGCAGAAGAAAAAAAATTGAGGCAAGTTAATCTGTGGCTTTTCCAGATCTAAATGTGGGGTAACACAGAGACCTACAATCCAGCGATGCTCTAAATATTTTGTGATCCTGTCCACTGCGTCCGTATGGCTGAAGACAGGCTCAAGGTTAAGCTGCATTTTATTTTGCGAACTTGTGAAAGTTGCACAAAACACATTCGTGTATTTTAATTATCCTTGATTATTATCCATGCTAGGTGGAAAGTATTTAAAAATCACAAAAACATTTCTGCCTGCATCTTGAGGCTTATACCACCAAACATTAAGAATGGTTCATCCATCATGAGCTTGTTCAGGGAAAAAAAAAAAAAAAAAAGTATTAAAATGTTTTGTGCTGCAGTTTAAAAGTCCATCATGTCACCCTTCTTATAGTGTGTTTGGTCTTTATACCTTCATAGTGGGCAGTACAGATAAAAGTGTCACTTGAGATCAAATTCTTCTACTACCTACCAGAAACAGGGAGTCTGAGCAAGGCTAAGCAGTTTATTTCAATCCAGCAAACATTTATCAAAAGCCTAAGACCCACCTAGGTCCTAAAGGCAGAGAGTACAAAAAGTAGCAGAATCTTTTTTTTTTTTCCTATTTTTTAAAACATTTTATTTTTTTTTTAAATATTTTATTTATTTATTCAGGGGCAGATGCCCAACCACTGAACCGCCCAGACGTCCCAACATTTTATTATATTTAATTGAGAGCACGATCACGAGCAGCGGGGAAGGGCAGAGGGCAGGGTGAGGAGCGGACTCTCTGCTGGGCAGGGAGCCTGATGCCAGGCTCCATCCCAGGACCCCAGGATCTTAACCTACTGAGCCACCCAGGTGCCCAAGTAGTAGAATCCTAATAGGGAGATGAGACGATACACAGATGGCCACATCATAGAGTAGGGCAGTGATTAAACGAGGACATTTGCAGCTGGAGGAGAGGAAGTGGGAAATACTTGAGAAATGGGGACAGAAGGTGGTATATATCATTTCAGTTACAAATTACTCTAGATCCGGACACCTGGGTGGCTCAGCCTTTGGCCCAAGCCGTGATCCCAGGGTCCTTGGATCGAGTCCCACGTCGGGCTCCCTGCATGGAGCCTGCTTCTCCCTCTGCCTGTGTCTCTACCTCTGTCTCTCTCTCTGTGTGTCTCTCATGAATAAAAAATCTTAAAAAAAAAAAAAAAGGATGGCTCTAGACCAAGACCTCCTCCAATGTGACACAGCTGAATCAAGGTTCACTGGTTTCTGTTTTGGCCCCTGCTTCTCTCCCACTTGCATCTTCTTCTTCCATCCCCCTTCCCTTGCCCAAAGAAGAAAGAAATGGAAGGAAAATAATTTTCTTTCTCTTCCAATGCAAACTTTATTGTGTTGTCTAGGGCAGATATGGTAGAGGAAGATACTCATGGGATGAGGCATATGGTACGCTGTGAGAAAGCGATGCAAAACTTTCCAGATTGCAAAGGGATAACTCACAGGAATGAAAACATTAGAGAGGGAGCATCTGAAGAAGAGGAAAAGACAGGATGTGCGTGTGGTGCCAGTTTACCGTAGTCACGGTGTTATGAAAGGATCGTCCAAAAGACCTTGTTTTATTTATTTAATCAAGTAATCACACTCTCTCGACACTTGGATGGCAAGAGCAGAAATAAAGGTATTCGTGAAGTCAGACTTGCTATTGCCAGGAAGAAGTAAGGAATGCCAGTTTTAATCTCTGCTACCTGTGTAAGTCCTAAGGGGAAGATGAGCTCATGAGCGCACATATAGATCATCACAAAGCCGAATTAAAATACATTAAATATGGAAGTCGGATATAAGGCCCTCAGGGTTAATGCAATATAAAAAGAATAGTTGAAGAACAACCTGAAGCTTTAAAAGGTGGAAACCCAAGATCCTCACTGGCTGGGGAAAACAGTTAACTACTCACTCATCAAGGAAAACACCTTATATATATCACTTGGGATTTGCAACCCCTAGCACTCCAACTGATCTAAATGAATGTAAATTTAGGAGGAGGGACTTGTTTTATCCTCGCATTTGTGGTCTCCACAGCCTCTGGACGGACCTGACAGGCTTCTATAATTTACCTAAATTGGATTAAGCTGAAATAGAGAGGGAAGGCTTCCCAAATCATCTATTGAAGTCTTCTTCAAAGGGTAAGTCTCATTTATTCAGCATTTTTTAAAAATGGTATAGTTACCTAGCAAAGTATATGCTATTGCTAAACAGCTGAATGTTTATTTTAATATTTCATTTTTGGGTAACAAATGGCTTCAGCAGTACTGGGATCGGTACGATGAATGACGGATATGCTCCCCTCCCCTGTACACCAGGAAGTTTCACGTTCAGGGAGTGAGCCTTGCAACAAACCCTGGGTGTGTTCTTGAGTTGGCATCACCAAGGAACTTCAATGGGGAGCAAAGTAAAAACAAAAGACTTTAAGATAGAACAAAATAGATACCGGTGTAAAGCAAGAAATATGTAAATTCATACAAAGGAATAAAAATCAAAAGAATACTGAGATTATGGAAAGTATTAAAAGCTGAGAAGCAGGTATAGGAAGATTTATTTGCAAAGACATCACCTCAACGGCCATAAGGTAGACAAGGGATTTTATGTAGGAATGAGGGGGAGATTGTTCTCAAAAATAACCCAAGATGATAGAAAAGAGGTATTTGGCTATAAGGGAAAAAAAAAGTCCACATAGACCTTTCTTTTGCAGGTAAAGACTACTCAAAAAAAGAGTAAACAGTAAACATTTTGGAATCATGAAGAAAACATTGACAGTGCATAGGTGTACATTATTAAAATTTCAGGAATGTTCATTTACTGTAATAAGTAACATGAGTAAAATAAGGGAGACAAATCTAGAAAGAAAGAAATAACTGGGTTGTTTGTATGTTTGTTTGTTTTTTTCTTATAACCTCAGAAATGGACTCTCAACATGCTGAGTTCATGTTGAGAGTTCAGGGAGATTAGCTGATCTCTAATCAACTAATGATTGAGAGTTCAGGGAGATTAATTGATTCTTGGCGGGTGTGGTTAGGCTCACAGGTGAACTCCTCCTGGAGAAGCAGAAATATAGCAAGAGAACTAATTCTACCTGAAAGCCAAATGGGCCTCCATTATTGAAAGAGAAATCCTCTCATTCTATTCAAAACAAACAAACAAAAAAACACCTTAAATTCTGGAGTACTCCACATCTGGCAAACGGAGTTAGCAACGAAGCCCAGTGCTGGAATGTCTTGCGTGTCTTAGCTGCAAAGACTCACTAACAAGGCAGCAAGTTAAGGTCTAGCACAGTTTTTTCAGAAACTAATTCTGGCTTAATTTAAAAGTAAATAAACTAATTTCAGGCTATAATTTTGGAAAAAAAAAAAGGAATTAAGAATTAAAAAAAAAAAAGAATTTAAGACCTTGTTCTGTGCTTTTCTTCCACATAGAGAAACTAAAAAGGGAGAAGAAAAACCCTTTACAGAAAAAGTACGCAGCCCATTTTTGGATTCTTTGGCATAAAGAACTGGTCACCAGAGTCTAATTCTACTAACAGTTGGATTTCAGTCTGCTCCTTTAGGTTCCATGTTATATAAGGAGAACAGCTCGTATCTGTATGTTCTTTAGGTAATTCCATGTTGAGGGCCTGTTGTACCAAAAACATTTTTATGCTTGCTTGTTATTCCTCGAATAACAGAAATATTATTAGCCAATGTGCCTTTAAAGCTTAAAAGATCTGTAAATGTAATTCAGTACCCAAGTTTTACATTTTTTTTTTTTTTTGGTCTTGTTATTATTTGACATTTCAGTCGTCGTTTTCAGGGACCTCATTTTGTATTTAGCTGGGTACATTTTGTTTTTTTCTGCAGGTATTTGAATCCATTCATGACAGTGTAGATGCTTAGACGTGCTTTGGAAAAGTATGTGATGTGCATGTAAAAAAAATTTTTTTTTAATCTCATGTGCACCTATTTGGGAGGATGCCTAACACACTGAGCTCCCATTCTGTGCCACTCAAAAAAGATAAGCAATCAGCTTCTGCCCTCAGGGAGATTACCATCTATTGTAGCTGATTTAATTTACCTCATCTGTTTTCTTCATGGTTTGAAAGAATAATTAAGCTCTGCATATGCTGAGTAAGCACCTTGCCTGAGCAGTGGTGAGATAAAGTGATTTTGTAGACAGATAGACCTGGGCTTGAACCTCAGCACTTAGTACTTCTGATCCTGGAAGTCTGAGAGTTCACTTTTAAGACAGGAATGCTAATTTTTAGCTGACAGGAGTTTCATGGGGTTAAATGTAATAATGTTTATAAGATGCAGACCATAGAGATAAGCCGTAAATTCTTAGAGCCCCGGCACGCCATGGATATTATTTAAATGACGTGGTCAGCTTTAGCAATTCTGTAATGGTCTGCATTAATTTCTATCTAGTATCATTTTAAAATAATAAAATAACTGAAAATAAGTTCATAAATGCAGTCAGGTTCTAACTTGGCAGTACTTTGGGTGGTGAAAGAGGCAGCAATTTCCTTGTTAACAATTCGAGAGACAAAAAAAAAAAAAAAAAATCGAGAGACAACCTAGGAATGCCAGAGCTTGAAGCTCAGGAGCCTTGCAAGCCTCGGTCCTTCCACACTGTCCTCATCAGTCTCAGCCTCTGCAGTTCGAGCCCATCTGCCCAGGCCTGAGAAGTGTCCAGAGGGAGGAGAACAGAAAAATGGGTTTGTGGTGTTTTTACAAAGCCTAAGGGTGGGAGGTGGGGAGGGGGGGACACTAAGGAGATAGGGATTGGTTTTGCCAGGATTCTATAAAAAAAGAAGAGCACATAAATGATACCAAGAGACTGACTAGAAGTAGATGTTGGTGTTTCTCAGCCTCCTGCTCCCAATGCACAGGATCCATTTTGTGGTTTTTCACAGGAAGAGAGCAAGGCAAGTCCAAGCACGGGCCCACCTCTCATTCCTGGACAGCACTTGTGCCCTCAGCCCTCTCTCCTCTCCCATTCTGTTGAACCGTGTGGAACAATAAAGAAACTACCCTTGAGACCAACCTTGAATTCTCCACCTAAGACCCAGATGGGCCGTGAACTCTGTCCACCTCATCACTCCTTGCAACCGTCTCCCTCAAAAAAGGGTCACGGCACTTCCTATAAAGAGTAGGAGATGGAAGGGCCTCCCTACTCAAGAAATCCCACAATTGAACTGAAGGCCGTAAGCCCTGCAGCTTATTTGGAGTTTTTCTCATTGTTGAATTCCTCTCCTCTCTCCACATTTCCCACCTAAGAAGGGAGGGAAGGTTAAAAGGAAAACGGTTTGAAAAAAGAAAAAAAAAAAAAAAAAAGACTGGAAAAATGACCAAACTGTCTCATTTATTAATTTTAATAAATGTTTTAGAAAGATTTTATTTATTCATGAGACACACAGAGAAGCAGAGACACAGGCAGAGGGAGAAGCAGGCTCCATGCAGGGAGCCCGATGCTGGACTCGATCCCAGGACCCTGGGATCATGCCCCGAAGGCAGATGCTCAACCTCTGAGCCACCCGGGCGTCCCATTATCTCATTTTTTTTATTTAAGTAATCTCTACACCCAACCCACCGAGCTCTAACTCCCCACCCCAAGATCAAGAGCCATGTCTTCCTCCCACTGAGCCATCTGGGCAGGTGCCCTATTGTTCTAGTTATGTTGGGTGAATATAACACAATTTATTCTTCCCTGTTGATAATTGTTTTTGTTGTTTAGTTATTTAAGTAATAAGTCTGCCTTAAGATCCCCCTGTGCATTTTTTTAAAAGATTTTGTGTTTAAGCAATCGCTACACACAACATGAGGCTTGAACTTCAAACCCCAAGACTGAGTAGCATGCGTTCTCCATTTCCTCCAGGCCCTTCTCTGTGGAAATGGTGACTAGGACTGTGAGGAGAGTTTCCAAGACCCAGTTAACCTTGCCCCATTTTGGTTTTTCAACTTACTTTGGCATTGGAATTGAAAGGAAAATAAAAATCCTCTGTTGTCTAAATTTGAGGGGGATGGGGAACTGAGACAGATGGACAGGGAGGACAGGAGGGTGGGTGGAAGGAAAGAAGGGAGGAAGAAAATGGGTAGGCATGACCTTTAACTCGTAATTCTCATTTTATAGAGGAATCTGATCATCTTAATTTGCAGTAACTAAGTAACTAACACTTACATGGCTACATGATTCCTTACTTCACTCTTGGAAATACTCCATGTCCTCTGGAAAGGTTTAAAGAGCTTTGTCACATCCCTTTAAGAAGTGATGAAAACAGTGTCAAATACGAGTTTCAGAGCCACCATCGTCACCAAGGAGCATAGTTGACTTTTGAGTGTTTTTTTCCTAAAAGTTGTTTTTCTTTTTTTAAACTTCATGAAGAATCCAAACTCCTGAACCAGTCGGAGGGAGACTGAGGAAGATGACGAACCGCCTCTGGAAGTACGCACCGCTCCATGCACCGCTCTATGCACCGTTGCAGGCAGGCTTTATTGCTGCCTCTAACCCTTTGATTCCTTATTGCCCCTCCCTAGATTTTTCTCCTTTCGTTGTTACTTAATTTGCTTCCTCCAATGTGGGAGGCCATGAGCATCAGACCTTCAAGTGTGTTCCTTTAAGCTCTAGGATCTACATTAATAAACTATCTAGGCAATTACCTAACCTGTCCCTTTTCCAAAAATTTGATATATAGATCATTTAAGAAACTGGCCAGTTACAACAATCAGTGCATGGTAATTAGTGACTCATTTAGTCAACCGTGTATTTCAGAGATTTTCAGTTCTATCGCGAAGATTAAGAATAGTTTTTTAGGATGGGGCACCTGGGTGGCTCAGTCGGTTAAGCTTCTGACTCTTGATTTCGACTCAGGTCATGACCTCTGGGTCATGAGACCGAGGCCCACGTGGTGCTCCAAATGGGGCATGGAACCTGCTTCAGATTCTTTGTCTCCTTCCCCCTCTGCCCCTCCCCTGCAGGCTCTGGTGTACACTGGCTTTCTTTCTCCCTCAAAAAAAGAAAAGAACAAACAAAAAAACAAAAAAACCCTGGCTGGCTCAGTTGGTGGAGCACATGACTCTTGATCTCGGGGTCATGAGTTCGAGCCACAGGTTGGATGTAGAGATTACTTAAAATCTTAAAGAGTTTTTTATTGTGTGTTTTTCATTTCAGGAATGTTGGTTTATTTTTAATTGTGTTGTTTAGTTATGGGGCAATAAACACATTCTTTGTAACGACATCAATTCGTATTTGAAACCAGATGATAATCATTTTCAATTAAGTTCGTGCCAAATGAAGTTTGGGAGGCTTCATGATAAATTCTATCAACCCACAGAACTTCTGAAGGGTAGTCTCGTGGCATTGTAGAATAAATTGCAAATGATATCAAAATAGTGACAAGTGGCTGTGCAAACAGCAAGCCAAGTTTCCGGCAACCCTTTAATCAAAAAAGTTAATCTAAGAAAAAAATGCAAAAGACTTCTCAATCTCCCATTTTTAACAATCATAGGTGGAAGTTTAAAATATTTGTGATTTCTTTCTTTTTTTTTTCCCCCTGTAACATTTAGGGCTGGGATGAGCGAAGCTTCTATGATGAGTGTTTTACCTCACACTCCTGGGCTGGAAGTAGTTTTATTTAAAGGAAGAATGGAAAGTATATAGGCCAAAGTTGAGAGAGAAAAGATAAATATTTGGGTTGAAGGGCAGTGGCCATAGAAATGCCTTAGATAATAAGTATATAAAAGGCTTGGCATTTATTACTGTGCTTGGAAGGATAGTCTGGAGGCTCCTGAGTTTTCTTGCAAACCACATCAGCAGCAGCTCCATCTGGGAAAGAGTTCTCTGCCCTAACCCACATTCCAAGGCCAACTCTCAGGCTTTCCTTAAAAGATGCCTTGAATTAAGCTGCCAGGAAATAACCCTTTGTTAGCTCGGTGGTTCTGGGCTCAAAGAAGGCTGAAGGATACAAATATAAAATGTGATTTTTTTTTTTTTTAAAACCACTCTAGCTAGAGCTGGTTTTGAATTCCTATGATAGTGTTGAATTTGCTCAAGATTCTTTTTTTTAAGATTCTCATTCAGCCTTTACAATTGGCTCAATGTTTGGGATAAGGGGAAACCTGTTGATACAGCTCTTTGAAGTGCTGTGGGTTTCAAAACAACTCTAGAAAGCCCGCATTCCTGCGGTGAGGCCAGGCCGGGGTGGGCGGAAGGCCTGGCCAGTCATTCAGAGGAGGAGAAAGGGACCGAACTTACCTCCCAACAGGTGAAGTTAAGCAAGTCCTGTAAGTGGATTGATTTGTTATAGAAACCAAAGTTCTGTTCGCGGGACCATAAACAACACCCCCTCACCTAGTACCTTCTATTTCTCCACCCCACCCTCAAAGGCCCCCAGCTCCCTGCTGGGGAAGGCGGCCTTTCTTGTTGCAAGTGCCTTTCTTCCTCCTGATGATTGCTATTTTTTTTTCTTTCTTTTTAGCTCAAAAGGAGATTTTTTCCCCCCTTTTTTTTGGTCTTGCTTGTGTGCCTTTTCTTTTTTTTTTTTTTTTTTTTGTGTGTGTGCCTTTTCTAATACATTGTTTCTCTCTTCCTTTGTTACTCGTTGCTCCTTCACATCTTAAAAACAAACCTGAGCTTTGTATCCAAACAAAATAAATGCATGCTCTCGAAAATTATAAAGGAATCGTACAGCTGTCCTCCGTGATTATGTTCTTTGAGCATCAAAGATTTTGAAAGTGCTTAGAAATGTCTGTTTTAACAAAAGCCACCCTAAAACTTCTTACAGAAGCCCATCTTTGTGAAGTCCCTGATTTTTGCTTTTACGGGTGGTTTACAGAAATACAGAGTGTGTCTCAGAAATACCTGTGCATGTTTCAGCGGAGTTGGAAGTTCGACAAGTGAAAGCTCTAGGCTGATCTTTCATTTGCGGTTAAATCTGGCCATTTATGCAGAGGAGTGGTTTTTGAGAAGGAAATCTTCCTGCAGAGGTAGAGGTATAATAAGCATTATTCAGGGCAACAACTTAACTGGAAAAAGGATGACAGGTGAGGGTTGTGGGAGCAAGGGAGATGGGGGCTGATGTTTTGAAAGCTCTTAGAATTGGGAATTTTGTGAGTGTTGTCAGACTCTTGGGGGAGGTAGAGAGAGGCCTTCCAGGGTGTGTCTTCACCTGCTCCGAACTCCCTTTCTCCCTCCTGCCCCTGCGTCCAGGCCCTTCGCATCCACGGGCCATGCTCCCGAGCTGAGCTGCTGGCAGCCTCCAGCTGGGGCCCTGGGCTGCTCTGACTCATGCACACTTTTATCCCGTGAGATCATTCACCCCAGGAGTCATGGCATTAATTTTCCAGGAGGCCAGCTGACCAGGGATGAAGTTAAAGGACTTGAAATAGCCTGGGGACCCAGCAGGAGCTTGAGAACTAGTCGGTGGATCAGAGTCTTCAGCTGTTTCCCTCATCCAGTTAGGCCTCCCGCCTGACCTTGGGGGAGCAGGCTCGCTTTTTTGTTCGTGTTGCAGTTATAACCCCGACTTTTATTTATTTATTTTTTAATTTTTATTTATTTGTGATAATCACAGAGAGAGAGAGAGAGAGGCAGAGACATAGGCAGAGGGAGAAGCAGGCTCCATGCACCGGGAGCCCGACGTGGGATTCGATCCCGGGTCTCCAGGATCGCGCCCTGGGCCAAAGGCAGGCGCCAAACGCTGCGCCACCCAGGGATCCCCTAACCCCGACTTTTAAAATACCCAGTGGACGTTGCCAAAGTTAATAAGCCTGCCTTCATCTACCTAATCATTCCAAGCCCTCCAAACCCTTTGTAGCTGTATTTCCCATACACCCTTCACATTTTGCTTATGGGAACTAGGAAGGCGGGTTGCTCCAGGCCCCCTGCACCCCCTAATAAGAGCAGGGCAGGGTGTTGAGCTTCACCTGTCACATTGCCATCAGGGATGCTTTTGCTGCTCCAGAAACATTTCTAAAATAAAGACCAAAAATCCACATTAAAAAGATATCCGGAAAAAAAAATAAAATAAAAAAATAAAAATAAAAAAAAATAAAAAGATATCCAGTTAAAAAAAAAAAAGCCTAAGCTTTAGACAAATCCCACTAATAAGCCATTCCACCTCTAGCAAACCGTGAGATCCCAGTCATTTGGGGGTTTTTCGGTGAAGGGCAGTTGACCCACATGGTGTCTGCTGGTTTTCAGGTGTGCAGCATCTGATGGCTTCCACCCCATGTCGGTTCTTGGAGTTGTTGCCTGAATCACAAATGAAAGAGGGGTGCCCGGGGTGCCCGCCTTCCCTCGGGGCGCACACTGATACCACCTGCTGGTGCCACTGCCCCAGGGGGCCGGTGGTGGGGGCTCGAGGGGAGGGCAGCTCACCCTGGACTCTGGGCACCTGATTCGGGGAGTCCAGGGTGCTGGGAGGCCAGCATTCTGCATTCTCAGCAAGTCACAGGTGGCAAGACCACGGCTGCTCTCCAATGTTATCACCTGGGCAGTTGTGTTATGTTGTTGTTTTTTAAGATTTTATGTATTTGTTCATGAGAGACACACAGAGAGAGGCAGAGACATAGGCAGAGGGAGACGCAGGCTCCCTGCAGGGAGCCTAATGCAGGACTCGATCCCAGAACCCTGGGTTCAGGCCCTGAGCCAGAGGCAGACGGTCGCTCAACCACCGAGCCACCCAGCCCCCCCCCCCCCCCCCCCGGGGAATTGTTTAAAGCTCCAAATCTTTGGGTTTTGCCTATCCCCCCTACATGCTTCTCCCCTCCCCCCCCATTCCTCTCAAGTTTCTCATCGAATTGGCCTTGAGTTACAGCCAGAGTATGGGGACTTTTTAAAGCTCCAAGTACTTCTAATATTTAGACAAGTTTAAGAACCTCTAGATCTTGTTTTTAATCAGTTGCTACTTGGAAATCCATTCACTTATTTGTATCAGCCGCCTGGTCCCTGTCGGCATTTGGTTTTCTGAATTAGATGCTCTGTCCTCTTTTTGAGGCCATCACATCAGTCTTTCAGGTATTTAACACATTTTAAAAATTCTTCTTGCACTTGTCTTGCTCTAAGCCCCATACACATTTATTTGTGACTCCTAAGGCAATGACCACATTCTGACTTATAATTTTATGTGTGCTTATCTTAACCTCCCTCGTTGATAAACTACCTGGAGGCAGACACTGTCTCCCCTCTTTTATCTTTCTCTGTGGTTTCCCAACCGGTGCCCCCACACGGTGCCCTGAGCATGCATTTCTTCATTGAAGGAGCACTCAAGGCTTCGCAGAGAGCTGGTATTCCAGATACGATCCCTCCCCCATGTAGGAGCTGACCAGTCAAATGAGGGAGACCGATATGCACACATGATTTACAAAAACAAATGTTAAGTATTCAGCCAAGACAAGACAAATCTAAACTATTAACAGATTGGAAAGAAGGTCTTTTTTGAGGAAAGGATTGAGATCGGAAGAATATGTAACTCAGTGGGGGTGGGAAGCGAGGGTGAAGAGCATCCAAGATAGAGGAAACTAGCATTTGCGTAACTTTAGAAAGAAATTTAATTTTTTTCAATCAAAAATCTTCCTACCCCCTATCCTCCATCTACCCAGGTCCCCAGGTGCCAACAATTATTAGTTTCTTGTGTATCCTTTAAAAATATCATTAAATCGTTTTTTAAAAAGAGAACTATGAGAGCATTGAGAAAGAGAAGCAAGACTGGAGTCTAGGAAATCAGTCCTAGGGAAATAAAAAGGCAAGGAAATAAAAAGCAAGTGAAGGGTCAGGGAAATTTAAATAGTTGATCTGTGTAGCAACATAGTCTCTTTAGGCATGTTCGACAAATGCATACTAAACACTGAATTTCCATCTCTCTTTTCCCCCCTAAACAATGTGTTCTTTATCTCTTTTCATTACAGAGATACCTTTTCTTTTTCCTAAGGAAAAAACTTGCTTTAAGGCTAAGCATTATCCTATTATGTAGCTGTATTAACTAGTATGTCCCCAATATTTCGGTTGCTTGCAGTATTTTACTGTTGCAAACAATGCCACAATGAGTAATTTTGAACCTTGAACATTTTTCACATATGTAAGATCGTTTTCCAGAAGAGAAATTGCTGAGTCACGAGCATATGAATTTGTAATTTTGAGACTTAGATTGCCTTCCAAAAGTATTTTCTCATTTTACATTCTCACCGGAAATACATGAGAGCCCCTTTCTCGACTGCATCCTCAATAGTGTGTTATCAACCTTTTGGATATTTGTTTAGTGCTACTAGGTACAAAAAAATATATCTTAATACTTTTAATTTGGACCTTATTATAAGGGAAGCTGAATATCTTCTGATATGTTTTAGAGACTTATTTTTTTCTGTAAACTTCATGTATTTTTCTTTTTCAAGATTTTACTTTTAAGTAATCTCCACACCCAATGTGGGGCTTGACTTCTATAGACTGAGCCAGCCAGGCACCCCTAAACTTCCTGTTTTCATACTTTTTTGCCCAGTTTTATATTGAGTTGTTGGTGACTTTCTTATTGATTTCTAAAAACTCTTTATGTATTAAAGATTTTATACTTTTTTGACGTGAGTTACCGGTAATTCTCCCAGTCTTCTGTATGTGCTTACAGTGTTGTGGTATTTTTTTGTTTGTTAGTTGTTTTCTTGTTTGTTTTGATCTTTATAGTTGGTTTGGGTTTTGATAGAGTTAAATTTATCGATCTTTTCTATGTTTCAGATTTTGAGTCATAGTCAGAATGGCCTAACTCACTCCAAGACTATAAATAAATTCTTCCATGTTACAATCTAGAACATTTATAGCTCTGCTTTTTTACATTTAAGTCTTTGATCTTTCATATGCATTTGGCATATGATGTAAGGCATTCATCTGATTGTTTTTGTATGCCCATGTGCTGTTAAAATATCATTACATCGTTTTTTAAAAAGATAAGTATGAGAGCATTGAGAAAGAGAAGCAAGACTCAAGTCTAGGAAATCAGTCCTAGGGAAATAAAAAGGCAATGTAATAAAAAGCAAGTGAAGGGCTAGGGAAATTTAAATAGTTGATCTGTGTAGCAACATGGATAGCAAACATTACATGGGTGTTGCCGTTATCACACCCCTTCATGGTAGACATGGCCAATCTGACGTGATACTTCTTAAAACATTGTTTTAGGCAGCCATTCCTATTAATCAAAATAAATACATTTGCCATCCCTGATGTAGGATTTGATTTGGGAAGTAACGGAGGGGGAAGAGAAGTGGCAAGAGAGGGAACTGAAAAGGCAAATGATATCAGGGTTTTGAATGCATATTAAGCAATGGTGATATGATGTGAGGAGGTTTTTGTTGGTTTCTTAGGTTTTTTTTTTTTTTAGTGTAAAAAAGTGACATGTTACGTGTTTCAACAAAGTGGGGGGCAGGGTGGAGAGTGATGGCTCGAAAAACAGAAACAAAAGCAACTGTAGTAGTCCAGTCTAGAGATGCTGAATATCTGAACTCAGGTAATAGAGTGCAGTAGAGAGGAAGAGCCATATTCAAGAGGTAAACTCAGTAGGACATATTAAGTGTCAAATGGCAGGAATTGAAAGAAATTAGCTATAGGTAGTGGAGAAAGGGTAGACGAAAAAATGATTAGTTTCCTAAAGTCGTGCACGTGGTAGTTTGGAGACTCTGAAAACTTAGGAGGAGGAACACATTTGAGGATGGGGAGATGAAAATAATGGTAATGAGTGCGGATTTCAGATAATTAACACTGTGTTTGAACTGTCCATATTTGCTAGCACCGGGCTAAAATTATGATGTGTTTAGCAATAAAGAGAAGAATTAGTGTTGATTCATACAAAATAAATACTTGAGGACAGAAACTGAAAACATGGAACTCTGGGTCCTCAATATGAAAGAAGACTTGCTTCAGGAACTGGGGGAAAAGTTGAACTTGCAGGTGGACCCTGTAATAATGGAAACAATGACAAAAGTTGATACAAGTCTACATAAACTGGAACAGGAAGCATGAGGTGATCTTCCAATAATAATCCAGCATTAGCCACCACCAGCCAGTCCCAGCATATTGTGTCCAAGCGGAGGCTCCAGGACTTTAGACATTAAAATCCTGGAGAACATTCAAAGAGCAACAAAGATAATTAAAGGGTTAGAAATAATAGCTGAGGCATGAAAGTATATTTGAGTTAGCCTGGAGAGAAGAAGAACAAATGGTTACTCCATTCACAGTAGATGAAAGCACTCTAGAAATAACTATTTCCTCAGAGTTGGGAGCAAGAGAAGAAGGGATTAAATTGTAAATTGATGTGCATGAGATACGGGGCAAAACTTCCTGAGAAGAAGGTTAAATAATAGATTAGAGCTAAATTTGGTAGTTCAAGTTGTCTGGAAGTTGTGAAATCTGTCTGTGAATCTTTAAAGCATGGAGAGCTAAACAGGAAATCCTCTATTTAGCAAGCACCCTGTGCTTAAGGATCCAATTCTATATCCCTGCCAGCAAAAAAAAATCCACCACAGATCTTGTGTGAATTGCTGCCCTAAGATCCCCTATTCCAGAAGGTCCTCACCCCTGTCAATGGCCCTTTAAGAGCTATGCATTCATTCCATAATTATTTTTGAACCATCCACGCGGGACATTATTTTAGGATAGAGAGTGAACGAAACAGAAAAACGAATGTAGCCAGTTTATTGAGTCTTGCTTGTGTCAAGTATAAGCAACTACCTGCTTAACTCGAAAACCCACCTTTTTGAAAACTTGTCTCTTGCTCTATTCCCTATTTGCTGGGTCTTTGTTTCCTCTGCAAGTGTCTTCTGGAGTCTGGTTATCTCAGGATCCAGTGCAGGGGACTGGAGGGTCCTCACTCCAAAAATAAATAGGGTTCAAAAGTGTGGATTTAATATTTTTCAAATAGAACACAGATTGCCTGTAGTTTTAATTTGTATCGAAAGCACTCAAGATGTAATTTATTCATTGGGCTTACTCCCTTCTTTTTGACAATCTGCCGTCTGACAGCCACTAGTGAATTTGACAGCATCGTGCTCAATGACGGCGCTTATTGGAGACTTATTATAATGAGAGCGACTTCTTTAAAAAACTCTTTGTTCAGATAAGCAAAATTAGAATATACATCATTTAGGTGTTTATGTAATAAAGGTAGATATGCCACGTATTGTTAGATGTCTAATAATGTGAAATATTTGGAAGGCTACTGCAGGCATACATGTCTAGAAATTAGCTGAATTTTTTAAAGGCAGATTTGGAATTGGAAATTGATTGCTATATGGGTTATGAGTTCCTTGATTTCTCTGAAGATAGTGTTTGGTGGATTTCACTTTCTTGGTACTGAACCTCCTCCGTTCACAGAGGCTAAGGGCTGTTTATATTGTAGAAGCCACCTCTAGGCAGGGGGGCATGTTCCTCCTGGTATTATTTCTAAATGCTTTAAAGCCTCTCTCTATCACTTGAACCCATTCTCCAGATGGAGGATTTGGCAGTGGCAGAAGGTAGGACTAAGGATAAAGGTAAAGGGCCAACGTGGCTAGAAAATACCTTATTGGTAAAATTGTCGCTGATTCAGAGAGGTGCAAAGTACCAGAATCCCTTTGCAGCAGTTGTAGTACAGCGGGATCCAGTACTGGGACAGCATTTGGCCTGGAAAGCTAGACACTGAAGGGTGGACTCTTGTAACTGCATAACGAGGCAGACATTGATGACGCTGTTGATTTTTTGAGAGCAGAGAGATAAGGGGTGGGGGGGATTCCAGAGTATCCCAGAATTAATTGTTTTTATAGAACAATTACCTATGATCATGATAAGTCCAATGACCGACGCACCATGCATAGGAAAATATGATAAGGGCTTTAGAAACACTATCTCATTAAATCTTTGTAGATCCTTGTAATGTGAGAATATTTGGCAAATGAAAAAAACTGCAGCCTAGACAGTTGAATAATTTCCCCTACTTAGAAAATCGTGACGTTGGGATTCAGACTCAAATCAATCTGGTTCTAAATCTACTCATTCATTATGTCACATTGGTTCTTATTATTGTACCTGTTGCACCTTATTAGAAAATGAATAATTTGGATTTCCCCCTTAACAACTTTTTTTTAAAATTTTTTTAATTTGCATTTAATCTATGCAGAATTTACTCCCTGGCCATAAGTTTTTGTTTCTTCCGTTTCTTCTGGGATACCTTTTTCTTCTGTGCAACCTCCTCTTCTGGTTTAGGAATAGTCTGCTCTTTTTCAGTAAGAATCATCTCCATGTGGCAGGGAGAGATCATGTGTGGGTTAATCCGGCCATGAGCCCTGTAGGTTCTACGTCACATCTTGGGGGCTTGGTTCACCTGGATGAGCTCAATGACCAGAGAATCTACATCTAAACCCTTAAGTTCAGTGGTACTCTCTGCATTTTAAAGCACGTGCAGTAAAAATTGAGCACTTTTCTTGGGCCACCGACCCTGTGTCCTGCCCCACTGTTGGGCCTGCGCACACCTACCAACTCCACCACCGTAGTGATAGAATGGCACACACTGCCTCTGCAAAGTGACATCTTTCAGATACTTGGTGGCTTTTTGGATATGCATAACCTTGATGGCCTGGGCAGTTTCACACGTGTTCTTAAAGTGCACACGAAGATTTGAACCTCTCGATTTGCATGATTTTGGAGAGTTTTCTGGGTCCAGTGAGTAGCAAACCATTTTTGGAGGTCACCTGAGGCCGCTCTGGGGAAGAGACCCCCTTAACTTCAAACACTCCAACATAACAAGGAGTGTTTTGGGTTAAGTAGACCTGCTAAAGCGGACATTTTCAGTTAGAGGCCATCAGATGGCAATACCAGAACTGCTGCTAATCAGCTATGCCTCCCGGGCTCAGGTCATAGTAATATTTTAAAAGTAGATGGCTTGAGGAAAAATCAAGTGTTTGAAAGAGAAATTGTGATGAATGTGACGAAGTGACTTGTAAATAAAAACCAAAAGGGGGACGCATGGGTGGCTCAGTGGTTGGGTGTCTGCCTTCGGCCCAGGGCATGATCCTGGGGTCCTGGGATCAAGTCCCACATCGGGGTCCCTGCATGGAGCCTGCTTCTCCCTCTGCCTGTGTCTCTGCCTCTCTTTCTCTCTCTCTCACTCTGTATCTCTCATGAAAAAATAATTAAAAAAAAAAAATAGGAAGCTTGGAAGTTTTATGTCTGGACTTAGGAACAAGCAGAGAAGAGCAATAGCTAGAGACCCCCCAGAGGTAAAATCACCAAGCAATGATGGCAGAGACTGAGTCAGCTAAGGCCAGAAAGCATGGTTGAAAGAGCTATGAGGAAAGTTGGGGTGAAAAATTATGCAAATGAATGATGTCACTATAATGGAATTTGAGATCCATTTAATAAAAAGGTCCATTAAAAAAAAAAAGTCCATTGTATTCAGGGCTGTTCTTCCAAATTACACAAGGTCATGTGTTTTCATGACATGACTGATTTTGAGTGTGCTGCTGTATCAATAGTAGGATTCCCCCTAAGTGTAAGTTATATATTAATTCTTCCGTTTAAATTTCATTCAGAATTATGTTTGTGATCTTACAAGTTTTTATAAGAACATAGATTCTCCCCAACATCTGTCACTCTGACCTTGCTCAGTATTATGTAATTTATTGTAAGCAGATTGTTTGTACTAGAAGTAAATGTATCCTTTTGGGCTTGGCGTACATTTCTTGAACAAAAGAGGCCATACTAAACCAAATATTTACTGTGAAGCCAATAACTGGTACTCTACAAATACCATGTCTTGAGTAATTTTTATTTTGGTTGTATATAGCTAAAGTATAAGGCAACCCATTAATTGTAAGCTTTGCCTTTCAAACAGAAATTTGGCCCTGAAAAGAAAGACATTTTTGGCTTTATAAAATGATTTATTTTGAAAATTTAAATAAGCCAAAATGAATATACTATGTTATATACCTTTTTTAAAAAATATGATCTTGTTTCTCAGCAACTTGCTTTTTCATCCTTTGAAAATGAAAGAGCACAAAAACATTGTGAATATATTTGTAACATTGCTAAAGGATTCCATCAAACTAATGATGTTTTAGTCATTTGTTAAAAATGTAAAATTCAAAACACACACACACACACACACACACACATACACCCTCTTAGGTATATAGATTGGGAAAGATTAGACCGATGACTCAAAATCTAAAATAAAAGTCATTTCCTGATCATTTTTGTCAGGAAGAAACTAGAGAAGGAAGATCATTCACCAGTCAAAAATCTGGTGACCCCTTCCGTTGTATCCATCGCATAAAAGAAAGCCTGTTTCCATTAATTAAGGACACAAAGTGTGGAGGCGCCTGTCTGGCTCAGTTGGTAGAGCATGGGACTCTTGATCTTGGGATTGCGAGTTCAATCTCCACGCTGAGGGTAGAGTTCACTTAAAAGAATAAATTAAATTAAATTAAATTAAAAACAAAAAACCAAGGGTGGTGATTGCCAACAGGGAAGAGTGAACCTTGTACTCACAAGTTAGCAAACTTTGAAAAGGCAATTTCACAAGGTGCTAATAACATGTTTGGGAATAGTCACAATCTTTGTCCCATGAGGCATTATGGACTTAAGACTTCGTTGACAACTTATTCTGATCAGCCAGTTACATAAGAATTGCTTCTTTACCACCTGTCATTCCCATCCCCCTCCATTTATGAAGTATCCATTGTAGACAAGGCATTGGGATGAGAGATGAGCAAAGAAAATACATGTATAAATAAGGTCTCTGGGGGCGCCTGGGTGGCTCAGTCGGTTAAGCATCCACCTCTTGGTTTCAGCTCAGGTCATGATCTCAGGATCATGAGATCAAGCTGCAGATTATCTCCCTAATCCTCTGTTTCTTCCCTGCTCGTTCTCTCTCTCTCTCTTTCTCTCTCTCTCAAATAAATAAATCTTTAAAAAATAATAATAATAAAAAATAAGGTCTCTGCCCATTCTGGATTTCCTAACAGATACCAGCAAGGCAGGGATACAAACAATTGAAGAAAGCTCAGCGATGATAAACTTAACCAAATTTTTTATTAGCAAAAGGAAGAAACAAAAAAACTGGAGAGAAGTTCTTAATTTACATGTACAGCTGAGTTTTGCATTTTGGCATTTATAGCTTGGTACTGACTTGCTTTACACAATGTATGAGGAATCCTAATCTTTACAGAGGTCTAGGCTTTAAAAGTTCCAAAGGAGACCCTGTCCTGGCCTTTCTTATCTTGAGGAAATGAAAACCTCTGAAATTTTCTTCTGTTCTGTACTCTTTATTTTCCCCCTGGAGATAGCAGTCATATGATCAGAAAGCCTAGAATTTGTCAGACTTCCCTTGGGGTAAGAAGGCCTCGCTCAGATTCAGATAGTGGCATACTAACAGCAGTAAATCTAATTCTCTCTGCCTATATAGTAGGGCTACTTTGTAATTTACCTCTTCTTTCTTGATGGCTTTGTTCTTGAAGCTTTGAGATGAGAGAGTAAGAAAGCAAAGTTCAATTTGACATATACAAACAAAAATAATACAGTATTTTTTTTTCATGAACACAAAGTATGGTTTACGAATCTATATAATGTCTTAAAAAAACCCAAACAACTCAAACAGGCTTTCTCTAATTCTGTGGAAATGAAAATAGAAGAGCTTCCTTTTAAAGAACATGCTACTTCTCGATTTTAGGGATTCTTATCACAGAGCAGAGACAGTAATTAAAAAGGGTCAGTTGGAAAGTAACTGTGCAATGTGCAGATAAGTGTGGGGAAGATGTCAGGGAAAATATCATCAATAGGTAATATTTTCCCTGAGTAAATTTTCCCACAGAGAAAGATTTTTCTATATAGAGTTACTCATCTGTATCTCAGGCTCACAAACTGGCTGGTAAGTTTTAGTGGCAGGAAAATTGATAAATAGTTGTAGCCTGGAGATACAATTTCTCTCCTTGCACATAAATGTCTTCCCATGCCCCTTGGCTGTTTTTATCTCAAAGCATTAATCTATGTTTCTTGGGGAAAATAAATTCATGATGGTGCATCAGTAAATTCTCAACAGCTCAAAGATTGCCTTAAAATTGTATTTTAAAATATTACCTTTCTATATTAAATTGAGGGTTCACTGTTGTTACCTAAGAAGTGATCTAAATTGGGAGCTTTTAACCAGGGAAATGTGTAGATTCCAATTTGCTGTGATGATCTGGATAATTTATTCCTCATCCATCTCTCAAAACATTTCGAGACTGTGAATCTCGAAATCTGCACGAAAACAAAACAAAGCAAAAAGCTCCCTCAGTGACTCA
The DNA here is from genome assembly GCF_011100685.1 of Canis lupus familiaris. Classification (NCBI taxonomy): domain Eukaryota; kingdom Metazoa; phylum Chordata; class Mammalia; order Carnivora; family Canidae; genus Canis; species Canis lupus. The sequence goes on from NC_049258.1 coordinate 5,305,838, forward strand.
TACTCCCCAAAGTGATTTATTTAAACAGAATAGCTACAACTTCAATAATTGTCCATTCTTCCATTTTAAAATGGAGTGAATGACGGAGACGCTCATTTCAGTAAGTTGCCACTTTACGTCATTCCGTGGACCAGAGGCCTGGCGATGTGATTTGAGCAGTACCAGCTTCCCACCATTAGCAACACACCCTAAAGGCAATTATATTACACAAATTAACAAACCCCAGCAGATGATGTAATTACCTGAGTAGCTGAAAAGTCAGGAAGAGAGACTTCTAAGGATGTGCCAATCCAACCTTCAAGGACTCTTGGAAAAAATTGGTATTACCTACATTGGAACATGTTCTTACACAGCAGGAAATAAGGCCGGGAAAGAGATGGAAACAAGACAGGGAAATATGAGAGAAGGAAGATGTATATAGGTACATAATGTACTGAATGCCCAGGTGTTGCCTTAAGAATCAATAAAAACCAGTGTTTTTTTCAGGGAGGAACAGTAATGCCAAAGGTGGGAACAGATTGCTGTCAGTATGAAATTTTGTAGACTTCACACTTCTGGTAGCGTCTGCTCTCTGGATAATTTATTAAGTCCCTTGTGGAAGAAATCTGTGAGTTAGATCTATTAAAATAAATGTTAGAAACGAACTACTGATATAAGGAACATTTACAAAGACGAACACTTTGGTAAAAAAAAAAAAGCAGCAAAATGTCAGCAAAGTCAGTGTCCTATCCACCTTGTTTATTAAGTTATAATTGAAATATATGAATAAATGTGTTAATGTAACAATTAAAGCATGCACTGAAACCGTGAACATTTATGGACTACCCATCACATGTAAGAGGGTCTTGAGGGAGGTACAAATGAATAACCCAGGCTCCAAACTCTGGGAGTTTATGATAGAACACTTGTGCAGCTGATGAATTGTTTGTACTCTGAACATATGAAGTTCTCCATAAACATTCATATATCACAGACCCTCCGCAGAGGGTGAAGGAGGAAATGAAAATACTTGAGTCCTTTGCTATTTATTCTTCACCTAGGAGAGTTCAAAATAAATGATAATTAATGTCAAATACACACACACACACACACACACACATACACACACACACCCCTGCTAAATTATTATTACCTTAGCAGGTTTGTCTTACATTCAATCAATATCCACATCCACTTTAATCCATTACTTAATACTAACTTACTATTTATTACGTGCCAGGCACCGGGGACACAAATTAACAAGCAAGTGGTCTCTGTCTTCAGGAAACATACATTCTAATGGATAGACAAATGTAAAATTTTAAAAAGGCAAGTGATTCATTACAAATTATGATAAATACTTTGAAGAAAAAGATTGAGGCCACGCTGTGGGGTCGGGCTGCCTTATTTAGACTAAAGAGTCAAGAAAAGTCTTTTGAAAAAATTAAGCAGAGAGACCTAAATATATGAGAAATTAGTCTAGTAAAAATAGAGTAGGACAAGTTTTCAAGTTTTCTAGGCAGACATCCTGGGCCTTCTTTACATGCTTTCCAATTATTCTTGAGCAATCTTACCCAGTCCCATGGCTTTGCGTATCATCTAAACACTGACAACTCCAAATTTATTATCTGACTCACACTTCTCTTTGGAGCTTGACCTGGATATTCCATTACTTACTTGACATCTCCACTGAGAGGTCTCAGGTATCTCCAACTTAAAATATCTCAAACTAGGAAGTCTCTGTCCCCCACCCCCACCTCCAAAACTGCTCCTCCCCCAATCTTGTCCCTCTTGGTAGGCGATACCTCTATCCATATGCTTATTCATACCAGAAATCCGAGAGTTCCTTGACCTCCCCCCCACGCTCCCCACACGTGTTATTACCCAGGCTAAGTCTTATCAATTCTATCACCAAAATTGATCTCAAATTACTATTTTGGCATAAGCACCTCTTGCTTAGATTATTGCAATAGCACCAGTGAGCTCGAAATCAACGCCTATGCCTGCATCTGGGGAGCTACAGACCAAGCACGGCAGTCTCAGGTAAGTGGAGGGGACACTTTTCAGCTGATATTTTCAAGCATGTCATGCCAAGAGCTCTACACTTGCACAAACCACTTGGCAAAATTTCTCTTCTGATGGTTTACAAGGGCTACCAATAGCTTCATATTACTTTCTCCTTGGCCCCTGACCGAAAGGGACAATTTGGAGAAGAAATATTTCCATACTACTGCCAGAAGAATTCAACTAGCTATTTCACTTGACATCTATGTTTAAAATGTCAAATCGAACCTCTGATTAAAAAATTCAATTTCTAATTAAACACCGAACACATCTTAGCCCCAAGCTATACAGCAGCTTAAAGAAATTTAACCACGTTTTTAACAATACCTCAATATGCAATATGACTCCAAAGTTTAAAGATTTACTTCCTTTAAAAAAAAAAAAACCCAAATTGTTAGAAAAAATTGTAATTTAATTCATTTAACCATAATTTACTTAAAAGTCACTGATACTTTGTTTTCTGTTAGTGCTTCAGGTTGGTTGAAAAACATGATTGAATGGAAATAGATTGATCTTTGCTGGGTCTTTTGGGGTTATTTCTGATAAATAGCCTTTGAAAAGAATCTCAATTTATGATTAAGAATATTTACCGGTATGTAACATCTATACGCATTTGCGACAGAATGTGGGGAAGGTATAACCACAAGATGAATTTCACTACATTCTAGCAGAGAAAGCAATAAAAAATTTTATGGATGTACTGATCAGTGTTTATAAAGGACAAAACAATTAGATTTTATTTGTGAAATAGGATAGAACATTTCAATAAAAACACAATTACTACTGTATATAAGACTGCTAATTGTCCTTATTTATTTATTTTTAAGATTTTATTTATTTATTCATGAGAGACCGAGAGAAAGAGAGAGGCAGAGACACAGGCAGAGGGAGAAGCAGGCTCCATGCAGGGAGCCCGATGTGGGACTCGATCCCGGGATCACAGGATCACAACCTGAGCCAAAGGTAGACGCTCAACCACTGAGCCACCCAGAGGTCCCCTCTAATTGTCTAATTGTGTTTATAAAGCACGATTACTGAAGCTGCTCCATCATACAATGGCTGTGACTCTTGAGAAACCTAATCTTCATTGCTTAGGCTCTCTGTTCAAGGATTTTAGAGGTCTGCATTATTCATATTTGTTTTGAAAGCAGACAAGAGGAGTTTTATCATGCTTTTGATTTCAGATAAGGAATGCCCAGGGAAGTTAAATAGTTCATTGTTTTTATCAAAACATTTTCCAGGAAGTGGAGTTGAAGTGATAATGTCAAATAGAGAAAGAGCTTCAGCTCTCATTCTCCTTCTTTTTTATTAAACAATTGTGCTTGATCTCCTAATGTGAATTAAGATTCCTGATTTCATCCAGTCCTCCGAATCTAGACCATTTCTAGACCTCTTCTAGTGACAAAAGGATGGCACTTCTTTATTTTGAAACTTCTAAAATAATAGATCTTGATGTGGTCACGTCTACTCATTCCAGGGCTAGTCTAAATTAAGATATGTAAGTTAGTATTTAATTTTTGAGCTTAAAATATATCTGTATGTCCTTTAGTCTAGAATTATACATTAGAGGAGTTGACTTTTTTTTTAAGATTTTATTTTACTTATTCATGAGAGACACAGAGAAAGAGAGAGAGAGGCAGAGACACAGGCAGAGGGAGAAGCAGGCTCCACGCAGGGAGCTCGATGTGGGACTCAATCCCAGGTCTCCAGGATCCCGCCCTGGACCAAAGGTGGTGCTAAACCACTGAGCCACCTGGGCTGCCCCTCTTTTTTTTTTTTTTTTTTTTTTAAGATTTTATTATTTATTCATTAGAAATAGAGAAAGAGGCAGAGACACAGGCAGAGGGAGAAGCAGGCTCCATGCAGGGAGCCCAATGTGGGACTCGATCTTGGGACCCTGGGATCATGCCCTGAGCCAAAGGCAGATGCTCAACCTCCTGAGCCACCCAGGCGTCCCTATGGTTTGATTTCTTGACACTTGAATATATTCCAGGGGTTTTTGCTTCAGAACACCTGGTTGCTTTCTGATCCTGATTACTCTCTAAATCAGAAGTAATGTTTTTTAGTCCCTAAGTTTTGGGCGTGAAATTCTAATCCCTTTTATGCTTCTTATGTTCTTATTAATATTTAAAACTGTCTTTTTTATTTGAGTTGTCTCCATATGAAACACCTATTCTAGTTGTTCAACTTGGTAAGCCTCCTTCCAACTACAGTTACATGGCTGGTAATGATTTTGTTTGGCTTGCTCATTTCAGGGAGTTTGGAGTGCAAGCTCTCCGATCAGGATCTTGGGGTCATTTATATAGTGATGGGTTCACAAGATTATGTGTAAGATTATGTACAAGTAAAAATGGTTTGGACTTTAAGGAACAGAAAACTTGTCTAAAGGTCACTTAAGGGACTCCTGGGTGGCTCAGTGGTTGAGCGCCTGCCTTTGGCTCAGGGCGTGATCCTGGAATCCCGGGATCTAGTTCCACATCGGGCTCCCCGCAGGGAGCCTGCTTCTCTCTCTGCTTCTCCCTCTGCCTGTGTCTCTGCCTCTTTTTCTGTGTCTCTCATGAATAAATAAATAAAGTCTTAAAAAAAAAAAAAGGTCACCTAAACCATAAGGAAAATCATTGTTTCACATAACAAGAATTCTAAAGATAGGTTAGTTTGAAAGTTGAGTAATTCATTGATTCATCAATGCCGTCCCTTTGCCCAGATGTTTTCCATCTTTTCACATTTCCAGATTCTAAAAGTGTGTTATTTGTCCCCTTGGGCAGATTACTTCTAGGTTTCCCAAGTAGATGACAAAGTCCAGAGGCAGAAAACAGAAATTTGTTTCCAGTGTCTTATTAGAAGAAAGCTTTCCCAGAGGCCCCACTGGGTTTTTGGCTAGAATTATGTCACATACCTAATCCAGAACTAATTGGTAAATGAAATGGACTATCATATTGGCTTAGCAGTGGTTTATGGGACCTAGAGACACAGATCCTTGTAGGGAGTTCACAAGGTTCAAATTCTTTCCTCTGACAATGGTTAAGATGTTGTTTGCCTTTTTTCACTCCACTGGTGGTATAAAAGGAGCAGTAGTGGGTAATATTCCAGGCTGTTTAGTACAAATCAAGGCTGTGGCACCAGAATGTTCTAGAAGGGGACACCTGGGTGGCTTAGCGGTTGAGCATTTGCCTTTAGCTCAGGTCATGATCCTGGGGTCCCAGGATTGGGTTCCGAGTGGGGCTCCCAGGGAGCCTGCTTCTCCTTCTGCCTGTGTCCCTGCCTCTCTCTCTGTGTCTCTCATGAATAAATAAATAAAATCTTTAAAACAAACAAACAAAATGTGCTAATAGTCAGTGTATGCCTCACTGCCAGGCACTAACATAAAGTTATAGAGTTTGCTGTTATTTTCTGGTCCATACTGAAGTGCTCATGTTATTTCGGTCACATACTATACGACTGAGTTATAAGTTGATATAGCTGCTTTTTTTCATGGAACATTTTCTTTCTTTTCTTTTCTTTTCTTTTCTTTTCTTTTCTTTTCTTTTCTTTTCTTTTCTTTTCTTCTTTTCTTTTCTCTCTTTTCTTTTCTTTCTTTTAACCCGAAAAATGGACAAAGTACCATTATTCAGACTTGGGTATTTTGCAGACATTTTCTTGAAAATGAACAGAAGAAATAAGCCTGCTGCTTTGAGGAAAACAACTGATAACATTTGTTGCAAATGATAAAAATTCAATCTTTCAGGTGAAAATTAGAATACTGGGTAACTTGTATCCACTACTCTGAGCTTACTAGGTTCCCAGGACTTAAACATTTTTCTGATGACAGCAGTGCTGAAATTAACAGAAGTGATTTTTTTTTTTGGTATGGTATGATGAGTGGTGTCAGCATTTGAAAGATCTGCATGACTCAGTGAACCAGTATTTTCTCAATGACTAATGCACGTTACGCAACTACTCGAGGGTAACATCCATCTTAAGACCAAAATAGACTGAATGATTTAAAGGTAACACTATGCAGTCTCACTGAATCTGTTTTCTGATTCAACATTATAGAGAACCTTTGAGGAACTACCACTTTTGAGTTTTAGTATTGTATCAAAGAAGAATATCCACAAATTTCTGAAGAGGCTGTTAAATTACTTACTATTTGTATGAGGTTGGTTTTTTTTTTTTTTAAACATACTTCAACCAAAACAAGATACTGAATGCAAAAGCAGATATGAACATCTATGTTTTTTTCTATTAAGCCAGACTTTTCAAATATTTTTATTTTGAAAATAGTTATTTTCCATAAAATTTTCACATTAATGTGTAATGGGTTTATTATTTTTACTTTTCAATGAATTAATATATTACAATTTTTTTTCTTTAAGATTTTATTTATTTATTCACGAGAGACACAGAGAGAGAAAGAGAGAGAGAGAGGCAGAGACACAGGCAGAGGGAGCAGCAGCCTCCATGCAGGGAGCCCGACATGGGACTGGATCCCGGGACTCCAGGATCACAACCTGGGCCAAAGGCAGGCACTCCACCTAGAGATCCCCTACATTACAAAATTTTAATTTTAATTTTCTAAAATGGTAAATATTGATAGATAGGAGTCACATAAACAAATATACTTTGTAGTCCTCGGTAGTTTTGAGAGTTTTTACAAAAGGGTCCTGAAACCAAAAAGTTTGAGAACCACCTGGTTTAGAACAATCAAGGATTAACCATTTGGGGCTTAGCTACAGCCTCCTCTGCCTACATGATTTTATGTTGTCTTAGTAACAGAGTGGTTATTAACAGGGTGGTTAATGGCTTGATTAGAGCAATGATCTGCTGTAGTTAAGTTGAAGGAGAATTTTCCCAGTGACATGTGGCAGTCAGCAAACCGTGATCCATCTTTGGGAAATGTTGGCAAAGGGTTCTCTGGTCTCAGAGACAGGGATCTCATACTGCAATGCTTCTGGGCTGCCAGATTCTAGAGGAAAGCTTTCTTCAGAAGCTGCATATAGGAAAGGGGCAGAAGCAATTTGTTGCCTTTTATGCCCTTTGGGATCACCCTGTATCTCTGGTCTGGCCCCAAAAGGCAGTCATGTTCTTTGTCCCAAGCTGGGGATGCCCATTTCTTTCTTAAGGAACACAAAGCAATGAAATTCCATATCATTATCTCCTATCAGGGCTGGAGGTCTCAGCCGTACCTGGGCACACCTCCAGCCTCTACAAGTCAGCCAAGGCTGTTTTGAACGATGGATTGGTAATTCAGAAAAGTTAATGCATTGAGAGTAAAGGGAGCAAATAGAAATAGAATCAAACAATATTCGTATGAAACCAGAGAGGATAATGATGGTAAAGAAAACTGCCATTGAGAATATGCTAGGCTCTCATTAGATCACTGGGGGAAATTATAATGCCCTTAACCATGATTGAGGACACGATGGGAGCCACAGAATTAGGGTTAAAATGAGGGTTTCTCCTTTGGACATATTGAGTTTAATATTCCTGAAAGTATAGGTAGAAATGTCCACTGAGCAGTTGGAAATATTGTCTGACCTTTAAAAGAGAGATGGGGCTTAAAATACAGATCTTGGAGTGTTCAGCATGAAGGTCACACTTGAAGCTTTAGGAACTGGTAGGATTTCTTTCCCCTTCACAGATAAAGTGATAAGCCAAGGCAGTCAAAGGTAGAAATTTAGGAGGTACCTTGCTGGTGGGTAGGGTGTGACTCTTGATCTCAAGGTTGTGAATTCAAGCCCCATGATGGGTGTAGAAATTACTTGAAAATAAAATCTTATAAAAAAAAAAATCTCTACACCCAACGTGGGGCTTAAATTCATGACTCCAAAATCAAGAGTGGCTTGCTTTTCTGACTGGGCCAGCCAGGCACCCCTAGAACAGTTTTAGATATGTAGAAAATGTAGATTGCAGAGAGTTCTAATGTACCCAACATCCAGTTTCTCCTATTAGCATCTTACATTGATATGTTTGTTACAAATAATGAACCAATATTGATAAACTATTTTTAAAAATATTTTATTTATTTATTCATGAGAGACACACAGAGAGGCAGAGACACAGGCAGAGAGAAAAGCAGGCTCCACGCAGGGAGCTCGATGTGGGACTCGATCCCGGGACTCCAGGATCACACCTCGAGTGGAAGGCAGACACTCAACCGCTGAGCCACCCAGGGGTCCCTGATAAACTATTATTAACTAAAATCCATAATTTATTCAGATTTCCTTAGGTTTACATAATGTGGGGTGTTTTTTTTTTTTTTTTTCTGTCCCAGAATCCCATCCATGTTGTCACATTAGTTGTCCTAGCTTCTTAGGTTCCTTTTGGTGGTGACAGTTTCTCAGATTTTCCTTGTTTTTTGATGACCATGACAGTTTGAAGAGTATTGGTTAGATATTTTGTAGAATGGTCCTGATGTTTTCCTCGGGATTAAATTCACATAAACAAATGTGAGGTTTTGGGAGGAAGACCATAGAGGTAAAAGGGCTATTTTAATCACCTTATATCAAAGGTACATACTGTCAACATAATTTATCACTGTTCTTGTTGACCTTGATCTTCTGGCTGAGTTGGGGTTTTTCAGATTTTCCCACTTAAAGTTACTCCCCTCCTCTTTCCATACTGTACTCCCAGAAAGGAAGTCTAATGTATGCCACACCTAAGGTGGGGAGTTATGCCCCCACTCCTTTCTTTTCTTTTTTAACATTTAGAATCCAAAGTGATTTTATTTATTTATTATTTATTTATTTATTATTTGAGGGTGAGAGAGAGCAGCGGCAGAGGCAGAGGGAGAGGGAGAAGCAGATTCCCTGCTCAGCACGGAGCCCGTTGCAGGGCTTGATCCCAAGACCCAGAGACCATGACCTGCGCTGAAGGCAGATGCTCAACGGGCTGAGCCACTCAGGTGCCCCTGTTCTCCCTCGTTTTAAAATTTAATCATTTATTTCTATCAGCGTGGACTCTTGGATATTTACTTTATACTCTGGGTTTTAATTCAAAACATTTATTTTGTTGCTTAAACTGTTCCAGCCTTAGCTGTTGGGATGCTTTCGGTGGCTTCTGGGTTTCTTTCACACAGCCCTGCTCAATCATGACTTTTGAGTTAGCCATTTCACCAGTGTGGTGAACACAGCACAACCGTATGTTGAGGAGTAAGTAGGTACAAAGCAGTGGAAGGTACGTAGTACCTCAAATCAAGGTGAGGCCTAATACTTGTCTTTGTAAATCTTCTAGACATTTTAATATCATAAAAACAAAGATAAGTGAAAGTCCTGGCTATGTCATGAAAAGGCCCAAAGCATTAAAAAAACAAAACAAAAGTTAAATTGGATGAATATTGGATGAACATATTATAAAACTTATAATCTGGTGAGACTGAGAAAATAATTACTGTCTGTTCTTACTGCTTTTATATTTGCTGTACCCTAATTTTTTTCTTTTAACAGAGAGTAACGTGGTAAATGTTAATTATAATGTGGGTATGCCAGAATTTTTGATGTACTCCAAACTTCTCTGAATGCCAGAAGTGTAGGATTATAGAGAAAATAACTTGATTTTAGGTTTCATTTCAATTCCTGCAAAGACTTGATCTTCAGAAATGCTATAAAAATGTTTTCCAGGGAATAGGTAATAGTTCTCACCGCGGATATCTTCTAGTAAAGAAATTTTAAAATATTTAGAAGACAAAGGTTGTGTTCATTTTGTTTTGCGAGTATTTCCTCATTTGAATGAACCGATGAAGTTTTAAAATTTTGCAGGTGACAAAAGAAGCAAGAGAGGGTTGAGGGGTGTTGGTTGGTAGGGTTTGGAGAGGCTAAGGAGGAAAAGAAAATATTAATTTATAACGCTTCCTCCACATATTATTATCAATCACATTTCATATTTGGGGGTCAGAGCAGCCAATCTACCAGTATTTACTCTATATCAACTTTGTACCACGCGATGTACTTGAATCTGAGGATACTACATTGAACAAGTCACCATCCTGCTAACAAGCAATAGGTGAGCATAAGAGGCCTAGGTTGGGGGTAGACAAATATACCACAAGTATGGTGCACTGCAAGCTATGTGCTGCGTGTGCAAGCATGCAGAAGGCAAAACTAAGCCCAATTTGGTTTGGGAATAAATATGCAGGGGAGCTCCTCATAGCAATAACTAAACTTAATCCTGAAGGGCACATAGGAGATGGAGGAAGATGAAGGAAGGGGTGGGGGATGCAAAGAAGTACACATTAAGAAAGGAAAACTGTAGCATTTGGGGGAGTAACAAGTCTTTGAGCATGGCTAGATGCGAGAGTGCTGGACCTGCATTATCCAGTGGAAATATAATGTAAACCAATTACGGAGTAAAAAAAAAAAAAAAAAAAAACTTGAGTAGTTACATTAAGAAAGTAAAATAATCAGGTAAAGTTACTTTTAGGAATGTTTTAGTCTAATATGTTTACAATTGTCTTACTTCAGCATGTAATCAATATAGAAGATTTATTAATGAGATGTTCTTACATTTTTTTTAACCACATTTGAGAAAGCTAATGTACGAATTACACTTAGAGAGTGTCCCAAATCGCACTGGCCCCATTTCAAGTCTTAAATGGCCACCTGTGGCTTGTAGCCACTCTTGGACATTATCGCCATGGAGTGAAGTAATGAGCGATAAATGTGCAGAAATACGGGAGCAGATTAGGTAGGACATGGTCTGTCAGTGAAACGATGTCACCCGAGGGTGATGGGGGGTTTTTGATAAGTTTATGTGTGGGAGTAATCTGATCAAATTAGCGATGACTCCCATTTTCACTGTGGGCAGTGGATTGGAGGTGGGCTTGACCAGAAGTCAGTGAGTTTTAGGTAATATGTTTTATATTATATAAAAATATGATGATATTTTTAAATAGGGAGTGACTTGAGTGTGGTGAGAAGTAGGAGTCAAGAGTCATAAGGAGAGAGTGAATGGAGAGGAGACAGGAGCAGCTACATCACGTTTGCTTTCTTCCTCCCCCCATCGGAAGTTTGGTAGAACCATTCTGAGAAGGAGAGAGGCTTGGGGGAGGGGGGCGAAAACAAGAAGGATGGCAGGATTGGGAGAGAGTATTCAGTTTGGGACATCTTAAATTCTACGAGTTGCCTGTGAGACATCAAGTGGAATGTTGTCATCTGAAAACAGGGAGATAAATGTCACCAATATATAAATAGTAACTGAAGTCATGGGGTTGGATAATATTACCCAGAGTGAGTGTGTAAAACAGTAATTCTAAATCCTGAATCTTTGGTAAGAATTGGGAGGTAATTTAAAAAAATGCAGATTTTGGTCTCAATCCCCAAGATGCTGGTTCACTAGGGTGACCTTGGAAATTGCATCTTTAATAAGAGCTCCTAGTCTCTGACGCTGATGCAAGGGGTGTTTAAAACACTCTTTACAAACACTCGTGTAGAATGATCTATAAGAGGATTCATTAATGAAAAATCAGGAGTGCTATTTGCTATTAAAATGGAGGGGGATCTGGGTTCTTACCTAAAGGGGAACGAGGTTGCGGGTGGGACAGCTAGGCAGGTACTTTACTGGTGGGGCAGTCAGCCTGGGGAAAAGGCACCACGCTTTGGGTACTTCTCAAGATGTGTGTCCTGGGCATATCTTCTCAATCTACCACCAAACCCATCAAATTCCCCCTCATATTTGAAGGAGGAAGTGGCTAACTACTTTGAAAAGAGCAGAGACATCAAATAGACTACCAGTTGGGAGTGACCACTGAATTTAGGTCATTGGTGACCATTTGGATGATCTAGTAGAGACAGAAGCCCAATGTCAATGGGTGAGTGGACAAAATGGGTTGAGTCAGTGTATAAAAAAAGTCTTTTTAAGAATTTTAGCTAGAAGAGAGAGGAACATGAAGGCAGGGTGTATAGATGGATGTTTGCTTAAGAAATAATACGAGATACATGCCCTTCTTTCGAGTCTGTCCATCCTTGTTGCATTTCCATTACATGGGTGGATTCATTCTGTAAAGTCATGGGACTTCTGTCCACGCTTCATAGAATGTAGTTATTAAATAATATTGTGCTTATACATTCAAATCAGTCAAATAATGTGCAATCATACTAATACTTCCTCTTCTAATTATTGGAATGAACAAACCATTTTGCAGAATAACAGTAGGTAATTATGGATAATCTGAAAGAAGTGTCAACCTATGGTAGGTTTAAGATTGGATGAGGGACACAAGAAAGGCAAAAAAAAAAAAAAAAAAAAAAAAAAAAAAAAAAAAAAAACAGAAAAAATTCAGCCTGAACCAGAATTTTTCAGTTTCCTTCTTACCTGTCCTCTACCAGCCGATCATGCACCTTTGGCGGAGCCGCCTCCTCAGCCCCAAACTGATAAAGTTTCTAGCCTCCCTTAAGCATGGTGAGTCCACAAGGCAGTTCATCTATCTCTCGTAAAGAAGAGCTCATCAGAACTTCATTGTTGCAGTAATTTTGTGTTAGCTGCTGACTCCTCTCTCCTCCTCAATAATTCCACTCCCATTATTAGGGTAATTTAGAACTGACTGATTATCAGTCACCAAACTTATTCTTTACCAATGTTAAGTACCAGTGTAAATAGGACACAAATGCAGTAAATATTTAAAAGATTTGCCTTGCTTCCAGTGTGAATGTGGAGGGCTACAAAGTATAAAAATTAAAATGAAATGAAATATAAATAGGAGTGTTAGGGCTTCATTTCTTTTCTTTTCTTTTTTTTTTTTTTAATATTTATTTACTTATTTGAGAGAGAGAGAGAAACTCAAGCAGATTCCATGAAGAGTGTGACCCCTGACATGGGGCTCAATCTCAAGACCCTGAGATCATGACCTGAGCTGAAATCAAAATCAAGAGTCAGGTGTCCAATCAACCATGCCACCAAGGCACGCCTTAGAGCTTCTTTTCTAAATATAGCTGAAAGTTCAATTCATTATTTTTGTTTGTTTCCACCTGAGAGGATGGATCTATTTTGGAATGAAGCCAAATAATTTAAAAGTCACATTTGCATCACTTTCAAGGTATGCACAGTTTGCCTTAAAAAAGTGCCAGGCAGGGGTATGCAGCAGCAGCATCTCAGCTGGTGTCACTATTGATATATTTGGTCATTTCAGAATTGCTCCAGGTACAAAACTGTTATTCTATATTGGAAGTCCTTACATAAATACAGAGAAAAAAAAATTACTGCTTCTGAAAGATTTGTGAAATTACATTTTAAAGCTCTAGATTTAGAAAATCATTTATGTGCCAGAGTTTGCTCTAATTCTTTGAACATTATAGATACTAGGAGTCTATTTAATTTGCTTTTATTATAATGCTTTATTTTTTACCATTATTATGGAATTTTTAAAACACAAGAGCAGGGAAAATAGTAAAATGACACCCATATAAACATCATCCACCTTCAGGAGTTCACACGTGAGTAGTCTCGCATCACCTATATACTCCCACTGGATTATTTCAAAGCAAATCTTGGACATCGTATTGCATCCATAAATACATCGGGGTATATCTCTAAAAGACAAGGACTCTATTTTTCTTTTAAGCATAATACTAATATCACATGAAAAAAAATTCCTTACTATCAAATATCAGTCATTATTAAAAATGTCCTGATTATCTCATATTTCTTTTTACAATTGGATTCTTGAAATTAGGAACCAGGGAGACTTCCATAATGAAATGCTGTATTTTCAATGTTTACTTAGCTGTGAATTCTAGATGAGAAGACTTGAAGTGCTTCAAAAGACATTCCTTGACAGATACTAATTAGGAAAATAATTAAAAAGATTATTTTCTACGTAGTCACTAGAGGTTTCCAGTTTGATCTTCATTTCAGTAGCAGAAATGCCACCTGGCCTGACACAGGCACTTGAGCCCTCTGAACCTAAAGTCATATACACAGATTTCTAAACTTTTAGGCTTTCTGACTTTGTCTTTCAACCTTTGGTCAAAATCCTAAGGGACATAATTATATGTTGGATCTGTACTTAATTAATAGGAACCATTCTCTAGGATCTGGTCTTTGATCTAGTCTTCGGATAGACCAATTCCCCAGGGACCTAATAGAGTAGAGTGAGTTGGAAATTCAGATAATTCTCATGATACCTGATTTCCATTTCCTACTCCCTTTTTTTTATCTATACCAATGTAAAAGCAAAATTAGAACATAAAAGATGATACAGATGGTTCATCACATCTGTCTTTGATGGTTCCCATGTAATAAAAAGGTTTATAAAAGAAAATATCTCTGCTGAAGAGTTTGGTTATTTGGCAATCAGTATCAACCGGAAGGGTCAAGATACCTTCCATCTACACTTGTAACATTGCTAATAAATCAGGTATCCTAACACAAAACTCTAAAGAACTGGGAAACATACAGGAAGAGGCTCACGCTGGAATCATACTCAAAAGTAGCCACTCTATTTTGTGCAAATTCTAGAGAGTTCAAGTTCAGAGTAATAGTCACACAGGCATACACACAATTCTTTGTAAAGATTTATGATGGTTGTTGTGGACTCTGCCTTGAGAGGATTAAAGGTTCCTATTCTGGGTCTCCCAGGACGTAGCCCACGCTGCCTCCAGTGAGCCTGGGAAGTGTGAGTGGAGGGGATTTGGTTGTGGTCTTGTATAAAGCTGACAGTGCCGTTCTCGTGATTCAGCACTGCTATCTTTATAGCATCAGAAAAACATTCTTGTTAGCAAAAACCGATTTGGCCCTTCATTTCTTAAAACAGGATTTGAGAATTTAGCAAGTACATCTTCTCTCTCTCTCTCACACACACACACACACACACACGCATGTGATAAATAGCTTAGTGGTTTAAGATCAAGGGCTTTGAGCTTAGACGGTGGGTTTGCGGTTTAGCAGATGTCCCCCCAGTTGGGCAAGTTACAGGATTTCTCTGCAGTAATTTTCTTAGCAGTGAAATGGGTATGATGAGAGTAGACGGGGTTGTTGTGAGAATCATGTAAGAAAATGTCTGTAAAATGCTTAGGAAAGTTCTGATGCCTAGTAAACATTCAGTAACTGTTCGTTAGTGGTGCTAGTAACAGCATTAGGATAGAGAAATTATAAAAATGTTATAACCTTTACCAAATCCCACCACTATGAACGTAGTTTATTTCTCCAAATCTCATTATATGTTCTATAGTGTTATACCTGGCGTTCCACTCATGCACAACAGTTCTTCAAGGCACTTTTTTGGGGCCTGAGGGGACCTTGCTGGTAACCACAGCTCCTGCAGCCCTTTGTCTTGAGGAGTTTGGTTAGGGATAAAACACAATTAAAGGCACACAGAGAAAGGGGTAAGGGGGATTTTAAAATTGACTGGAACCATAAAGGAAAGAAATAGTATATACTGAGAAGAGGGAGAAGTGGTAAGTTAGGGGAAGAGGGCTCTCGAGATAAGGAAGGCCTCTTGGAGAAAGTGAAACCTAAAGGATGAGAAAGTTTCTGGTAATCTAGATTATCCTTTTTAGCTGCAGAATATTTTACCCTATAGATACACCATGAAAATTACTCTTATTTAAGGAAAATCAAATTTCTGATCAGATGCAATTAATGTTGGAAAATCAACAATGATATTCTGTTGTAAGCAGTATTTTCTGAAATTCCATCGTAGGCCCTACTAACAACCTTTTGCTAGGTAATTGGTGATAATTGTGACAGGGACCTTACTGTTGCTTTGATTATACCTTATTAGGTGTCAGGGACTTTACAAAGTATTTTAAATGCCTACATTATCTTATTTACTTGTATTAGTTTATTTAATCTTAAAAGCAACCCTGGAGTAGTTCTGGTAAACTATGACAGATGGAACACGGGTGTTTATGTTTTTCTCAACTAAAAGATCACAAAAATGAAGTAAAGAAATGGCAAAGATACAGCAATAGAGAAGATAATGGGCAAGAGTAATAAACAGTTTGAAAGATAGAGAATGATGAACTATTTTTCCTTAGAGAATTTAGTCCTTGGGAATGGGAATAGCAGGAAGAAGGAAGCCCTTGGGGGTGCTGAGTTGTAGCACTGGGCCCCTGTGAAGAAGGAGGTGATCCATATATCTGGAAATAGGAAGATGTTGAAAATCGAGGGGATCCCGGAGGGGCTCAGCAGTTTAGCCGCCTTTGGCCCAGGGTGCGATCCTGGAGACCTGGGATCGAGTCCCACGTTGGGCTCCCTGCATGGAGCCTGCTTCTCCCTCTGCCTCTCTGTGTGTGTGTGTGTCTCTCATGAATAAATAAATAGATTCTTTAAAAAAAAAAAAAAAAAGAAAAAAGAAAAGAAATCTGATGTAAAGGAGCAGACTCCCTGATCTCCTAGATATGAGTGTGTGTATTTAAGAGAGTTAAATCCTGGCCTTCCTTATTGAAAGTCAATAGCAGAAATCTAAAATTGATGAAATAGCAGGGTAAGTATATCATTTTAAAACATGGACATAATTCCCTGGAGAAAAGCTGAAATAATGGAAGGTTTTGTTCCAGGAGGTAAATTCCGGAGTTGGAGATATACTGCTGTTTCTGTTCTAATTTTTTTTTAATTGTAGTTAAATATATATAATAAATATCATTTTAGCCATTTTTTTAAGGTCTGACACTCAGACAGAAAGGTTTTATTGACTTGTATTTATGAGTAGATGAAGGAGAGCCCATTAAAAAATTCTACTTTTTTTCTTGCTAGCATCTAAGATATTGCAAAATAAAATCAAATGGGTTTAATCAATATGGTAGGGTTTGTTGGGGTAAATTATACACAAAATTTACCATTTTAACACTTCAGTTGCATTAAAGTACATTCACAGTGTTGTACAGCCATCAACACTATCCATTTCCAGAATTTTTTCATCATCCCAAATGGAAACTGTACCCATTATGCCTTAATTCCCCATTCTCTTCCTCACCCTCTTCCCCCACCCACCACGTGGTAACCTCTGTTCTGGTACTTTCTGCTTTGATGAATGTGCCTTTTCTAGGTATCTCATACCAGTGGAATCATAAGATATTTGTTTTTGTGTCTGACTTACTCCACTTAGCATAATGTTTTCAGGATTCATTTGTATTATAGCACGCCATTTCTTTTTGAAATTTAAAGCTAATGTTAATGTATTACTCTCATAAAAATAGAAAGTAAAACAAACAAAACCCTGCAAAATAGTGCTCAGTTTTTAGGTATTGAACTCGAAGCTGAACGATCAGGCTTTAAGAAGGGTGTTTCAAGGCCATAGCTAGGACGTTAACAGAGCGGGGGTCCAGTTTCATTTTCTCTCCTTGACCCTTATCAGAGCTCTTTGTTTAATCCACGATTGCTTCACACGTGGATTATTGCTGTAACAGCTTCCCAGGGTATTCATTTTCTATTTCTGTTGTAACACGTTACTTCAAACTTGGTGGCTTAGAACAAGTTCATTATTAAGTTCTGTAGGTCGGAGGTCGGACATGGTCTCACTGGGCCGCACTCCTTCTGGAGGGACCCATCTCCCTGCCTTTTCCAGCTTCTGGAGGCCACCCACATTCCTTAGCTTTTGGCTTTCTTTCTCCAGCAACATTGCATCACTCTGACTGAACTTCCACGGTCACATCACCCTCTGATTTTCCTGTTTCTACTTTTGTGATTAAATTGAGCCTGCCTGGGATCCCCAGGTGGCTCAGCGGTTTAGCGCTGCCTTCGGCTCAGGGCATGATCCTGGGGACCCGGGATCGAGTCCCACGTCCGGCTCCCTGCATGGAGCCTGCTTCTCCCTCTGCCTGTGTCTCTGCCTCTCTCTATCTCTCATGAATAAATACATAAAATCTTAAAAAAAATTTGAGCCTAATTTGGGATCCTCTCCCCTCAAGGTCAGCTAACTGACAACCTAATTCTATCCCCAGTCTCTGCTTTCCTTTGCCATGTAAACTAACATTCACGGGTTCCAGAGATCAGAATGTGGGTATCACTTGTAGGGGGTGTGGGAGGCCTTCTTCTGCCTACCAAGCTGATCCTATTGCCTACTTCCCTCTTGCCTGTGATCTTGACACTTGCTTAAGATCCTTGGGCAGCTCTTACAGCCTCCAGGGCAGCGTTCAGACTCTCTGTATGGCCCACAAAGCCCTGCCTTACCGGTCCTGTCTCCTCTCTTCCAATCTCCCGTGTCAAAAACACACGTCAACACCCTGGGTTTCAGTTCCCCAATTGAGAACCATACTTGTACTCATTTCACCCGTCTGCTTGCATTGCTCTGCCCCCTGCCCTTTAATCGGCTCTGTCTTACTCATCCTTAAGTCAGACCTTCTAAAAAAAAAAAAAAAAAAAGTCAGACCTTGCATATCACTTCCTTTTTGAAGGCATGTTTGCTTTGATTGCCATAGCAACCCAGACCCCTCTCTCTCTCTCTCTGTGTGACTATCATAAATAAATAAAAATTTAAAAAAAAATAATAAAAAAAAATAAATTTGCTGGGATATATTTGCCTGCACCTGACCAAGTCTTCGTTGATGAGCACGTTAATAGCTCGCTTTAACATGACTGATCAAACTTGTTAACATATAATTGATTCTGCTTAATTTTTAATATAACTCTACTGGTATAAATAAATACTTGAACAACTACATCAAATCACCATAAAGAGGGGAAAGCTTTCAACTAAATGTATAACCAGATTGGCTAATTAACTTTCTAATTTAAGAGACTGTGGAATAAACATCTCCCTTGGAATTGATTCAAGCCAGTCAAGCTGAAAGATAAAGCAAAAAAGAACAAATGTTCACATTACAAGTATCTTGAAATGTTTTTATGCTATTCTCTATTCTCTATTCCATTTAAAATTTCCATTGACCTGCAACATTTACAGACTGAAAACCAGTTTATGGTTCTACAGATTTCTAAAAAAAAATTATCAATCTTTACAGAGAAACTAATATAGGTATCCTCACAAAAATTGGGACAGACTTGATATAAGGAGGGAAGGTATTGCAAGGGTTAAGGCTGTAGTCTCCAGATCGACTGTCTGGACTGGGGTCCTGGGTCTGCCCCATGCTGTGTAACTGCCTCAACTTTCTTCATCTGCGAAATGGGCATAATGATATTTACCTTGCAGGGCTGTACAGGGATAAGTTATATTTAACTCATTTAAACCACCTGACACATTTTAAACTATGCATTTTCCCATATTTAGGGTGGGAAGAAACACTGTGAAACCTAATTGCCTAGAGAAAGCAACTGTCACGGTAATTGGAATGAAACCTGAGTTGATGAAATCATTGGAAGCTGTAGGTGAGATCATCTATGGGGAAGCAAGCCAAGCATAGTAGGTTCTTAATTATTGGCTACCGCCAGAATCATTCCCCCAAAAACATTCCCCCAAAAACATTTAGCTTCTCTAAAGATGTGAAATGGTTAGAAGAGTTGGTCCATGGCATTCTGTGAAAAATGCAAAAGTGGCTTATTCCAGTAAAAATAAAATATAATTTGGACTTTAGTTAGAAACAGCGCAAGAAAAATTTAGAAATCCCTAAAAGCTACTCTGTTTTGACAATTCATTTATTACCTTCTCTGATGTTTAGAATTCTGCTGTATTCCTGCTGTCAAATTTTTAATAAATAAAGGTAAGCAATGTTTGTTAAGCTAAACCTAGTGTATCTTGATTTTTAAAAGATATATTGATTGTTTTCATAAGTGTCATTTGTGAGACGGGTCTCATTAGTTGGAATCTCTAGGCAAGGTTTGAAACCTCTCATGTGATGACATTTTAAGTGAATTTTAAAAATGAGTTTATTAATTTTAACTGGTTAAGCAAATGAACCTGCTTTAAAAAATATTCACATGGAGGAGCGTCTTGTCTAGGAGGCTCAGTCCGTTAAGCATCTGACTTTGGCTTTAGGTTATGATCTCAAGGTTCTGGAATGGAGCAAGTTGGGCTCCCATGCTCAGCTGCTTCTCTCTCTCTTCCCTCTCCTTCTGCTCTTCCCCCTTGTTCTCTTTCTCTCTCTCTCTCTCTCAAATAAATAAATGAAATCTTTGAAAAATTTACATGGTCACTTACTGCTAATGCATTTCCATGTTGATAGTTTTCCTTGAAGTGTGACCATTCACAAATCCTCTTTGAGTTTACAATATTCATGTGGATTACTTACATTGCCTTTTTTTTTTTTTTTTTTTTTTTTTTAATTCCTTTGGACTAGGATTCAAGGTTTGGAAAGTTGATTTTTTTTTTCCTGTGCTTCCAGCATTGTAAAAGATCCAGAACGTCTGCCTGTTGGCATCTAGGCCCCCAGGCTTGGTACAAGGGACAGCTTACCAAGCCTGCTGGTTTTCTTCATCTTAGTATTCTGTGAGTGAACGAGGCTGGCTAGAAGCAAGATTGAGAAGTTGGCAATTTGTCTAGTTTTCCTTTTGTCCCACACTACTTTGAACCACATTACCCTTAGGAAACGGGATAATCGTGTTTCCTCCCTTCTTAACACTTCCTCTTCTTCAGAAAAGGCATGAAAAAAAATACACTCTCGCAGCAGTATAAATAAGTAGTAAAATAGTGGTAACTTCCCTCAGGTCAAAGTCCCTTTGGTTTCAGGTTCCAGTAATAAAGTTCTAAATGTGAAATTCCGGGGATGGGTGACCCTGGGCAAGAAGTCTTCTTGGTACCATCATGTAGGCAAATGTATGGTCTGACTGTTATCCTGGCTCCGGCTGTGAGCTTCTTCCTTTCATTAATTCTTGAGTGGGTATTCCTATTTCCCCTGGGTTAGGTCTCGTTCCTATTTTTGAAAGGACTTGCCATGGCAAATCAGAAGCTTGAAGCCTCTCCATATTGTCCTTCTTCCTGTCTAATGTTGATGAAAGTCCTTGTGTTTACACCGCAATGAACCAGAACTGAGGGATTTGCCTAGTCTAATGTTGGCAGCAACTAGGCCAATGATATAAAAGTTCACTTTTCTACTGGGGGTGGGGAGTTGTTTGAACTGTTGTTTTAATTGTTTCATTTCTCCAATCTATTTTAGTTTGTGCAGTTAGCCGGAAACTCATTTTATTGCAGAGGCCTACAAACTCAAAATGGTCTCACCTGACAGGCACATCGGTCACATTTGTCTCTCTCCAGGGTGGGACCTCATACATCCCAAGTCTCATCCTGATCCTGGGCTTGACCTGTTAGATGTCACACAGTGCTACGGGTCTTAAAGAACACCATGAGGTGTGCCTTTTACATTTCTCTGGCTTCAGATCTGGAGCAGGCTGGGGAGAGAGCTTGGGGGGGAGGGGGGGCTCGATTTCCAGGCTGGAATACATAGTCTCCAAAAGTGAGTAGACAATTGTTAATTTTGAGGCCTTGGTTTAGAATATATTCCTGACATCTTTTTTCAATTCGTTAACACCTTTTCCTGCTACTTTGTACCCCCACCCCACCTCAGTGCTATATATCCACATAATGTAGTCTTTCTTGTTCTCTTTCCTCTAGGCATGACCTTGTCTGATCCACACTTTTTTGGCCATGTAAAAATCAGAATTAATTAATTATTTGAGACAGAGCTGGTTGTGGGGGGCAGAGGGAGAGGTAGAAGCAGACTCATCCCGGAGCAGGGAGCCTGACCTTGGGCTCAATCCCAGGACTCTGAGATCATGACCTGAGCCAGAGGTAGATGCCTCACGGACCGAGCCACCCAGGCCTGTACCCTAATTAAAAGTTCTTAACTTTGTTGTGAACGGTGACTTTTCCCCTCTACTTGAGGGAAACCACGTTTATGACACAGACTTCCTTTAGTCACAACTAAAAATTGAGGTAGGAAGTGTGGTTGCTTTCCATATTTATTGTAGCTAGTTCTTTTCTAATCCTCTGAGGAGCAAAAAAGGCCACTGGATTTATTATATCATCCCTCACAAAGGTAGGTGGGCCATGCTTAAAATTTTATATATGTGAAATAAAATTGTGATCAGTGCAGTGTGAATAAGCAAAATTAATGAAAGGAAACCATTTACAAATAATTCAGTAGTACTCTCTCTTGCCTCCACCCCCACCCTACCCCCCTTTGGCTTTTTGCAAATCGTCTGTACTGTTTTTAGAGTTCGGGTGAGCTTCTTTATGAATCCAATGAAGTGGATAGGAAAAGAAAATGACTAAACCTTTAGAAAATTCTATGATTCTGGGTGGCTCAGTTGGTTACGTGTTCGACTCTTGATTTTGGCTCAGGTCACGATCTCAGGTTCATGAGATCAAGACCTGCTTTGGGCTCTGCACGGTGAAGCCTGCTTGGGATTCCGTCTCCCCCTCTCCCCTCACCCCTTTCTCTTGCACGGGTGCACTGTCTTGCTCTCTCTTTCTTAAATAAAAAAGAAAATTTTATAATTCTAACATACTAGAAATTCCTTACTCTGACACATTCCTTGTACATAAAATGGGCAAAAATAATACATTACGGTGATATTTTTGCAGCACTCGCCATTGTTTAACTCAGCAGGTGATTTTGAGTAAGGCTTCAAGTCATTTGCTGAGATTCCTTTTCCCGGTGGGAAAAGTAATATACTAGTTTGCAGCTCATTTACCATATGTAGTAATTTCAATCTAAGCCTTGCCCTAATCAGAGGGCATATACTTGATCATATGTGAATGTTATGGGTAAGTGTATAGAAGTGAGAGGAGACGTGGCCTATTTTCAAGTAGGTTTACCCTATAGTTTTATGCAAGGATGACATTTAAAGCAGTTGGTTAAAGCGAGGGCACCAGCTGATGAGAATGCCAGTCTTCGGTAACAGGTGGGTCCTATCGGTTTCCTGCTTAGCCAGGCATTAACCTGGGAGGTCTGGAGAATCCTGAAAGGGCTGATACCGGGGTAGGGTCTTGAAGAACTGGACTCAAAGCTGCAGCTGTTGACTAGCTTGTATGGAAGTATCTGAATATGTGATGAATCGGTTCACCTGCACTTGTGTGGAAAAGCGTTGTGGGTAGCGTAACATGTAAGTAATCTAAGTACTGTATCTTACTGACATTTAGGAGAAAGATTTGCATATATAGTAAAGGTGGTGATAATAATGTGGTCAATAAAGTAATTTTAAGCCTTAAAACATAAGGGTAATTTGGAAGCTTTTAGTGCTTAGTACCTAAAAGATGCACCCTATCGATTTTATGAAATCTAAGGACATAGGTCAACTTTTATGGGATCCAAGGAGTGTAGAATGACTTTAGACCACTTCCCTTGACTTACCCATGAATCTGAGGACCGTGGTCATTGTCTCCCAGTCAGACTTGCCCTCTCCCTACACCTCAGCTCTCTCTACCTACAGCTATGGAACCTGGCAGTAGGGGGGGAAGGAGGAGGGCCCGTGGACAGAGCTTCCCAGACGAGAAAAAAGGAATATGAGCAGCTCAGTGTCTTGACCGTCCATAGGTATTTATTT
The DNA here is from genome assembly GCF_011100685.1 of Canis lupus familiaris. Taxonomy (NCBI): domain Eukaryota; kingdom Metazoa; phylum Chordata; class Mammalia; order Carnivora; family Canidae; genus Canis; species Canis lupus. Next base: position 5,329,229 of record NC_049258.1, read on the forward strand.
ATTGAGCGCCTAAAAGCTGTTGTTTGTAGAGATGATAAACCAAGACCCAGAGTCTCGCTTCACAAAGATGAGCAGGCCGAAGAGCCGGACATGCGGCCTTACTAACTGGGGTTGGATCCCAGATCTCCTATCTGTTCTGTGATCTGAAGCCAGTTCCTTAACTTCCTGTGCCTCAGTTTCCCGGGGGTGGGGGGTTAGCCACCTCCAGCTCACTGCGCTGTGAGCAGCAAGCGCACGTACACGCGAGACCCCCCGGAGGCACCTGACGCCCCGTGAAGCTCGTGGGTCCCGGGGCTGTGCCCTCCGCTGGCGCCCCCAGAACTCCCTCCGTTAGAAGTGGGGATGCAGGGCCTGGCGGCCTCGGCACGGTGCACAGAGGCCTCCCGGGGGGAGGAGCTGAGCGCGGGGCGGGGGCAGGTGTGCAGAGCCACCTGGTTAGGAATGCACGGATCGCGAAGTGCCCGGGGAACAGGGGGAGGCGGGGCGGGTGCAGGTGCAGGTGCAGGTGCGGGGGGCGCCGGGGGCGGCCGGGCTCCATCCGGAGGCTCAGCCGCTGGGTGTTCTGAAAGGGTCGGTGAACGGGGCGGGAGGCGGCGGAGGGGACACGTGCGCAGGTTGCCAGCGTGTCGGGAGCCGCCCTGGGCGCGCGCCGGGCTCTCCGGACTCGGCTTCCCGGGCTGGCGGGGCCTGCACGGAAGCCCTTGCGGCTCGCGCCCGCTGCCGGGCCCTAAGGGGCCGAGAGGGTCCCGGGCCGAGGGGAGGGGCCGCACCGCTGGCGGCCCGGGGCTCCCGCAGCGCGCGCACCTCGCAGCCGGCCGGGGGCGGGGGCGAGCGGAGAGCGCGGCGCGCGCATGCGCCGGAGGCCGCCCCCCCCCCCCCCCCCCCCCCCCCCCCCCGCGGCCTTTCTTGGAACAAAACTCGCGCGGAGCCGGGGCGTTGCGCCGTTTGCGTAGACTGGCGCGGGCTGCGGCGCGGCGGCCCCTGCGCAGCTCGCGTAGCCCGAGGCGGGGCCCGGCGGGGGCGTGTACGCCCGCAGCGTAGCGCCCGGGGCCCGGGTGCGGCTGCGCGGGGGCCGGCGGGGGCCGGTACGCCGGCGGCGTAGCGCGGGGCCTGGCGCGCGGGCCTCGGCGGCGCACTTGGCGCAGGCGGCCTTGGTGAATAGGCGGCTCGGTGCAGCCGGGCTGGTACCGAGCGGAGAGGAGATGCACACGGCACTCGAGTGCGAGGTGACTATAAAACCCCGATTTGTTTACGTTCCCTCCCCCAGAACCGGGCCCGTGCGCGGCCGAGGCTGCGAGCCCGGGGCGGCGGCGGCGGCGGCGGCGGCGGGGGGGGGGGGGCGCGGGGGTCGGGCCCGGGCTCGGCGGCGGCGGCGGGCGGAGCGCGCGGGGGGCTGCGCGGGGGGCGCCGCGGGCCTGGGCGGCCGCAGCCTCGGTCCGCGCGGGGGCCGCCGCCTCGCCGAGCGCAGCGGAGCGGGCCGGGGGCCGGGGGTCGGGGGTGGGGGTGGGGGTGCGGGGGGCCCCGCGGTGACCCCGCCCGACCTCCCCGGCCCGCGGTGCGGGGGGCGCCGGCCCCGGGAGCCTAACGGACGGGCCGCCGGGCTGCGAGCGGGAGGCCGCGTGGACCTCTGCTGCCGGCCGCGGGGCGGGGGGGGCCGGGCCGGGGCGGGGAGGGGGCCGGGGCGGGGGGCGCCGGCTTTGTTCCTCAGGGCCCTGCGGCCCAGGCGGCGCGCGTCCGGCGGGGGAGGGGGGCTCGCCGTCCTGGGGGTGCTCCTCCCATCCCGGGGTCCCCCCCGCCGTCCTGGGGGTGGTCCTCGCCACCTGGGGGAGTCCCTGCCGTCCTGGGGTCCCCCCGCCATCCTGGGGGGTCCCTACCGTCTTGGGGTCTCCCCCTTGCTGTGCCGGGAGGGGTCCCTGCCGTCCCGGGGTCTCCCCCCTCCCCGCTCTCCTAGGGTCCTTCCCCCGCCGTCCTGGGGGTGCTCCTCCCCATCCCGGGGTCCCACCTGCCGTCCTAGGGGTGGTCCTCCCCATCCTGGGGATCCCCCACCGTCCTGGGGTCCCCCCCGCTCTCCTAGGGTCCTTCCCCCGCCGTCCTGGGGGTGCTCCTCCGCATGCTGGGGGGTCCCCGCCGTCCTGGGGGTGGTGCTCCCCATCCTGGGGGATCCCCCACCGTCCTGGGGTCCCCCTTGCCATCCTGGAGTTTCCCCCGCCATCCTGGGGGTGGTCCTTGCCGTCCTGGGAGGGTCCCTGCCGTCCCGGGGTCTCCCCCTGCCATCCCGGGGTGTCACCTGCTATCCTAGGGTCCCCCCGCCGTCCTGGGGGTGGTGCTCCCCACCCTGGGGTGGTCCTCGCCGTCCCGGGGTCCCCCCCGCCGTCCTGGGGGTGGTCCTTGCCGTCCCGGGGTCCCCCCCGCTATCCTAGGGTCCCCCCGCCGTCCTGGGGGTGGTGCTCCCCACCCTGGGGTGGTCCTCGCCGTCCCGGGGTCCCCCCCGCTATCCTGGGGTCCCCCCCGCCGTCCTGGGGGTGGTCCTTGCCGTCCCGGGGTCCCCCCCGCTATCCTAGGGTCCCCCCCGCCGTCCTGGGGGTGGTGCTCCCCACCCTGGGGTGGTCCCCGCGGTCCTTCCCGGGCTCGTGGGAGCTGCCCCGTGGCCCCAGCCCCGGGTACCAGCCGCAGCCGCAGCCGCCTCGGCCTCCAGCCCCTGTTCCAAGTAGCACAGAGTGACATTAAAGCACATACTTTTTTTTTTTTTTTTTTTTTAAGTAGGCCATGTTGTTGTTTCTGTTTTCTTTTTCCTTGACTCTCACTTAAGGTATCGCTCGCTGCCGGGAAAACTCTGGTTTTGTCTGCAAGTTGGAGCAAAACTAACCCGTGACAGGTTTCCTGAGGAGCAGCCAACCCCGGGGAGGCTGGAGCTGTAGAATGTAGGTCGTGGCAGGGCAGCGGAAACGCTCGTTTAAGTCAAGACTTCTGTGTTTCAGGACTTCCTGCCCTACATGTTTCGGCGGCTTTGTGCGTCGGGCACTGGCTGCAGACTTTGGGGGCCGGTACCAGGCAACCCGGGCCCTACACCCCGAGTACTCTGGGGGGAGAGCACTAGGGACCTGACAAGTGGTGTGAAGACAGGATGTACCCCGGGGGGGGGGGGGGAGGATAGGCAGGAATACAGCCAGGTACGCTGAAATCAAAATAATGAATAACCCGTGCTTTAGCAGAGCATTAGGTATCGAGTAGTTTTGGGGGTAAATGCCTAATTTCAAACTGGTGAGGACCAAATGGTCTTCAAGGGGTTTAATTTGTAGTATTTCTTCCGATAAAAGTATTAGATGCTTCTGCACGTCACCGTGGTTTTGCCTACATTCGGAACTGAAAGAACAGTTTCAGAGAGGAGAAATGTGTTGTTTTTTTTTTTAAGTCCAGATTCAAAAACCTGCAGTTTTATACACACACAGGCTGTGGTTAAGAAAGCTGGCGCAGGGATGACATAGGTGCTACTTCAAGAGAAGTGGTCAGGGAGGACCTTTCTAGGGTTGACACGAAGAGTACGTTGCGTGATAAGCTGGACTTGTTCTTCCCGTTACCAGTTGATGTTCTCCAGCTAAAAGCCAACAGAGCCCCCCCTTCTTCTAGCGCCTGATTTTGAAGTACTTTCGGGAGGCCTGGAGTATGGTACTGAGTATTCACTCTGGGGATGGGTTTTTCGGTTTTTCGCTGCTTTACGGAGAATGTAGGATATAGGCGTTAGCAGCAAGGGATGTTACAGTTAGGATATAACTAAAGAGAATTTACCTTGTTCTCCAACCTCTGTCACATACTGGAAAGGACTTCGGGTTTTGCGGTGAGACTCAGAGTTCAAAACTATGACCCGTTTATTAACGAGTTTGGTTACTTTGAGCAAGTTGCTTTACCTTAATCTTTTATCTGAACTTGTGCTAAAAAGCCCTCTTCATGGCTTTACTGCCATCTTTATTATTTATTTATTTTTAAAAGATTTTATTTATTCATGAGACACAGAAGGAGGGACACAGGGAGAGGGAGAAGCAGGCTCCATGCAGGGGGCCCGATGTGGGACTCGATCCCGGGTCTCCAGGATCGCGCCCTGGGCCCAAGGCAGCCGCTTAACTGCTGCGCGACCCAGGGATCCCCATACTGCGATCTTTATGAATGACATAATGAAACAAAGGGCTGCAGAAAATTTTAGTTCATTTTACCTTCTTTTCTCCGTACAGATGTTTCAGTTTCTCATCAGGGTTGAAGGAGTACTTTGTCTTTAACTCGGATAACTTGAGGTTTGACGGTCTCTACTGGGCCGTTGCCGGAGATGCAGTTATCCTATTTGGTACTGTTCTGTTACATGTAATAATCCATAGAATTTTTTTCTGCTTCTCATATTTTTTAACTTAAAATTCTACATGTACATCTTGCTTTCCCTGTCTAAATCCTTGAGGCAGCACATACTCCCCAACTTTTTGTCACACGGTGCTCATGACGTTATTCAGTGGATGTGCAAAGTTTGCCTGTCAACCTTCTAAATGAAGTTTAACAGAACTTAAATGTAGCATTAACCCGAAGAAATACGTGGGATAAAAATGTCAGTCCTTGTCTCTGTAGTGCTCACCTCAATGGAAATGCCAGGGATGTTGCTTTTATCGAAAGGACAGTTTTTTTTTTTTAATCAAAAGGACACAAGGGGTAGGCCCCTGGTAGGCTCAGTTTGTTGAGTGTCTGACTCTTGGTTTTGTCTCAGGTCATGATCTTGGGGTGATGAGAATAGAGCCCCAAATAGGGCCCTGAGCTTAGCTGGGAGTGTGCTTGAGTTTCTCTGCAGCTGCCCCTCCACTCGAACGTACTCTCAATCAATCAATCAGTTCATCTTAAACATGGTAGTGGTGTTTTCCAAACAGATTCACAATATGCAAGAGAAACTACACAGTAGGACATGGAAAGAAGTGTTGGGGATCAAAGCAGAAAGCTATCCTTTTTCCTTTATACTAAGTTTTATAACCCTATAAAATTGTCTTTCATTATAATGTAATTTTCATTAAAAATACCAACCTTGGCCTAAAGTTTACCTGGTAGAGGAATGCCCAGGCGGTCCCAGCGGCTCGATGCTGCCCCCTAGTGTTTGATTCCCCTTGAGGTTTTCTTGAGCTTTGCTTTTCCTTCACCTTCATCTTTTCCTGAAACGAAATCTATTTAAATTAGATTCTGTAGTGCTACATTATATCTAGACTACTTTGGGGTTTCCTCCAACTGGTAAGTTGACTAATACGATGGATGTAGTAATTTTGAATTGGTTAACTCTGGTTGCTCTTAGCTTCTGTAGTTTTCCAAGTGAGTTTTGGGTGGAGATAGGACAGTAAAAGGCCAAGTTTCAAAACAGGAGGAAAGGTATATGTTAGAGAATTTAACAGGATTTCCTGTTAAAAATATGTAGTCATATAAACCCAGGTTTCACATTAGACCAGTTATCAATATGCTGAACTGTCTTTTTCTTTTTCATGAATTTTGTAAGTTCTGTGAGTTGGCCGTGCAAAATGTGTTCACTAGGTATGAAGGCGATTTATGACTCAAATTGTGAAGTTTTAAATAACAATAGCATCGAACTTACTTCCAAATGTTGAAGAGACCACACAATGTTGTTAAAACAATACATTGATTCTATGATATATAGCAGTGTCAAATTTTATTTTTCTGTTATCAGAACATAAGATTTGATTGCTAGATAAAGGGATTGGATATTTAATAGATTTTTAATACTTGATTTTTCATGTTAAAAGTTGTTATCAGAATGGGGTGCTGGTGGGTGGCCGTGGTTACAGATTTTAAGTATAAGGATAAAATCTAAAATCTTACTCAAATAGTATTTAAATTGTTTTCACTGAGAGTTAGTGGTAGATGATTTTATAATTACCTAATTTTATAATTATGTCGTATAATTATATTGCAAATATTTTACTGCTGAAATAGAGGGAGATATGAGGATAACACTTTTGCTGCCATTAACATTTCTAACTGCCATGTTTACACTTAATAATATGTACCCTACTTTTGGGGATCATCTTCTCCATTCAGAAAAGTGGTTTTGGGGGATTAGAAGAGTGAATCAGAATGTTGTAAGAAGTATCTTTGTCTTACTAATATAGTAAGATTATGTCATAAGGCCAGCAATAAGAATTACTATGAACTATGTATGAAAGTTATTTTTAGTCCTAGAGTGATTATCTTAAGACTCATCAGTCACTGATCACTTCAGTTTTTAGATTTATTTTCATTCATATAGAAGTTAGAAAGTATAAATGGTCTTCAGTTGTAGTAACAAAATCACAAAGGTATGCATCCCATTGTCCTATTAAACAAACAAACCCATATCCGTGTCCTCACTTAAGCTTTTTTTTCTGAATTCACTTTATAAATTTTGTGAGTTTCTGAATTTTAAAATCCTGGTTTTTCCCCTACAGTTGTCTGCAACTTAATATGTAAATTAAGCCAAGGGTCAGCAAGCTATGGACAGTGCACCAAATCAGCCTGCTTTTGTAAATTAAATATTGGAAAACAGCCTCTTTGTCCACTTAAGTATAGTATATGGCTGCTTTTGTGCCATGACGGCAGAATTGTGTAGTTGGCCTTAGAGTCTGCACGGCCCACAAAACCTAAAACAGTAACTGGATTTTTAAAGTCTGCCAACCCCTGCATCCTGTTCTTAATGTTTTATAACTATTTGATATGTTGCTAGTATTTAAAATAGTTAAGTTTTCTTAGAACCTATATGAGTTAAAAACTAGTAGAAAAACATTGAAATAGAAATTTGTGGGTGATAATGTGAGTTCTCAGTTTTTGTTTTTTTAACCTAAGTAATATAGATGCTTTTTGTTTCTTCCTCTTTCCATTTTCCCTCTATGGGAGGAATAGCACCTTGATTGTGTTTGGCGCTGGAATATGAAGCCCGTGGCCTTCAACCTTGGGTTACTAACGCCTCAGTCTGTCAACTGTTGATACTTACGGAGCATCTTTTACAGTTTACCTTCTCTACTTTAAAAGGTGGTGGTGTCTTCCTTGTACCTCCTTCAGAGCAGAAAATGTTTCATGTTTATTTTTATGCCTTCTCCCCTGCCCCCCTCCCCTTCCTTTCCCTCCTCTTTCTTCTCTCCTCTCATAAAGAACTTCGGATTGCATGTTTACAGGCCTGTGAACAGCTGTGTTGTACCTCTCAGTACACCTCTGCTTAGAATGAATTATTACTCTATTTTGATTATAGGGGAAGAAATATTCATGCTGTTATGGAGGAACATAGCCTCTAGATGAAGGGGGCTGTGAACGATTGATTTTATATGCTTTATCAAGATAAATAGAATAATATGTTATTACATTATAAAACAATGAAATCAGTAAAATATATTAGTAATACATCCTATCTAACTCTAATATTCATTATACGATTTTTTTAAAAGATTTTATTTATTCATGAGAGACTCAGAGAGAGGCAGAGACACAGGCAGAGGGAGAAGCAGGCTCCATGCAGGGACCCCGATGCGGGACTCGATCCCGGGGCTCCAGGATCAGACCCTGGACTGAAGAAAGGGGCTAAACCCCTGAGCCACTCAGGGATCCCCTATTATATGATCATATATAAACTTGGATTATATAACAAAATAGAGAAAAGTTAGGTATTACATAGTCTATATTATATATTATAAAGCAGTGAGATCATGTTTTCCATTCCAATGTATCTTTTTTAGTCCAGACTTCATCACTTGTTAAATGTTTGGAACACACTTTTTAAGATTTTAAGTTAGTATACTCTAGTTTTTTTCAAATAGAGCGAATAATTTGATGTACTTAGCCAGTGTAAACAGCAAGTTTATCTCCAAGAAAGTAACCATACCGATTTAAAAAAATGAGGAAGGAAATCAGAAAGGTATGTTCCAATCAAATCACTGATTTTAGGCAAAAAGTGCTCTTTAAATTCACTGTAAGGGCAGCCCGGGTGGCTCAGCGGTTTAGCACCGCCTTCAGCCCAGGGCGTGATCCTGGAGACCCGGGACCGTGTCCCACGTCGGGCTCCCTGCATGGAGCCTGCTTCTCCCTCTGCCTGTGTCTCTGCCTCTGTGTCTCTCCTGAATAAATAAATAAAATATTTAAAAATAATAATAAATTCATTGTAAATATTATATGTAATTTAATTTATAACTTATAAAACAGTACAGCTTTTCCTATGAAGATTTTTGCCTAACTACAAGTACTTGAAGATGTATCGGAGTCATGTTAATTTAAATTTCTTTTTTTTTTTTTAAAGAAGAAAATAGTATTGGGAGCAATAAGTTCTTAAATTTAGAAACCATAGAAGAAATTGCAAAAAAAATCATGTTTCATTACATGTATATGAAAACCTCTGTACATACATGAAAGGGAAAATATTATAATCAAAATAAAAAGACACTGCACAGAACTGAAGGTGGTGTTTGCAGAAAATATGACAAAGTCATGTTATATAAAAGCTCACCTATGTTGGTAAGAATATTGAGGCAAAATAATAATGATAAACATCTAAATAAAGATAAGGCAAAATCTTTATTACAAAATTAATAGTACCAAGTACTGAAGAGGATGCTATGATCATACTGCTGGTGGCAGCATAACCAAACTTAATTTCCTTAGAAACCAATTTGAAAGTATGTAAGAAGACCTGAAAAGCGTTAACATTTTTTTGTAGTCTTTTCCTACATCTCGAAATTATCCAAGCAAGTAACCAAAAATAATAGCACAAATTGAAATTAAAGTGATTGCATATTGTGATTAAAACTCTATACAAATATTTGTGAAAATCTTGAAACTGTAAGTAATTCACTTCCACATGTGACAAAATGTGATTTTGTTTAACAAAAGCTTAAGATTTATAATTGCTGGCTTTTATTTTTAGTTTTTTTTTCTTTTTCTTTTTCCCCAGTGAGTAATTGCAACTTGGTTTATTTAAGCCTGTTTTTAGTTTTTTTCAATCAGAGTTGTACGTGAATATAAAGGATTAAATAGTTCCATGGAGGTTTTTTTTGTTATTTTTTTTAGTTCTATGAAGTTTTTAGGGAAAAGGAAAAATCAGTCCTCCTGGTCTTCCTTCTTTCATGTTTTTCTACCTAGAAAGACAGGAACTCCTTTAGTTTCATTAGTTGATTATTTTGCTCTTCACTGCCATGTCTTCAGTATATTCATTATTGCTTATTGATTTTCAATTTAAGTCATTATTTGTTAAATGAAAGATGAAGATTTACCATTTTTCCTCCTCTCAACAAATCTCCTCCCACTTTCTATACCCTTGTTTTTCAGTACAATTATTGTGTAATTTTGGTTTAGAACAGTATGTAGTGTTCTATTTTTGTGACTAAATGTTACAATATCAGGTATTATAATAAAACTATTTTTTTCTTTCCTGCACAACTTTGTTTTTTTCTGGCATTAATGCTTACTTTTCCTTTTTATTTTTCTATGTGCATATATATCACAGAATCTCAGCTCTGTGTACCTGAATGTAGCTCCTATAAGAAAGGGAAATGTGCCCTAAAAAGACCATTTATGGAATAATTTATAGTTTAGTTTTTTTTTTTTTTTTAAGATTTTATTTATTCATGAGAGAGACAAGCAGAGACACAGGCAGAGGGAGAAGCAGGCTTCTTGCAGGGAGCCTGACATAGGACTCGATCCCCAGACCTGGGTGAAGACAGACACTCAGCTACTGAGCCACCCAGGCGTCCCTAATTTATAGTTTTCTTATATGTTGGACATTGTTAAACTTAATAATGAAGATGATTGCTAATTGGTAATGACATTGGTAGTTTGCTATAAAAAATTTTTTTTTAAGATTTTATTTATTTATTCATGAGAAACACAGAGAGGCAGAGACATAAAGGGAGAAGCAGGCCAGGAGCCTGATGGTGGGACTCGATCCTAGGACCCCAGGATCACAACCTGAGTCAAAGGCAGACTCTCGACCACTGAGCCATCCAGGTGCCCCACTACTGAAAATTAAGTAGGTTTGGCATTTGAATTACATTTTTGTAAGATTCTGTTAAGTGACAGAGCTGAATCATCACTTTGTTCAACAATTAAGAGGACCTTGATGGCTTAAAATACTGCAAGGACACCTAAAATTAATCACACAGAAAGCTGCTACGATGGGGAAGATGTAGCTTGTGTTGTCATCATCATCAAAAAATGTTATAAATGCTGTAAAAATGTTTTTAAAATGTTTATAAAAAGATTACCCTGGACATTCTTTGATTTTTTTTTTTTTTTTTTTTTTCCCTTCCCAGTCCTCATGGAAAGGAATTCTATTAACTGGCAGTGCTTCTGAATGACAAGCTGGTGCAAAATCAGGGACATGTAACAGTGACACAAAGGTTAGAGTCATGATGAATGGACTGATAAAAATTTGAGCGTGGCAGTGACTATTCTTAAAGTCAGCTGCCAGTGGTGATGAGTCAGTCAAGCATGTGTGCCTAATTCAAGTCCTAAGATTAACACTACTAAGTCCTCTTCATGATGCATCTTATGTAGGTTTAAATGCATTTGGTATAAAAGAGGTTGAAGTCTATTTACAGGGTAGCCTAAAGTCATAAACATTGTAGTAGTTTCAAAAGGCATCACGGTATTTTGTGACTAAGAAGAGCCATTACACTTACTAATGTCAAATGTTCTGTGTATTCACAAGTAGCAGAACGGACACAGGAATATAGGTGGCTTTCAACAGTATGGTTCCAGGCTCCCCATAACAAAAATATAGAGACTTGAGTTAGTTGTTTTGATATGCAAAGAGAAGGTGTAGGCTTTGCACATGAAAGTTTAAAATACAATAAAGATGATTTGATATGCCGATGCTTGATTTGGTACACTTGAGTCTAGGCTCAGATGTTTTCATTCTCTCCTGTTAAAGTTAATGAAACGGGCTTCACTGAATTCCACCCAAGCTCACGTAGAGCATGCATCTAACTTTTTGTATGTATGAATCTCAGTGGAAATATGAAGAGATTGAATGGTGCTTGCTTGTTGGGAAGAGCTGCATTGGCATTCCAAACTAAAACTGTGACATTCGTAAATTAGGTATCTGGTCAAGTCAGGTAATGAAGAAAAGCAAACCTTGAAGCTAATGAAGATTCTGCTGTTCTGCTGAGAACTCATTACTGAAATAATTTTATGCCTTGAAAAGGTTTTTTTTTTTTTTCTCTTATGCCTTGAAAAGTTTTATAATGTCAGTGAAACTAGTATGTTGTGATGATTCTTTTCTACTTCTCAAATACTAGTGAATTGGGTACCTTTTGTAATCTAGAATTGGTCTTGGTTGTACTAATGCTGAATGTGCATTTTTGAATATTCTTGCTAATGCTTTTTCAGAGGAATCAAAACAAAGAGACTGCCTTCCCCCCCCCCCCCCCGGTTATATATACTTTTTGGAAGTTAAGTGAAAGATACATAGAACCATATCTAATAGTAGTAATACCTTAGGGTGATATACTTGCTTTACAGAGCGGCTTTATGTACATTAGTTCAATTGATGGATAAATGTAGGTGCTATGCCCCTGCTTTGTAGATTGGGAACAGTGACAGGCCTGGGATGAATTAGAGACCAAGGTTTCTAATCCCTGGTTCTTTACTATGTACAAAATACTGTATTCAGCAGGTGTGTCAGAAATTGGGTTTAAAATGGGCCCTAGGGGATCCCTGGGTGGCTCAGCGGTTTAGCGCCTGCCTTTGACCCAGGGCGCGATCCTAGGGTCCTGGGATCGAGTCCCGCATTGGGCTCCCGGCATGGAGCCTGCTTCTCCCTGTGCCTCTGCCCCCCCCCCCATGTCTGTCGTGAATAAATAAAATCTTTAAAAATAAATAAATAAATAAATAAATAAATAAATAAATAAATAAATAGGTCCTAGGGGACGCCTGGGTTCCTCAGTCAGTTAAGCAGCTGCCTTTGGCTCAGGTCATGACCCAGAGGTGCTGGGATTGAGCCCTGTGTCAGGCAAGGAATTTGCTTCTCCATCTGCCTCCCCCCGGCCTCATGGGCTCTCTCTGTCTGAAATAAATAAATCTTTAAAAAAATAAAATGGATCCTGGTTCTATTGCTATTAATAACTTGCACTTAAATAGCATATAACATTGTAATAAGTAAAATGGAAAAACGTTTAAAGCTTTTTCCACTTCAAAAAAAATACTTGTTATTTTACATGATTATCATAATTACTGTGAAATAGGACAGGGATTAATATCCCCACGTTACAAGTGGTAATAAGACTTAAAGAGGTTAAGTGATATGCACAGCAACTCCTAGTGAGTTGCAGAGCCAGATCTTTGAGGTCTTGGGTTCCTAGAATAGTGTTTTGTCAGCATGCAAACAGTCTCATCCTGTGTGTACGCTGATGAATTACGTGGGGAAACTAAATTGGTATCTGACTACCAATATAGGGAAAGATTAATGAAGTCATTCAGTGGTGTAAATGCCAGTTTATGTGGTTCAGGACATAATATAGAACCAATTTCTACCATGTTTAAAGAAGTCCTATAATGAAACCTTTTTAAAAAATGAAGTTCTTTATGAAATTGGGATACTGTGTACATTTATTAAATGAATTTTCACATTAAGTGTATTTAAAGCATGACATATAATCCAGATAACATCTTTTAGTGGTTTTTTTTTTTTTTTTTTTTTCTTTTGATTTTGCTCTCCTTTGTTGGCCTTCAGAATACCAGTCTGGAGCATTGAAATGCTTAGTTTTAAAACCTTGCTTAGTGGGGCACCAGGGTGGCTCAGTGAGCTCAGGTCATGATCTCTCGGGGTCCTGGGATTAAGCCCTCCATCCGGCTCCCTGCTCAGCAGAATCTGCTTCTCTCCCCCTCTGACCCTCTGACCCTCCTCCTCACTTGTGTTTTCCCTCTGTCTCAAATAAATAAAATCTTAAAAAAAAAAAAAAAAAAACCTTGCTACGTAGTTGATAGTATCTTTCCTATGATTCTGTGTGTGTATGTGTGTGTGTGTGTGTGTGTGTGTATGAATGAGAGAACGGAGATAAAAGCTACTGACCTTTCATTTGATTTTCATTTTCCTTTTAAAAAATACTCTCTAGTTGAAGTCTTTTTTTTTTTTTTTCTTTAAGTCAAATGTTGAATAGATTATACACAGGATATGCTACTGACCCTCCCAGTAACATCAACCTGTTGTTGGAAATAGAATTATTTTAGTGTCTATTAGTTACCTTTTTTATGTTAATCATTTTGTTGATTCATTTATTGATAATCATATTGAGTTTTTTAATATTAACTTAAGTAATAGGGGACAGTTTGTTTTCCCTTTAGTAGTGTACTTTGGATATTAGTACATCAGTAATTAGTAATTATCTCACAGTGTTCTGGTTTTATGATATACAGATATGCTGGTGTAGTAGAAAGAGTCTTAGACATTCAAGTCAGGGGACTGCCACAACTTGAGGTATCACCTTAATCATGTATACCTTCTCTGGGTCTTAGATTTCTACTTATAAAATAAGAGTATTTACCTGGTATACTTAAATATCTTTTTATCTTAAACTTTCTGTGGTTCTGTCTGTATGAAATAACTATCTTCTTTAGATAAAATATAGAAAGATTTTGTAATGTTAGCAATTAGTGTATATTTCAGTTTGTTCTTGATATAGGTGTCTAATTTTATTTAAAAATTTAAAAAATTGTAATTTGGCACTTTATGCAGGAAAAAGTACCATAGGAAGCCTACAATTAAAGATGTTTATTTATCTTTTAAAGATTTTATTTGTTCATAAGAAACACACACAGGCAGAGACACAGGCAGAGGGAGAAGCAGGCTCCATGCAGGGAGCCCGACGTGGGACTTGATCCCTGGTCTCCAGGATCAGGCCCTGGGCTGAAGGCGGCGCTAAACCGCTGAGCCACCCAGGCTGCCCATTAAAGATGTTTATAAGCCTTTATAAAAGAACTTGGTATGGAGATTATCAACTCTGCTTCTGTTTCTTTTAAGTGTAATCATCTAGTTAATAAGCAAGATCCTTTGGTTACCAATAATAACTTTTTTCTTTCTGGTTAAGACATGGATTTTCTATTACAGTATTTTTAAGTGCATATGAAAACTGGTGAAATTAGATCTGTAGTTATATGGGTTATCAGTTTCTTTTGAAAATGTACTGTTATTATTTAAACATCTTTGGGAAAATTGGGTAAAAAGTGCATGGAAACTGAACTGTTTTTACAACTTATATCTTAAATTATTTATTATTTTTTAAAGATTTTATTTATTTATTCATGAGAGACAGAGACACAGGCAGAAGGAGAAGCAGGCTCCATGCAGGGAGCCCAATGTGGGACTTGATCTCTGGTCTCCAGGATCACACCCTGGGCTGAAGGTGGCACTAAACCACTGAGCCACCTGGGCTGCCCTTAAATTATTTTTTTAATTTTTAAGAAATATTTAAATTTTTTTAGAGAGAGAGTGTGAGTGGCGGTGAGGTGTGGAGGAAGGCAGGGGGAGAGGGGAGAGAGAATCCCAAACAGGTTCCACACTCTGAGCAGAGCCTGGCACAGAGCTGGATCTTACGACCGTGAGATCATGACCTGTGCCCAAACCAGTAACGAACCCATTGAGCTACCCAGGTGCCCCATATCTTAAATTATTTTAAAATAAAAAGTTAAAAAATACATTTGTCTTTGGAGATGGTTAAATATAGGTCTGTTTGTAGAAGGTACATATTGCTGATTTTACTAATTGAAAGTTGAAATATCTATATACTATATATATATTTTTTTAATTTTATTTTTAAGTAATCTCTGTACCCAACCTGGGGCTTGAACTCACAACCCCCAGATCAAGAGTTGCATGTTCCACCAACCTAGCCAGCCGGGCACCCCTGAAATACTATTCTTCAAGGATTAAAAATTATTTTGTCTGGGGATGCCTGAGTGGCTCAGTCTCTTAAGCATCTGACTCTTGATTTCAGCTCAGGTAATGATCTCAGGGTCATAAGATCAAGCCCATGTTGGGTTTAGTGCTCAGTGTGGGGTCTTCATGAGATTTTTTCCTTTCCCTCTTCTCCCCCTGCCTCTCCCCCCACTCTCAACCCCAAGAATCCTCTTTGTGCTATGGTTAGAATAGGATCCTTAACTTCATGGAATGCTCGAGAAACTCAAGTTGTGGTTGAGGCTGTATTTCCCGATATCCTTGTAGCTGATTGAGGCCATGTGACTAAGTTCTTGCTATTGGAATGTGAGAAGCGATGCATGCAATGTCTGCTTCAAAGAAATTTCTGTACCTGGATTTTGATTTTTTGTTTTACAGCTGATTGGGATAGCACCCGTGTAAGGCTGATGTATCTCTGACTGAGGCAGAGCTATTCCCAGACCTAGAGCAGTCATCTTGGACTGTTTGAGAGAGAGAAATAAACTTGATTGTTTAAGCCACTGCACTTCTGCAAGAGATCTTTGCAGTAGCTGCTTAGTCCACTCTGACTAATGCATACTTCATCCAAATGACTCTCAAGCACATTTGTATGGAAGTTCCGAACTGAAGTTGCAAAGTTTATGAATGATTTACTTAGAGAAAAAACATTTAACATATGTTTAAAATTATACCTATGATGTCACTCATGTATTTGCATTCCTGCAGTACTCTTGGATATGAATAATTAGAGGAATCAGGATATTTAGAATTCTTGGAATAATCTAATTTGAGTGCCTTACATTTAAAACATGACAAATGACCATTTAAATCTCCTATAGACCACTCACAGTTTTTTGTGTTTCGTGTGAAGTTGGTAACCAGAGGGTTAATGAGACCAACAAGCACACTGCAGACCCTTTTTGTTTGTTTTGTTTGCCTTTAAATATCCCTGATTCTCCTCCTTGGGGAGGCAGATTTGAGGCTTGCTCTTCTTGTTTGCCTCTTGAATAAACCCTCTCCTTGCTGCATACTTGATGTCTCAGCGATTGGCTTTGCTGCATGTCTGGCATACAAACTTGGGTTCAGTTATGTATTTGGTGAGCCAACCAGGAGTTCTTTGCCTGTGGTTTGTTGGCCCTCAGTCAGTAATGGGAGTCTAGTGCTGCCTAGCATCTGTGTCCTAGGGACCGTCCCCAGAGCCCTATTTCTACAGGGTACCATCGACTTTTGGTGCTTAATTTAACTCTTGTGGCAAGGAACCTGTTTTTGGTTTGGACAGGTGTCTCTTGGTAAGTGCTTAATGTGCCATGCTCAGCCTGTGAGCTTATTTCTTCCTTCCATTTGGTTTGGTTCTCTTAGATTTCTTTCTCCCATTTGATTACCTCTGAATGGGGGGTATGGGTTCTCTTAGCCTTCTTGTTTAAGGAAAGGCTGATTGGAAGTCATTTGGTTCAGTTGGTGAGGCCTCAACTTTCAGGGAGGAACCAGTGCTCACAGAGGTATGATGGACTTCATTTGGTTTAATTGTTGCTGCAGCTTTTGGTATCTTTGGACAAAACTGGCTATGTTCTAATTGGGAAATGACAGTATGATTGCCACATGCAGGCCTTTGGGCTGTATTCTCCAAAATTGGGCAATGTTTAGTTATGAATCCATGAAAAGGAAAAAAAAAAATCCTGTTTTTGTAACACTGCTTGGCCACAATATTTATTAGACCTCAGAGAAAAGTGATAAACAGATCCATAAATTATAATACTATCTTGCAATGAGACTTATTTTTTTAAGTAGTCTCTAAACCCAACGTGGAGATCCAACTCACAACCCTGAGATTAAGGGGGGTAGGCATGCTCTACAAGGGAGCCAGCTAGGCACCCCTAGGTTTTATAAAAGGGCCTTTAATGAGGATTTTGTTTGTATCTTATTTATATATTTGTGTATCTACAAAAGTTAATGTGAGGTTATTTTTATCCCTCCAGATGGTTTTAATTAATTTGTAAAAGAGCTCTGGTTAGATGATTCTTGGGCAAGTGCTTCTAAGAATTGGGCATTCTAAAACCCCAAAATGGAAACTAACCC
Source organism: Canis lupus familiaris (assembly GCF_011100685.1). Lineage (NCBI taxonomy): Eukaryota > Metazoa > Chordata > Mammalia > Carnivora > Canidae > Canis > Canis lupus. Next base: position 5,346,225 of record NC_049258.1, read on the forward strand.
ACGTGTTTTCAAGTCTACGTGATCTGGGGAAAAATTCAGTATTAAAGATAATTTAAGGTTGTTAAATGATGTTAAAATAGGTTGTCAGCATTAGATATAGAACTTTTTGTTCTGCCTGTGTTTACCAGAAGTGAGGTAGGCTCATGTTATTTCTGTTGCAAAATTTGTTAAAAAAGGAAAAAAAAAAACTTTGAAATAATTCTAATGTAATTAAGACTACTGGAAACAGTTCTGTATGAAAAGAAAGTGAGACTCATTATTTAAAGAGGAAAATCCTAGGATACAGTCTGAATGTAAAAAGGAAGAAAGTTTGTGGGAAGGGAATCTTCGGAAAGGAATTTTGTGCACAGTTGGGATTAAGATTATGGAGATTAGTATGTAAAAAAAGTTTCTTAGGGGCGTGGTCAACACCTGGGAAAGGAAAGGGAGAGTGGAAAGCAAGATTAGGCAGGAGCTGAGCATTGATACGGTATCAGCAGAAGCCCTAGCTAATATCTAAGTTCCAAAAGTTGGATTGCCCTTAGAGCCATCCTGAATTGTGTCCAAAGGCCTGGACTTGTATATCCTCATATTGAACAATCAATGGATGTGACCACCTGGGAAGAGAGCATGCTCTTAGCAGGGCAGCTGTCTTCAGGCAAGGCAATCCTGATAGCCTTTGAGAGGTTCCTGCAGCTGAGAGCCTTCTTTCCTGATGGAGATTCTGATCAGCATATCCCATTATCCACAAGAACTCCAGTCCATGCAGTGTCCTGCGTGTCCTTGTCTCACTAAGTGTATATCAACGGTGGGGGGGGGGGGGGGGGTGATAGGAATATAAGGAGGGACTGCAAAAATTTTTAAATTTTTTTTTAAATATTTTATTTATTCATGAGAATACACAGAGAGGAGAGAGAGGGAGAAGCAGGCTCCATGTAGGGAGCCTGACATGGGACCTGATCCTGGGTCTCCAGGATCACACCCTGGGCTGAAGGCAGCGCTAAACTGCTGAGCTGCCAGGGCTGCCCTAAATTTATTTTATTGGAATGAATGAGTCTTAATATTAGAAATACCCTAGTATAAGATTGGAATTTGGTTTTTCTGTTAAAAATAATATTTTTCTTAGATTATTTGTCTAAATTCTAACCAAATGTTTTCTTTTTTTTTTTAATGATTTTATTTATTTATTCACGACAGACACAGAGAGCTCTAGAGACAGAGACACAGGCAGAGAGAGGGGCAGGCTCCATGCAGGGAGCCTGATGTGGGACTCGATCTCGGGGCCCCAGGATCACACCCCCGGCCGAAGGTGGTGCTAAACCCCTGAGCCACCGGGGCTGCCCTTCTTTATCTTTAATCTGCCTAGAAAAAACTCTCTGTACTTGCCTTTAGAATCTCTTATTGCCACCTTGGCTAAATAGATCCATTAAATACTAAGTTTTGTCACAATCTATAATGCTATTTAAGCATGTTCTTTAAAACCTGATATTTAAAAAAAATAAAAAATAAAAAATAAAGCCTGATATTTCTGACAGACTTCCCAACTTCACCTTCTAAGTAGTCTTTTTGACTAATGAGGCTGACTTTTTGGTATATCAAATTACATGGGAAGCATTGTCAAATAAGTAATGATAGACTTTCTTAGGTTGTATAGGTGAATGCAATAGCTGTTTCAGAAATTATATAAAACTCCTAAGGTTTTGCTATATCCTGATGATGTCATCACTTCTAATTGAAGGGTGTATCACAGAATTTCCTTGTCAATTACATGGTAATGACAGATATCTGATACCTCTAAAATCATAAAACCAAGAATTTCCAGAACTATTGGGAAAACTGCATTATTTTTGGTGGAAATGAAGGTGATTTTAGAAGTTATGTTTCAGTAGTACACATTGGTGGATGTTAAAGACAATTCATCAGAACTGGGATCTAAGTGTTAGTTGTTTTTCAATAAAACTAGTCTGTATCCTGAATTCTGGTTTTCTCAAATATCTGGCTAAGACTTCTCCAAACTTGGGATAAACTTTCTTATCCCAAGTCCAGAGAAAAGGAGAAAAATCATTGAGAACTAAAACTTCCTTTTTTCCTGAAGCCCTGCAAGCTGGAGCTGACACCTTGAGGTAAACTTCAGAGAAAATTGCCACAATGGCCCATTTTTGTTTTAGACAATCTTCATGCCTGTTGCTGTATTGGCCACTCAGATCACCAGAGACATACAGATAATTGAACAAGTTCATTCCACCTGTCTTCATTTGATGGATCTGCCATTGGAAAATCCAGACCTTGAGATATTCACAGAAGCAATTTTATGGATCAAGAATAAAGAAGAGCTAGATACATGACCCATCAGTTAGTATTCATTGCCGACATTACCAGAAATCAGATTGCTCAATTGCCTAAGGGAATAGGCAGGGACATTAAGCCACAGTTAGTGGCCCATACAGAGACTCCAAAACCCTCTGTAATGGCTTTAGTACCAAAGACTTAACTCACCAGTATTCTGTTGAAAACCTAAGAAGAACTGAAGAATGGAGTTTTGGACACGTTACTGGCACTACCTAGAGCCAGCTGGAAATATAATGAACAAGGGATAATCCTTATCCCAGAACATCTTGTAGTTGTATTTACCAGAGCACCCCAGATGGGTGAGATGTTACTCTCCAGTGGATCTAGAAGTATATTGTGGGTCCCAATCTTCAGAGACCTGTCAAAAAACAGTGAAAAAATGTGATGTTTGTGCGAAAAACAATCCTAAGACTGGACTCCCACCAGTTCTAAAAGGCATACCACTTAAGAGGCCCCAAACCTGTTGAAGACTGGCAGGTGGACTTTACCATGATGCTACACACAATGGGTAATTTTCAATATTTGCTAGTATTTTTTTTTTTAAGATTTTATTTATTCATGAGAGTTGCAGAGAGAGAAGCAGGCTCCATGCAGGGAGCCCGATGTGGGATGTGATCCGGGGACTCCACGATCATGCCTTGGGCTTAAGGGAGGCATTCAACTGCTGAGCCACCCAAGTGTCCCTATTTGCTAGTATTTGTAAACACCTTTTACAAGTTGAGTTGAAGCTCTTCCATGCCATTCAGAGAAGGTATCAGAAGTTGTCAAAACACTTTAAACAAAGTCATTTCTGAGCTTGGATTGCTGCTAACAATTCAGAGTGACAGTGGTGCAGTATTTACGGTGAAAGTCACAAAAGCAGTGTCCCGTGTGTTGGGCATGCAGTGACAATTACGTGCTTCATGCAGACCTCAATCAACTGGGAAAATGAAAAAATGAACCATATACTTAGAAGAACTTTGGTAAAGATTTGTAAAGAAACCAGTTTAACATGGGGGGGAAAAAAACCTTGCTAGTTGCCCTGCTCTGAGTAAGTGACCCCTAACAATAAGCGTGGTTTAAGCTCCTAAGAAGTATTCTATGGAAGACCCTTTCTCCACGCTTTTTAGGACTTGGGAGTTTCTAACAGGGCTCACGTTAGGGAATTGGATACTATCAGGTATGTTCAATCTTGTGGAAATTCTTAACTGCTGTAATAAGTTTGCTTCCAGCAGCTTGATTTGTACCCCACAGGTGTGCCCTTACACTTCCTGGTCCTAGACTTGGTCTTATTTAAGGCCTGGAAGAGCAAGCATACAGAGGACCAACTCCAGCCTTGTTGGACAGGACCTTCTGTGGTGCTATTGACCATGATTCCTCAGTGAAACTAAAGGGAGTTAAGCCATGGATTCACCACACTCAGATGAAGCTGGTTCCACAAGAATCCACAGGTTTACTATACCCTTGTCGGGAAGGAGAACCTCAAAAAGAATCCTGCTTGGATCAGTGAGCCTCTGATGGACCTAAAACTATTTAGGAGAGCTAGTCCAAAGAAATCATTTTTCTATTGTTTGCAACCTCTCAAGCTTGAAAAGATAATCTACCATTAGGATTTTGCCAACATTGGTCAGGGGTGGCAGTCTTTCTCACTGTTGAATATATCATTCTGAACCTGGCTCAGAGTATGACCACAGCATCCAAGTAGTAATCCTCATAACTTCTTTTGGTCTAATTTGATGCACTCCATCAGCTTAGAGACAGGTTAATCAAGTCATCCAGTTAACCACACTCCTTGCTTTCAAATGAAATCTTCAGTGATTCTGCAGAATGAAAATATTGATCATCTTGAACTAACAGGAGTGCTGTGAGCATCCCTCGGTTTCATTTTATATGTGGATATGAATATTTTTCTAGGGGAACTAGAGTGTAAAAATCTCAGTTAATGTAGAATGCTGAGTTTCAGTTTGTATGTTGGAACTAAAGAATATTTCTAAATGAGTGCAGAGAGTTCAAGTCTTCTAACTCTGATCTTCTCCCCCTTTCAGCTAGAAGTAACTAGAGCGTTCATGGTCCCAATTCCCTCAAGAAAGGAATGATCAAAAGACAGTGGGGATTGATACAAGTGACCAAAGGTTAACGGGACTAATAAGTGCAGCTGCAGCTTTTTACCCAGACCTTTTTTATTTGCCTTGAAACAGCTTTGTCAATCTCTTCCTTAGGGGAGGCAGATTGAGGCTTGCTCTCGCGTCTCCTTGTCTCCTTGTCTGACTGCTTCTCCGATAAACCCTTTTCTTGCTGCATACTCAGTGTCTCAGTGATTGGTTTTGCTGCACTTTGAGCATAGAACTTGTTTGGCCACACATGGGGTCAATTATTTGATGTTGCCTGAGAAAATATATGTATGTTTTATTTCTACCATTGGTACCTATTCATTTGACAGATAATAAGCACTGAATAAACCACAAGACATTTAACGTATCAGATGAGTGAAGCAACATTCACTAAGAATAGTCTCTTTTCACTAGCATCTTCTAGTGGAAAGTCAAAGTAAAATGCAGGGAGTGTAACTGCCCTCTTAGTAGTGATTGTCTTAATTACCCATGCTCTTTCATCTTCATTATTGTACAAGCAAAATTAATATATTTTAAATGGTGACTTTATCCATGAAGCTATATATGAAACTGATGTGTTTGGATTTAAAAAACCCAAGCCTCATACTTAATGTAGCTTTTAATATTAGAAAACATTATAGATTTATTACTTTTAATAATTCTTAAGCCACGTATGTTACATATAATTCTACCTATTTTATTTCAAGGAATCCCAAGATTCAGTTGACTGTAGTATATCATTTTAAATAAATAAGAGTGTTTGATTTACTTGTATTGATTGTAATTCTCACACGTTGGCTGTCTGATTCAGACTGGATAAAACATTGCCGAGACCTACTGACAGAGTTCCTGATTCAATGAGTTTGGATGGGGTGCAAGAATTTATATTTCTAACAAGTTCCAAGGTGACTGTGATGCTGCTTCTGCTGCTCCTACAACCATACTTTGATTAATCATGGATAGAGGTTATGTGATCTTTTCAAACTAAAGAATACGTAGAAGAATATAACCTGAATCCCATTATCCTGCTCTAATAAATACTAAACGTTTTGTCACAATGCTTCAGATCTCTCTCTTTTTAAGAAATAAAACCCTGCAGATGCAGTTATATGTGTATACCACCCTCCGTCATCTGACTCTCCTCTTACTGAGAGGTAACCAGTCCAGAATGTAATCATCCCTACGTTAGGTTCTTGCTACCTATCGATATATATACCCCAAAAGTAAGATGTTTTGCATATTTTTTTATTGTGTTCAAGTGATAGGACATGTACCTTTTTGTTTTAAATTGTTTCTGAGATTTGTGCATGTTACATATTCCTTCATAGTCCTACATTTATCATTCCAGTGTAATTTTTAATTACATAAATATAGCACATTTATTTTATCCATTCTTCCACTCTTGGGCATTATAGGTTTGTGGCAGGCACTAATTATTACATAATTGACTGCCATTCCTTATTTACCTCCTTTTTCTTGCTTTGAAGCCGCCATGTTCTGTGAGTACTTCCTCTCATGTATGTAGGGGAGAGAACATTTTTCCATTCCCAAGGGAATAAATATCTATTTGTCTAAGTCACAGTAATTTATTCCTTTACCAGTGATTGGTTTTGGCTTGGGTATGTAGTACAGTCCTGGTCTAATATATGTGAAGGGAAATCTAAGACTTTGGGGAAATATTTTTCTCCTTGGGTAAGAAGAGGTATGAAGAGAAATCCTCCAGCTTTGGATATAGTTGTGCAAGGATGGAATGGTTGTAGCAATAGCAGTTCTTTGAGACTCTGAGGGGACAAATCTGAGAACTTGGGTTTTTGATCATGCAACTATCTTGGAACCACCCATTTCTGCCAGCTTTTTTTAATGTGAAATTCTTTTCTGGTGTTCCGTTATTACAACCAAAATATCCCATTATAAGGTAGTTAACATTTAAGAACCCCCCCCCCAAAACAAGACTGCAATTAACATTCTTGAGTTTGTCTCCTGTGAGTGTAAGAGTTTCTCTAGGATAGATGGATTGATAGAAGTGGAATTTTGGGGCTATAGAGTATGTTCACATTCACATTTAGTAGATGTCAAGTTGCTTCCCAAAATGATTGTACCTATAATATAAACTCCCATCAGCAGTGTATAATAGTTTCTATTTCCCTTCGTTAGATCTTCGCGTAACACATGTTGTCAGATAATAATTTTGTCTGTTAATGTTTTAGTGCATTATCTAGATTAGTAATTATGTTGCTTTTCAACCAGCTTTTTTTTTTTTTAAGATATTTATTTAATAACTTTAGATAGTAGAAGAGGGAAAGCTCCTGAGTGGGTGAGGCGGAAAGGCAAAGGGAGAGAGAGAAGCAGACTCCTTGTTAAAAATGGAGCCCAGTCTCACAACCCTGAGATCACCACCTGAGCAGAAACCAAGAATTGGGCACTCAACCAGCTGAGCCACCCAGGAGCCCCTGTCCTCTTTATATCATTTGTAGAGTTGGCTGTGCAGTATTAGAGTTTTTTTTTTTTTCCCCATATTGACCAATATGTTTTATATATTCTGGGTACTGATCTTTGATATGCATTGCTTGCATATGCACATTGCAAAGATTTTCTAGTGTGTGGCTTGTCCTATGCTTTGTCTATGGTGTCATTTATTGTAGAGTAATATTTAAATAATTTAATTAAAACTTTAAGGTTTGTACTTTCTGTGTCTTACCTGAAAAATCTTTTCCCTAAAGTCATGATAGTCTCCTAAATTTTCTTCTAAAACTTGTAAAGAATTTTACTCTTCACATGTATGTCTTTATTCATTTTAGAGTTAATTTTTGTGTATGGTGGGAGAAGAACATCTAACTTATTCACAATCGGTATTATTGATTTTCTTTCTGAATTCTTTTCTGTTTTTGTGCCAGTCCTGTGTTACTGTAGTTTGTGTAACTTCATAAATAAAGAAGTCTTTATTACCTTACTAATTTATCTCTTGATTTTTTTTTTTTTTTTGTCTTTGGGATTTTGCTCCTCATATGAATTTTTGGATAAGCTTGTGCAATCTTACCAGAAACAAATAGTACTAGGATTTTAACTGACAGTGAATTAAATTTGTATGTACACTTGGAAAGAATTTACATACCTTATATCTCCTCCATATAGGTGATGTATCTCTCTAGTTTTTGTTGTTCTTTACTGCCTTTCAATAATATCTTACACATTTCTTTTTATTAATAGTCTTGTTCTGTTTATTTCTAGGAGCCTTATGATTGTTAATTACGTTTTCTAACTTTTCATTGAAAGAAAACTTTATTTTAAAAAAACTTTTTCACTGAAATACAGTATGTATACAGAAAAGTATGCAGAGTATAAATACAATGCATTATCACAAAGTAGTTGTATTTGTGTAACTATTACTCATAAAAGAGAATGTTACTTGACTTTCCAACCCAATTATTACCTTCTACCTTCCTTTCAAAAAAGTCATCATTGGGATACCTGGGTAGCTCAGTTGAAGAGCTTGTGACTCTTGATCTCCCAGTTGTGAGTTCAAGTCCCATGTTGGGTGTAGAGATTATTTAAAAGTAAAATCTTTAAAAAAAAAAAAAAAGTCATTGTTATCTTGGTTAAATTTTACCTACTTTTAACTTTATATAAGTATATATGGCTTCTATATGCTTGTCTGTGGTGTTCTCTTTAATGTTTGCCATCTTTTGCACAGTCTGAGAGATTTGTGTTGATATGTGGAGCCATAATTTCGTTTTCATTCCTGTGTAGTATTCCACTGTGAGATTATTCTGTTTGTCCATTAGCTGATGAACGTTTTAAGCTATGATGAATGATGATTGTGTTAATTCTTACGTTCATCTCTTTTGGTATCACTGTGCATGCATTTCTGTCGAACACATACCTAGGATTAGAGTTGCTGTGTGAGTGGATATGCTTTTATGTTCAACTTTGGGAGATCCTGTCAAACATTTTTTCAAAAATACCAATGTATGGTCAGTCCCACCAACAGTGCATTCAAATTCTAGTTAACTTCATATTCTTAATCTACATCTTTTGTTATCTTACTCATTCTGGTAGATATATAGTAGTACCTAACCATGATTTTAAGTTATATTTCTCTGATAACTATTGAGGTTGGGACTCTTTTCACATGCTTAGTAATTTGGCTATTTTCTTATGAAGTGCCTGTTCAGACTTCCTACCCACTTTTCTGTTGAATTGTCTCATAATTTTCATATTGCCTTGTAGAAATTCCTTACATAGATTGACTGGTAATGTTGTGATAATATTTTCTCAATCTGTGGCTTGCTCCCCACCCCCTACCCCTTTTTTAAAGATTATTTATTTATTTATTCATGAGAGACACAGGCAGAGGGAGAAGCAGGCTCCATGTAGGGAGCCTGACATGGGACTCAATCCCGGGTCTCCAGGATCACGCCCTGGGCTGAAGGTGGTGCTAAGTCGCTGAGCCACCTGGGCTGCCCATCCCACCCCTCCTTTTTAAATATTTTATTTTTAAGTAATCTCTCTACCCAACATGGGGCTGGAACCCACAGCTTCAGTATGGTCTACCTACTGAGCCAGCCAGGTGCCCCTCTCCCCCATTTTTATTTTAAAGATCTGTGGTTTACCCTTTTATTTTTTTCTCCAAGATTTATTTGAGAGAGAGAGAGAGAGAGGAAGGAGGACAGGGGAAGCACAGAGCCCAATATGGGGCTCTATCTCACAACCCTGAGATCACGACCTGAGCTGAAGGCAAGAGTCGGATGCTCAACTGACTGAGCCACCAAGATGCCCCTTGCCTTATTAATAATCTCTTAATGATATGTCCTGATGAACAGAAATTCCTTAATTTTAGTTGTATACTTTATCAGTTTCCCTTTATAATATTTTTTATGTTCTATTTTAAATGTCTTGAAGCTAGCCTCTCAAATGAATCTAGATCTACACTTTTCAGTACCATAGCCATTAGACACATGTGGTTATCAAGTACTTGAAGTGTGGCTAGTCTAAACTAAGATGTTCTGTGAGTGTAAGATACATGCTGGATTTCAATGACCTAGTATTAAAAAAAGAATGTAAAAATCTCACTAGTAGTTTTAATACTCATTACATGTTGAAATGATAATATTTTACACTTATGAGTTAAAATATAACATGAAAATAACTTCGACCTGTTTATTCTAGAACATTTTAAAATCAATTGATTCACCTGCATTTCTATATTCTAAAAGTGTGTTGTCCAGTAGAATTTTGTGATAATGGACATATTCTGTATTTACACTGTCCAGTGTAGTAGCCATTAGCTGAAAGCGTCTATTGAGCATTTAAAATTTAACTGAGGTGATTGAGAAGTTGAAATTTTTTTAAAGATTTGTTTATTTATTTATGATAGACCTAGAGTGAGAGAGGCAGAGACACAGGAGGAGGGAGAAGCAGGCTCCATGCAGGGAGCCCGACGCGGGTCTCGATCCCGGGACTCCAGGATCCCACCCTGGGCCAAAGGCAGGCGCTAAACTGCTGAGCCACCCAGGGATCCCCAAGAGAAGTTGAATTTTAAATGTAGTTAGTTTAAATTTAGGTAGCCATATGTGGGTAGTGACTATTGTATTGAATGGCACAGTTATGGACACTTTATTGCTTTAACATTTATTGTTTTTTAGATTTCCAGTCTGTCTGAATTGCTTTTTATATATGGTGTAAGGTAGGGGTCAAGTTTTAAGATTTTATTTACTTGTTCATGAGAGATAGAGACATAGGCAGAGGGAGAAGCAGGCTCCCTGCAGGGAGCTTTTTGCAGGACTTACCCCAGGACCCAGGATCACAACATGAGCCAAAGGCAGACACTCGACCACTGAACCTCCCAGGCGCCTCTATAGGGATCAGGTTTTATTTATGTATTTTCTTCCAAATGGAAATCAAATTGATCAAGCACCAAGGAAAAGAGAATCTCTACTATTTTTAGACACTGTTTTGTTTCTTTGGTATATTTGTTTGTCTTCTTCCAAATACCATACTATCTTTAGTAGCTGGTAGAGAGGGTTCCTCTATCTTGATCTTCATGAAGGTTGACCATTTTTGGACTTTCCTATTTCCACATAAATATTAAAAGTACCTCATCAATTTTCAGTTTCTTCTGAGAATTTGATTTGTATTACATTGGATGTATATCACATCCAGTCATAAACATGATAGAGCCGATTTATTTAGGTCTTTCATTTCTCTCAGTAATATGTGATCTTTAATTTATGTAAAGGTCTTGCATATCTTTTGTTAGATTTATTCCTAGCTATTTGTTACTGTAAATGATACGGTTTTCTAATTTCATTTTCTAATTATTGCTAGTGGATAGAAATGAAATCAATTTTATGTTATTGTCCAGTTTTACTGTTCTGTTTCATCTTCTTGTCTTACTGCACTGACCAGGACCTCAAGAACAAGGATCAGCAAGCTTTTGTAAAGGACCATATAGGAAGGAAGCCAGAAGTTCCTGTATAAATATATAGTAGACTCTTAAGTGTTGTGCTTAGGAGGAGTTAGGATAGTCCATAGATGGAATTTTGAACAATTTGTACTAATTTGAAGGGCTGTGCACTATTTTGATACATTAAAAGGGGCCATTGTTATAGGGAATTGAAGAAAAGAATGATTTATAGCACTGAAAGAAATGTGGTAAAACATTGGCCTAGTGGATTGGCAGTTGCTGGAGAGTTAATGATTATATTGAATGTAAGTATGAACTAATGCTTGCTTCTCTTTTTAAATCCCTTTAGGAAAAATAGAAATGAAGGTACATATGCACACAAAATTTTGCCTCATTTGTTTGCTGACATTTATTTTCCATCACTGCAACCATTGCCATGAAGAACATGACCATGGTTCTGAAGAACATCACAGACATCGTCGTGGAATGACAGAGTCGGAGTCAAGCAAATTTTCAGTGCTGGATGCTGAAAATGAAAAAAAATACTATATTGAAAAACTCTTTGACCGTTACGGTGAAAATGGAAGATTATCCTTTTTTGGTCTGGAGAAACTTTTAACAAACTTGGGCCTTGGAGAGATAAAAGTAGTTGAGATTAATCATGAGGATCTTGGCCATGATCATGTTTCTCACTTAGATATTTTGGCAGTTCAAGAGGGAAAGCATTTTCACTCTCATAACCACCAGCATTCCCACAATCATTTAAATTCAGAAAATCAAACTGTGACAAGCGTATCAACAAAAAGAAACCACAAGTGTGATCCAGAGAAAGAGACCATTGAAGTATCTGTCAAATCTGATGATAAACATATGCATGACCATAGTCATCGCTTATGTCATCACCATTGTTTGCATCATCACCTTGATCATAACGCCACTCGCCATTTTCCTAATGATTCCATTCCTCACAGCGAGCGTGGGGAGCCTAGCCATGAACCTTCAACAGAGACCAATAAAACACAGGAACAATCTGAGAGTAAGCTACCGAAAGGAAAGAGGAAGAGAAAAGGGAAGAAAAGTAATGAAAATTCTGAAGTTATTACACCAGGTTTTCCCCCTAACCATGATCGGGGTGAACAGTATGAGCATAATCGGGTCCACAAACCTGATCGTGTACATAACCCAGGTCATTCTCATGTGCGCCTTCCAGAACATAATGGTCATGATCCCGGTCATGGACACCCAGATCTTAATCCTGATAATGAAGGTGAGCTTCGACATACCAGAAAGCGAGAAGCACCACACGTTAAAAAAAGTGCAATTTATTCAGCTGCTACTCACAAGGATCATAACGAAGATGACCGTCAACATGAGGTAGGTGTAAAGAGATGGCTGCTCCATAATTCTCACATAGTTGTGGAGCATTTTAGGTAAAAAGAGAAGTAACAGTGGAGGATAGTCAATCATATTCAAACTTAATTTCCAGATATAATATTCTTGAATAAAATACTTTAAGGAATTAAAATCCGATTAAAGGTTTTTATCTGGATTTTCACTTTCAGTGTTTCTCAAAAAATCTAAATATTTAAAGGTTGTTAGAACATATATTCCTTATTTTACTTTCTTGCTTATTTATGACTTGTTTTGACTTCCCAAGTTAGTTTTCATTTTGTTTATTTTGGTTGGTTCTAGATACTTGAAAACTGAATCCTTTTTGTTTACCTGTCCAGTTGGACAGTAACTAGGGATTTTCTTTTTCAAAATTTCTAGCTTAATGAATTAACCACAGAATGGTTCCCAGTTACTGATGTAGCTCCAAAGTCCGTTAAATGTGGTAGATTTGTTTTCTCTATGTCACTTTATAGTAGGGCCTACTTCATCGTAATTAATTTTTTCTCATGCCTTTGACAGATGGCAATAGAATAATAAAGCCCACTAGTAAAGGGATGATTGTGTTTTCCTTAAAGGAAAGTTTTAAAAACTTTCATATTCTTTTGAATACTTGCACATTTGATGGATTTCCTTCCCAATTTTTTAAAACTACTTACCTTATACATGTTTATTTTTGTTTCATTAAAAGTATATCGACATCCTTATTTAACTCTACTTTTTAGTACTTATTAAAGTCTAGAAGATTGTTGAATTTATTTGTTGTCATATGCATAAAAGCAGCACCGTCTAGTAGGGAAAATGACCTCACCGTTTCTGTCTCTATAATTGAAATATGTTTTACATCTATGAAAATATCTCTGTGTTTCTTCCCTGTGTGAATAATCAGATACTGGTTTTCAGCAGCACTGATTTTAAAAGCACTTCTGTTTTAAAATCTTAGTGTACTTGTAAGGAAATGCTCTTATTTATTTACTACTATAGATAATATCCTAGCATCTTTTGTTGATGATAACCAGACATTATCATGAATGTTACTCGTTTTACAAGACTTGTGGGGTCTGTATCAGTCAAACATGTTGATTTATATCCTCACAGGTCTGACACATTGGGAATTTTCTCAGGATTTCTATAGAAATGTTCTATGCACTGGATAGAGTAGTAATTCATGTTAAGACCTGAGAAGAATAATTTTCTTGTTTATATATTTTGATTTTGTTTTTTGTACCATAAATAAAATCATATAATGAGGTGGCAAGTCTGTAAGCATACAACCAAAGAGTATCATTTTAGATATTTGCTATATGATAGGTCCAAACTTGTTTGCTCTTTGTTTTCTACTTTGTTTTGTACTTAAAAGTACCAGTGGATGAAACTGCCTTCTTTCCTCTTCCACTTTTAGCATTGGGCTAGAATTTTCCAATATGATATTTTTCTGGGGTACCTTAGGCAGTGAAAATGTCTGTATTGTATATTTTATTATAAAGTTGTTAATGTACTCATGTCTATTTAACAAATAAGAATCTTGAATGATTGATGATTGCACTTTGAATAGGGAAGTGATTTTTCTCTTCACCCCCTTAGGAATGCAGCTGTGTGTGATTTTTATTAATTATTGAGAGAGTCAATTATCTTTCATGTGTTGGAGTAGAAAATAGTTAAAGTCCACGTAAAGTTTTGGGTATTGAAGTCGAATGTATTTCTATCATAAATTCTTAACAAACAGTTTTATTTGTAATAGATATCTTTATTACAGGTTATTTTCAAATAATATTTAGAATATTTTTTATTGCACAGTAATTTATTTTTCTGCTTAATTTTCTTAAAGGACTCTTAATTGGTTTATCAATTTTTTGCAGTGTTTGAACGTCACTCAGTTGTTAAAATACTATGGTCATGGTGCCAATTCTCCAATCTCACCTGATTTATTTACATACCTTTGCCCTGCTTTATTATATCAAATCGACAGCAGACTTTGTATTGAACATTTTGACAGACTTCTAGTTGAAGATTTAAATAAGGATAAAAATCAGGTTCCTGAAGATAAGGCAAATATAGGGGCATCAGGTAAGAAAGATTTAAGTTTTTTTTGTTCCTCATAGTCTTTGTACTTTTTTAAAAAATGTAATTGAATTAGAAAGTAATTCCAAATTATCATCTTCCTTCTGGTGACTTTGTTATGTTTTAGTCAGGATTAGATTATGACCATTTAAAAAGGATTAGGGGAAGACAGGAGGCACAGTAGCTCCTTGTCTTTTCTGGGACTATGGAGGAAAGTCTTATCATGGATAGAGAATTAGATTAAAAAGGAGATACGGGTTTGTGATAAATGGATTCTTCTTGATGGGCAAGTGTAAATAATGCGGCTGCCAATTAAAGTCATTTGGTGTTATAATTAACTTTTTAGCAGAGTTGAGGACCTGTGGTGAAAAGCTAAGATTAAGTTTATAAGGAAATCAAAGGGAAGCCAATGTTGTTAACTCAGTGAATGTCAGAAATGCCTGTGATTGGCACGGGAATTCATTATGGGCAGTTTCATAGAGAGCTTCAACAAAAGTAAAACCAGAACGATTACCAGGGGGCTCCTGGTGGCTCAGTGAGTGTCTGCCTTTGGCTCAGGTCATGATCGCAAGGTCCTGGGATCCAGCCTGCATCAGGCTATCTGCTTGGGAGTCTGCTTCTCCCTCTCTCTTGCTCTCTGTCCTTCCTGCTTTTGCAGTTTTTCTCATATGTGCGCATGCATGCACACACTTGGGCATCTGCACACACTCTCCCAAATAAATAAATAAAATTAAAAAAAAAAAACTATTTCCAAAAATCTCTCTAGGCTTTTTTAGAACCATATCTGGTTGGCTAGATAGCTCCACCTTGATGTTCACAGGTACCTCCCACTTAGTATTTCCCAAACTTCTACTCCACAAAAAGTGTATACCTCTTATTGAATCCCAAATGTCATAACAATCCATCTTTTTTAAAAAAAAATCTGAAAATCTTTGGCTTTGTTTTTCTTTTTTTCCCCTTGCATAATCAATTGTCAAGTCCGATTGAGTCTTCTCTGAAATACCTTCTAACTATCCACTCCATCATAACTTGGTTCTTGATTGAATTGTTGAAATAACTTCATAACCTTCCCTTTCTAAAATGCAAATGAGAGTCTCCCAACACAGAGTTTTTCCTTTTTAATGACAGCTGATATACTTTTATTAACAAGTATTACAAGGCATTCTTCTGAACTCAATGACTTTTACTTCTTACAATAGTTGTATAAGGTAGACAATGTTCTAATAACTAACTCCCAAAATCTCAGAGCTAGTCAGTGATAGTGCTAGGATTCAAGCCAGGGGAGTTTAATCATTTTGCTCTCCATGTACTAAGTGTTTCATATGCTTTTTTCCCCCCATTAAATTTTAACAATACTCTATTGAATTATTTTGTTTAAAGATCTATTTATTTTAGAGCGAGAAAGTGTACAAGCTGGTGGAGGGGCCGAGGGAGTAGGGGAGAGAGAATCTTCAAGCAGTCTCCTTCCTAAGTATGGAGCCAGACTTGGGGCTCAATCCCCGGAGATCATGACCTGAGGCAAAAATCAAGAGTTGGATGCTCAACTCTCTAGGATATGACCTCTGCCTACCTACTTCTCCACCCATTTCCCCCACCTTTTATTTCGGCCGTAACCATAGCAGACTCCTGATAATAGATTATTCTGTTTTCCCCTCATTTATCTCAGCCTTTTCACATTCTGAACCTTTCTAGTGGAGTGACCGCAATGATTTCTCAAAGATCCAGCTCAAGAGTTAGACCTTCTGGAATAACTTACTCACCATCGTAGACTTAGTTAAGTTCCCTTGATCTATCCAATCCCTGTACAGAGCTTGGGAGATTTTCATAATTGGATTTGTTATCTGTTTTTCTTGGACTTTAGTTGCTTAAAGGAAGTGACTAGGTCTTTTGAACAAGAAAGCATTCACATATTGATTAAATGAATAAATTAATCTATAAGCTTTCAGTTATAACCCAGGAAAGACCCTCGTTGTAAATGAATCTGAGGATCGTTTTATGAGTATACTTGACCTTTGAACAACACAGATTTGCGCTGCATGTGTATGCTTGTATGCAGATATTTTTCAATAACTACATTGGATAGTTTCTTGAAGGTTTGCAACATTTTGAAAAAACTCACAGGAATTGTGTAGCCTAGAAATAATGAAGAAATTAAGGTATTACTGTAAAACTACAGTATATAACACATATACAAAATATGTGTTGATTGATTACGTTAACGGTAAGGATCGATTGTGTATCAGTCGGACTAGTATACTTTGATGATGCAGTGTCTCAGAATGAGTAGAATTCTCATGAACTTCATCATGTGTGAGATCACAATGGAGGCAGTTCTGGTTGAAATGCCCAAGATGGAGTGGCACTGCTGCTTGGTAATGGAAGTGACTAAATTGATAACGTGTGAATTTGGGTCAAAAATGGGGTCTGACAAGATAAAAGATTGAAAAGGCAGAATTTTAAAAATTTTTCATAGCACAGGAATAAGGTAGACACGTTTAAGAGTATCACAGTCCAGTGTACATGTCAGAGTTTTATTTGAATAGAGATATTCATTAAAGCTTGAAAGAGTACAAGCGAAAGGAAATGCTGTCACGACTTAACGAACTAATAAGCCTCATTAGGTACCCACCTGCTGGTTAATTTCTTTGTGATATGAAAATAACTTTAGATAAATTAATCATCAGGTCTTCTATTTATTAGGACCTTACCATGTCCTGTTTTAAATACTTTTACAAGGCTATTTACCTGATGCAGGCACTTTAATTTACTTCTGTTTGCTGAGGAAAGGAGGAGGCTTTGAGAAATTAGGTAACTTGTGCAAGGTCACACAGCTGCCAGGGAGCAGAGCCGTAATAGGACCCAGAGTAATCGTAACCTGGACGCTCCTCTCCACTACTTCCTGCCAAAAAGGTTCTTACGTCGACTTTGCTAGCATAGGTGACAAGGAGATACAGGGAGTTCTATGTAATTCCATTTGGTAGTGCTGTGACAGGTGATGCAGACACAGGTAAGAAAGTGATAGAGGTGAGTATGGGTGTCAGGATGGATTAGTAAAACCCAACACCCAGGAATAGTCTTGTTAGGAAGGACCTACTCAGTCAGCTAAGCTCAGTAAGGTCGGAGGACGTGAGTCCACTTAGAAGCTTTGAATTCTGGTCTTTGGACAGATAAATATGTCCCTTCACTGGCTTCGTGTTCAAAGACGTTTGTAGATGAGTAAACACCGTAAGGGCCAGTCTCTCGAGTGCTTCGAAATTCTCACTGAGGTAGGAGAAAAGGGAACATTAGGTCTGAGGTACTTGATTTAAATTTAAAAAACCACATTTGTTCTTTACATGGAAAAACAGAGGCTGATGGGATTGTCGCATCTAGAGTTCAACCTAAGAGTCTTTTTTTTATTTTTAAGGCTTCCAGGAAATTCTAGTTGTTTTTACATCGACAGTGGATTAGGACTTAAAAGTTTTCTATGTTACAATATTGACATAATCTATATATTTTAACAAGAGCTGTTGACAGATGCTTGACGATCATAAGATATTAAAAATTAGAGTTTATTCAATCGGAGAAGCCTCAGAGGAAATTATACTTGCTTTGAAAACAAATATGTAGCTAATAGTGAATATTGATTAGTTGTTTGCAGGTGGTTTTTAGCACTGTCAGAAATGAAGCTTGAATTAACTATATGCTGATAGATGTTAATAGTTGTTAGAGAGAATGCCCTGCTAGTAATTATTTTTAATGACTGCTGCACCATTAAGAAAGGTTAACTTGTTCCATATAAATCTCCCATAGTGACACAGCTACTACCTCATTACTGTTCAAAGACTGCTGTAAACCAAGTCTGCCATATACTGTTATGGTAGAAATCGTTTGTTTCACAAGATTGGCTCATTTAGTCATAGAGTTGACCCTTGCTTAATTGCCAAGGGGGGGTGGTGAATAGGCCGCTAAGCATTTTCTGCCAATTAAAATGCTGAAACAGTGTAGAAAACTGCCATCTTGCACATGCTTTGAACCGAGTTAATTAGAAAGTTTCCACAGATGAGCGCTTCTTTTTAAAAGAATGCATTTTCTCTCTAGATAATGAGAAAGGGAGTTGGTGAATAACTAAGCTTGAAGACCTTTAACGTTTTAAGCGACCTAATTTGCAGAATAAGTGAAGCTTGTTTCAGACATTTAATGTTTTTTTATTGTATATGGTATCTTGGGTACAAATAAAGGAAACGTTTGTTAGTTGTATTTAGTAGTTTGCATATTGTTATTTTGCATAAGTTTTAGAAAAGATGCCTTTTATCGTTTGTTTTGCAATTTTTTTTTTTGGCTTGTTTTATACTAAACAAGTTGGGGTTTCAAAAGCACAATAATTTGGTTAGAAATTAGAAAAATTTGTTCACTTGTTTTGTGATTTGTTTTTTGGCTTGTTTTATACTAAACAAGTTGTGATTTCAAAAGCACAATAATTTGGTTAGAAATTAGAAAAACTTTATTACCTGAATTGCTTTTTTTCTACACCTAGGAAATTATGGTAGAGCTTATGTAAACTTAAATGTTATTAAATCTAAAAATAAGTGCTTGAATAACATGGGAAAATGTCTCAAGTACAATAAAATCAAAACAGTGTTAGTTCTCATAGGTTAAAAGGATTGTAATTGTCCTTGAAGAAGGTTTGCAAGTTGTGAGAATGACTATTACTTAAAATTTTAGCACTGGAAAGCTATAATTACTTTTAAAAAATTAATAAGAAATCAGTATAAGAAATCATGTATTTATAATAGCATACACTTGTGAGAGGACTGTTTTGCCAATGAAATAGTTATAATGGAAAACCTATAGAAATACCTGGAAACCTATAGAAAATACCTGGAAATTTTCTGATTTACCTACAATGGGAAATACAGTTCTTTACACAATGAGAAATACAGCTCGTTATTTCTTAACACTGACAAAAATAAGTGATAATTTATATTAAATGGAACATAAATATTTTAACCTTACTTTCAGGTGACATTGAAATAAATACAAGTTTATTCTGAGATTTCATGTAGTTGGTTGTTTTGTAGTAATCTTTTGTCCCGTCCCCTCTATTTTATTCAAATTTTGAAAGATTGTCATTTGGTTTAATAAAATTAGTATTTCTTCTTACTTTCATGTTTAGACTTATTGTATTATATGTCCTCCTTTATGTAAAGCACCTCTAAGGTAAATATATAAGTGATAAATCACTTGGCTGAGAATTCTCTGAAAATACTGTAATTTAATGGAGAAAATAGTGGATTAAGAGAGGACTTTCAATTTAGTTTTTACTTTGCCATTTTATTTTAGCTAGCTATGTTTTTATTAGGGTAAAATGTATATAACCTAAGATTTGCCATTTTAACTGCTAAACTGTACAAATCAGTGGTATTTATTACATTAATGATGTTGTGCAGCCATCAAACTATTTTTTAAGAGATTTTATTTATAGGTAATCTCTGCACCCAAAATGGAGCTTGAACTCACAACTCCAAGATGAATGCTTGCATGCTGTACTAAGCCAGCCAGGCACTCCCAAACTATCTTAAAAAAATTTTTTATCACCCCAAATAGAAACTTTGTAACCATTAAGCAACACATCTTCATTTCCTCTTCCTCCTAGCCCTTAGTAACTTTTCATCTTTTTTGTTTCTGAATTTATTCTGTTCTAGAGAGCTTGTGTAAGTGGAATTGTACAATATTTGTCTATGTCTGGTTTATTTCACTCTGTAGTTTTCAAGGTTCATCCACATTGTAGCATCTATTAGAACTTCATTCCTTTTTATGGCTGAATGCTCTTGTATGTATGTACTACATTTTGTTAATCCATTCATCTGTTGATGGACACTTCGTTGTTTCTACCTTTTGGCTGTTTTGAATGATGCTCTAATGAACACAAGGCATAGAAGTATCTGAGTCTTTGCTTTCAATTCTTTTGAGGAATATACCTGGGTACAGAATTCCTGTGTTATAAAGGGATTCCTTTTAGCCTTCTGAGGAATTAACCAAACCGTTTCTACAGTGGCTGTGCCACATTATATTCCCATCAACAGTGTACTAAGGTTCCAGTTTCTCTGCATCTTTGTCAACATGTGTGTGTGTTTTTTAAATAGTCATTCTAGTAGATGTGAAGTTGTATTATTTAACATAACATTTCTCTGCCTCAGAATGCAAATCTGTAACGTAGAACAATGGTTTATATTAGAATTTTCCAAATCAGGGGCACCTGGGTGGCTCAGTAGGTTAAGCATCTGCCTTTGACTCCGGTCATGCTCTCAGGGTCCTGGGATCCATCCAGTCCTAGATCTGGTTCCCTGCTCAGTGTGAAGTCCGCTTCTCCCTCTACCCCTCTCCCTTGGCTTGTGTGCCTTTTCTCTCTCTTCTTTCTCAAATAAATAAAATCTAAAAAAAAAAAAAAAAAGAATTTCCAGATCGTGTTTTGTAGGATCCTGGTTCATTGAGAGATATAATAGGTTCCATGATCAAGTGAGATAGAAAAATAATGCACACTCTGTTCCCTTGCAGAAATTGACAGCACTTATTAAGCTGTTAGAGGCTGTTGTTTAACCAAGAATTACCAAGTCCTTTTGATCATTAAATTCTCCCCTCACTCCCCGTGGAATACCACGTGAGACTCAGAGGAGCGCAGTTTGAGGAACACTGGTATAGATTATTAAAGTCCTTTCTATCTATACAGTATGACCCTGCCAATTTAAGTAACTCCTGGTAAGCAAGGAATTGAAAAAATTATTTTTTTTAATGGGGCAGAATAGGGCAGCCCGGGTGGCTCAGCGGTTTAGCGCCATCTTCAGCCCAGGGTGTGATCCTGGAGACCCGGGATCGAGTCCCACGTCGGGCTCCCTGCATGGAGCCTGCCTCTCCCTCTGCCTGTGTTTCTGCTGCTTTCTCTGTGTCTCTCAATAATAAGTAAATAAAATGTTTTTAAAAAGTAAGTAAATAAAGGGGCAGAATAACTGGCCTCTTTGAAATTGTTTTTTTATAATTTCCAACTCTGTTGACCAAGACAACATAGAGGAATAATGAAACTATGATAGTCCCGGTTGTACCCTCTGTTTTATATCCAAACTACATTATTGGAAGTTATAGGATCCTTTTTAGTCCTAGAATTTATTTCTTTTAAGTAAATTAAAAAATCTTTTGAAGGTAGCAAGCATACTAAATATATTTCCTCTAGTTGGAAAAATGAGAAAACACTAATTTTTTAAAAAAGTTCTATAAGGTATTCAAAATTATACATATTATTTCATTTTAATCTTAAGAGTATAGTCTTTTTCTGATTCTTGGCTTTTGTTGTTGATGAATAACCAGTTAATTGGCGGTAATTTGACTATGTGACCAGAGAACCAAAAGCATTTGTATTAATTAGTTTTTAGAAGCGTATGTTTTTATATGTATGCATGTATATATGTGTATTACCTGCTTTTGGAGGGGCCACTGTCCATGCTCAGTGTAATACCATTTTCCTGAATGACTCCCGAGGGACATCATTAGCATTTTATTCTAAGAAAATGGCATTCCCTCACAGATACATTGAGGATGGCACCCTGGTAGGTAGTGCTCTGCTGCTGGATAGATTTATGTAAGGCTTTCTCTTTTGTGGGCTTTTGTTTTCTTGTATTTTCTGAGTTTCAGATACCAAATATCACAAATGCCAAAGATTGCCTAATCATCAAATGGGCTTTTCTTTTTCAAGCATTTATTTTCTTAGTTCACAGATTTGCTTTCCCAAGTGAATGAGAAAGAGATAATTTTAGAGCTGTTAAATAAGAAATTATAGCTGGGAGTGTGTAATATGTGACATGTACTCATTTGTGCACATGAATTCGTATACCCTTTCACACTCAGAACCTCCCTCAACTATTTGTGCGAGCACTTGGGTAATTTAATGTGTCAGTCTGTCAGTGATTGATTGCTTTTAAGTAACAGTATATTTAGTTCACTTACCTTATTGGCAAATTGATTTTTCACTGAATTCGGTTTTGGTTGATTTGTCCTTTGGTAGATTGGTTTTTAGCTAGTAAACCAAAAGCCATTTGAGAGTGAAAGTCATCTCAGAATAGTGCAAAGTGTTTATGGATTCATAGACTCTTGGACTTTTCTTCACATTCAGAATACCCTTAGCCAGAAGTTAATGTGAGAATTTTAGAACGGAAATATTTGCCTACAATAATGTTCATTTTCAGATCTAATTTTTGTGATTAGGAGATAGAATCATATTTTCTCTCTAATGATTAGGTTTTAGAAATATGCTTGTAAGAAAATATATTTCTTATAAGGGTCTTAGTTTGTAATCTCAAATTTTAAACGTGCTTCTAATGCTAATTTATTTGTTGAATTATTTTGTGTAAGTTATTAATCATCTTAAATATCTGCTGTATCGAATTAATGGTATCTCTCTATCATAAGATTTGGAAATTTAATTCCTATCGCAAATATTTTAAAAGGCAAATCCAGAAATGAATGAACATATATTTCCCAGTGTAGAATATAAGCCTAGAAAAAAGAAAAGATCAGATTCAGTAAGATTTATCTAACTAGATTTTGGTAAATGTAGATTCTAATTTAGTATCTTAGTCTGATTATGTGAATTGTCTTGGACATGGGAACATAGGAATAAAATAAATACTTTTATTGGATAATTTGACTAATTCCAGTGTATTTTTGAACAAAATAATTCTGATTAATAAAAAATTTCTAATTATGAAAAGTTATAAAATTTGTCTATTTTAGTATATTTTGGGTTTCATCTGTAGTTTTTGCAGTCCCCAACCATATGTATTAGTGAGTATACACAGAATATCTTGGAATATGAATTACTGGCTTTTTTTGTTGTTGTTAAGATTTTATTTATTCATGAGAGACACAGAGGCAGAGACACAGGCAGAGGGAGAAGCAGTCTCCATGCAGGGAGCCCGATGTGGGACTCCATCCTGGGACCCCAGGATCACGCCCTGGGCTAAAGGCAGGCGCTAAACTGCTGAGCCACCCAAGGATCCCAATTACTGGCTTTTCTAAGTAGTTTTTCTCTTTTCTTTTTTTTTTTTTTTTTTTTAAGATTTTTATTTATTTGAGAGAGAGAAAGCACAAGTGGGGAGGGGACAGAGGGAAAGGGAGAGAGAATCTCAAGCAGACTCCCCCCTGAGATCATGATCTAAGCAGAAGGCAGATGCTTAACCACCTGAGCCACCCAGGTACCCCTTAGTTTGTAGTGCTGTTTTTCTTTACATTCTTTTTTTGTTGTTTTAAGATTTTATTTATTTATTCATGAGAGACACACAGAGAGAGAAAAGCAGGCTGCTTGTAGGGAGGCTGGTATAGGGGCTCGATCCCAGGAGCCTGAGATGACGACCTGAGCCAAAGGCAGATGCTCAACCACTGAGCCACCCAGGTGTCCCTAAAATTGTACATTAATATAGGAGACATTTAACTTCAGGTTATTATATTTGTAACTGCTTCAATTTGTCTCGTGTAGTTATTACAAGTATCTTTTGTTCACTTTTTCCCCATTGTTATGATTGGAGCTACAGAGCTGTGGTAGATTTTAACAAACCTTTGTTGGTTTAGTTGGCTGATGACTTTATTGGCTCCCTGAATTTATGTATACCTATGGCCACTCCAACCTATTTCTCAGGCTCTCCCAATGATGTTATTGTTCCTGCCTGTGCTTGGGAGACAGAGAGGAACTTGGTCATCATGAAGTCAACTTTTAAACTTTATTTGACCTTCTGTTTTTTCTTTTTAGAATAGGGTTTTTGACCTCAATTCCCTTTTGCCCTATAGTCCCAGCCATAGTTGGGGGAATCGTCATCTTACCCTTTGGTTTCACTAACAAGCGAATGCTGACTTCATAATGAATCTTTTTCCTTTCCTTCTTCCTTCCTCCCAAATCTTTTGCAAGGATTAAAGCCACTGAATCCAGATTCTTGTTGTTTGTTTCTATCTTTTTTTGGCCTTTTAGAATACTCCTGTTTGTATTGGAAATTATGTTAGGTATAGAATAAACCATGGAACTTCCATTAGTAGTGGATGACCTCTTGTTTTAATCCTGTGAGCTAACTTAGCTTAGAATTATATTACAGTGCTTATGTTATTGGATACTGTGATTAAAATACCCAAGGAGTCAACACAATTGTATTGATAAAACTCAGCATTTAATGGGTTAAAGTTTCATTTCCTTATCTATCCTTCTCTTTGTCTTTGACAATGTTTTTTTTACCTTGTTGAAGAAATTTTCCTTTGTTCTCTTATCACAATACTTAAGGTAAAATCTCAGCAGATTTATAGTCCTGTTGGGTTTGATGAGAAAAACAGCATTTTAGATTAAAAACTTTACAAAATTATCATTCTTTAGTGAAATTTTCCTTTTTTTAAAAAAATAATATTTTATCTATTTATTTATTTATTTATTTTAAAGGCAGTGTTTATTTGACAGCACAAGCAGTGGGAGTAGTAGACAGAGGGAGAGGGAGAAGCAGGTGTCCTGCTGAGCAGAGACCCCAATGTGGGCTGGATCCCAGGACACCAGGACCACAACCTGAGTCCAAGGCAGATGCTCAACTGCTTTGAGCCGCCCAGGCGCCAAAGCAGAATTTTTTTTTTTTTTTTTTTTTAAGATTTTATTCATGAGAAAGAGAGAGAGAGAGAAGCAAAGACACAGGCAGAGGGGGAAGCAGGCTCCATGCAGGGAGCCCAGCGTGGGTCCCGGGACTCCAGGATCACGCCCTGGGCTGAAGGCAGCGCTAAACTGCTGAGCCACCTGGGCCACCCCAAAGCAGAATTTTTTTAATTTAAAACATTTCTATTTCATTTAAACCATTAATAGAAAGTAATCTCTTTTTTAAAGAGGGCATATGCCCATGTGTGCCATTGGGTGGAGGAGGTTAGCAGAGGGAGAGAGAGTATCTTAGGTGCTATACCCAGCATGGGGCCTGACATGGGGTTTGATCTCACCACCCTGAGATCATGACCTGAGCCAAAATCAAGAGTCTGATGCTTGACCTCCCAAGCCACCCAGGCAACCCTAAAGTAATCTTACTTTTTAAGTGAAAATGCCCCACCCCCTGAACCCTGGCATTTATTTCTGGTGTCTAATCTCCTTATCAATAGCTTAGATAAAGAAATGTGCAAGGAATTCTCCATTTTTCATCACACTTAACGTTTTTCCTAAATCATACTGTGAAACATTTCTCTTGTGTTCTGATTCAGTTAAAATTATATAGGGAAATTCTTAAAAAGTAGAAAATGATACAGAAAGTCAAATAGGAAGAAAGGGAGTTTGAAACAGGTTATGGAGTAAAGATGATATCAAGGGGATAGGACTGAAATATCCTTTGTGAAAAGAAGAAACAAAATACAAAAAAAGCTACCAGTAATGAAGATATTTATATCTTTTGTGAATATGTTTCCATTTTGGACTGGTATATTAAGCTTCTTAAACTTTGTATTAGAAAGATTTACAAAGATAACACTATATACTTGGCTTCCTCTAATGATCACAGCAGAGTTTTATAATTGTATTTTCTAAATAGTTTTATTGCTCTGGCTCTACCTTTATACCTTGATAAAATTTTATTTATAGTCTAGATATTAAAGAGTGAATCACAGCCTGAAGTAATTTTTAAGTCCTTGTTTCTAATAAGGTGGGCCACTGAAAGTATTATTTATAACTATATACTGAAGGTCTGAATTTCTTAATTATTTAAGTATTCAAGTTGGTTATTTGGTTGTTTTGTTTTGTTTTTAAACACAGCAGTGCCAAAATGTATAACTTCTTAAAAAGCATGGTTAGGGTAAAATAATCTATCTTCCATGACTCATTTATCTTATGTGTATTGTTTTTTATAGCTGTTTGGTTTATATCGTCATATTAATGTTGACTATTAATTTTCTTTCCTACAGCATGGATTTGTGGTATCATTTCTATCACTGTCATTAGCCTGCTTTCCTTGCTAGGCGTGATCTTGGTTCCCATCATTAACCAAGGATGCTTCAAATTTCTTCTCACATTCCTTGTTGCACTAGCTGTAGGAACAATGAGTGGAGATGCCCTTCTTCATCTACTGCCCCATGTAAGAAAACTTTTTAATCTTTAAAAAATACATAAATAAAAATATTTGAACTAAAAGGGTCCTTCATTAGCAAGCTGTGTAGCATCTAATCCAGTATTTGTTTTGCTTGTAGGACAAAGTACTTTTTCCCATTTACATAGTTTTAGTAGCAGTATTTTTGAAATAAATTGAATCATTAGGTTTTAAAATAGCATCAAAAATTGGTAACATCAGTTTTACTTTCTGCTGTCACAGTGTATACGTACCAAATCACCATGATGTACTTAAATATCTCAACAGTTTTGTAAGTCAGCTTAACCTCAGTAGAGCTGAAGTTTTAAAAAGATTACTCTTAGCAGTTCTGAAAATGAATACTTAAAAAGATACACCACTCATTGATTTTTATCTGTATGGTATATCAAGAAAGCCTTTAGAAGAAATATATACGAGGTCTCATAATGATTGCTCTATATAGCCAGTGTGCCACAGGCATCTTTATTTGATCAAGAATAGGCTGACATGCTCTGTTAACAATTTTAGGCGTTTAGCTCTTTGCATTTCAGACCGTTTATCTTTTTTCACCTGGCATACCACTTGTTTTCTTCTATTCCAAGACATTTTTTTTTAAAGATTTATTTATTAGAGAGAGAGACAGGGAGTGCATGCATACATGCATGTGAGTGAAAGGAGTGAGAGACAGCTGCTGAGCTCTGAACCCCACCCAGGGCTCCATCCCAGGATCCATGAGATCATAACCTGAGCTGATACCAAGAGTAGGAAGCTCAACCGACTGAGCTGCCCAGGTGCCCCATATTCCAGGACACTTCTAATGATATGATCATATGCCTACACTCCTAGTTACCTTGCTTATCATCCTTCTAAAATCTGTTTCCAGTTAGGAGTATTTTATCTAGTGTTACTGCTTTTACTTCAAATTATGAAAGCACCGGGGCTTTTTCTTTTCAAAATGTAAAATTACAGATTTGAAAGTTTTTTATATATATATTCTTACCATCACCTTTGGCGTATTTGGGAGACAGAATTGTATTTTTTATTTTTTATTTTATTTTATTTTTTTTTTAATTTTTATTTTTTATGATAGTCATACAGAGAGAGAGAGAGAGAGGCAGAGACATAGGCAGAGGGAGAAGCAGGCTCCATGCACCTGGAGCCTGACGTGGGATTCGATCCAGGGTCTCCAGGATCGCGCCCTGGGCCAAAGGCAGGCGCTAAACCACTGCGCCACCCAGGGATCCCAGAATTGTATTTTTTAAAAAGTAATCTCTGTACCCAACATGGGGCTGGAACTTACAGCCTAGAGATAAGAGTTGGACACTACTACTAAAAAAAAAAAAAAAAAAAAAAAGAGTTGGACACTACTAACTGAGCCAGCCAGGTGCCCTCAGAATTGTATCTGTGTATTTTGTATAATCCTCTCCCCTGCTTCACTTTTGGTTGAGAATTCCAGATTTGGTATCTGGAATAATATATGGCACTGCCTTAAAAAATCGATTAGTGAATCTTAAAATTGTGAATATGAATTTTTTTGTAAATTGATTATGTTATTTACTTATTTCCCCCCTTATTCACACCTCTCGCTTATTACTCTTTTTACCTGTCATCAAGAATAGCAAGAGTCTGGAAAAAAAAGAAAAGAAAAAAGAATAGCAACAGTCTGTTTGAATAGTCTTACTTTCTTTGAGAAGTTTAGAAACCTGATGGCCACTGGCAAATGGAGAAGCAATACAAATGTTAAAAGGAAAATACTTAAGACTTAGTTCTCTAACTTTTAAGATCATTATTGTGAAACTTGTACACTTCACAATTAAAAAATAACTTTATTTCTATACATTTATTTTTGCTAAAGCTTTAAAATATAGAAATGAAACACATGTTTAAGTATATACTTTTGGTAATGTTCCACAGTATAAGCATAGGTAGCATCTCAACACTTCTTTAAAATAACTTATAAGAGAAAAATATAATCAATTCAAGAAAAAGTTAGATTACAGGCAGTCCAAGGTTGTCACCTGCTGGTGAATTAGTTCATTTTTACTGAGTGTTCGGCATCTGGGTCAAGTTCACTTCAGTTTACAAAGGACTCTTCACTCCCCGGATGTCTTACTGCTGCTTGATTCCTTCACCGTAGTATGTATCTTAACCCTATAGGCATTTGAGTTTGTGGTCTTTGCTATCAGAGTTACCATTTCATGGTTACCATGAAATGTTGCACTTGCCAGGCCTCTGAGTACATCAAAATTAAATAGAAGGCTACCTACATTTAAGTGAGATAATATGTAGAGAACACTTTAAAAATTGAAAGGTATTTTTTTCTGTGTCATCCAGGAGATCATAATCTCAAAATTTTAAATAGCATTTTTAACTACTTGTTCAGAAGTTTTTGTTATTCTTATTAATAGTCTCAGGGTGGACATGATCACAGTCATCAGCATGCACATGGGCATGGACATTCTCATGGACATGAATCTAAGAAGTTTTTGGAAGAATATGATGCTGTATTGAAAGGACTTGTTGCTCTAGGAGGCATTTACTTGTTATTTATCATTGAACACTGCATTAGAATGTTTAAGCACTACAAACAGCAAAGAGTAAGTATCTTTTAATGGTTTCTTCCATTTTCTGAGATCTAAAACTGAACCAAAAAAATCATTTTCTGGCCACATGTTTAATTGTGATGTTGGTGTGTATTAAAGGAAACATTGATCTTTGCATTTTTTATCATTACATTTATCATTATAATCAGAATATAGCAGTCTTAGTTACTTTGTTGGAATTTTTCTTTTTTCTTTTTTTTTTTTTTTTTGTTGGAATTTTTCTAAATGACTTAATAAATAGGATGGAGAAAGCTATGGCCAATTTCTGCTTATTTCAAAAGACCAAAAATGTATAAATAGAAACAAATCTCATTGGTCCACTTAGGTCATATTTTCAAGTGAAAGTGGCTTTCACTGTCCTATCAACAAAAATGTTTTTCACACAATACATTTCTTTATCAGAAATGCTAATGGTAGAAGCAGTAGAGGTAAGAAGGATTTAGATTGGGGGGGGCTTTGTAGGAAGAAAATATAATGAAATGAAGGAAATCTGGATGATGAACCTCTTGGATGCTTAGACTGTTGATTAAATACCCTGCTTGTCATGAGCTGTGTTTCATGGCATATTTGTGAGAATAAGATAAATATCTAAAATAATTTTTTCCCCTAAGTAATTTCCACCCTTCCCTTTTCATAGTGGTTCATGTCTGTTTCTAAAGGTCTGTCTAGAGTACATCTCACTAACATGTTTGTGATACTAGTGCTGATTATCTTCAGTGTACTCTGTATAATATAGTCTGTCTGGAGAACATTGTTAAGAAAGTTTTTTACAAAAAAGAAAATTCTTATATTTTGCTGGTTCACTACAGATATTTAAAAAAATCTTTTTCCTCAAGAATGAAGAATATTCATGATCATAATATATACACAGTTCACTCTGACAATACAGCTTTGTTATTTAATGTATATATTTTGTTTGTGTATGTACATATCTTATGTAAATTTTTTTGAGATAAAATATGGTTTAGAACAGAGCTCTAAACTGAGATTCAACGGGAGTGATTCTAATTCTTGCCCAGCCACAAACTAGCTGTGAAACTATGACTCATTCCTCCCGATTTCCAGTTGCTATCTAAATCTGTGGGAAATAAACCCTACTTTTCATCTGTATTTTCATATCGTATTCTAAATAGTATATTTAATTTCAATTGCCATGTTTTAGTCTGGACATCATATTTAATTGCCTCCGAAGAAAGGGTGATGAAGATGATGTGCCAGCAAATCATCATCTGAGAAATGATAAAAGGAACTGGGAGGGATCAAAAGTAAAAGAAATCTCAAATTATTTGGTTTTTGAAGGGTGTATGGAAAGGTTGAATGGGTGATGAATAATGTGGGAGGGATGCCAAGGCGAGAGTAGCTGGAGGGAAATGAGTCAGAAGAGTGGTGATGGGAGCTGGAACTAGAGTCATATCTAAAGGAAAGGGAAGAGAAGATGATTAAGAGAATTCTTTGAATGAGAGAATAAGATTTGATCATTGATGACCTGTAGAACTACAGATATCTTAGGGTTCATCTCCTAGTTTAGAACACAATTACATATTGGAAAGTATTGGAGAAGTTGTGGAATTACTGTAAAGCCATAATTTTCTTCAGTTGTATATACCTGCTAACATTGAGGCAATGAATATTGATACATAATATGTACAAGCTATTAGGGTCTGTGTAATTTACAGATAACTATAAAATGTAGTCTCTCGAGAGTTCAAAATAAACAAGATTTCTGTTTTTGTAAATTAATCTTGATCTCATTTTGGCTTTTTGTTATTTTTTAAAAAGATTTTATTTATTCACAAGAGAGGCAGAGACACAGAGGGAGAAGCAGGCTCCCAGTAGGGACCCCGATGTGGGACTCGATCCCAGGACGCCAGGATCATGCCCTGAGTCAAAGGCAAATGCTTAACTGCTGAGCCACCAAGGCATCCCTGATCTCATTTTGAATTCAAATTTACTGGACGAATTGAGCAGACTTATTTTTGTAAACTAACGTAGGAGAATAGAGTCCCCAGAACACAGCAGCAGCTCTTCTGTAAATTTGGAATTGTAGGAAGTAAATGACTGAAAGGAGCACCTCAATCTAATAGTAAGGAATTCTTCAAGTATATCAAAGAAAGGAATTTGGGCAGGTAAATCACTGCATTTATTTTATGATAAATAGGACAATGAGTATAACCAAAGATGAAAAAGTATATTGCATTTTTTGAAGAAAGGGAATTAGTGATATTTGAATAGAACAGACATTTGGCCATCTGTGCAGAAGAGTCCGTTATTGGAAGGAAGCTTTCAGAGCATAAATTAATACATTAGATGCTGACCAGGTTCGGCAAGTTGAGGCTTTGAGGGTAATGATTGAGCAAGTTTTTTGGAAAGTGGACAATCAGAACCAAAGCAGTAAAACAGAATCCCAGCTAGTATTTGCATTTTCTGCTACTACTGGCTTCCCCCACGCCCCCCCCCCCCCCCCCCCCCCCCCCCGGTTTTTTTCTTCTTTAATTCATGACTGCAGTTTCTTTTTTTCTCTTTAGGTTATTTCCATTACTTTCTTTTGAACATTTTATGTTTCCCCAGTTTCTGTTACTGCTGTGAAGCAGGAAAACCCACAACTTAATGGCATATAACAATAATTTATTATTTCTCTTAATTTTGTGAGGAAATTGGGCAGGATTCAGCTGTCCTGCTTTGGCCTGGACAGGGCGTGTAGAAGGCCCACAAATGGTCCTTGTCTGTGTCTTGGTGCTCCTCCACATGGCCTCTTGAGGGTCTGTACTGAGGTTCTTCACAGCAACAGTTTCTTCCCTGAGCGAAAGCAAAAGGTGCCAGGCTGCCCTGAGACCGGTCCTGGAACTGTGACCCATCATCACTCTCTTGTATTCAGTTGATCAAAAGGGCACAGCTTATTTGCTTTCTTAAATTTACATAGATTGGAAATAGAAATTTATTTTTTATTTTTTTTATTTTTTGGAAATAGAAATTTAAATCGGAAGAGTGGTCAGTGGTAGTTACATAGTTATACTGATAAAGGGAAAAAGCAGACTATTAAAAAGATAGGAAAGAAACTCAAACCTAAACCATGAAGTACAATCATTAGAATTTATTAATAATTGAGGATAGATTAGATGAGAAAGAAAACTTAGCTTTATTGCGAAGCTGTGAAGAGTCCGTTGCTGATAGGTGATTTTCATAAACATTTCATTTAATCCTAAGAATCTATCATTTTTATTTTACAGATGAGTATTCTTATGCCCAAGTCTCACAGAGGTAAACTCCAAATTTTGAGACTTTAACTCAAGTGTAACTGTGATCATTATGTCACATTTAGGGAAACGGAAGATTGCATTCAATAAAATGAAATTTAGAGGAATAAATTTTATGTTTTTGGAACTTCCTATTTCCTGTACACTCTTAAATAAGGCAGATGTTAAATACATTTCACACATTTCACTTGGTTTCATATAATATGGTACTCTGTGTTCTGAGTTTCATATAATATGGTACCCCATTCTGTATTTCAAAGTAGTTGAATTGCATCTTTGAGTATTGAGGGGGCAGGAAACAACATAGAAATTTCGTTGGATATTTTATCTAGTTAGACCCCTTGATAAATTTTAAAATAATTTTTCTTATTTTTTCCTAAATATATGAATAAAGTATTACTACCAGTTTTCCCCATAGATGTTAACAAGTGAATATTGTTGCTAATTGTGGCTGCAGATTTGATACTAATACTAGATTCTTTACAGGGAAAACAGAAATGGTTTATGAAGCAGAACACAGAAGAATCAACTATTGGAAGGAAACTTTCAGATCATAAGTTAAATAATACACCAGATGCTGACTGGCTTCAGCTCAAGCCTCTTGCCGGTAGACAACAGTTCTGACTAAAGAGAAACTTTTAAAATATAAAAATCGAAATACTGCTTCTATACTGTGCCTATGTTTGAAATATCTTGTTTTTGTAACTTCCCTAATAGTAGTTTCTAACTTGTATTTCTTTAAATGTGAGTGTATCTTGTGATTTTGTTAGTGTTTTATTTATTTCAGCCTTACTGATAACTGGAATGTGGGACTAATTATATCACAGGGCAAGGAACATATTGCACTTTAGTTTACAGGAGAAAAAAAATGAAACAGAAGGGCTTTGTAAGTGGTGTACTTGTGTTATTTGTAGTTGTTGGCCATGGAAAATCTGCACACCCTCCATATGTGATTGGTTTCGTATGGAAGACGGAGAGTGGTCTCCATACAAAAAAAGTCTCTGCTCATCCATTCATCCTTTCTGTTGCCTGGTAGTTGCTATGAGGTAGCTTACAATTTTCAAGGAAACATAAACATTTTTTTTAATCTAATTTTACCTTTTCATTTGAACTTGTGTTTCCCCTGAATATACCAATGATTTTCTTCAGAAAAGGAGCAGACAAGACTCTTAAGTGTGTACTCTGTTGCAAAATACAATTTGAGAAGTAGTAGGCTCTTTGTCACCTAATAAATAGCTTTAAAAAATTAGGTGAGAGGCCAGCCTCAATTTAAAAAAAGTACATCTCAGATGTTGTTACCACCTACGAGTTTCTGAATTTGATTCTGGTAATGATCCTAAGTCACATTTTCAGATAAGCGGAGCATTGGAGGGTGCCAGTTATTTAAAGTTTGTCTTTGTTTTCTTGAGTGATAAGAGGAGGTTAGAGTGGGTAAACTTCAAGGTTCCTTTAAGGATTTCTGAAATATTCTGGGTCCATCATGTTGTCCTATAAATGCTGCAGTGACTTGCTACACTTTGATTCCTGCCAGCCGTTTATGATGTCCTCCTTAAGTTTCAGGGTCTTCATGCTTGCCAGTTCTCACTTTGCCTGCTCTTGGTCTCAGTGCTCTTACTTACCTCATCTGGTTCATCTTTTGGACCCTCAAAACCTCAGTTTGTTTTTTGTGTGAACACATGTGTATTTGTTTCATTAGCATTTGTACATTTACTTGGGACTTTTAAAAGACATTCACTTAAGAAGTGTCCATTGCATTGCTGTTCCGTCTGGGTTTAAGAAATTAGCTAAGAAGTATTCATTTACTTGTTGATAAAGTATATCCTTTGCTATTATAAATGTAGGAACTGATGACTCGGTCGTTTCTGAAGATCGACTTAATGAAACCGAACTGACAGATTTAGAAGGTCAACAGGAATCCCCTCCTAAAAATTACATTTGTGTGGAAGAGGAGAAAATCATGGACCATTCTCACAGTGATGGATTACATGCCATTCACGAGCATGATCTCCATGCTGCTGCCCACAACCACCACGATGAGAGTAAAACTGTGCTGAGGAAACACAACCATCAGTGGCACCACAAACATTCTCATCATTCTCATGGGCCCTGTCATTCTGGATCTGATCTCAAAGAAACAGGGATAGCTAACATAGCCTGGATGGTGATCATGGGGGATGGCATCCACAACTTCAGCGATGGGTTAGCGATCGGTAAGTGCGCTTGAACCTTGGGTTATCATTTGTTGTTCCTTAAGACCACTTTCCTTCGTCCACAGTTTTAGTACTAATATTACGAATTGGAGTACATAAGATTAACTTTTGGAGGTTAACAAGTATACTGTTATACATTACTCTAGTCATTTGATTTTTTTTTTTTCCCAGAGGCTAGGTTAATGTTTTTGACAAGTTTATTTGGGGCATACAGATGTAATTTTACGGAGTTTTTCTTTGAATATATAAACAAGTATCTGTAATACACTACTTTAATAACATTTCAAGGCATAGTCACCATATGAAAAAGGCTACCTTAGCATTTTATTTTCAAATACATTTACATGACCCTGAATATGTAATTTCAGTCCTAGATTTAATAATGTTTTTGTCTTTGAAAAGGTGAAGAAAAATTTACATGTTAAAAATCTGTTGTGCCAAAGTCAAATACTGTATTAAAATCTTGCTACTGTAAACTGATATTACCAGTTAGGAGACTATTAAATGTGGTATAAATGCATGATCTTCTTTTCCAGACTTGACTCAGAAGTAGGCTTTGGTTTCTTTCAGAAAGGAGAGGCCACGTTTTTTAATCTACCATAGCTGTCAATGTTAGAGAATAAAGAATTTTACTAGGAGAATCAAATGCATTTATAACTCTGATTTCAGTTCTCAAGATCATCAGATAAATAGTACTTTGTAGCCTGTATGCTCTAAACCCGGCAAAGTTCAGATAAGGATAGTAGCCATTTAAGTATCTTTAAATATTTCTATGAGAGAGCAAATATAATCGTAGACTTATAGGACTTAAAAATTTAGCATCAGACTTCCGCTCAAAGACTGAAATGCTGAAAAGCATTAGTACGCCCAAGCTTTTAGTGAGTTAGAAGGCTACCCTAATGGAGAAATCATCAGGGAATATTTCATTGAGTAGCTTTTTCTCTGGGGGTGATATACCCATTGTGCTTCACTTATATATTCAAAAAATACAGTGTAAGATAAGTGTTAGTCACTCAGATATTATGAAATTTAGGCAGGCAACAGAGGCTGTCCCTGTCATTATTAATGAAAATGGAAAAAGCAGAAGTAAACATCACCTGATTTTCTTTCTGTCCTCCACTTCAGGAGCAGCTTTCAGTGCTGGATTGACGGGAGGAATCAGTACTTCGATAGCTGTCTTTTGTCATGAGCTGCCACATGAGTTAGGTAATATATAACCTTAAGAATTTCACCAGATTACCTCAAACCTAAGACTTCTTCAATTATAAATGCATCTAAATTTTGGAGAGGTTAAACATAAAAATGGCTGATGGCAAATACAAATGTCACTATTCTTGTACTATATAATTTGCATTATACATGTTTAAAAATGTACATTGTTTTGTATGTTTGTATCTTTATGTATTATGTTATATCCCATTTGTTTCTTACCTTATGTTACTATCATTATGCTTTTAAACTCCATCCAGGTTATCATGAGTTAATTTAATATGTTGCTTTTACCCAATACTCAAAAGTTATGCATTTACTGCATTTTACATATTTATTAGCACCTAGTATTGGATACAGCATGCCTTTAATTCCCTGCCACCAAAGATTTTAATTTCCTGCCACCACTGTACACTGAACATCTGTAGACTTAGTGCCTTTAGGCTCCTGTGAGAACATCTTTTGGGCATGTACCCAGCAACAGAATTGTTGGGTCCTAGGATG
Organism: Canis lupus familiaris; assembly: GCF_011100685.1. Classification (NCBI taxonomy): domain Eukaryota; kingdom Metazoa; phylum Chordata; class Mammalia; order Carnivora; family Canidae; genus Canis; species Canis lupus. The sequence goes on from NC_049258.1 coordinate 5,382,368, forward strand.
TACGTGCCTAAGAAGAGCCATATTACTAGCCACAATGGCCAAACTAGTATAATCTCTAGCCAGCAATCCCGAAGAGTTCCTGTGTTTCCATATCCCTGCCGACACTTGGCATTAAGTTCTTTAAGTTTTGTCAACATGATAGGTGTAAAGTGATAGGATTTTGTTGTTTTAGTAGGCTCCTACTGATTTACCAATGGTTTTTTTTTTTTTAAGTTTCTCTTCATGTGTTTTGTTTTTTTTCTATAAATTGAAAAACATTAGATGTGAACATGCATTCATCACATAGAAAATATCCAAGGGATGTGGAGATGACATTAATTAGAAAGAAAAAATAATTCCATCTTTTGAGTGCAAATAATTTCTTCATGTGCTCTTGCTAGTTTAACATTTTTCTTAAATTTGACTATGCAACATCTGTCATTTGTGTTTTTGTTGATAGTAGTACCCTTATTTGCTTACTCTGAGAAAGAGTTTATAAGTTTCTTAGAAAATTATTAACTGCTCAGAAAACGGAGAACAGTTTATTAGTGCTTACTTGGTCCTGATTCTTTAAGCCTTGATTCCATATTTAGAGTTTTTGTTCCTTTGCCAGCCTTGAGCATGTGGTCTTTTTTTTTTTTTTTTTTTAAGATTTATTTATTTATTTGTTCATGAGAGACAGAGAGAGAGGCAGAGACACAGGCAGAGGGAGAAGCAGGCTCCATGCCAGGAGCCCGACACGGGACTCGATCCTGGGACTCCAGGATCTGCCCTGGGCCAAAGGCAGGCGCCAAACCACTGAGCCCCACCCAGGGATCCGAGCATGTGGTCTTACATCTTATGTCTTGGTTCATGCCCCATCGTTTTTTACCTAAACCAGACTAAACCATCATTGTCTTTATTGTCTTTTGCTTGGATAATTTCCATAGTATTTATATCTAGTTTCATTCTGTCCAGTCCATCTCGTATACCTTATCCTAAACATGGCTTCTCAAATGTGACTTGCTCTTTAATCAGAATTTTTCGGTTGCTTCCCTTACATAGAGCGTTAGAAGCTGAGATTCATTAGTGTTCCTCTCAGCGACCTTCCTTTCTGCCCACCTTTATAGCCTCACTCACTCTACTTGCTATTGCATGTTTTCCACTTCACACAGACACAATTCACCAAACGTACCATGGGTGCATGAACCTGCTTCTCTGCCTCTACCTTTCTCCTCTTTGGCTTCTCTTGCTACTTGTATCCCTACTTAATCATGTTCAGAGTCTTTATTTCCTGACTTCAGGACTGTCCTCTGGTATCCCATGCATTGGTTACTTTTCCTCTAAACTTTATCACTTACTGTCAGTAGGTCTTTCTTTTGGTACTTACTATATATCCAACTTAGATGTCTTCCCCATTAAAATGTAGGTTCTTTGTGTGCAGATACTGTCTATACCCTTCTCTTCGCTTCTTTCCTATGTTAGTAAGAGAGTAATCTGCCATATTTGTATTCCGTAGCAATACAAATCAGGGCTCTCAGTTTTCATGTGAGTTATAGATTGCCTAATAATTTTAACCTTCCATTTTTCTTTTGAACTTGCTTAGAGATAGACTCGGATAGTCCTACACACATGTCATAGTATACTGGGAAAACCTTCAGCTTCCCTTCCTACCCACTTACTGCTCCCTGAATGGAGTCGGTCTTGCCATTTTGTGATTATTGACAGCAGGGAGTTTGGAGATTAGGGATGGTTGCCTTCCTACCACATACTCCCTTTATCTCTCTGTAGTTTCTCCTTGAAAGAGTGACACACAGGGAATGATAGTCACATATAAAACAAATGCAGCACAGATATAATGGCTAGGTAAGGCCTTGATATCCAATGCAGAGCTCTTATAAAAACTGAGTTTTAGAACTCTGCTTGGGCCAGGACTCCTCAGTGAGACATTAGACCCTAAGTCTACCTGTTTTACCCACAAACCAGAAGTTCAGGTGTTATTACTGCTATGAGAGGAAACAACAATTTAAGTATATTGAGGAGCGCCTGGGTGGCTCAGTCGGTTAAGTGTCCAATTCTTGATTTCGGCTCAGATCATGATCACACGGTCTTGACATCTAGCCCCACATCGAGCACAGTGCCTGTTTGGGATTCTATCTCTCCCTCTCCCCCAGCTCATGCACGTGCTTGCACTCTCTCTAAAAAAATAAATAAATAAAAATAAAACTTTTAAAGTATATTGAACTGTGCTACCAGGAAAGGAGTGAAACCTTAAGAAAAAGGAAAATTTCCCTCCAATGCTTAGTACCAAATCCATATAAACTCCATATTCTAGCTGTCTAGGCTCCTAGGGAAGAAAGCAAAACTGGAGGTGATATATAAAGGTAGGAAGTGTTTAAAAAAAAAAATTGTAGAGCCTATTTTTTGCCTTTAAGGCACAGTAATGGGCACGTTGGCAAAATAGGCCGAGATGAATGCCCTACTCTGGTTATCTACTCTTACTCACTTGGAGAGGAAGAGAATCTGGAGACAGAGGTATAGAAACATCTTCCTCAAGCTCCCAAGCAAGGGAAAGATGATTTCCCTTGATGCTGAGATAGAAACATGGCAGGTACATAGGGGAGACATCTTCTCCCTGGTTAACAGGTTAAGATATTGTCAAAGCAGCATATTATATCACATTCCAGGATAATTTATTTGATTTAAAACCCCTTTGGCCCTAGTTAAATTTTTGATTATGAATTCATAAAACTGTTCTGAGATTTTTATACTGAAGTCATAGCCTAAGGGGGAAAACGTGTTTAAATTACATTTTAATGCATGAAAAACTGACCCTTAGTAATTCCAAGCTTTATTTTTCCTCTTCTAAACAGATTGCTGTTTCTCTAATGGTGTGCCAGATGGGGGTTTTGTTCTTAGGAATGCGATAGGAAAAATTGTAGTTTTAAGCCTTAGAGTGATATACAGCTCAGGGACATTCACTCCAAGAGGTGTGCAGAAATTGAAACCATTTGAGAAAATAGAAAACCTTTGTCTCTCATTGCATGTTTGCTCTGGAGTGTGGTAATGGATGAAATTGCCTGAATTTATTATTCTTCTGTTTTTGCAAAACTTATATAGCTAAATTTAAGTAAGTTGCAGTATTACTGTTGGATTCTCTCTTACTTTTTCCCCACACTCTTTCAGTAAGGAGCTATAAAAATTTGAATAATTATTTGTAAGAAAACTTGTATAAGAACATATGAAAGGGAAATGAGATTGGGGATAATCCAGAAAGGCAGATAATCCAAACTCTCTTAACATTAAGTAATGTGTTCTAATTTAAAGAAGGTAACATTTTGATAAATAAGCGTATCTTTATTATTCAGATGCCGCTCAAGAGAGGCTATGGTGCTATCCACTTTTTCCTTTCCTCTCATGTATATTTAAGGGGTAAATAGAATTTCCAAATAAGATATTCATAATGTGCTCAATTGTCCAGGGAAAATTGAACATTCACTATATAGATTTATACACATACACAAGTATACACATACATTATTTAAGACAAAAATAAAGAATTTTAAAATACACATTTGTTTTAAAAAAATCTCAATAGTTGATGTTAGCAGATGTTAACATAATTATAGCATTGGATCACATTAACAGCTTTGGCAGGCACACCTCATTTGTTGTGCTGCTAATGATATCTTTTGTCAGCAGAAAGAAAAGGATATTGACGTCTCAAAAGATGAACAGATTTGCTTGTTTGGTGTTAAGTCCCAACTGTATTCCTTTGATCCCCTTTTGAAATGTTTATACAGGTTCTTACTGAGAAAGGTGGAGAAAAAGGGAGAAAAATATGCAGATAGATACCTTTGATAATTTGTAGTCTAAGATAAGACAAGGACAAAGAGATTTTAAATGAAATAATTCATTCACAAGATCATTATACAGAGATGATTTATACTGCTATATATTAGCCATGAACAATTGGAAATTGATATTTTTTTATAAGTACTTTTATAATAACACCAAAAAGCATGAAATGCTTAGGTTTAAATCTAACAAAATGTACATAGAATCCGTATGGTGAGAACTGCAAATCACCACAAAATAAATCAAAGGCGACTTGAGTGTGAAGAGTGTATATGAGGTTTATGGACCGGAAGATTCAGTATCTTTAAGGTGGCAATCTTCCTTATAGTTTAAGTGCATTCCCAATCAGAATACCAGCAAGCTATTTCAAATGAGGTTTTTCAAAATTTTCTGTGGAAAGGGAAAGGAACTTGGATAGCCAGAAGAATTTTGAAAAAGGACAGCAAAATTGACTGGAACAAAGTAGAATTCTCATGTATATGCCAGAGTATTTTCAATAAAGTGCAAAGGAAATTCCATATCAAAAGGATAGTTTTTCCAACAAATGTTACTGTAGTAATTGGATATTTAGTAGCAGGAAAAAGGCCCAAAAAGCAAAAAAAAAAAAAAAAAAAAACCTCACACAGTAGGACAAAAGAACTAAAAATAGATCATTGATTTAAATTGAAAAGATCTTTTTGAAAAGAAAGAAAGTGCACACACGGGCAACGGTGCAGAGGGAGAGAGAGAATCCCAGGCAGGCGTCATGCTCAACATGCCCAATCTCATGGCCCTGAGATCATGACCCCAGCCTAAATCAACAGGTGGACACTTGGACTAACTGAGGCACTCAGATGCTCTTTAGATAAAAGTTTTAAAATACAGGTTTCTGGGGTGCCTGGGTGGCTCAGTTGGTCAAGCGTCTGCCTTTGGTTCAGGTCATGATCCCAGGGTCCTGGGATTGAGCCCCGGGTCAGGCTCTCTGGGGAGCCTGCTTCTCCGTCTCCCTCTGCCTGCTGCTCCCCATGCCTCTGCATGCACGCTCTGTCTCTCACTTTTCTCCCAAATTAATAAATAAAATATTTAAAAATAGAATACAGGTTTCCCTTGCTATCCAAAATAGTGTCCCTGTTGAAACCTTTTGTAAGCTAAAATGGCTTAAAATTAGAAGGATTTGCTGTTAATTTATATGGAGAGGGTTTGGGGCATTCCTAGACTCACAAAATAACCTCGCAGGCTTTTTGATACGTGAGGAGACATCTTGCTGTTGGAGGCACACAACAGAGATAAAGCACAGATGCACAAAGTCTTCTCCTGGGGAAGGAGCTGGGTGGGCCGCTCTTGGCCGCTTGGGGTGCATGCCGCCTGCACAGCGGCTCACTGCAAAACAAAGGCTGTTTTCACTTTTTTTCTTTTTTCTTAAAAGGGAATATCCTCTTCAGATGTTTTGTTTGGTTTTGTTAAGGAAAGCAGGTACTAATGTAGGTCTCTAATAAAAGTGAAGTGGCTGTAATGTGAACTTTTGAAAAGTGGGGGTTACCTGTATCACTAGAAGAAAACATACAAGAATATATTTGTGTTCTTGGATTAGGCAAGTTTTCTTAGACACAATGCCAAAAGCATGATCCATTGAGGAAAAAAGTAATAAATGAACTTCATAAAAATTAACTCTACACAAAAGAGACTTGTTAAAAATGAAAAGATGGTAAGGACTGTGAAGAAATATTTGGAAAATATTCCAAAAGACAAAAGACTTTTAGGAAAAGATGCAAGGAGAGTAATGTTAGGTAGAAACTGGAGAATAGCAGTCTAGAAGCCACTGGTAGATAATCTCCCAGCTAATTTTTCTGTTAATGTCTTCCTATCTGTTATAAATTAGAACTTTGTGACCATAAGAATTAAAAAAGAAAACGTCACATAAAATTAAGATGCCTTCTTTGAAAGTGTATGTATGTACGTATGTGTGTGTAATCTCAAGCCCTAGCATGGGGCTCAAACTCATGACCCTGAGATCAAGTCGTGTGCTCTTCCAACTGAGCCAGCCAGGTGCCCCCAAAATGGGTTCTTAAGGTAAAGAGATGCCCCAGTATTCCAGTAATACCTTGCACTGCTAAGTGTTCAATGACTGATTGAATGTTTGTACGTTTAGTGACTAAGACAAACAAAAGAGTTGTTCTAATTAGTTGAAATTACTGATTTTGACCCGTTAGTTTTAAGACTATTATTTCTTAGCAGTATTTGTTTTTCTAGTCAAGTTTCTGAGCACTATCTAATGTTTTTTTCTAGTGGTCCCAACTATTGACACACGAGTGAGAAAGTCTCTATTTTTACATTTTTAGTATTTTTAGAATTAAGATTAATTTTTTTCTGGAAAAACTAAACAAATATAAACAGCATACAATATTAAAGAGTCTGTTACCTCTCTTCGTTCTAAGGCCATTTCCCTTTGAAAATAGGGCAGAGATCAGAGTAGAGAACTTTGTTACAGGAAGAGCAGTGACCAAGTTCTTTTTTTCTATTATGTTTTCTGATCTTTTTTAAAAAAACTACATTTCACATTCTACAGAAAAGTGACCCTTTTGATGTACATTCTTTGAATTTTAACATGTATATAGATTTCTTTAACAACCACCACTGCCGTCAGGATACAGAAGAATTCCATCATCCCAACGAGTCCCTTCATGCAGGACCTTTGTAGTCACACCCTTTGCCCACCCCTGCCTTGGGCAACCTCGGCATGTTCTTCATCACTATAGTTTTACCTTTCTGAGATCTCCTATAAATGGAATCATATATAACCTTTCAGACTGTCTTTGAGTAGCATGCCTGTTGAGATTTACTCAAGTTTTACACATATTGGGTTTAATTTACTAAATAAAAAAATAAATTTTTATAACAAAGTTTCAGTTATTAAAGGTGTTATCTTTTTATGTCAATTCTTAATTTTGTTTTCTAATTTTTTTTCCCTAAAATCTGTGTGTAAAAGCCTATGGTTGTAAAACTCTCACATTATGTCTTTACTGCAGGTGATTTTGCAGTTCTTCTTAAAGCGGGCATGACTGTAAAGCAAGCAATTGTATACAACCTCCTCTCTGCCATGATGGCTTACATAGGCATGCTTATAGGCACAGCTGTTGGTCAGTATGCCAATAACATCACACTCTGGATCTTTGCAATCACTGCTGGCATGTTCCTTTATGTAGCCTTGGTGGATATGGTAAGATATTTTGTATTTTTGTTACTACTAAATCTGTAAATAGAATGCACCTTCCAAAAAATGGAAGAAGTCTTTGGATGTAGTTTGAAAGACTATTTTTTAAAAATACATGCCCCATTTTAAAACATATGATATCCTAAGTAGTCTGTTAGAGAAAGACAATTAAAATTAAGTAGGAAGATTTCTTTGGAAATCCATTGAGATGCCAAGAATTTTTGAGCAGGGATATTAGTATTCAAAGTGTAATCATCAACATTTAGAGATAATTATATACTTTGTAGATTTTATAACATTAGGATGTAAGTACTTTGTTATTATTAGTAGAGTAATTCTTTGGGCTTGTTTTATGGCGAATAAATAATACACTTCTTAGGGAAGCCAATCTTCTGCAGAAAGTGGTATATGTTCCTAGGGATTTATGTAATTTTCCTTATTTCTGACTTTAAAGTTAACAAATCTAAATCTAATTTCTAATCTGAGATTAAGAAATATAATCTAAAATCTACATAAAACTAGCAAATAGTTTTAATTTTACCTTCGTATCTTAAATATGTTAAATATTTGTAGAACTAGCATTTTGATTAATTTTTGTCTTTGGATATTATGTTCACTTTTCCTCCTGATTGGATCTGTTAGTCTCATTTCAAAATTATATAACCTTAATCTTTAATCACAGAATTATTGTCTGCTTGTAGTAGAAAGTCTAGAAAATATTAACAAAAAATAAAAACCGTTGACCTTCTATACCTAGAGTTCGCCATTTCCTGGTCTTTTCTTAGACTCCAGCACTTCACTTCCTGTCTCCATGCCCAGCCTGTTACCTTACTTCCTACTTAAGGAGAATACTGAAGCCCTGGAGACAACTTCCCACCTGTTCCCATCACCATTTCTACTCCTCTCTTCTCCTCTCCTCGCTGATGTCAGCTCCTTACAGCCGCTCCCTGGAGCTTGTCCCTTTTTACTAACTCCCTGAAATTCTCCCCTTTCTGTGTCCATTTTCCCCTCTCTGCTGGATCATTTCTATGAGCATTTAAACCTCCTGTACTTCTCACCTACAGAGGTAGGAGGGAGGGATTTTCTTAACTCCAGCTTCCATTCATTCATTCATTCATTCATTCATGAGAGAGACAGAGAGAGAGAGAGAGAGGCAGAGACACAGGCAGAGGGAGAAGCAGGCTCCATGCAGGGAGCCCGAAGTGGGACGGATCCTGGGTCTCCAGGATCAGGCCCTGAGCTGAAGGTGGTGCTAAACCACTGAGCCACCAGGGCTGCCCTCCAGTTTCCATTTTAGTCCTCAACTACCGGTTTTTCTTTCTTTGTCATGCAAATCACCCTTATTTTCTAATTCTCTTCTTTCTTGAGTCTGGCCTCAGCAGGTGTCCTCCCCAACTGCTGGGCCAGATTGCTTTTGTTACATCTCCATTGTTACTGGCTCACCACCTTTCTGGCCTTTCTCAGCTTGTTTTCTGACCTTCCTCTTCTCCCCACCTGTAAATGCTGGTGAGGGCCCTCTAGGTAATGTCATTTAGTCTCATGACTTTAAAAATTTAATGGCCAGTAATTCCTACATTTATGTCTTTAGCCCAGACCTTTTCTTTAACTCCACCTGCTTCCCTGAATGTCTGCCAGGAACTGTAAGCTTAGAGTATGTTTAGAGCCCAACTCTTGAGATTTGCCAGCCTTAACTCATTGGACCAGCAACTTCTATAGGGTTCTCTGTCTTATAAATGATGGTTCCATTCTTCTGGTTGCTCAGATCAAAACCCTGATTATTATTCTTTGACTCAGCTCTCTTCTCTGTCTGCTCCACCTCTGGCTCATCCTAGGTCCTGGGAGACCTCCGCTTCCTAACTACCTCTGCTGTCCCCATCTTCTAACTCTCCCTGTTTCTGCTGTTGACTTGTCTACGACATTGAGTCAACAGTCTTGTCACCTAAGTGCTTCAAACTCTTCAATGGCTCCTTGTGAATTCCTCTCCCTCCTCTTGCCTCTCCTTCATTTCTTTTTTTCTTTTTTAAAATATTTTATTTATTCATGAGAGACAGACAGAATGAGGGTGAGAGAGAAAGAGGCAGAGACACAGGCAGAGGGAGAAGCAGGCTGCATGCAGGGAGCCTGACTTGGGACTCTGGGACTCAGTCCCGGGTCTCCAGGATCACGCCCTGGGCAGAAAGCGGTGCTAAACCACTGAGCCACCCAGGCTGCCCACTCCCTCATTACTCTGACTTTACCTCATCTTCTCTCCCTTGCCCCCAGGAGGTGCACACTGCCTCAGGGGCCTGGCTCTTGATGGTCACTCCATGTGGAATATTTTGCCTGCAGACATCCTCTTGGCTGGCCCCCTCACTCCTTATGAAGCTTCCCATCTAAAATTTCAACCTCTACCCCTCTATTCCTATTTTACTTTTTTTCTCCTTTGCACTTGTATCTCGATCTATTAATAGCACACTAAGCATTTTATTTATTGAGCTCATTGTATCCCTTCTTGGATTAGTTCTGGGAGGGTAAGCTTTTTTGGTAGTATTTCATTTACTCCTAGAGAAGTAGGTCACAGTTAGTTGAATGAAAAATGAATGAGTTAATTCTTATACTAGGAAGCTGAAGATGTAAAAAAGAAGAAAGATAATCTTTACAGTAAGGACTTAAAGTCTAATGAAGAAGAAAAGTAGCTATTAATTAGAATTCTTCTGATAATGGCTTATGATAGAATAGTGCACCATGTTTGCGGAACTACGGAGAGAGGCTGGCTAAAAATGGGAGGGAAAATGAGGGAAGTTTTTCTGGAATGGGAAATCTGAGCTGAATCTTAAAAGCTACAGAAGAGTTTATTAGAAGCAAGAGGAAAGGGCAAATGAGAAAGCAGAGTAATGAATAGCATTGTTCCTTTAACCAGTGAGTCTACTCCTGGGACTGTATGCTGAGGAAATAACCTAACATGACTACTGCTAAGAAAACAAGCAAACAAAAATAAAACTGTATTAAAGTATTTTTGCAGCAGCATTTGTAATTTTCTAATTACATTGGAAACACCCTAAATGTCAAAGAGGGAAAACTACCCACATATATTTTAGAATTTTAATGACAAATTTTTTTTTCTCATGGTAAGTGGAAAAATAAATGGATTAAAAAATTACATCCACCGTCATCAGATAGATGTTGGCCAGATAATGAGAGTCACATAAAATTCAGTGCTATAAAAAAAAATGAGAATTTATCTTGTAAGTTTTGAGGAACCATTACAAGGTTTAAGCAACAATGACATGATATTTTTGTTTTAGAAAGACCCTGACTAGAGAGGTTTTCATTCATTTACAGTTATTCAGTATGATAGCGAGAGTACCAGCAGTTTTAGTTTGAGGTATCTTTCAGACTCCAAGTGGAAGTGTCCAGCTGGTTTTAAGGGCTCTGGATAGTAGCTGTTTATCAGCCAGTTTGGAAGCACTGTTGCATTTTAACAGGTATGGCCATACCAGTAGGTACAGCTGGCTCTTCACTGTGGTTATGATCGACGAATATGGATGTGGGCGTTCAGGGTTGAATTTAATGTGGGGAAGACAAGGTGCCTCTTCTGGCTGGTATGAGCACATACCTAGAGGGGACATTTCAGTGAAACCTCCTGTATGTTACTTATGCTTCAGTGTTCAGGAAAGACAGATGTAAAAGTTTTTTGTCATGATAAAAACTTGAGAAAAGGAGAAAAAAAAAAAAAAGTCTTCTTACTAGAACCACAGGTGGGAAGTTGCCGGGTTTAGTTTTAATCCAGAGGTTGGCAAACTGTCTGTAAAGGGACCGACAGTAAATATTTAGGCTTTGTAGCCCATATAGTCTCTGTGACAGTTAATCAGCTCTGCTCTCTGGGGTGTCTATCACAGTTACTTAACTCTGCTCAAAAAGAACAGTAACTGCCATCAGCCATTATGTGCTACTGCCATAGACTCTTGAACAAAATAGATGACCAGCATGAAGTAGTTCTCAAGTAGGGCCCTGAGGGGATTGTTAAATATACTGTTGCAATGTCAGAATATGGCAGTTGGATTAATTGTACTCATTATTTAATAAGAACAGTAGTGCTTCTTCCTAGGCAGGCATTATGTTCTTAATGCTGCATTTTTCCTCTCTGAACCGAAAAGCACCCAGATACTGTTTGGAGTAAAGCTTAGAGTCTAAGAGAGTAGCCTATCAGTGTCATCGTTCTGATGATAATCACTGCAAACTTGAAAAACAATACACAGAACAGGAAAATGAAATGTGGAAGTAGCAGTTCTTTCACAATTTTGATTAGACATGGGTGGAGGGACCTTATGCTTGTAATAATGCACATGCATTTCTTTAACAAATCTTATTTACTTAAAGACAAGTTTTATATTTGAAGTATGTATTATTCTTTACTAGTATATGCTTATGCTTTAGAAATCAAACTATAAACTTCAAAGAACTGTGCCTTTAAAGGTATTGGAAATATTCAGGTTTTTGAAATTTTATCGTGTTTAGGGAAATTAGAGTACCCTGTGAAGGCAGTGAGAGCCACTTGGTAGCAGTCCTGCTGGACAGCTTTGAGAGACTATTTTCTCTATTCTTGCAAGGAAAATAATGGCTTAAGGGCATAGAAATAACAAATTAGGAGCCGTCTGTAAATGTCCATCCATGCTTTCACATGCAGTTGGATAGGAGAATTTTAAATGGAAATGGTAAAGAAATGAAACCGTTTTGAACTAGATATCTCCCCAAAGAATCTTAACATTTTCAGTGATTCTGAGAATTGTGGTCTTTCCTGGAGAGTTTTATTGGCAATAATAAGTTGTCTTCTACTTTAGCATAAAGCAAATGTCATAAATGACCAGGTCAGTGAATGGTAACTTTAAATATATACCTAGTGCATATATTTGCATTTGTTCAGGGTTTAGGGGGGAACAGATTTAGCATTTACTTACTACATAGCTAGAGCATAAACTTTGTCAGTGTTTGGCTGAAACACGTGTCATGGTTAGCATTATGTTTAATAGAATAATTCTACTTGTAGTTATGCTTTATTCATTAGTTTAAAGTAGAAGAATGTTAAAAAAAATTAAGCAGAATATTACCCAAAATTGCTTGTAAGAATCTGCGGGTCTTTTTTTTTTTCCCCCCCAGCTTCCAGAAATGTTGCATGGTGATGGTGACAATGAAGAACATGGCTTTTGTCCAGTGGGGCAATTCATTCTTCAGAATTTAGGATTGCTGTTTGGATTTGCCATTATGCTGGTGATTGCCCTCTATGAAGACAAAATTGTGTTTGACCTCCAGTTTTAACCATTCCCAGTAATCATTGTGGATTACGAGAATGTTACCATGCAGCTTTGCATCTGTTCCTAGTACTGTATGCACATTGCTCAAAGAAAAGTCGGTGGCTTGCACTACTTACAAGTTCCATAGGTTTGAGCCTAACCACAAAAGACTGGTGCTCAGTACTGCTTTTCCCTGTGCGAAAGGGATCTTTTAACGATATAAAGCTTGTGATAAAGAAAGGAGAAAAATGGGACTCCATGAACCAATGTTGGTATAGGTTTGATTCAGACTTTTAAAAAAAAAAAAAATCATATGAAACACTAAAGTAGTCTCTTTGGTAGTAGAAACTTCTGTGGCTATGCAGAAATAGAAATTGAACCAAAAAAATCACTTAAACTTTAAAAATATTTTAAATGGACTTGGGGCAGACTTTTCTTTGTGCTAAAAATGAATTGTAGTGTCCTTGAATCCAGTTACATACATACCTAAGGTAATGGGGATCAACTCGATACAATTTTGAAACTGCATAAAGTAGGCTGTAGGAACTAGAGGAAAGCTCAGGCTGCGTTAGCGTATGAACTTAGCGTTGGGAAAAGCCCTATTCTTGAATCTAGAGTTACTATTTTTGTATATATTGGCATAGTGTTTAAACTTGCAGCCTAAACTACTGAACTTTGTGATTGTATGTTTGTGTGAGCTTCAGTTTAATGAAAGGTTCTTTGTATTAATATTATACTTGGTGTTTGGGTGTTTTGTTTTGTTTTTTCTTTCAAACTTCAATTTTGTTTTTGTTTGGGGATTTTTGGTGGGGGCAGGGAGTTTGCAGCATGTGGTAAAATGTTTTTGTTTTTTGTTTTTTGTTTTTTTCGTTAAAAATGTAATAACCCTCTAGGAGATACCAGAAAATAGAAGAACCCAAACATGGTCTAAATATTCAGTTTTCCTGTATTAACAGTACTAACTAGTTATTTGGGAAATTTAAGTTCTGAACGTAATGCATTGCTTTACCGGCCTGGTTCTGGAACCTAGAACACACGCCGTGACCGGCAGGAACCCAGGTTTACCACGTCCACAATCGGTTAGAAAGGGTTATGAGGATAATCCCCATGGATGCCATGGTGTCCCGGTCCCAGGTGACTTGGAAGAGACACTTAGTAATGCAGCTGAAACCGCTTGATCCTTCTGTGCCAAGATACGCTGCTGGTGCCTGATGGGGACTGGTCCGGAGAGGTGCCCTGCTCCACCACAATCGGGTGACTTGTGAGAAGTGCAAGCCATGTTGATCCTGCATTTTGGCCTAATAATTTGTAGTTTACTAGTCATACTGCATGTAGCTTTCTGTTTACATCTGGTGCCACATGGTCTTCATTTATGCCAGGTAAACTGTATTTGAACTCTGTGCAGGCAGCTTTGTTTTAATCTGCTTGGCTACCAATGCAGCTGCTTTAAAAATCGTAACGTTCAAATATTTAAGAGCCAAACTCCTTCCATTCCATTTAGAGTGTTTGCATTTCGCCCTCCTTCTCTCCTCAACTCCTTTCCTCTTACTTCATGAACTTTAAACAAAAAAATAAAACTTTGAGAGCAGCACATGTATCCAGGTAGTAAGAGTATTGCCAGTGTTTCTTCTTTATGCTGTAAGTAAGGAAGCTTAGGTGTTATTGCCTTGATTTATGCCTGAATTTGAAAAATTATTCCTGGCTTTCTCCAAGGCCTCCTGTAATAAGTAGAGGTTGGTTTGTTTTTGTTTTTTTCCACATAGAATATTTTCCGCATTGGGCACTGACTTAGCACAGTCCTCATCTCATTGCTTGGCCCTTCAAGCAACCTAGCTAAAAGGTGCTGATATTTTATTTAGTACTGCCAACTTGGAGTGATTAAAATATCTTGCTTTCTGAACCAAGATATATTTATAGTTCTTTTTTGCATTTTTATACCCAAGGAGGTTTCTGCATTCCAGCATTAAATCTGCTTAATTTTAAGACTTTTATGAAAAAGCAACAGTTGGAATATACTCCCAGTCTTAAAGGTCTGGTTTAAAGCAAACAAGTTCTGCTGAAGTATATTTAAAGTTTTATATTCTCTCAAAAGTGGTATTATCTTCATCTGCTAGATTTTTTTAACCTATTAAGAGGGCTGTAACAGTTGCTGCTAGTATTTTGTTAGGGTTCCACCATCATTTAGTTTCCACATCATTCTAATGTATAGTTTCAAGTCTTACTAGACAATCTGAATTCCACTACATTTCTGTTTGGCTCCAACATTCCATTTAGCTTGACCAGTCTAATTTAACACGTGTGTGTTGGAGGTCATTAATGTTACTTGTACAATGCTGTCACTGTGTGACATCCATATGAATTTTGGTGTATATCACATTGCATTCAATCAGCTGTGATTATGCGTAGAAATACTATAGTAACTAGATGCAGTGTGAATTTTTTCCATTAACAGTCAGTGGCTTAAATATGATTATGGTCCTGCAAGGTGATACTTGCTAAAATATCTAAACTTTTGTTTGTTTGTAACTGAATCATTTTTTAAAAATTCATAAAGCTGGAAATGATCAAATGCTGTTTTTTTTTTCATTGTCAACAGTGGTGTGTCATTTTATGTATGTTCCTAATGCTTATGGAACTCTCCCAAAATAAAGTTATTCAGAAAGAGTAAATGTACCAGTGTGTTTTATTTCAGAACATTTCCTTACACTGAAGTAGGAGTCATTTTAAATCTAGGCTGCATTTGCACATAAAATTATAAGTACAGCTTTAGTGAAATTGACTTAAACCCAAGTGTTTATACTTACTACTCAACCAACCATCTAACAAGAAAACGGTAACAGGGAAATGGTATCTTCTAATTACGAATTAAGTTGACATAATAATGCTACACCCCGTCCAATCCAGTGCTCCATGGGTTGATCAGAGGGAAGAGTCATGGCAATAACAAAATTTGTAGAATGGCCAGTGGTGGATAATGTTCCTCTCCGCTCACTTGTCTTATACAGTGGAGCAACATAGCTTGGTCGTTCTGGTATGTCTGCCCTCTTACAGGGCTTTAGCCACATCTGGAAGAAAGTGCAGAAAACTTACTTAGGTCAAGGTCATTACATTTATATTTGAACCTAATAGGATATTCAAGTTCTATGTCAGCAAATTATGAGACACACACTGAGGGAGAAGCAGGCTCCTCGCAGGGAGCCCGATGTGGGACTGGATCCTGGATCCAGAGATCACGCCCTGAGCCGAAGGCAGACCCTCAACTGCTGAGCCACCTGGGCATCCCAATATCAGCAAATTTCTGTGGCCCAAATGGATTTTACTTTTTTGTAAGCAGTTGCTGCCATTGTTCGAAACATTTGTAATTGTTTTAGCTCTTTTAAAAGTTGAAATATAATTGTTTATATTAGTTTCAGGTGTACAACATGATTCGACAATTCCGTGCATCACTCCACTCACCAAGTGTACTCCCCAAATGTCACCAAATATCATTACTGCGATCTTACTATATTCCCTATATTGTACTTTGCATCTGCGTACTCATTATATAATGCAAGTTTATACTTCTTAACCCCCCTTATCTATTCCATCTACCCTCTCCCTGACCCCCCATGTCCCCTGTAGCAACCACCGATTTGCTCTTTTAAGAGTCTGGGGGTTTTTGGTCTGAGTTTCTCTGTTCATTTGTTTTGTTTCACTCCACATGAGTGAAATCATAAGCCATTTCTTTTTCTGACTTCTTTCACTTACCATGATACCCCCTAGGTCCATCCATGTTGTTGTAAATGGCAAGATTTCATTCTTCTATGGCTGAATAATTCTATGCAATATTATATATAATATATGCATATATATCCACATCTTTATTCAGTCATCTGTCAATAGAACTTGGTATGCTTCCTTGACTGTTGTAAATAACTGCAATAATCATATCTTTTCTATTAGTGTTTTTATCTTTGAGTAAATACCCAGGAGTGGAATTACTGGATCACAGGGTATTTCTATTTTTAATTTTTTGAGGAGCCTCCATACTGTTTTGCACAGTGGCTGCATCACTTTGCATTCCCACCAACAGTGCACGAGGGGTCCTTTTTCTCCACATCCTCGCCAACACTTGCTATTTCTTGTTTTGTTTGTTGTTGTTTTTGATTCTAGCAATTTGGACAAGTGTCAGGTGATAACCTCGTTGTGGTTTTCCTTTGCATTTCCACAATGATCAGTGAGAGCATCCTTTCATGTTTCTGTTTACCATGTGTAGGTGGTCTTGGGCAGAGGACCTGAGCAGACAGTTTTCCAATTTAATTGGTTATTTGCTCTTGAGTTATATGTTCTTTATACACTTTGGATATTAACCCCTTATTGGATACAATCGTTTGCAAATATCTCCCCCCCCCCCCATTCAATAGGCTGCCTTTTTGTTTTGATGGTTTTATGCAAAACCTTTTTATTTTATTGCAGTCCCAATAGTTTGTTTCCCTTGCCTCAGGAGACCTATCTAGAAAAATGGTGTAAACCCAATGCTAACAAGATTACTGCCTATGTTTTCTTTTAGGCATTTTATGGTTTCAGGTCCTGTATTTTGGTCTTCAATCCATTTTGAATTTATTTTTGTGTATGGTGTAAGAAAATGGTCTGGTTTCATTCTTTTGCATGTAAGCTGTCCAGTTTAACCAGCACCATTTGTTGAAGACACAGTCTTTTCCCCATTGGATGTTCTTGCCTCCTTCATGGTAGATTAATTAGTCATGTAAGTTTGGGTTTA
This sequence comes from Canis lupus familiaris, assembly GCF_011100685.1. Classification (NCBI taxonomy): domain Eukaryota; kingdom Metazoa; phylum Chordata; class Mammalia; order Carnivora; family Canidae; genus Canis; species Canis lupus. The sequence continues at coordinate 5,399,403 of NC_049258.1, forward strand.
TTCCTGGGTTCTCTATTCTGTTCAGTTGATCTATGTGTATTTGTGCCAGTACCACACTATTTTGATTAGGTGGCTTTGTGTATACCTCACAATCTGGAATTGTGATATCTTCAGCTTTGTTCTTTTTTTCTCAGGATTGCTTTGGTATTCAGGATGTTTTATGGTTCCATACAAATTTTGCTATTTGTTCTAGTTCCGTGAACAAAGCTGTTGGTATTTTGATAGGGATTACATAAAATCTATAGGTCTCTTTGGGTCGTATGGACATTTTAACTATTAATTCTTCTGATCCATGAGTATAGAATATCTTTCTGTTTGTGTTGTTTTCAATTTCTCTCATCAATGGGTTATAGTTTTCACAGTACAGGTCTTTCACCTCCTTGGGTAAGTTTATTCATAGGCATTTTTAGTGCATAATGTTATCCATGTATTCTTCACCTCTTCACCATACTTTTCTGGGGATGATTTTTTCACTGTTTACATTAAAAACAGCAACAAAATCGTACATACTTTTAAAGAGAACCACCACCATTGATAATCATGTCACTGTATGTATTTAATAAAGGTCAATCTCAAAAAATCTGAAAGGATTTTTGTCAGTGATTTCAGAACTTAGGTCACCTCCCCATTTTAGGTGACTATTTTAAAGGGGGCTATTACATATATTGTGCTGTTTATAACCTAGTTGCTTTCCTTTATAACTACAGTAAACCCATTTTATTTTTAGAAAGTCATTAGCCAAGTTCCTAAAGTATTAAGCACTGTTAAACCTAACCAATCTAAAAAAAAAAAAAAAAAGATTGACAAGTTGTTCTGAATATGAGAGTGAAGAGCAAACTGATCATAATGATGAAATAGTGTTTTGTTTTAAAATCTAATTGAAATTCTTTTTCAACTAATAGCAATTCTTTAGGGGATAATGGCTTGACAGCCCTGCTGTTCAGAGCCCTCTTTTAGGTTTCTCAGGTCAAAATAAATTGTATGAAGGAGTTAATAGGGATGCTAGGCTGTGTTTCTCCCCCATTACTGTGGAATCCATAAAGCAGTTTTTCAGACAGAGTTACATATACGGACTCAACAATACTTAAGCTGAGTGTATTTCATTTTAGCCAAGAACACATTTTCTTAATGAGAATTCTTTTCACTGACTTCAAGAGAATCATCCACTTATAAATCCCTTGTATTCATTGCAATCTACCTTAAAAGAGTTTCCATGTAATAGAAGTTCTATCCCAATCAACTCCTAAAATCGTAAACGATTGCCCTGTGACTTTGAATCTGGATCTCCTATTTAAAACTCTGTCCATACATAGTATCTTAGCATATAGGGCAGGTTTCTTGCAACTGGCTCTTGGCTGATCCCTCAGTGTACCTGTTAGGATTTCTGCCCGTCTGAGCTGCTCCCAGTGTCCCACAGTACATGTAAATCCACAGCCTATTTTCATCACACCATCCCAGACTGGCCTTTCCAAGTGTGTGGAAATCTATCTAGTCATTTCCTCATGATGCAGTAACAGATGGAAACCGTATCTTCCATGGGTTAGCTGGCCCATGCTGAAGATAGGTTCCTAGGAAACAGAAGCTTGTATGTGGATGGTTTTCATAGAGCAATCTCTATAAGCATCATTTTTAGGTCAAGGTAGATGTAAGAAATATAATTTCTTTTCTTTTTCTAAGAAATACAATTTTTGTGTATGTATGCACATATGGATACATAGATACAGTCAATTCTCATTCTTCCTGGATTCTGTATTTGCAAATCTGCTTTATGGTCCTTTATAGCATGTTCAGAGCCTCAAAAAATGTGAGTCACCAAACAAGCACGATTCCCAGCTGAGGTTGAACCTGGTCACATTCTGCTTTTCTATTTCAACTCCTACAAATAAATGTAAGCACATTTCCTTTTGATGAGTTATTTAATACCAAGTTTTTGGCTTTTTTTTTGGTTGTTGTTGTTAGTGGGTTCCCTGTTTAAAACGGCTCCTAAGTGTAGTGCTCAGGTGCTATCTAGTGTTCCTGAGTGCGCGAAGGCCGTGATGAGTCTTAGGGAGAAAATACTATAGGGTTCGTTCAGGCGAGAGTTGCAGAGCCATCCATGAGGTTCGATGTTCATTAGTCAAAAGTAAGGCATTTTTAAATGAAACATAAAACAAGATTATGTGTTGATCAGTTAACCGTAATGTGAGCAGAGGATCGTGGAAACTTAATCTTATATTTCTCCTAGGAGCTGTGGTTCAGTATTGGCTAATTCAGTGCTCAGGAGGAAATTGATAAAACAGAAGTGCTGTGAATGAGAATTGACGGTATGTATTAGTGTGTGTGTGTGTGTGTGTGTGTGTGTGTGTGTTAGTACCCCGATCGCTTCCACAGATCAAATACTAACCACAGGCATCGTATCATAAAGAATTTTGGGATGTGATTCTGCAAGTTTCTTGATCTTTCTATTCCAGGAAGCTCCATCCAGAAATAATCCATGAATGAAAACCCCTAAATACAAAAGAAGCAGGTTAATACAACGGTTTAAACATGCATATTGATCAAATTCTGAATCTGAAATTCCTGTGAGTGCTCTGCAGATGATACCAAGGTCGACTGCAGCCTCGACTTGTACTAAAGTAAAAGCAGTATTCTGAGTGCTTCGTCTTAACATACATAAGCCTATCTAGGCTTTGCCTAGTTAATTCAATAGTAAGATTAGATGTGGAAGATAAAAGAGAAATGGAATTTTAGTCTGTGGGAAGTTCTCAGTTTAGGTGAACGGTATCAGATTTATATGTTTTTTTTGTTTGTTTTGCTTTTTTTTTTTTTTTTTTTAGTAGTATCAGATTTATATGTTTAGTTGCCCAGTGATCATAATGTCAGGGGCCATGAAAGCTGCAAGAAAAGTTCTTAATGTAGCTGTAGGGATCCAGTGGCTTCTAGGCAGCATGTAAAGAAAATACTCTTCCGCAGATCTTGAATGTCATGAAAGGTAATTCTCTCTTCCCCTTCTAGAATTTATTCTCACTCCCAGATCTCTCCTTAGTCTGGAGAGAATACATGAATAAACCTCCCCGCCCCGGAATGTAATGTCATACACTAACCACGGAAGGAGAACACAAATTTGGAAATCACTGCAACTCTGATCGGTGCTCTGTCCTTCTGTAGAAAGCCTCGGGAACTGAATATAGGTGTAGGCCCACGAAGACACTCACTGTAACGGTTGCACAGACGCGAAGAGAAGCAGTGTGGAACTTAGAAAGACCTAGGTCTTAGCTCCTAATACTCTGTGTGACCCTGAGCAAGTCATTTGACTTTAGACCTGTTTGGTCCTCTGAGAACAACTGGAAAACTTTTGTAAAACGATGCCTACTTTGTCTACCTTGTAGAGTTGTTAGAATCAAATCAGCTAATACTTGCAAAAGCACTTTGTCAAGTAGTATATAAAAATCCACATGGGCCGTGCTGTCCAGTAGGACTCTGTGTACTGATAGAAATATTCTGTATCTGTGCTTTCCAATATGGTAGCCGCTGCCTATTAGAGACCTGAAACCTGGTGAGTGTGACCGAGGGGCTGAATTTTAAATGTTTTAAAAAGATTTATTTGTTTGCGAGAAAGAGCACAAATGGGGTGAGGGGCAGAGGGAGAAGCAGACTCCCTGCTGAGCAGGGAGCCCGCTGTGGGGCTCGATCCCAGGATCATGATCTGAGCCAAAGGCAGCCGCTTAACCAACCGAGCCACCCAGGCGTCCCTGAATTTTAAATTTAATTATAGTTTAATTTTAAATGCCACATGTGAATAATCCAGTGCTGGATGTTGGCAGGTAGGGGTGGGGGTAATGGGAAGACTTTCTCCTCTCTAGGGTTTGTTGTTTTTTTTTTTTTAAGACTTTATTTATTCATGAGAGATAAAGAGATGCAGACATACGTAGAGGGAAAAGTAGGCTCCCTGTGGGGAGCCCGATGTGGGACCCGATCCTAGGACTCTGGGGTCGCGACCTGAGCCAAAGGCAGACTCTCAGCCACTGAGCCACCCAGGCGCCCCTCTCCTCTCTAGGTTTTAACTGATGGAAAGAATCGCTGGAATAAAATAATCAGTTTTACTAACTGGCAAAGCACTTGTCCAGTAGCTGTTCAAGTATTACTCTGGTAAAACTGAATTGCAAAGTGCACCCTGGGCCTGGAGCAGTGTTGGGGGTGGACCGGCCTGAGGGAGGGATACCACATCCTACGGACTGTTTCCAGCCAGATCTAAGGCCTGCGGGGCAGCCACAATAATAGACGGGAATAGGGAACTAGAGGACTCCAGCCAGGTCCGGGAGAGCCCTTTCACACCCTGCAAGCATAGCCCAGTACATCGCCGGTTCTAACCAACCAGATTATCTATTCCTCCACTGGGGAAGAAAATGTCAGAAAAAGTAAAGAGTTCTTTCCAACATTTAAGGAAACTGGCAATAAGGATAAAATCTCCTCCAACCCAGCAACAATTGTATAGGAAATATGGGGGTATATAAACATGTTTTTCTTTCTGATGGTCAATACAGGCCACGTGGAAGACACAAGATCTAAAAGGACAGGTAGGGGGATCCCTGGGTGGCGCAGCGGTTTGGCGCCTGCCTTTGGCCCAGGGCGCGATCCTGGAGACCCGGGATCGAATCCCACATCGGGCTCCCGGTGCATGGAGTCTGCTTCTCCCTCGGCCTGTGTCTCTGCCTCTCTCTCTCTCTGTGACTATCATAAATAAATAAAAATTGAAAAAAAAATTTAAAAAAAAATAAAATAAAATAAAATAAAAGGACAGGTAGGTATTAACTGGGTCTCGCTTCAGAGCTGCTGCTGCTCCGAGTCACACGCGGTGGTGTGCGAGGTGTGGTCAGCAAATGGTGTCAGCTCTTCACCATTCTCTGCCTCCCTGCTGTGTAATGCCCCTCACTGGGGGCTCTGAGGCCCCCATTAGTACTAATAATTCAGGTAAGAGGCATCTTAGCAAGTAAGTACAGCTAGAATGTAGGATTCCAAATCTATGCGGATTTACAGCAACATTGTGGTCACTTTACCAGTCCTTTAAGAGTGACCTGTTTCATCAAGTAATTTAATCTTAGGTAAATAAAGCTGACTTCTTTGGGAGCCCCAGAATCCAGAAACAGGCACACACTAAAGTGTGTACAAAGGAGACAGGCCAATGGAATGGTAGAGGTAACGGCAGGGAAAAAGTAGTCTAGCCCGAGCTTTCCCAGGTGGATTCTGGGTTCCTCCCATGAGGGTCACATGAAAAAGTTGTTCCTTGGGACTTTTCCTAAAGAACTGATGGCTACTCTTTACTGCATAATCTTGGAACACTAAATGGTCCTTATTGATCTTTAAGTTCTACTTTATCCCTGCTCCACTGTTTTCAAGATAATTTTGGATTTTAATATGTGTAGACCTTGAATGAAAGCAGTTGTGGGTTAAATTAGTAAATCACCATAGAAAGAAATACCAACGATTGGCAATTCAGTAGTTTGATCTTAAATATTAACTAGTTTATAAACTTCAGGCAATGCTTTTAGAGATTCAATTTTTTTTAGCTGAGTTCAAAAACCTTAATTCTGAGGTATATCAATACTACCTAACCTTCAATCCAAATGCCATCTTCCCTGCCTTTTACCCTAATAATGTAAGAATCAACCACAGCTTCATCAAGAAACTTTCCTTGAGAAATGTGATAATGTCTTCAAACTTGTACTTTTACAAAAATACTCGGCAGGCCTTAGAGAAAGCAGCTAGTGAAGCATAAGAGCCAGATGGCGTGGGGTTTGGTCAACTCTGCCCATTGCTGGCTGTGAGACGTTGGGCAGGTTAGTTAACTTTCCTGAGCCTTAGTTTCCACCTGTGTATAATGGGGGTGGGGGGGGGCGGGTATTTGCAGTATCTGCCTAGGGTTATTGTGAAGATTACATGTGAAGGGCTGGGCAGTTTCTAGAACCTAGCAGGCATACAGAGCAACTCCATAGCCCTCCTCTGATTTCCTTTTACCCAATTTAAATACTCCTTTCCCCACTTCCTAAATACTTAGTTTGAACCAAATTATTTATCCTTCTCAGTATACTGCTAATCTATATTTTGACTTCTATTATTTCAATAAACATCTATTTATTGGTATCTTTTACAGCATGTATTATAGTGAGCTGTACAGAGAATGTATTGTTTTAAAGGCTGATATAATTGAAGGAACAATAAACTAAACAACTTAGCAGTTTGTTACATGCCCTTTGGGCATTCGACGATATAACCATTCTGAGTGTGTTACGAATAAGAGCAACAGTCCGAGGATTAAGTCCTTGGAAACTCCAAGTTTTAGAGGAAGAAAAGCTAGCACAGAAGCATGAATGGTGTCCAGTGAGAGAAACAAAGGGAGAAGGATGGCCCTAGAAGGAGAGCATGGTCAGCTGGTAAAAACCACTGAGGGTTTAAGATGAACTGAATTCATGAGATTTGTCGATATGGAAGTCATTACTAACTCCTAAGTGAAGAGCCTCAGTTGATTGGAGAGGATGAGAGGTAGATGGGAACTAGGAAGTGAGAACCTGAAGACGTGTGAAGACCATTCTTTGGAGAAATCTGCAACAAAAAGGAGAGAGACATGGGGCAGTAGCTGAGGGGATGTGGATGTGAGGACAGAATTCGTTGTCGATTTGTTTTTTAAGATGACAGATTGTAAAGTATGTTGCATGTAGATAGGAATTCCTTTCCCTCAACTACGTGAAAGTAACACACATGATCATTAAAACATAATCGTTTCACTCGTTGACACCTGAACAAAATAAGCAAGACTGTTAGGTCTGTTCAGTACCTGGATACCCCCAACTCATTCTCTCACCGCACTCACCATCTTCTGGAGCATACTTATACTCTTTGTCTTCCATCACTTCATAGTCAAACCCAAGGAGATCAATGGGGATGGTGTATTTCCTGGCATAGTTCTGCTGGGCACCGGTCAGGAAGGCTTGTGTGAAGAAGAAGCCAGAAAGCCAGAAGACTGGAGGAGGCCCCACCTCATACCATTGCTACAGTGGCAAAGCACACATGTTCTAAGGCTAGAGCATTTCAACTTTGAATACAACACTGCTTAATAAAATTTATCCCCCAAAACTTCCCCTATCATCTTTTAGGTAGACTAATAGAGGAGCTATCACTAAGAGGAATAAAAAGCTATACTGTCAAGATTTTTAAAAAGATATTATTCAGTGTTTGTTCTGACTTCAGTTTCATAGTCCCTCTACCAGCTAGGGTATCACAGTGTGGGTTAATACAGAAGTAAATGTCTTTATCCATCCCCAGTGGTTCCTTCCAAAAAGCTCCATACAATATACATTGTTGCACAATATATCATGTTACATGGTTGGATAGAATAGATCCTATAACATCTGGGATTGGGCTATTTTTCCCATTTTTTTTCTATCATTAGTGCCCAGTAGAATATTCCTTGGAGGTTTTCCCACCTACTTTACCAAAATACAATGGAATCCAATATATGGAAATACATTATTACACAAGGAATTTCCAAAAGAAACAAGGTAGTGAGAACTTCAAATTTTTATAAATATCAAGATATCCACATGATTCTATTTATATCAGACCTTAATAAGCTAATTGAGTACTGACTTTAAATAGTATAGTATAGAAGCCAAATGAATTTGAAGAACTTTCCCCTGTTGGAGTCCAAAGTAGAGCCTTCATCTTTCAAGAACAATCTTAATCCTTTAGTATCAACTCTAGTATAACAGAAGGCCTGTGTTGAGTCATTTTATCCCTGCAGAAATTTTCTCACAGGCAGTTTTTGATGCAGTATGTACAGTATCTAGGAAATTAATACTTCTGATGAATACAAGTAATAACATAGTTAAGCACTAGTCTTGCCAGATAATTAGGAGACAGGCTTCTGCTCACTCCACATTTCCAAGGCAATTAGTTAGTCATTGAGATTAGTATTGTCTTGGACTTGAACAGCAGTCGAGTGACTCCATGACCTGGAAGAGTACTGGACGAGGAAGAGAGAAGACTCCTTGCTACTAGCTTGCCTGGTTTTCTAAGGTGCTCTGCTCTAGGAATCCGTTGTAATGCTTAGCATTTAATGGAAAAGTCAACATAGCCAGTTCTTTTCTCTAAGTGTCACTAACTTGAGCGTCTAAGTTTACTGAACATAAACACTTGCTCCTAAAGGAACGTACAGAGATTCTATTTCCAATACTAGTATTTTGACAGTTGAGTGTTAACAGTTATACAAATTATACGCAATACTGAGTGGCAGGATGCACAGAAAAACTAGAGAGTAATACTCATCACTTAGGCATCCTGATGAAGAAAATGAAATCAAAGGAAACAACACGTGATCATTTAGATGAACTCACCTGCAAGAACTTTAGTCTTGAAAGGAAATCATTTACATAGCTCCCAAGTGGTTTAAGGCTTGGGTATGATTTACCCATCCACATTCCTGGAATTTTGACGTTCAGAATGCTGCTAACCACTTCTTCAAGATCTGTAGACATCACCACAAGCCCCTGAAATACAGTTAACCTTCGGTTAACATAATATTGATCTTGGACAATCCTCTCTTAAATACCTTTTTTCATAATTACGCTTTGTTTGAAATCATGAATAGTTAAGGCTGAGCCATAGAGCAAAAACAGAAAAGATATGTTCCTCTGCTGCCAGTAAGTCATGGAGTCACTGAACTATTCTTTACAAAACATTGACAATTTGACTTTTAATCAAATTTTTGTGGAAAATTTTCTTATTGAGGGTATGACTGATAATAGAACATTGTACAGTTGGCCCTTGAACAACATGGGTTTGGACTGCACTGGTTCATGTGGATTTTCTTTTTCAAAAACTACATTGAAAATTCTTTTGAGATTTAACTCACAGTTGAACTAAGTAACCTGAAAATACTGAAAAATTTCAGAGAAAGGTACTGTAAGAATACAATATATAATACATATAACATATGAATTATGTGTTAATTGACTATTATATACAAGGCTTCCAATCAACAGTAGGCTATTAGTAGTAAGTTTTTGAGATGTCAAGAGTTAAGTGTGGGTTTTTGACTATATGGAGGTCAGTGCCCCTAATACCCATGTTGTTCAAGTTTCAACTGTATCAGTTTCGTATACGCAACACGATGATTTAATATTTGGATATATTGCAAAATGATCACAGTAGTCTAGTCAACATCTGTCACCATACACAGTTACAGTATTTTTTTCTTGTGAGGAGAACTTTTAAGATTCATTCTCAACTACTTGCAAATTTGCAATACAGGATTATTAACCAAAGTCATTCTGCTGTACATTACATCCTCATGGCTTTTATAACAGGAAGTTTGTACCTTTTGACTTCACCCTTTTGCCGACCCTGGAAAAGCTTAATACTTAGCTACTCACTAGTTATTAAATCACAGCCTAACTTAGTTTACTGCTCTATTAAATGAATTAACTAATACATCTCTGTCTTGCCTTCTTTAAAGAATAGTGATGAGCATTTGTATTTTAAGGGCATAAGCCCATAAATGTGGAAAAGATAGGGAAAGGCAAAATGACAACACAGTTTGGGCCTGCTGGCCGGTGATGTTAGAAGCCAGGAGATGATAACCTGATCCTAAACTAGCAGAGGAGAAAGCTAAGAAGCAACTAGATATCACTGCAAAATACGCAAGAGTGTTTGGAATTGACGGCCCTAGATGAAAATGAGCAGAAAGTGGTGCTAAATGAAAAGGGTTATTGAAATTGGGTTTCAAAAACAGATTTTGGGGACTTCTCCCATAAATCTGCACATTGCCTACCTCGAGTGAAACCTGGAAGGGAAAATGAAGAAATCCCAGGAGGGATACCAGGCTCTGCTGGGGTCCCATAACCATCCTGAAGTCAGGAATTAAGTGAATGAATGCACATGGGATGCTGAGCTCCCTGAGGACACTGGAAGCCAGGTCTTTCTCTTCCAGGAAGGACATAGGACGAACCGGGTCAAGGAGAAACACATGATCCTCCATGCTGCTTAGCCAAACAGCCCAACCGGATGATACCACAACCAGCCTGGTAGTCTCCTCCTTTGACAATAACTCCTAGTTAACCACTTTTGTCCACCTCCAACGCTACTGTAAGAAAGCAACTCAGCGGGGCTACTTCAAGTAGCATAATCGCTCCCTGCCTGCACTCTTGTTCCCCTACAGCCCTTCCTGCAGCGGTCAGAGTGAAATTTTAAATATGTAAGAGAGATTATTTAACTGCCTTACTTACACTGTTCTGAAGAGCTCTCCTTTTACCCTTTAGAATACAATTCATGATCTGAACCATGGCCAACAGGGCCATTATGAGTCTGTGGCTTCTCTCTGTCCTACAGTTTCCCTCATGCTCACTTGACTCCAGGCACAAGAGCCTTCCGTACTGCGTTCCCAGACCAGGCCACACTTGTTCTCATGGCCTTTGCACTTGCTATATCCTCTGCCCAAATGTTCCATGGTTTGCCCTTAAGTTCAGGCCTCCACTCAACGGTCAGCTCCCCAAAGTCATCTGATGCAAAACGACTGAACGAGTTTCCCACCCATCACTCTACCTTCTTCTCCTTTATTATTTTTTTCCCACAGAACTTACCATTTATCAAAATTAATGCCTATTTTTAAATTTGTGTCTCCCTTATTAAAACTTAAGGTTTATGGAGGTGCCTGGGTGGCTCAGTAGGTTAAGCATCCAATTCTTGATTTCAGCTCAGATCATGATCTCAGGGTCATGAGATGGAGCCCAGCTTCTGGCTCTGTGCTAGGGATGGAGCCTGCTTGGGATTCTCTCTCTCCCTCTGGCCTTCCTCGCCATTCCCACTCTCCCTTCTCATAAATGAATGAATGAATGAATAAATGTTATTATTTTTAAATTAATTAATTAATTAAATGTTATTATTTTTTAAAGTGGGAGAAGGCACCTGGGTGGCACAGTTGGTAAGATGTCCAACTCTTGGTTTCTGCCCAGGTCATGATCTCAGGGTCATGGGATCAAGCCCTCAGTCAGGTTCAGTGCAGAGTCTGCTTACATTTCTCCCTCCTTCTCCTTCTGCTCCCCCTCCACACCCCACACACTCTTTTTCTCTCTTTCTCTCAAATAAATAAATCTTTAAAACTTAAGTTCTATGAAGGTAAAGGCTTTGTCTCTCTTAGTCCTTTTTGTTTTTGTAGCATGTATCCTATCTAGCAAACTACGCTAACATACCCCATACTTCATCACCCACTTATTAACTGCCATCCCCAAAGTTCTATATGTTCTTTAAGGGCAGGCATTTTGCTTCTATCCCCAGAATGAAGAACAATGCTTGCACACAATCTCCCCCCAGTAAATATTTGCTGAGTAAAATGAATGATAATTTTATTGCGATGATTCTTTTTTTGGGTATATATCCCCTTACCTTGATTGCTTTTTGAATGTTGATGCATGATTCCCTTATGGTCTGCAACAGCTTATTGAACCGTCCCATCTCTTGGACAAGCACAGTGTTCATGCTCTGAGTGTAGGTTGTTGGGTACCGCCTCATTGCCGCCTCAACATCAAAGTTGTTTGGAAGTTTCCCCAGGATGTCACCAGCAACCTCATACACCACTTCATCTGATGATTTTGCGCCAGCATCTGCTGAACGAGACTGAAAAGAATTCAAACTAAAACTCAGAAATCCTCATAAAGGTGTAGGAATTGCTGCATAGGAAAACTCATAAGGTAAACTCTACGAGTGCAACTCTGCTGTTTAACTGATGATTCTTCTCCACGCAAGAGTTATTGAAGTGATGAAAACAGGCGGGGCGGGGGGGCTGAGATTCAGGAGGAAGACACTGTTAGGGAGGAGGAAAAGAGCATGCATGATGTTCACAGACAAAAGAGGGTCTGGAGGAAGCAAAGAAGCTGCACTGTGTGCTTCCTGGGTAGAGAGGGAGTGGATGCTGTGAACAGAAGGAAGGAAAAGCATTTACGTTGGTGGGGTGGCTGAGGACGGATGGACAGTAACACGCAGGAGGGGGGAATTTGATCTTGCTTTGAGAAAGTTTGTCACAAAATATAGTTGCCAACAGCTCCGGTGCCTACTGGTGCCAAGAGCAGAGATATAGTTTTGTCCTTGAACCAGGAGGGCAAAGAAAATAAGCTCCTCTCCTCTAAGCAGTTGGAAGAGTTATGGAGAAAGGCAGACTTTAGTGACTCACACCGAAAGAAAGGAAGGGGAATTTTATTTCAATTTTTATTTTTTATGTTTATAGTGGCAGGGCATAAATGAATCTATATTCTTTTCGGAAAACCATTTAAATCCTCACAATATATGAATGTGTGTGTGTGTGTGTGTGTGTGTGTGTGTGTGTCCGTGTGTCCGTGTGTCCACGTTGAGAGAAAACAAGCACAATTAGAATTTAAATGAATATATCTCATATTTTTCCAGTCCTAGGAAATTGTGTTTAGTCTTATTAAAGAGTTTGCATTTCCTGGTTTCTTTCCTGACACTTCGGCATAAGCAAAAGAGCTCTATGAAGGTGACATTCCCAATGCCAATATATTTCTTGTTCTAATGTTTTTCCCTGTTCTAATTCTTAGAGATACTTTAAATACACAGTGCAAGTCTTGTCATGGTTGGCTTGCTCTCCAGACTGCTGTTCTGGTCTCTGCCTCTGGATTGTGACAAACCCAGTGTCGAAGCTTTGAGCTCCTGCCTACCCATTATCATATTGCACTTGCCAGTCTGAGTTCGAGGATCCTGCAAGAGGCCGTTTAATTACATACTGAGAAGATACCCCATGTGTATTTAGACTTGTTTGTTTGGTTCTGAGTCATTTTCTGTTGGAATGAACCCACTGCTTTATGTATTCTATAACGTGGCACAGCCCATCGACTTTAAATGAAGCCAAAAGACGCTCTAAATGTCCTGTTGTCAGACCACTGTATCGCATGTGTCTAATATTCCCAAAGATCTACTTATTCATGTCTGGGTCTATACTTTTGCACTCAGGCAGTGACTGACTTTAGTGGTATTAATATATGTAAAAGTGGATGTAAAAATAAGTCTTCCTCCTTTCTCCCTTATTAGAAAATGTCATCTTATGGTAGACCAGAGCCCGGAGTTCCAGGGACTTTCCACCAAGAATAGCCCACCACTCTGTCCTCCTAATCCAGGTCACTGAGCCCCCCTGCCCCCAACATCTCTTGTTATCTGTCCTTCTGGGTTCTCTCCCATCTTTAGGATCCAGAAAGTGCATTATGGTTCAAGAGCACAGATTCTGGAGCCAAACTAGTGGGAGTCGGACTACTTGGCTTTCAGGCCTGGCTTGAAATTATACCAGCTGACCTTAAGCAAGCTACTTCATCATTCCGTGTCTGTTTTCTAGCTGCAGAGTGGGAATAATGAGCCCCTACCTCGGGATTGCTACGTGCATCACACTGTCCCACACGAAGCGCTCAAACAGCGCTAGCGCACAGTCAGCACTGGGTAAGGACTAACCATTATCATTATTGCCCTGAGATTCCATAGAAGTAAAAAGATCGGCGAGAGTTTAGTTCATGGGATAACTCACTTGGCCAAATAAGCATTCTTACTGAAATTTTAATGACTAAGGGAACGCTTGCCATTTGGACTACTTTGCTTTCAAAAATGAAAGGGAAAGAAGAGCCAACAGTGGAACACATGTGCCAAAGGGACAGTGCAAGAGAAGATCTCTTAATAGAAAAGAAGATGAAATATTTTTCATTCAAATATACTAACCTGTGCCCGTGGCATGCTGGACTCCAGTGCCTTAGACACGCCGTCACATTTGTGCGCTCACAAACAGAGCGGCCGCCTGCAAAGTGTCAACTGTACTTTTTTCTTCAACATCTTTATACATTTTATACAATTGCCATTGTATTCTTTAAAATATTAGGTTATGTGATAAAATACTGATGTGAAAGAAACTTGCTACGTAACCTAGATTAAATGTTCTGGAATATTCGTAAAAGATAAGTCATATTATTTATTTATGTATGTATGTATGTATGTATGTATGTATGTATGATAAGTCATTTTAAAGGTGGTTGTTGACTTAGAGAACAGAAAAAATTTGAGAGTGAACTCTGGCTTCAAACCTCTTTCCCAGTATCTCTGATAGTCTCTCATTTTTAAGGAATTAAAAAGGGACATAAGGTATGATGCTCTTGCTGGGAGAGAATGTGCCCCTTCTTGGAGTGCATGGGGAAGAGGGGCTACTGCCTGTCCAAGGATGAAAGGCCCACCTGGTGCCCATGAGCAGTCACTCGTTAGCAAGGGACAGAAGCCTGCACCGAGGGCAGACAGCCTGGTCGCTGCTTTTCACTGTCCTTCACTGTAAACACCCGTGTGGCCGTGCAACTGTCTTTCTGTGACAAAATAGCACCAGGCCCAGCACAGGGAGGCTCTCCTCTGCAGGGGAGGAGGGGTCTGCACCATGCAGAGCCCTTTAAAATTTGGAGTTTTGAATCCCAGCTGCATGCCAGAGAGAAAACACAGGAGAATTGTGGCGCCAGGTGTGCGGATCACCTGGGCACAGACAGCTTGAGGGCAAGGATTTGACAACGCCTGGGACACAAGGCAGGAAACTGTTCACTTTTCTGTGAAGGCTTCCTGAGCAGCTGCAGGCACGAGATCCCCTCCCTGCAGAGGAGACAGCAAGACGATGCCATCTCCCCGCCTCCCACCACCATAACAGTTGGACTTCAGTGAGCATATGGCACCCTCAGTGGAGGCTGGAGCTGCTTACACCAACACCACCCACCTGCGCCCTGCAGGTGCATCTTTACCAAGGTAGGTGTGACTGGGAGCCAGCCAGCAGGCCTCTCCCCAGGAGCACCAACTCAGGCCCCCTGAGTGTACCAAGTCTACTGATCACACAATGTTCCAAAGTGTCAGCTTCAGTTCTGGTGGAAATTGATTGCTTGATTATTGATTATTTATGTATGCATGTATGTATGGGAGAGAGAGAGTGTGAGCATGCACAAGAGTGGGGGTGGAGCAGAGGGGAAGGGAGAGGGAGGATGAAAGAATCTCAAACAGACTCTGCATGAGCAAGGAGCCTGACTTTGGGCTCAATCTCAGGGTCCTGAAATCATGACCAGCATGTAAGCCAAGAGTCAGGTGCTCAACTGATTGAGCCACCAAAGAATCCCTGTTCTGTGGAAATAGGACCGGGCTTTATTGCTCTTTTTTTTTCCCCCCCTTTGGAATAAGGTCTTTATAGGTTTTTGTTTGTTTTTTCATTTCATATTCTCTCTCTCTCTTTTTTTTTTTTTTTTGGATCAGGCTTCCCTTTCTTCCCTTTCTTTTCCTTTGGAATCAGGCTTATGTTTTTTTGTTTGTTTGTTTGTTTCTTTGGGGGCTTTTTGGTTCCTTTTCTTTTCCTTGGATCGGGTTTTTTTCTTTTTTTAATCAGGCTTATCTTAACAAATCAAAGCACACCTAATTAAAAGTCTAAACACTCCCTATTACAAGTAAGGAGGAACTCTGCAGAGGACTGACCTCTGGGAAAGGGCAGGCAAAACACAGCAGCAGGGCACACACAGCACACACCAGAAACACTTCCTGAAGCACCAGGCCCTGGACAGTGTGTGACTCCTGCTTAATACAGTATTACGGTCAGAACACACAGAAGACACAAGCCTAGACACAAGGACAAGATGATGGACTTCTCTCCCTAAGAAAGACCAAGAAGAAATCACAGCCAGGGATTTGCTCAAAATAGATATCAGCAATACAACGGAACAAGAATTTAAAACCACAGTCATAGGAACACTGGCTGGGCTTGAAAGAAGCATAGAAGACACCAGAGAAACCCTGGCTGCAGAGATAAAAGACCTAGAAACTAGTCAGGCTGAAATATAAAATTGCTGTAACTGAGATGCAGAACTGACTGGATGTAATCACAGTCACAGGATTGAGGATGGGAGGATGGAAGGATTGAGGATGGAAGGATTGAGGATGGAAGGATGGAGGATGGAAGGAGCAGAGGAATGACTAGGTGATACAGAAGATAAAATTATGGAAAACAATGAAGCTGAAAAGAATAGGGAAAGAGAACTATCAGATCATGAGTATAGCCTTAGGGAACTCGCTGATTCCAGAAAGCACAACAACATCTATCTCACAGGAGTCCCTGAGAAAGGAGAACAGGGAAAAGAGGGCAGAAGGTTTGTTTGAGCAAATTATCACTGAGAACTTCCCTAATCTGGGGAAGGAAGCAGGCATTCAAGTCGAAGAGGCACAGAGAACTCCCTGCAAAATCAACAAGGACCGGTCAACACCAAGACATAGCACAGTGAAACTTGCCAAATACAAAGATAAAAAGAATTCTAAAAGCAGCTAGAGACGAGTCCTTAATCTACAAGGGTAGACACATATGATTAGCAGAAATGTCCACAGAGACCTGGCAGGCCAGAAGTTAGCAGCATGATACATATTCAACCCTAAGTGGAAAAAATATGCATCCATGAATACGTTATCCAGCAAGATTGTCATTCAGAATAGAAGGAAAGATAAAGAATGCCGTACACAAGCAAACACTAAAGCAGCTCATGAACACTAAACTGTCCTGTAAGAAATATTATAGGGGACCCTTTGAGCAGAAAGGGAGATCCAAAGTAACAAAGCCCAGAAAGGAACAGAGACAATCTATAAGAACAGCAAATTTACAGGTAATACAATGGCACTAAATTGATATCTATCAATAATTACTCTGAGTATAAATGAACTCAATGCTCCAATCAAATGACAAAGAGTATCAGAACGGATTAAAAAAAACAAGACCCATCAATATGCTACTTAGAAGAGACTTTTTTATTTTATTTTATTTTATTTTATTTTATTTTATTTTATTTTATTATTTTATTTTATTTTATTTTATTTTAAAGATTTTATTTATTTATTCCTAGGAGACACACAGAGAGAGAGGCAGGGACACAAGAAGAAGGAGAAACAGATTCCCTGCAGGGAGCCTGATATGGGACTTGATCCCAGGACTCCAGGATCATACCCTGAGCCAAAGGCAGACGTTTAACTGCTGAGCCATCCAGGTACCCCTGAAGAGACTCATTTTAGGCCCAAAGACACCTGAAGATTGAAAGTGAGAGGATAGGGGGGCACCTCTATCCACCTCGGTGGCTCAGGGGTTGAGCGTCTGCCTTTGGCTCAGGTCGTGATGCCAGAGTCCTGCGATCGAGTCACACATTGGGCTCCCCACATGGAGCCTGCTTCTCTCTCTGCCTATGTCTCTGTCTCTGCCTCTCTGTGTCTCTATTTGAATAAATAAATAAAATCTTAAAAAAAAAGAGAAAGTACAAGGATAGAGAACCACTTATCATGCTAATGGTCATCAGAAGAAAGCTGGAGGAGCCATACTTATATCAGATAAACTAAATTTTAAACCAAGGACTACCAGGAGATGTAGAAAGGCACTCATAATAAAGGGGTCTAGCCAACAAGAAAATCAAACAATTGTAAATATTTATGCCCCCAACTTAGGAGCACCCAAATATATAAAAATCAATTAATAACAAACATAAAGAATCTCATTATCATATAATAATAATAGGGGACTTAAACACCCCACTCACAACAATGGACAGATCATCCAAGCAGATCAGCAAGGAAACAGGGCTTTGAATGACACACTGGACCAGATGGACTTAACAGATATAGACAGAACATTTCATCCTGAAGCAACAGAATATACATTCTTTTCAAGTGTACATGGGACCTTCTCCAGAATAGATCACACACTAGGTCACAAATTAGGCCTCAACCAGGACAAAAAGATTGAGATCATACCATGCATATTATCAGATCACAACACCATGAAACTTGAAGCCACCACAAGGAAAAATTTGGAATGACCACAAATACATGGAGGTCAAAGAACATCCTACTAAGAAATGAATGGGTTAACCAGGAAATTAAAGAAGAAATTTTAAAAATACATAGAAGCAGTCAAATGCTCTGCCCTGAGCTATGAGGGGGGTTTGGGGGTGAATGGGTGATGGGCACTGAAGGGAGCACTTGATGGGATAAACACTGGGTGTTATTCTGTATGTTGGCAAATTGAACACCAATAAAAAATAAATTTATTATTAAAAATATACATAGAAGCAAATGAAAATGAAAGCATAAAGGCAGTCCTAAGAGGGCAGTATATAGCAAGACAGGCCCACCTCAAGAAGAAACAAAAGTCTGAAATATACAACCTAACCTTACATCTAAAGGAGTTGGAAAAAGAATATCAAAGCTTAAAACTAGCGGAATAATGGATATAATAAAAATTAGAGCAGAAATAAATCATACAGAAATATAAAAAACCCAGGACAGATCAATGAAACTAGAAGTTGACTCTTTGAAAGAATTAATAAAATTGATAAACCCCTAGCAAGCCTTATCAAAAAGAAAAGAGAAAGAACTCAAATAAATAATCACAAATGAGAGAGGAGAGATCATAACCAATTTGCAGAAAAACAAACAATTGTGAGAAGATATTATCAGCAATTATTTGCCAACAAATTGGGAAATCTGGAAGAAATAGATAAATTCCTAGAAAAATAAAACAAAACTGAAACAGGAAGAAAGAGAAAATTTCAACAGACCCATAACCAGCAAAGAAATTGAAGCAGTCAGTAATCAAATGTCTCCCAGGAAGCAAGATTCCAGGGCAGATGGCTTCCCAGGGAATTCTACCAAAGATGTAAAGAAGAGTTAATACCTATTCTCAAATTGCTCCAAAAAAAGAAATGGAAGGAAAATGTCCAAACTCATTCTATGAAGCCAGCGTCATCTTGATCCCAAAACCAGACAGGGACCCCACTAAAAAAAGAGAATTACAGGGGCACCTGGGTAGCTCAGTTGGTTTAGCATCTGACTCTTGATTTTGGCTCAGGTCATTATCTCAGGATCGTGAGACTGAGCTGTGCTTGGGTCTACACGCTCAGTGTGGAGTCTGAGAGTCCTTCTGCCCTCCCCTCATGTTTTGTCCCTCTCTAAAATAAATAATCTGTTTTAAAAAGGGAGAATTATAGACCAACATTCCTGATGAACATGGATGCAAAAATTCTCAACAAGATACTAGGAAATCGAACCCCACAGCACATTAAAAGAATTGTTCACCATAATCAAGTGGGATTTATTCCTAGGCTGCAAGGATGGTTCAATATTCACAAATAAATCAACGTGATACCACATTAATAAAAGAAAGGATAAGAACCATATGATCTTCTCAATAGATGCAGAAAAATCATCTAACAAAATAACATTATCCTTTCTTGGAAAGCTCTCAAGAAAGTAGGGATAGAAGGAACATACCTCATAAAGGCCATCTACAAAAGACCCGTAGTTATTATCATCCTCAGTGGGGAAAAACGGAGAGCTTTTCCTCTAAAGTCAGGAACAAGACAGGGATGTCCACTCTCTCCACTGTTGTTCAACATAGTGCTGGAAGTCCTACCCTCAGCAATCAGACAACAAAAAGAAATTTAAAAAATCACCAAGAAAGAAGCCAAACTTTCAGTTTGCATAGACATGATGCTCTATGTAGAAAAACTGAAAGACTCCACCAAAACACTGCTAGAACTGATACACGAATTCAGCAAAGTTGCAGGAGATAAAATCAATGTGCAGAAGTCTGTTGCATTCCTATACACCATAATGAAACAGCAGGAAGAGAAATCAAGGAATCCATCCCATTTACAATGGCACCAAAAACCATCAGAGAGCTCTGAATAAACCTACCCCAAAGGTAAAAGATCTGTACTCTGAAAACTATAACATTTATGAAGGAAATTGAAGATGATACAGAGAAAAGGAAAAACACTCCATGCTCATAGATTGGAAGCACAAATGTTGTTAAAATGTCTGTATTACCCAAAGCAATCTATTCATTCAATGCAACCCCAATCAAAATGCCACTAACATTTTTCAAAGAGCTAAAACAAACAATCCTAAATTTGTATGGAACCAGAAAAGGTCCTGAATGCCACAGTAATGTTGAAAAGCAAAGGGCAGGCAGGCATCATAATTCCAGACTCCGAGCTTATTACAAAGTTGTAATCAACAAGACAGTGTGGTACCGGCACAAAAACACACACATAGATCCATGGAACAGAAGAGGAAGCCCAGAAATGGACCCACAGCCATATGGTCAATTAATCTTCTACAAAGCAGGAAAGAATATCCAACAGAAAAATGACAATTCCTTCAGCAAATGGTGTTGGGAGAAATGGACAACATGCAGAAGAAGGAAACCACTTACACTATATACAAAAAGAAATTCGAAATGGTTGGAAGACCTAAATGAGAGACAGGAAACCATAAAGTGCTAGAGGAGAACACAGGCAGCAACCCCTTTGACCTTGGCAATAGAAACCTCTTTCTGGACATGTCACCTGAGACAAGGGAAACAAAAACAAAAATAAACTATTCGGACTTCTTCAAGATAAAAAGCTTCTGCATAGTAAAGAAAACAATCAACCAAACCAAAAGGCTGCCTAGGAAATAAGAGAGCATATTTGCAAATCTTGACAAATCTGATCAAGAGTAGGATCTGAGGGATCCCTGGGTGGCTCAGCAGTTGAGCGCCTGCCTTCAGCTCAGGCTGTGATCCTGGAGACCCGGGATCGAATCCCACATCGGGCTCCCTGCATGGGGCCTGCTTCTCCCTCTGCCCGTGTCTCTGCCCCTCTCTCTCTCTCTCTCTCTCTCTCTCTCTCTCTCTCTCTCTGTGTCTCTCATGAATAAATAAATAAAATGTTTTTTAAAAATTTTTTAAAAAGAGTAGGATCTGAAATCTGTAAAGAATGTATCAGATTCAACAGCCAAAAAACAAATGATCCAGTTAAGATATGGCCAGAGGACATCAATGGACATTTTTCCCAAGAGGACGTCCAGATGGCCAACTGACGCATGACAGGACGCTTGCCATCACTCATTGTTAGGGAAATGCAAATCAAACCTATGATGAGATGCCGCCTCACACCTGTCCGAATGGCTAAAGCTAACAACACAGGGAACAAGAGATGTCGGTGAGGATGAGGGGAAAGGGGACCCCTCTGGTGCTGTTGGTGGGAATGCGAACTGGGGCGGCCGCTCTGGAAAACAGCGTGGAGGTTCCTCAGAAAGTCAGGAATAGGGCTGCCCTATGATCTAGTGACGGCACTAATCGGCATCTACCTGAGTAGAGAAAAGTACAGAGTCACAGGGCACATGCGCTCTGACGTTTAGGGCAGCATCACCGACGAAGGCCAAACTCTGGAAGGAGCACAAGTATCCGCCGAGTGACCAGTGGATAAAGAGGTGGTGGACACGCACACACGCACACACGCCACACACGCACAACGGATTGTTCCTTGGCCATCAGAGTGAAAGCTTGACATTTGCAACGTCATGGATGGAACTAGAGGATATTGTGCTAAGTGACATAAGTCAGAGAGAGATAAACACCATATGATTTCACTCATTTGTGGAATTTTATAAAACAATACAGATGAACTTATGGGAAGAGAAGGGAAAAATAAAATTAAGACAAAAACAGAGAGAGGCAAACTGTAAGAGACGCCTAACTACAGAGGACAAACTAAGGGTTGCTGGAGGGGCAGTGGGTGGGGGCATGGAGTAAATGGGTGATGGCTATTAAGGAGGGCACTTTTATTTTTTAAAGATTTTATTTATTTGAGAGAGAGAGAAGTAGAGAGAGGTAGAGAGAGACAGCGCAAGCAGGGGGGATACAGGCATAGGGAGAGAGAATCTCAGCAGACTGTGCGATGAGCATGGAGCCTGTTGCAGGGCTCAATCCCGGGACCCCAATATCCGGACCTGAGCCGAAACCAAGAGTTGGACACTCAACCTACTGGGCCTCCCAGCCACCACTGCGAGGAGGGTGCGTATGATGAGCTCTGGGTATGACATGCAAGTGATGAATCACTAAATTCTACTCCCGAAACCGATACTACACTATACATTATATAACTGGAATTGAAACAAAAACTTGGAAGGAGGACGCCAGGGAGGCTCAGTGGTTGAGCGTCTGCCTTCATCCCAGGGCGTGATCCTGGGGTTCCGGGATCGAGTCCCATGTCGGGCTCCCTGCATGGAGCCTGCTTCTCCCTCTGCCTGTGTCTCTGCCTCTGTGTGTGTGTGTGCGTGTGTGTGTGTGTGTCTCTCATGAATAAACAAATAAAATCTTTAAAAAAAAAAACTTGGAAGGAAAAAAAAGGATATAATGCACTTGGGCATGGTATCTTTATGACAGGCAAAATGGAACTCCCAGCAGCTGAACGATACTCAAAGATTCTTTCTCAATCAAAACACTGATAAAAAAAAAAAAAAAAAAAAAAGAAGCCGCCAACCAAAACCACATGTTCATGTGCTTAATGTTTACACTCATATATAAGGTACATGGGAATTTTTGTCCTTTCCTTAAAATGCTTCTCCACTGTAAGAGGTGGGCACATGCTGCGGGGGCAGCGTCCCCTCCAGCCTCGGGAGCTGGTTCCTGCACGGATCCATACCTGGGTGAGAAGAATGTTGTCGAACAGCAGTTGGGTTTCTGACTGATCTTTAGTGATATCTGCATTGGCATTCATCCCAAAGATTTCCGTTGCGGGGTTCAGCGGCAGAGTCTTTGTGTATTCGATGTAGCTTTTGTGCTGCAAGATGAATAACAAAGGGTCGGGAAGTTAGAAATCAATTATCCCGTAGAACTTTCTGAGAAGAGATGACTTTCAATACTCAAGTTATTGAGTGGATGAGCCCATGAAACTGGACACTGGATGCTTTCACTGTCTTTCAGCCTGGGCCAAAGTTTAAAAAGAAAAAACAACGACAATAAAAAAGGACACATTTAGGAAGAGAAAGAAAACGTTCCATCCAACGGGCATGGATTTTTAAAAGGGAGAAAGGAATATCCCTGCCATCTCCTTTAGAAAATTTTTTCTGGAGGAATTATTCAGCACCACATTTGCTGATGATTTGTTCTTAATTTATTGCAAGAATTCTTTTTCTCTTTACTCTGATTTTTTTTGTTTACTCTTGTGATAAATCTACGTAATTCAGAAAGGCAAATATCACCTGAATGATTATTATCCTGAGATAATCACCATTAACATTTCTTTTTACGCATGCGCACATTCTATATTTTATTTACATGGACTCTGTCAAAGTTACAAGCCTTTCTTCATGCTCATATAATCGTACAAATACTCATATACGTTTATGGCGGGGGGGGGGGGTTGATTACAGATGGTTTTTCAAAATGAGTTATATTCCATATCCCTGACTTCATCTTGCCTTTTTTCTCACTTGACAATTCGTCCCTGGAAATCTTGACACTCATGGCCCCACATGTTGACTTGCTCCACTCATTTAGTGACTTAGGCTCGGGGACAGATTTTCTCTTCACCTCTATTGACATCTGCTCTCAGCCAGCATTAGTCCTAATGGATGATGGGGTTATGGAATGTGGCTCTGTTGCATATGGTCCAACGTTTAACTTTCAACATGTGCCCTTTTGACTTCTAGGAATAAAATGAGAGCCAATTCAACTGTCCTGGGGGTCCCTGGAAGTCTACTGTGTGATAATCTGAAGGCGGACACTGCATCTTCCATGAGGGCAGGCCTAGAAAAAGTAGCAGAAGGAAATGGACTCTTGCAGTAGGATGGTTCTGGAACTCTCTTCCCCTTCCTACCTGTGTGGCCTTGGGCAAGTCCTTCAACTCTAGTGAATCTGCTTTCTCATTCATCAAAAGGACGGAATGATAATACCACCGTTACTCTGATGCTCTAGTGAGACGAGTACCTGTACAGCTTTGTAAATAAGCAAGCATGACCTTGCTGTTAATGGTTATTGTTGATATTATTATTATTTTTTGTTGTTGTTGTTGTTGTTGATATTATTTTGTGACCCTTCCCACGTGTATTTCCACTTTAACTGGGGACGATGTCTTTTTGCCAAAGGAATAAACTCATGATAGAAGTTTGGGTCACTAGGAAGCTATCCTTGGGTGAGTGGTGGATTGATGGTTTCTGATAGTCCTCACGTTACAGCAAATGGCAAACCACTAGCTACATCTGTGCATGAGGTTTGTTCTCTTCCTTGAAGACTGAACAAAGGACACACAATGGTCAGCCAAAAAACAAGGCCTCTAGGGGAAAAAAAATCACCATTTTATCAGAGGAATTTCAGGTTTCCTTGCTTTTAGTTTTCTTGAAGGGCGTACTTACATCACCAGAAGGAGGAACAAAGTAGATGCCGCTGGAGTCGAATTTGTAGCCTGGGTTTTGAACTAGTTCTGGGTTGAAGAATTTGTTCAGGATGCTGCGCAGCGTGCGCCGGTCCCAGTCATCCGTCACCCTGCCTCCGTAATTGCATTCACCTGTCATGTACTGCAGGGCTTCGTAAGGCAGTTCCTAGGAGCCAGGGTTCAAGTCACTCTGCGGGCTGAGAGTTCTCAGTCGCGTGTTACCTACAGAGCTGTGCTTCCTGTTTGCTCCTATTATTAAATTCAACTGGGCTTACAAAATTGGCATTAAGCACTAGTTCCCTTTATACACTTCTCTGCTAATTCCGGAGTCGTCTTCTCCTTGTGTCATTTGTCAATGCTGAGGGCAAAAGTCATCTATTACCTTGGCCCGGACTCACTCACTACTCAACCAACACGAATGGACCACCTACTATGTGCCAGACACACAATGAGTGAGACCAGAATCCCAGCCATGAAAACCTGGCGTGGCTGACTGACATTCAAGACAAACCCCCTATAATTCAGAGATAATCAGTGTTAGTTTCCTTCATCATCTTTTTTTATATCCCTCTGGATTTTGACAATAGGAATCACTATTGTGTTATATAAACAATATTGTGATACAGATAAAAACAGTTCTGCGTATAGTTTTTCACCAAGTCTCATAGGATACCTTTTACCATTTCATGAAATACTCTTTCAAAATATTTTAATTTAAGAAATAAAACCGATGAACATAGAGGAAGGGGAAAAACACAGAGTTCGGGAGTTGGACACTTCCCCGACTGAGCCACCCAGGTGACCCACCAAATTGCTTTTTTGAAAGGCTGTAGCAATTGTAGGAATCAGTTTTAAAATTTTTGCTAATTTGATTGACCAAAGATAATACTGTGTTAGCTTGCATTCCTACAATATCAGTGAAGTTCATAATTTTTTCGTGTTTAGTAACATTTGTTCTCTGAACTAGTCTTCTATTCATTTTTTGACCCAATTAAAATGTTAATGGCTTTATTTCTATGCACTGTTTTATGAATTATCCTTTTTATTCAGACTTGTGGAAATATTCTTTCCTTTTAGTTTGTTTTTTTTTTTTATCACATTCTCTGGTCTAAAGAATTTTTAAATGTTTATGAGTGCAAAAGTATTGGTTGTTCATACTGTTCATACTTTTATCATCAGCATAAATACTTAAACAGCCACCAGCAATACAGAGAATTCTATTTCTCGTTGCTCTCAACAGAACTGAGCATTTTCACTCAGGAGAAAATATTGATAGTTAAACAATAACATTGTTTTTAAATATTTTTAGATATATTTTAATTTTTAGCATCACTACACCCAACAGGAGCTTGAACTTACAACCCCAAGATCCGGAGTCACGTGCTTTGCCTACTGAGCCAGCCAAGCCCCCCTGTTTTTTATTTTTAAATGTATTTTTTAATTGAGATATAATTGACATATAACATTAGTTTCAAATGTGTAACAAAGATTTGATACTTGCACGTATTGTGAAATGAACACAACAATAAGTCTATTTAGCAAGTCATTAGCCATTACACATAACTATACATTTTTTCTTGTGATGAGAACTTTTAAGATCTATTCTCAGCCACCTTCAAATATGCAATATAGTTTTAACTCTAGTCACCATACTGAACATTTCATATCTTAAGTTTATTTTTGATACTGACATTGTAAAAATGTTTATTCACTACTTGTATTTATCTTGTTAAATTATCTTCTCTGCTCTTCTATGTATTTTCCTCATTTGGATGATTATATTTTTTATTATTATTAAAATCTCTATGCAGTTATTAAATCAGATAGATTTTAGCTATCTCTTCAATTTTCATTTGTCTTTTTACAATATCTTATTGTTTACGGTAATAAAGCAATGCTTTAAAATATAGCAATTTTTTACTTTTGGATTATATCATCATCTTTGTCCTTTCATGCCCTTCTTTATTTTTTTAAAGATTTTATCTAAAAAATCAGGCAGAGGGAGAAGCAGGCTCCCCGCAAGGAGCCCGATGAAGGACTCAATCCCAGGACCTGAGCTGAAGGCAGATGCTCAACTGCTGAGACCCAGGTGTCCCTACAAATAGTTCCAGTCAACCATTATTTTCAAAATAAGATTATTTCTTAAAATAATTAAGAGATTGAAGCAAAAGAAATTTTATGATGTTTATCCTAAGAGACAGTATAGTAGTATATGCTATTCTTATTATGCATTCACATATTTTAACTTCTTAGACATAAATGTTTCAGATAACATCTCTGATATCTTCTGGAAGAATGTGGTTTTCAATGTAGTCTCAATGTTTCTCATTTCTATGTCTATGATATTCTGAACATGTCTATGATATTTTACAAAACTTCATTTTATGTTTGCTAAATTTTGAATTGCTGGCACTTTTAACTGACTCTACTACAGACTATAATATTTTAAATTAGAATATACTCTACTGATAAGAGCCTCTTGTATTTGCCTCCCTCCTTCCCCCCCTTTCTCTATGTTCATTTGTTTTGTTTCTTAAATTCCACATATGGGTGAACTTTAGGGACAAAATTCTACTAAAATTTGGGAGGGATTCACTCTCAAAAAGTTCCATATCCTTACAGGATGCCTGGATTGATTTAATAAGCAGTTCTTCAAAAAAAAAAAAAAAGAGAGAGAGAGAAAAAAGCAGTTATTCAAAGTTGCAAACATGTTAAAAATCCAACTGATAGACAAGTGGCTAAAAGAGAAAATGGGGGAGTGTGTGTGTGTGTGTGTGTGTGTGTGTGTGTGTGTGTGTGTGTGAAAGAGAGAGAGAGAGAGAGAGAATTGTAGGGGCTTACATGCAGTTGATGTGACAATATTAGACTGTTTGTTTTTTTCCCCCCAGAATCCACACCTCAGGTGAACATCAGTGACCTAAAGAGTCTGTTTTCTCCTGATGAATGGCCCAAATCTAAATTCTGGAATAATACAGTACAATCACATTTCTCTAAAAATAAAGTCATGCTCCAGAACAGGAGGAAATCAATTTATATTTTCATTTCAGAGCCTGGTTGATTGACGGTCTTCTCAAATCCTTTTCAAAATAAGCCCAATATGATCATCTCGCCCATTCCCATAGGTGTTTCTATGTCAAAAATAAATAATAATAAAACATAGGTTCTTAATAGACAAACCAATGTCCTAACTACCTACGATAGCAGTTTTGATATCCTATTATAACAAAGTGTTATTTAATAAGCTGTTGCGAATTATCCTATTTATTTTGTAAGAGTAGGAATTAATGAGAAGTCCCTGCTTACTATACAAACACAATGTGATAAAGAGCAAAATAGGTAATATTCTTGCTGTGACTTTTATGATACCTCATACTGGTTCAGGAACATGTGGAGTTGCTGTACACTGATTCTTAGGTCAGTCTCATTGAACTCATAAGGAATATTCCACCCCAGGGGTCCAAATTTCCGTCTCTCCTGTACCAAAGCATGAAAGAAGCAGAGGCCATAAAGTAATTTCTTGAATTCCTCCTGTAATGAGAAGAAATGGCACCACATCATTTCCTTCCTCACATTGCATTATGCTTACCATTTTTTAAAATGAAAGTGACTCTGTGTTTATAAATATATCCATCCCAAAGTACATTACAACAGAATTCACTATTTCAGCAGGCTATGTAGGCAGAAACACGTCCCTTTGTATGCATGTTAGTTGGCACACGTAGCTATGTACACCTGGTTTTTAAGGAGCACATTCAGCTCGTCTATTTAGTCTTACTAAATCCTATAAGGATTTTGGAGGTTCCAACTGAGCATAGTGAGGCAAGAAGAATGAACTCCAGTGTGTGGTCCCAGACCACCATGGAGAAATTTCAAAGTAGACAGTTCAAACCAATTAAGCAGTTCTACAAGAAGGACTTCCAGATGAAAACTTTGGCCTTATGACTTTTCCAGTTACTCTTTAGATAATAAGAAGTCTTACAGTTACTTTGAATGGCAAAGTCAGCCTTGAATCAGAAATCAGGAAGTAGTATGCACCCTCCACAAGAATGCTAGAAAATGGTCGAAATAGACCTTGAGAGAGGATTTTGTGAAGGTTTCCTTGGAAAGAGCAGTGGCTGTGCTGGGAGCCCTTTTGCCCCTATCTCCAAGGAGAAAGGAGCGTGAGGTGTATCCTCTTAGTCCAAGCTAATGAGAAGGAATTAATGGGGCTCCTCAGAAAGTTGATGCATGTTCCTTGCACCTGGGGTAGAGTGGAAAAGTGCAAAACTTATGCCTGAAAGAGTAGAGCAGTCTTTGGCTCCAGGGCAGTGAATTGAGAGAGGGAAATCAGAGCCCTGCTTCCAATAGTGGGCCGCCCCAGAGTGATCCCAAGGAGCAGATGGGGACGTAGGTTAAGAATATCAGTTAAGGGATGTGCCTGGGTGGCTCAGTTGGTTAGATGTCTGTCTCTTGATTTCTGCTCAGATCATGATCTCAGGGTTGTGAGACTGAGGCCTGTGTTAGGCTCCACAGTGGATATGGAGCCTGCTTAAGATTCCCTCTCTCCCTCTCAAAAAAAAAAAAAAAAGAAAAAGAAAAAGAAAAGAATGTCAGCCAGGGGAAATATTTCTTGGTCTTCTTGGTCAAGAGTACTTCTTCTACCTAGGGACAGGTGTAAGTATCCCCTGTGGAATAAACTGAGAGGAGGAGTGGAGACAAAAGCAAAGTAGCATCAATTTAACCAGAGAGGTGGGGGGAAACGCAGAGTGACAAGTGCTGCGTGGATTCTGGAACTATTTTATTTTATTTCACTTTGTTTTATTTTATTTATTTATTTTTTTTCTTTTTTCACTTTGTTTTAAAGTAGGCTCCATACTCAGTGTGGAGCCCAGCGTGAGGCTTGAACTCACAACCCTGAGATGGAGACCTGGGCTAAAACCAAGAGCGGGACACTCAGCCGACCGAGCCACCCAGACACCCTTAGAACTACTTTCGATATGTTACAGAACCGAGCAAATTGGTAAATGTGCTGATGATGTGGGAGCCAGGTGCTAGTGCAGAAGTGACCTGTGTATATGGAATGAGGGAAAGTGAGGAAGAACCCTGGGCGGATGGGCGGAAGCTGGATGGATCATTACAAATTCATCACTTCTGCAGTATGCAAATGAGTACCTGCGTGTGCGTGTGCTCGTCTGCATGCACCCGGAGGCGGGTATGCATATTTGTGCACAAACATGTGCATGTGTGTGAGACTACCTGCATGTATTTCCAAGTTTTCTCCCCTCAAAGGACCAAGAACCAGAAACAAGGCAGTAGCGCTGGACTCGTCTAGAACCTAGATCTAGGTCTCCATAACCAGGACTTCACAGAAAAATGACCGGTTCCAGGGCTAGATGACAGATGAACCTGCAGCATCTTATGCCAAAAAAGCAAGAAGGCTAAGTAATAACAACAACCACAACCACAATAACAATAAACGATGGGCCCAGTACAGAGGGCCCAGCTTGGGGGCGCTCCCACTGACCAAATCTGGGACCATTTGAGTAAAAGACTTAGGATAGTAAAGAACTGTAAGCCACTGGGGGGGGGGAGCAGGGACCAAGGAATTCCTGAGTCCCTGCCAACAGCACACAAATAAAGGGAGAGGGGAGAGCTGTTGCAGAGAGTAGAGGGCAGGTGTCAAGCAAGGAGCTGGAACTGTCATAGGGAACAACCGGGTCAGGCAAGGTACATCAATGGCCACGCAAGCTGGACCAGGGGTCTGTTTTGATGAGAAACAGGATCTCGACGAGGCCTTAGAATGTCTCCCCAGAGACTGACCATCAGTTGCAAGGGGCTCTTATCACACATTGAAGAAATCCGACAACATTGTCTCTGGGTGATCAAGACTCATATCAACAGTGAAGGATAAATGGACATCGTGTGTCTCCCAGGGCGATAGTCCGAGGCCACAGTTTCACTAATGTAGTTTTTTGGCTAAAGATGCATAATTGCATCTAATCACGAAGAAATATCAGACAAGCCCCAAATGAGAAATGTTACTAAAAAAAAACCTTAAGAGGAGGTAAATTCTTCAGAAATGTCAAGGTCTTCAAATTCAAAGACAGGCTGAGGCAATGTTCCGGATTAAAGGAGGCGAAGAGCCACAGCGACTAAATTTTAACCCGAGACCGATCGCTAGTGAGCAGGGAAGATGCTCTAAGGGACATGATCGAATCAGTGGACAGCTCGGGAACACAGACAGCAGATTAGATAAAATCGTGTGTTCTTATCGAATCCACTAAACTAATAATGGTACGAGGGCAAAATAAAATCTCTATTCTTAAGAAATATGCATCGAAGTGTTTCCTTGGGGGTGAGGGGTTGTGACATATCTGAGTTACCCACAAAAGTCGTATGTTAACAGCAGGTGAATACGCGTCACGGGCGTAGGGCTGGTCTTAGCACTACTTTCATGTAGTTTTCCTTGCCACTTTTCTGTAAGTCAAAAATTATTTCCAAGTACAAAGTCAAAGCAAACATGATGATGAACTCTTTTGGCTTTTGAGGGGATTTGGCTTTTGGTTTGGATGGTGTTTCATAAATGCCTAGACTTCCAATATGTGGGACTTCCACTGGAGAGACCTTTGGCTCTAGAAGAAACGAAGTGAAATTGTGCACAAAGGGCATCTGTCCAGGCTGGCCTGTGCAGACGTGCCCTCACCACCTACCCCGGAGGAACCCGCTCTCTCTGGGCCTAATCAACGCGAAAGCCACCCAGACAGCAGGTCTTAGCCCAGAGGATAAGGGTGGACTGAGTTTTAAGCATAGGCGCTTGCTTTCCCTCAGTACCTGGGACTTTTGTTTAATGAAAGTACTTCTTTATTTTTAATGTTTCCTTTTGATGCGTCCTTAAAACATATCCCGATATCAAAAGCGTGAGCTGTTTAATGGCAAAAACTTAACCAAGGTTCACAACCCCTCTTAAAAAGAAACTCTTCCATTTTTAATTATGGCAAAACGCTGTGAAACAATTTCAGGTCACAGACATTCACACACCGAATTCTAATCATGAAAGCAGTGGGTGGTTTCCCCGCTTGCCCAGGGACGCTGAAAAAGACCCTTATGAGTCCCATCAATCAAGGAGTAAAATCATTCTGGCTCTCATTATAGTTATATGGAGGAAATATTTTTATGTTTTAATTTAAAGATACGGCTCCAAAGAGCAAAAGGCTCAGTTAATATCCTGAAACAAGATTCTCCAACCTTGCAGATTTGTACTGGGAATGGCTTACAGCTGACTTTCTAAATGGAAAGCTACATTATTAATGACACCCCAGAAGATCTCAGCTGCGCAGAAATGAGGCCGGTGGTAAAATTAAAATAAAATATTAATACAATTGACTTCAGCACAGTCAATAATCAGTAATCAAAACCAACGGCACTGCAGGGCAGGAGGCCTATCTAATCTGTAGTTTTGCTCAGCCCCACACAGCCGTGGTCAGCAGGGGCCACTTGGACCGCGTCGGGGCCGAGGGAGCAAGACTTAGCCACTACTAACAGGCTTTTTGCAGCTGCCAAAGAACTCGGGGTCGGAGATCGGGTCCATGAGGTACGATCGAATGATATTAGCTCGTAAACCTTTCGGGGCTTCATTGGTCATTTTCACGCCATTCTGCAGGACGGACACGGGGAAACTTGGTGATGGGTAACTTGTCAACCAGAGGCGGAAATCGGGATGTGTTGCTTCTGGGCTTAGCTCCTGCAAAAAAATAAATAAAGAAAAAAAATAAAAAGGGAAATTAGACATGAATGGGTACGTACAACCCAAGGAACATCTCCAGCCCGTATGTGCATGGGACGGCTTGGAAGTGGGAGGAAGCAGTTTTACAAAATAGAACCTACTGCTGCAATTTTGGGCACAAGTCTTGAAATCTGATTCTGCCCCGGAAACAACATTCTTCGTCGAGAAGGCCCAGAGCGTTGCCATGCTTCTTGGTAAATTTTAATCACGCAACGATCAAGTTCGCAAAGGCATTCCGTAATTTAGAGTTGGCCACACTAGAGACTAGGACATTCAAAAAAAAAAAATCTCCTATCGTAACTGATGTTGCTGAAATATTTATAGCTATAATCCTCTGCCCGAGGGCCGGATTAAGAACGAGCCATTCTTCTGGCTGTAGCCAGGTTGTGAGAATGAGCAGCATAAGTCAATATTAAGCCAAGCAGAGATGAAAAGAAGGAGAGAACATTCGGAAAGGGAAAGTATTGAAACATAGCCCTCTGAGCTCTATTTTCTTAAGGGGTGAGTCAGGTGTGCACCGGGGAGGATAGCGGAACACTCAGCGCATCCTGAAGGCCATGGGGGCGCCTTCCTTTCCCCTCTTCCTGGTCACTCCTGCTCCCTCTTGCTACCTCCCCCTCCCAACTGTCTGTGGCAGTAGTATCTTAGGGTTTTTCTAAAATTGCAATGCTTTGTCCATAAGACATGTTTTGAGCAGTCATGTGGTAAAGGGGCAAGGGGGAATTAGGAAGGATGCAAAGGTGCCTACATTTTTTAAGAATTACTAAGTAGTGGAGAGTGAGGGCGACCACTTCTCCCTCCCACCAGCTGTCCTGTGCCTGGTGACTTAAACATGACCCAAGGGCCTTTGGGCCCAGTGTGCCATCCATTAGGGACTGCTCTCCTCTCCTTTATGACTCTCCAATGGGGCATATGTGACACAGTTGAACAGGTCATCTCTAGGCCATTCTCATGACCTGTTCAACTCTGTCACATATGCCCCATTGGAGAATGGCCTAGAGATGGAGGAGCCATGAGGAAACAGGCACAGATATGAAACCTTTAATGTAACAACCTCAAGGATGAGAAGATGTTGGTAAGGCAAATAATCGAAGAATCATTTTTCAGACAGAAATAACATTATGATGGCCTATATTCTTTTTTTTAAAGCTTTACTTATTCGAGAGAGAATGAGAGAGGAGGAGTGGGGGGCGGGGGGGATGCAGAGGGAGAGAGAATCTCAAGCAGCACAGAGCCTGACTTTGGGGCTTGATCCCACAACCCTGAAACCATGACCTGAGACGAAATCAAGAGTTGGATGCTTATCCCATTGAGCTCCCCAGCTGCCCCATCATGGCCTATATTCTTGAAAAAGTGTGTCATCCCAATGAAAGCAAAAGAAGCTCAAACGACTAGAGCCTAGAAGTCACAACCAAACCCAAAGGAAACAAAGGTCAACGAGGAAGCAGGTCGTCAGACATGATGAGGCTTTAAAATAATCTTCCACGCAAAGCGAAAGTTTTAAGCAGTGAAGCAATATTCATTCACTAATTTAGGAAATAGTTCTGGATTGTCTCTTTGGGCCAGGCATAACCCCAGGTGCTGGAGATGAAGCAGAAGACAAAGCAGACAAAGTCTCTGTTCTCATGACGCTTGTAGTCTAATGGAAGATAGACAAGATGGTGACAAGTGGCACGAAAGAAAATACGACCCTCTCCTTAAAGTTTCAATTGTATGTCTGGATAGAGCCAGTTATATCCTTAGCTTGGCTAATTAGTAACCCAAGGGACTCTGAGTTAGGAGGGGTCTAGGGTCATGGGTAATTACATCAAATGTTTTTTCGCTGTTGGCCGGAGTCAAGTGCCAGGTTTCCTCAGCTGAGCTACGTGGGGTTGCCTTGCTGGGATTTCCACCTCCCACAGAGGGAAGTGCCACAGCCCACGGCAAGAACAGGTGGGGGAGTCTTCCTCGGGTTTCAGACTGATCCTCTGTGCCAGGGCTACTGTCTGAGCAGGTCAGAAGGGAGAAGCAAAGTTACGCCCTGAAGCCTCTGGGTTTAGAGTGGCTTCATGCATTTCCCCCTGAAAAGCCTCCTTTGAAGTTGTCTTTGCTCCACTGCTGTAAGAGGTAAGTTGTTTTCTGTCTGCCCTGTGGCTGACTCCCCTCCTTGAGGCTGTTCTCCTGGATGAGGGAGATTCCAACTCACTGCATGAGCCCTTGTCCCTGTTGAGAGGGACTGGGCAAGGGCTGACTGTGTGACTTCTTCTCGTCTTCCTACTCCCGACGTGAGCCCATCTCTCCTGTAATCCAGCCATGCCACTAGCCTGTAGCCTGTAGCCCCCCCAAACCAGGGGCAGGCATGGAGTTGAATGACAGTTGTAACACTAGTTATGGAGGGGAATACAAATCTAATAAAAACAAGCTTGCATTTTTACCTCGCAAACTTTCTCAAGGGTTGGCATCCAAGAGGTGGCAAGGTGACAATTCTGAAGAACAACCCATGTTCCTTCCTTGATGGCTTTTTCTACCATCTTCATGGCTATGGGCCCTTGGCCTTGACCAAGAGATAAAGAGCTAAGTTTGGACCCCCCATATCCCTGTGAACAAGAATAGTAAAGATGTTACTTGACAACACATTTTTAAAGAAGAATCAATACTAATCTTACAGAAAATGTTAACCTTAAGCATATTAAAATTTAATTATCCAGCATCCCTCAAAGTTCTAAATATAACATATGCAACCCTATAAAATTCTTACTGATTAAGAATCTTATAAATACTCAGATCAAAAGCAAATCAGCTCACATTGGAAACGGTCATGGCAATACATGGAAAATTCTCTAGGGTCTTTGATTGTTGAGCTATGGAAAAGAAAAAAAAATTTAGAACACTTTCAACGTGAGAAAACAGGAGATGAAAGGACCCTGTTATGCAACTCCTAAAATCCGGAGCCCAGAAGAAAACTATGAACAGATAGATGAACTTGTCCTGTTTCCTCCACATCTTTGAATAATTCTATATTGATTTGGCCAGTGTATTGAGCTTAGAGAAAAAAATATATTAGCCCCTAAGTCCTATTTAAAAGTTTCCTTAAAGAATTCTATGGGAATGTTTGTCTGGAATGTATTTCTACTGTAGCCCGATTCATCTGCAGCTTCTACGACTCCCTGGGATCTTTCTCTCTCAAGCAGTCGTCACTGCGATGCCTCTTTGGAAGAGGCCTCCAGTTATGGTCTCGGGCTGCCTCTGAACATCCACGGCTCATCAGCACTAGTAGGTAGAAGCATCAGGAAACAAAAAACAGAGCCAGCTACTACTGTTTCTGGAAGAAGTGGGGATAGCAGGTGAAGACGATGCACTGAGCAGGCCTACGCAGGGCCTAGGGAGTCATCATGTTGTACAACATGGGAAGAAAAATGGGGAGGACGTAGGAAGATCTCAAGCAGTTGAAAAGGTCATGTTGATTTGGAGAGGGTGAGTCCCACCTAAAATGAATTCTTCCGGCATCCACACCACTTCCACTCTGGTCCTTCCTACCATTGCTCTTCCTGGCCTTTTAGCAGCAACCCCCCTGACTAATGCCCTGCTTCCATTCTGCACACAGATAAGTTCTCCTCACTCCAGCTAAGATGGGCTTTAGAAACTATGGATCACCTCGTGTCACTTTGCTGCTTGAAACCCTGCCACATAACCCCACTGTATTCGAAGAGCTGTGCGGCCTTTAAAAAGTCACCCAACCTTCCCATGCGTTAGTGGCCCTCTCTACACAATGGAGATGCCACCATCTACCGCAGAGGATTACTTTAAGAAATAGAAGAGAAATATGCATTACAAGGTCTGGCCAAATTAACAGTACGTGTGAAGCACAATACAAGTGGTGCTGGTGGTTTTAGAAACATCAGTATCACTTCCACAAAATGTTACTTTGATTAGACCAAAAAGGGAAAAAAGTCAACCCGACAATGTCCAGTCACCTGTTTATGAAGATTTTCTTATTCTAGGTTGAATGACATAAGAAAATTTGCAGTAAGTTCATTTGAATAATTTTTAAAGCCTTGAGGTAAAAATATTAGAATGCATTCTAACCTGGTAAAGTCATTGTAATAGACGATTGTCCTGGAAAGTCAAGAGGGTCGCCCCATAGAGACTGGAGATGTGGCAGGATCAGAGCGGGTGCCTCCCGGGGTCGCTACTCAGGCTTGAATTTATTAAGTCAACCCAAGCTCTTGTACTGATGTCATAATGTCAGAGTCCCTTGGTCCCTCCAAAATAAAAATAAGGGGCACCCAGGCCAAATTCTGGTTTTATAATCTGGATATGGAGAATTATTTTTGTTGTCCGTGCTGCCATCTAAATAGCATTTTCTTGAGACTCTGTCAACTTTTGGACCTCCCAGTACTTTCAAGAGCTAAGTGAGTGATAAAATGTTACCTTTCCCTCCCCCACTTAGGATAAGCAAGTTTGTTTTGGAAAACATTTAGTGGAAAATACTATATTGATCCACTTTTTTAATATCAGATAACCTCATCTATTTTAAGGTACCTACCTGGTCATCAGCAAATTTTAGAAGGGCAGCCATGGGATCCGCTCCAGGAGAGAGCACAAAAATCAGTGGTGAACAGCAGTTGCTATCTCCAAATGCCTTGGATAAATCAAAGGGGGGTGGTTCAATGAACGCACGCCCCAGTCTGTTCGTTATAAATTCTTGCAGCATTGGAACAACCTAGGAAGGACCAGAATATATTGGGAAGAATATTCCAACTTGCTTACAAATTTCAAAGTTCAGATTCAAAGATAATTTGAAACAAAGGAGTCTAGCTCCATTAGTGTAGCTATTTGCTAAATGTTGGTGGAGGGTCAAAGCACCACTTGCTGTAAGAAGAGTCTTTTAGATAGAAAAAAAAATGATAAATTATTTAAATAATGAAAGATGAGCATTAGTGACACCAGAATTCAAAGGCATTTTTCTTCCCTTCAGTGAGCATTCAACATGTGGTGAAGAATAGAAGAAACCTCAACTCTTAAGTTTTAAAATACTACATTCTCGGAGTCCATAACTCAAACATAGAAATTTGAGAGTGATTGATATAGTACTGGACCATCAAGAAGGAATCAATAGGGCTGGAAACAAAACAGAAAGAAAGCAAAAAAGAAAAGTAGCATGAAAGAGAAACAGGCTATACGCCCAAGAAATGGACCAAACTACATTGCGTGGATTTCTGGATACGTGCCTGCCCACTTTCTGGGAGCACATGGGAGAGAGAGCACCACTCTGGCCCAGAGCCCCCTCGCAGGCGTTTATGGGGACATGGAATTTTATTCATTAATGTGACTGATATACAGCCTCCAATACATCCCTCGTCCTTCCCTCTTTCTTTAAAAATCTGTCTAAAAAAAAAAAATCTGTCTGTCTGTCTGTCTACCTACCTACCTACCAATTTATTTAAGAAAGAGAGAGAGGGAGGGAGCAAGAGCAGGAGCAGAGGATCTCAAGCAGATGCCCTCCTGAGCCTGGAGTGGGGCTCAATCTCACCACCTCAAGATCATGACCTGAGCTGAAACCCGGTTGCTTAGCCAACTGAGCCACCCAGGCACCCCTTTCCTTCCCTCTTTCTAAAGAAGAGTTTACACCTTTTTTTTTTTAAATGATTTGATTGATTGATTTAAGAGATAGAGAGCGTGAGCAGAGGGAGGGGCAGGGGAAGAGACAGAGAAGCAGACTCCCCACCAAGCAGGGAGCCCTACCCTGGGCTGGATCCCAAGACCCTGAGACCATAACCTGAGCCAAAGGCAGACACTTAGAGGACGGAGCCACCCAGGAGCCCTGGGTCTACGCCTACAAATCTGGACGATGGCTCCCAGCTGATCATGACTCAGAGGTGAGGCACACAAGTGATAATGATGGGTTTAACAAGCCGGTATCCCTCTACCTGGGTACCAAATTATGTAAACATATTCCAGGAAGAGGAGTAATGGAGTAACAGGAACCCACAGAATTTTTTGAAGGCCCCAGCATCACTCTAACTGGGTACCTGCACATACCCAAGGATGGAGTCGTGTGTACACAGCACGCTCCAAATTAGGTCGTCAGTTCCACCAGCCTGCATCCTTCCTGAACGTGGAGCATCCTGCAAGAGCAATCTCCAGATACCAAGTATCTCAAAATGGTAGTCTCTTCTGGAAAAAGTTACAAGTATTTCCAAACTTTAACCATGCATTCTCCAGAACATCTGTTCACACAGGGTTTGTAAGTCAAAATCACTGCCAGGTCACAGTGTCCATCCCAGTGTGGATGAGCGTGTATGACAGAGGGTGTGAGGGCGGGGAGCTGGGAGACAGTGAAGGAGTATCTGGGCTTACGTTAGATTTTTAAATCCCTCCCCAATATTTCTCTAGGTTCATTCAAATACAGACAATATATGGAAAAGCAACAACAAGCATACAAGCAGCGTGTTGGCGAGGATCTACCTACCAGGGTGACTCAAGAATTCTTTGCACACAGTTGATATATACCGAACAATGAATGGATAAAAACTCGGGATGCCTCTTTTTGTGAAGGTGAGATTCTAATTATAGAAATTTTAGACAAAAATCACAGTGTAATAATTCACCCACACAAAAGGTTTCATTTCTACGTAAGTTATTTCATGTTTCAGGTATTTTGAACGCGCACAGATGTCAAGCTTATTGCAGGAAACTAAAAATACTCTGTCTATCCCAGGCCTTGTCTTGGCCTTTCTCCTTATTTTTTTTCCCCAAGGTTGGTCTTTTCTCACTACATTTAAAAAACCAAGAGCAACTAACAGAAGAAAATGAAAATTTTTGCTAATTTGCAAAAAATCTCATCTCCTCCCAGGGCTGACTTCGTCACTAACCTTCACTAACCTTCTGTTCTGGGGGTGGTTGAGGCTGCTGTCAGCCGCTGCTCCTGTGCAGACGTGGCTGGACGACCCTCAGCGCCCGAGCACCTGGTCAGGGGTGCACACGTCGGCGCGAGTGCAAATTTCAGTGTCTTGTTTTTAATTTTAACCTGAGCAAGGCTTACGTTCTCCCAAGACCAAACTGTGACTCCCAAGGTAGATGAAGCTGTGCTTGCTGTTCAGTTTGCAAGGCAGCAGAATTGGGTTTGCTTCTGCAGGCTGATTCTGCTAGCATGAGGTCTGTAAGATGAAATCTGTCAGTAACAAAAATTACAGACTAATCGAGGCAACCATCTTCCGCAAGGCAGGAAAGAAGTTTATGGTCTTCCATTTATGTTTTTCTATGGATTGCAAATTCCTATAGGATTTATTTAAGGTCAGAGAAATATATGCCCTTACACCTGACAAGTTTCTTAGTGAAAACTGATTAATTTGCTGTGTACAGTTCAGAAGAAGAGGACGGTGGCCAGAAGCTCTTCATTTTGTGAATGGGCTCAAAACACTGCACACCTTAGTATTTATCCCCTTGATGTTTCTTGTATCAATAAAACACAATAAAATACTAAATTCTACATGAAAGTGTGAGCCCATCTCATTTTTTTCCTACTGGTGATTGAATGAGCATCCTTTATATTTTTCTAAACTAGAACATTAGAGAACTTGGCATGTGTGGCTTCTTACCACTGAGTGGAATTCGTTTTGAGAAGGGAGCAGTGGAAAGGAGACAAAAAAAAAATTGGGCTGCCAAATAATGTCAACTGTACCCTAGAGATAAAACAACCGTTGATCTTCCTGGTGGGTATCTGTAGTTACTCATGACTTGGAGAATGCAAGGAAATAAAAAATCTACACAGCACGGGCCCAAATCGTAGCCTCGTATAGCACTGTTTCTTTCTCCAGTAGGCTAGTGCCATGGTACCTTGGAAAACTGCTCTTTTAAAAGTATGATAGTCTTTTAATTACTGTTGGATCCTATTAGCTAGCATTTTGGTGAGAATTTTGACACCCATGTTCATCAGGGATACTGGTCTGTAAATCTCCTTTTCAGTGGGAGCTATGTCTGGTTTTGGGGTCAAGATAACGCTGGCTTCCTAGAGTTTGGAAGTTTTCCTTCCATTTCTATTTTTTGAAATAGCTTCAGAAGAATAGGTATTAAATTCCTCTTTAAGTGTTTCATAGAATCACCCAGCCCCGGACTCCTATTTGTTGGGAGATTTTTGATGAATGCTTCGATTTCCTTGCTGGTTATGGGTCTTTGCAGGTTTTCAATTTCTTCCTGTTTCAGTTTTGGTAGTTTATAAATCTCTAGGGAGGCACCCATTTCTTCCAGATTGCCTAATTTGTTGGCACAAAGCTGCTCATAATATGTTTTCTTTTTTTTAAGATTTTATTTATTTATTCATGAAAGACACAGAGAGAGGCAGAAAGACAGGCAGAGGGAGAAGCAGACTCCATGCAGGGATCCTGATGCAGGACTTGATCCCCGGACCAGGATCACGCCCTGAGTGGAAGGCAGATGCTCAGCTCCCCAGGCGTTCCTCATAACATGTTCTTATAATTGTATTTCTTCAGTGTTGGTTGTGGTCTCTCCTCTTTCATTCATTATTTTATTTATTTGGGTCCTTCCCTACCTGTGATTTAATGAGCATCCTTTACATTTTCTTTTTGGCAAGTCTGGCCAGAAGTTTATCAGTCTTATTGTTTCAAGAACCAGCTCTTAGTTTCATTGATCTGTTCTTGTGTTCTTTTGGTTTCTATTTCATTGATTTCTGCTCTAATCTTTATTATTTCTCTCTCCTGCTGGGTTTAGGCCTTATTTGTTGTTCTTTCTCCAGCCTCTTTAGGTGTAAGGTTAGGTTGTGTATTTGAGACCTTTCTTGTTTTTTGAGATAGGCCTGTATTGTTATAGACTTTCCTCTTCGGACTGCCTTTGCTGCATCCCAAAGGTTTTGAACAGTTGTGCTTTCATTTTCATTTGTTTCCATGAATTTTTAAAATTTTTAATTTCCTAGTTGACCCATTCATTTTTTAGCAGGAGATGCTCTTTAACCTCCATGTATTTGAGTTCTTCCCAAATTTCCTCTTGAGACTGAGTTGCAGTTTCAAAGAATTGTCTGAAAACACGCAGGGAATGATCCCAATCTTTTGGTACTGGTTGAGACCTGATTTAGGACCCAGTATGTGATCTATTCTGGAGAATGTTCCACGCACACTCAAGAAGAATGTGTATTCTGTTGTTTTAGGATGGAATGCTCTGAATATATCTGTGAAGTCCATCTGTTCCAGTGTGTCATTCAAAGCCCTGTTTCGTCGATCTGCTGCTTAGACGATCTGTCCCAATTGCACCACTAGGTGCAGATGTAGTGATCCCACGGTGCACCCGCACCCCAGCATTTACAGTAGCAATGTCCAAATAGTGAACTCTGGAAAGAGCCCAGATGTCCATCGACAAAGGAATGGATAAAGAAGATGTGGAATGTGATACTACTCAGCCACCAAAAAAATGAAATCTTGCCATTTCCAATGATGTGGATGAAACTAGAGGATATTATGCTAAGTGAAATAAGTCAATCAGAGAAAGACAATTATCATATGATCTCACTCATATGTGGAATTTAAGAAACAAAACAGTATCATAGGGGAAGAGAAGGAAGAGTAAAACAAGATGAAATCAGAGAGGGAGGCAAACCATAAGAGACTCTTAATCATAGGACTCAAGCCATAGAGACTCTTAATCAGTTTGTTTCCTTCATCGTAGGAAACAAACTGAAGGTCGCTGGAGGGGAAGTGGTTGGGGAACAGGGTAACTGGGTGCTGGGCATTAAGGAGGGCATGTGATGTCATGAGCCCTGGGTGTTATATAAGACTGATGAATCAATGACCTCTACCTCTGAAACAAATATTATATGTTAATTAATTGAATTTAAATAAAGTTTTTAAAAAGTATAATAGCCATATATTAGTTTAAAAATATATACAGATTCCAAAATCAACAATTTACCACTAGAACTTGGAGAACCTGGTAACAGCAAGATTGAAAGGTTTGAGGTTGCTAGTAAAAGAACATACTAATAATTTTTTACATTAAGGATTACAGGTGTGATTGTATAAATAATA
Source organism: Canis lupus familiaris (assembly GCF_011100685.1). Lineage (NCBI taxonomy): Eukaryota > Metazoa > Chordata > Mammalia > Carnivora > Canidae > Canis > Canis lupus. The sequence goes on from NC_049258.1 coordinate 5,441,441, forward strand.
GTAATTAATCACCTAAGTTAAATTGAATTATGCTGTAGTAGCAAACATTTCCAGATCTCAGTGACTTCATACAACAAAAATCTTATTTCTTATCCTTGCAAAGTCATGTGGGTGTGTGGGCAACGCACTTCCTGTGCTGGTTCAGTGTCCCAGCCTGCTGTGGCACTTAAATATCAAATGTGATTCACACTATTTTGATGGCAGGGAGAGCACCCTGGAGAATTTCATGCTGCCAGTTAAATGCTTTTGCCCTGACACTTCTCACATTTTATTGGCCAAAGCGAGGTTTATGGCCAGAGTCCTTCACTTTGTATGTGTGCAAAGGGGGAGAACTGGAAATAATAGTGAATAGCATTAATGTCTACACTCATCCAGCTACCCGAGGAAAACTCTAAAAGAGAGATGGAAACATATAGGGCAAAGTTAGAAGACAAGGTGCCAAAGTATTGGATAAAGTAGCAATGAAAAGTATGAATTGATTTAAAAACAGAAACAGGGATGCCTGAGTGGCTCAGTTGGTTAAGCATCTGCCTTGGCTCATGATCCCTGGGTCTGGCCTCCGAGGGGGGGCCGGGAGGGGGGGGTGGGGGGGTGGGGGGGAGGGGGGGAGGGGGGGTGGGGGGGCGGGGGGGGCGGGGGGGGCGGGTAGTGGGGATAGGAGGGGTCAGAGGGCGGTCCCTGATCAGTGTGGAGTCTGCTTCTCCGTCTCCCTCTGTTCTGAATACACCCTTTTCCTCTCTCACACACATGATCTCTCTCTCAAATAAAGAAAATTTAAAAATAAATAAATAAAAAATAAAAACAAAAACATACAAACAAAAACCCCTTAGCTTGAAGATCTAACTCCTCATCTCCCTCAAATACCTTTAAAAAGAGAATGAATAAGTAATATTTGATCTTTTTGGTAGCTCAACGTATTTTCAGATTAAGACACCAAATTTTGTAAGACTAGGGAAAAAATATCTATAGGTGAAAAACTTAATATAAAATGGGAACAGAAGCTTCTTTGTTTTTTTCAAATCCTGAGGAGAGAGGACTGGAGGTCCATGCAGAATCATTTTAGTAGAATGGTCTTCAGTAGAAAGCCAAAATCTTCGAAAATTTTAATAAAAGGGTTTAAAAGAGAAAGCCGTATTAGGAAAGAGTGTGAAATATTTCATATTCTTCCAAATTTAATACTTGCAGGGCAAACTTCTAAGGTTTATCACTAAAATTTCAGTGGCATGTCATTTTGAAAGGGCTACCAAGGCACAGAATATTTCATTAGTTTAATAAGGATTCCTGAAAAATTGTGGCTACTCCCAAAACCCAAGAGCAGGACAACATTAGGACTTTCACGGGCCCTAGGCACCTTGTATGTCCTTCACCCATGAAAAAATACTGAAAATTATATTTTACAATTGTTTTAGTATAATTACTAGCATAATACAGACTGGATTATTTTTTCTAATTTTAAAAGGAATTAAAACATTTTCACATAAACACCTAGAAGTATCATAGGCTCTAGGCACAATGACCAAATGACTCTTGGGCTCAGGCTAACAGCGCGCAGACAAGACAAACAAGAATTGCATTATGTCCACTGAAGAGACTATGGCTTACAGAGGAAAGAACTCATCCACCCCAGTTAACACTGATGCATGTAAAAACTTTTAAAAATGAATTGCTTTCACCACCTAAATTCTGGATTTTTGTTGTTAGGGTGGAATTACTGTCTTAAATTCCCTAGCAACTCAAATTGTGAACATAATAAGTTATGAAATCTTTATGTGTTACTTTTACTTGAGTAGTAACAGAGGACAATTAGGATATTTCTTCAACTTTTTCTCAACATACCTAATATCTACATTTTTTTCAGAGTATACGTATATCTCTGTGGATACAGGTCATTATACGTAAGTCAGTAGTTTGATTTTTTAAAAATAGAGTATAATTATGCAAATGAGAATGTCACCAAGTACTGAAATTTGCTGACATGATAGGTCAGCTGATTCATTGGTTATATACTTTATCATTTTTAAGAGATTAAAATGAACAGTATTGACATTTTCCTTTGTAGTCAGCAGTGATGAATGTCTTAAAAACGATATTCCACTAGCTTTCCAACGGCCAACAAAGAACTATCTGTAAGACAGCATTTAAAAAGAGCCAGAAATTCTACTGTAACTGCTAGGTACTAACACCACTGACTAATATCATCAAAGTAATGAGAATAAAGATGAGATTACAGCATGTAAGGAATTGGGGAAGCACAAATTAAAAGGAAGAATCATAAAATAAATAAAACTATAAAATATAACCTGGCCAGTTACTGACTTAGTGTGGCTCTAATGATGTACATACTTCTTGAAAAATGACTGCATTTGAAAGAAGTGGGATTAGTTCCCCCAGGCTCCTCCACTTCCCCTGTGATTATATAAGGAAATTCCAGCAGGCAGGGCTGGAATGGTGGGGGCGGGGTGGGGGGCAGAGAGTGGAGACTGGAATCACTGAGCTGCTTTCAAAAGCCCACACTTACCTTGTCTGGCCTCAAGCAACGAATGATAAGCATCCTTTGAAACTCATTTGCTTTATCTTCCCAATTTTCAGGAAAAACCTCATGATGTGGTTCCTAAAATTACAGTAGATATAATTCAGTGTTATTTTAGAGATTATTTCTAAAGAGAAGAGCCTTTTGACTTAGAAGCGGATTTTTAGAGAAAGCATAAAATGACAAAATGAAATCAAGAATACTAATGTAAATTTTATTAGGCTAGGGTAAAGTTATGAAATAAGGAATGAAAAGAAAATTTAAAACACCACAAAGGAATCAAAACTAGGACATGAATTAAGCAGGTTAATGTCAATATGAATACTAATCATTAGACAAAATGAAACCTGTTATTAAAAAATGTGCATATGGAGTTTTCCCATTATTTCTCCAAAGGCATTTTAAAAACTACCATCATCATCTAGTTATAAAAAATAAATATTTATTACAAAGGAAGCAAGAAAGGCATCATACTTAAATTTATTCTATTTCCTGTTTTGAACAATGTTTTGGTGTCTTTCTTATAAAGGTATATTTGAAACTGTATATAGTAAGAAGCAGCCAAAAGAGAGAACTATTAAAAATATACAAGAAGAGAAGCATTAAGATCCCAGGAGGGGTAAACTCAAAAAAAAGTGGGGGGAGCTTTTGTAATTTTAAAATTGTAAGAAAGGCTATGTGGTATCTCATATTAGAAACCTCCAAGCTTGTCTTTTCCAGTTTGGGGCCATTGTAAATAATGCTGCTATGAATATATTTGCACAGGTGTTTTTGTGGGATTTATTTTCATTTCTCTTGAACAAATATATGAGTGAAATTTCTAGGTTAAAAGGATTGGTGATGGGCAGCCCGGGTGGCTCAATGGTTTAGTATTGCCTTCAGCCCAGGGCCTGATCCTGAGGATTCAGAATCGAGTCCCATGTCGGGATCCCTGCATGGAGCTTCCTTCTCCTCTGCCTGTGTCTCTGTGCCTCTCTCTCTCTCTCTCTCTCGTGTAAATAAATAAAAATTTAAAAATAATAAAATAAATCTCCAAGCTTCATTCAGCATAGTGAATAAAATTTCTATTTGAAGTTAGAATGAAGTACTCACAAAACATATTTGTCTGTAGGAAATATGTTTTTATTATTAATAGGGAGAAGTCCAAAAGATATCCAGTCCAAAATATTTACATTTATGTATAGATACAATCTGTCACATATAATACAAGTAGGTAACCAAATAAAAATGTTCTTCACATATCTCACTCTTTCTTTCCCCTTCCCATCTTCCTCAAAGACAGCTCTTGCATATTAAACCCAAGAAAGCAGGAATAAAGAAGTGGAAAAAAATAATTGCAAATTGATAAAATATTAGCCCTTGTGCTAAAAAAATTTTTTTTAAAAATTGAAGGCAGGCAACAATTTCTACATGTTCCGGAAGGGAAATTGTTTTACATTTTGTGTTGACTGTAATAGTCTCCAATTAGCAAGATAGAATTCCATGAAAAATTGTTGGAGAACTATTAGCTTTTCCTTCTGAAGGGGAGGTGGAAATTTTCTTCTATCCAAGGTTCTTCTAGCTGGAGTACAAATTAAATTTACGTGAAACAGATTAATAGGAGCAAAAAACCCCAAAGTTTGATTACATGTACATGGAGGCCCAATAATGAAATGAGACTTAAAGAAAGGATCAAGGCAAGTAGCTTTTATACCTTCCAGACTAATAAGAGACCATAAATCTGTGAGAAATTGACAGGAAAAAAAAATTTAACTTTGGGAGTTTCAGTTAGTAGGGAATTCTGAACAGAATTCGGGCTGGGGGAGTAAATTAGTAAAAAGCAACAAGCCTTGTTGATACAGCTTTCTAAGCTCTAAATTTCTGGTCTCTGGTGATTAGGATGTGTTTTTACCTTCTGGTAGAGGGAGAAGACCTTTCACATGGGACATGTATTTCCTGTTCTCAAGGGGACTGAGGGTACTTCTTGCACAAGCTGTCACTTAAGTAACTTTTATTCAAAATAATCCATATGCCAAAGCGGCACATTTTGGGTAGCTTCTCCTTGATCCCTACACCTCATGTCAAATGACAAAAATGTTTACTAGCCAATACCTTGCATTCTAGCTTATATCTGTATTTATAACCTGCGTTCAGAAAATCTAAATAATAACTCTTTTGTAAACATTTTTTTTTTAAGATTTATTTATTTTAGGGAGAGAGAGAGCATGAGCTGAAAGGGCACTGGAAGAGGGAGAGAGAATCTCAAGTAGACTTCACACTGAGTGTGGAGCCCAATCCCACGACCCAAAGATCATGACCTGAGCTGAAACCAAGAGTTGGACACTCAATCAACTGTGTCACTCAGGCGCCCCTGTAAAAAAATTGGCACCCCCAAACTTGGGGCTCAAACTTACAACCCCAAGATCAAGAGTCACATGCTCTACCCACTGACCCAGCCAGGTACCTCTCTTTTGTAAGCTTTTTAACTCACCTGCTACTATGATTGCATAGTCTAAATTGTTAATAAATAAAAACCTGGCATGGGAAATCAAAAAGAATATTTTAAGGAACATGCACTCCACACAATTCAGGGATTTATACAGAAGTTCAGAGGAAAACCACCAACTTAGAAGGTGGGGATAATATAAATCTAAACCTTGATTTCAACACCTGACCAGTTGTTTAAAGCTTACTTAAATTTTGTTTTTATTCAAAGATAAGAATAAATTATTTGCATTATTTTCTCCACTTAAAAACTTTGGAATAAGCAAGAGGGTTAAAACATACCAAACTATCATACACTTTTTTCCATCCATCCTTTAAGTGCATAAACTCCCTACGAATGGTTTTGAAGGAAGGTAAATCATCTAGTCGACATATTTCATCCCATGATTTTTGGGGAAGCCACGTGCAAGGGTTGGCATGAGGATTATCCAACCCAATGCCACCAGTCAGCAGAAATCTCCACTCGGCTTTATTAATCTTTGGAAAACAAAGTAGCATGAAGAGTCAGAAATGAATTCATTACATACATAAGAAATTTAAACCATTTTCAAAGAATTGGCTGTTGATTTTTCAGTCCTAGGTATGGTCCTTGTGAAATTCTATATCGACTGGTATAGCAGCTCAGTACTTATTCATAAGAAACTAATCCATCCATTATAACCAGCTTTCAAAATAGTTCCATTCTAGATAGCTATTTTTTTGATAATGCTCCTCCAGAATTATTAATCTAAACATAAAAGTTTCACTAATCTAAATACAAAAATTCTATCTGAGTATATGTTTTTTTCTCAAATGTCCGCTTAGAGTTTTACAGGCTCTAAAAATTGTGGGAAGACAGGAGGGAGAGGCGGGTGGGTGGTGGTATCAGCAAAACAAGTGAACGGACCTGGGAGATACTGGCTTCCAGTATGAAATGAGTAAGTCACAGTAATAAAAGGTACAGCATCAAGAATATAGTCAATGGTACTGAAATAGCATGATGTGGTGGCAGATGGTAGTCACCCTTGGCTGTATAGAACTGATGAATCACTATGTGGTGCGCTGGAAACTAAAGTAATATTGTGTATCAACTATACTCAATAAATAAAAATAAAAATGAATAAACTAAAAATTTTAGGAAGACAACATCATCAATCTGTCATATTTTCAACTATTTTTCATAAAATATAATGAGGTACTGCTACAAAACTTTTGCAGGAAATTCAAGAATAAAGCCTCTACTCCTTCAGAATTCGACCAATGCATCACCTAATGAAATCAATGAATCTTAAACACCGAAGGGAATAAAATAGTGAATTTACACAGTACCTCTCTTTTATTCTTACAGTGCTTCTTATATTTTAATTGAACAGATTTGAAATATAACAAAAATTTATGAAAGGTATTGTTAAGCCCAAATGGTTAGACTCGACTAATTTGCACAAGTTCTTAAAAACGTTACCATTTATATGATTACTTGGTGTAAATTTATCAACATGTTTGGTACATTTATAAGCAGACCTATATGTGATTCTAATAGAAACTATTTTAAACTAAAACATGCATAAATTTAAGTAATAATTACAGAGTGAACTTTGCTTTATTTATTTTTCACCTCCGTAAAATTCAATCTAGTTTTGAGGTCTTGCTTTAACCGTAATTATTGTTTATTTACAACCCTTTTGTATGTATACACACACACACACACACACACACACACACACACACTCAAATTAGTAAATTAGCAAATCCATGTTATTCTTTTTTCTAAAAATTTTACCAGTACTGACCGCACGTTCATGTAGTAGCAGATTTATAGTAAGACAAAAGGAAAAGAGTAGCTTATCCTTCTCAAAGAGTGATCGGCAGACATTAACATACAGGGAGTAAGTAAAGTGATCCTTGAGAATTTGAAGCCTACAGGTCAACAGAAAGACAAGGGAATAAATAAAAATGCATTATACCTTAAAGAAAATGCCTTTAAGGAAACCTATTGTAAACCATTTAGATGTATATCCTTCTAATAAGCTTTCTGGCCAATTACCCCCAAAACAATCAAGAATCATCATTAACTAGGTGCACCAATTTGAGAGCTATGCAATGTAGAAACACTTCAGTAGAATTGCATTTTACTGTTGATTGATTTTTTTAAAAGAAACTTAATCTTTCTTTTGGATAAAAGTCAATGCATGGTACATTAATCTATTTTAAAGATTTGTGGACTATTTTTAGCTATAAAGAATTTCTTGGGGTAAAATTTGATTTTCTTATTCTGCAGATGCTTCCAAACATTCTATATTATATATTAAATTAATAGCTTCTTTATTAAATTAACATTTGTAGTGTGCTACTCTGCTCATGAATCTATAAAAGCTGGAGAAAGCACAAAACTTGATAAACTACATGTTTATTTACCACATTGACGGAAACATGGAAATATAAATAATCACAATATTTGTAACTAACAACTTTCTCTTAAGTGCTAACATATGTTTTCTGTATTCATAGCAATTCCTTATGTGAATATAATACTTTAAGCATTTTCATTTAATTATGTCATAAGGAAAATAAACTTCATCATTGAAATATTTCTAGGTTATAATAGTGGTAATAGAAATGAACAGTTGGCTGAAAACCTTTGCAGAGAGTTAATGATTGACAATGGCCCAAACTAAGCAGATTAATTTAACTGAAGGAAAAATTAGTATAGTTTGATTTTGGCTAAGCAAAATTCTACCAATGTTTCTTAATGTGTCTTGAAAGAATAATCTATCAGTACCACCATATCTTGGCTATTTTCAGACTGATATTCTAGGCTACCGAACATCTCAGCTCTATTTTTTTCCTTACTTGTCTATTCTTTAATTATTTTGTCCCCTGCCAGCATTCTCATTAAAAAAAAAAAAAAAATACAACAAATTGATGTATTTTATTTCTAGTTGAGAAAACCCTCTGAAAAAGGGCTTGGTAGAGAGGGCTTTGAAACTAGTTGCTGAAATATAGTTGAATTCTCTGAAGATTTAAAATAATCATACTATTCTTGTCCCTATTTTTATGCTAATCATGGTCTTTTCACACTTGGCATTTAATTTGTCTCATCTGTAACAGTGCAATTAATACAGGGTAGCTCAGATTTGGTCTTTCTAAAATAAAATAAAAATGCACCTTAAAACAAATTTCCGCTTATAGAGAGGAAGATTGAGGGAAAAATTATAAGGGTCACTGGTATTAGAAATTCAAGTTCAGACTCATTAGTGGTAAAAATGCAGATTAAAATACAATTTTTTAATAATCTGTTACAGTGAAAAAGTAGATAAAAATGATCATTTTCAATGCTGATGCATGAGACAGGGTTATAAGATCATTTGTGTCACTCTGATAGAGTTGTATATTTGAATAACCATCCAAGGTTCTGAAAGAAGTAACTACCTTTGTCCTAATTTGGGGGTTCTAGCCTATAGAAATAATTAACAATGTGGATGCTTTTATTTATTGTAATATTATTTATAATTTGAAAGCTGGAGATTACTTTTGAATCTTACAATAAGAAAATTATAGCACATTCATAAAATGGTGTATTGTGCAACCACTAAAAATTATGTTTCAGAAGAGTCTTTAATAACATGGGAAAAATTATCTTGATAGAAGTGGAAGGAAAAGAAAAAGGAAACTGTGCATGTGTGTGTATACACTTACATAGTTTTCTGAGAGAGATTTTACTTTGGTCCCTGTAACAAAGCTATATCTTTGTTAGATTTTTGTTTCTGTACTTATGTGTTTTTTTGCTACAGGTATTTATTTTCTAATTAAAAATTTGATTAAAAAAAACAGGTGATCCAAATTACGATGGCTATTTCACAGTATACATATTTATATATATGGCTATGTCATAGCAGTCATAATGTATGTTTGGTATAATAGTTAAGAATTATTATGAATAAAAATATTAGAAGGTAAACAAAAATGAAATATGTTTCCATAAAAGGAAATAAGAGATAATTTTACTAGTTGCTATAAGTTTATACCATTAAACACCATCAGTTTATCCTATCTACCCCCTCCTCCTGGCAACCATCATTTTACTGTTGTTTTTTGTTTTTAGAGGTATGAATTTTTTTCTGATTCCACATATAAGGGGTATCCACAGTACTTCTCTTTTTCTGATTTATCTTAGTTAGCACAGTGTGGTAACCAATGTTACCATATATACATATATACAATATATATATATGACATATTGACGTATATACAATGTCAATGTCGATCAATGTCACAAATGGCAGACCATGGACACGCAGGACAATGAAAATAGACACCAATAGCATGCCACTTATAAAAAATCAACTCCCAATGGGTCAAAGATGTAAACTTAAGACCTGATACCTTAAAACTCCTAGAAGAAAACATAGGGAAGAAACCTATCAATGTTGATTTCAGCACTGATTTTCTTGAACATGACACCAAAAGCACAAACATAAGCAAAAATCAATAAATGGGACTAATTCAAACCCAAAAGCTTCTGCACAGCAAAAGAAACAATTAACAAAATAGTGCCAAGAAATAAACCTATGCTTATATGGGCAATTAATCTGTGACAAAGGAGGCAAAAATACACAACGGGGGAAAAGACAGTCTTTTCAACAAATGGTGCTGGGAAAACTGGACAGCGACTTGTAGAAGAATGAAACTGGGCCATTTTCTTACACCAAAAGTAAACTCATAATGGATTAAAGATCTCAATGTGAGACCTGGAACCATAAAACTCCTAGAAGAAAACAGGCAGTAATTTCTTTCATATTGGCCTTAGCAACATTTTTCTAGATATGTCTCCTTGGGCAAGGGAAACAAAACCAAAAATAAACTATTGGGACTACAGAAATTAAAAAATAAACAAAGAATGAAGCACAGTGAAGACAACTATCAACACAAAAAGGCAACCCAGTGAACGGGAGAAGTTATGCACATATGATACGTCTGATGAGGGATTACTAAGCAAAATATATAAACAACTTCTACAGCTTAAAAACCAAAAACTCAAATAACCTGATTAAAAATAGGCAGAGGATCTGAACAGACATTTTTCCAAAGACATACAGATGTCAAACAGACACATGAAAAGATGCTCAACATCACTAATCACCCAGGAAATGCAAATCAAAACCACAATGAGGTATCACTGGACACTTTTCAGCATCACTAGAATCAGAAAAACAAGAAGTGTTGGTAAGGATGTAGAACAAAAGGAACCCTGTGCCCTGCTGGTGGGAATGTAGAGTGGCACAGCCACTGTGGAAAACAGTAAGGAAGTTCCTCAAAAACATTAAAATAAAAATTTTAAAATAGTAATTCCACTCTTAGGTATTTACCCATAGAAAATGAAAACAGTAATTTGAAAAGATATATACGCCTCTATGTTTACTGCTGCATTATTTACAAGAGCCAAGATATAGAAGCAACCCAAGTGCCTATTGACGGATGGATGGATAGAGAAAATGGGGGGTACACATATAGATACAATGGACTATTCCTCAGCCATAGAAAAGAATGAGATCTTGCCATTTGTAACAACATGGAGGGACCTAGAGGATATGATGCTAAGTGAAATAAGTTGGACAGAGAAAGACAGATACCATAAGATTTCACTCCTATGTGGAATCTAAAAAACAAACCAAACAAACAAAATGCAGAAACAGACCCATAAATACAGAGAAGTGATGGTTGCCAGAGGGGAGGGTGTTGGGAGGATGGGCAAAATGAGTGAAGGGGAGTGGGAGATACAGGCTTCCAGTTATGGAATGAGTAAGTCATGGGAATAAAAGGTACCGCATAGGGAGTAAGTCAGTGGCATTGCAACAGCGTTGTACGGTGCCAGATGGGAGCTACACTCGCGGTGAGCACTACATCTAGAGAAAGTGAATCACTGTGTTGTACACCTGAAACTAATGCAACATTGTGTGTTAACTATACTTCAAAACGAGCAAACAAAAAAAAAAACCCAAAGGAAAACAAAACAAAGGGCAACCATGAGAGAAAATTTTTGCAAACCGTATGTCAGATTAAGAATTAAGGTGCAAAATATACAAAGAGCTAACAATAACACAAAAACAATCTGACTTAAAAATGGGCAGAAGACCTGAATAGACATTTTCCTAAAGAGGACATCAGAATTGGTAACAGGCACGTGAAAAGCTGCTCAGCATCACTAATTACCAGGGAAATGCAGATCAACACCACGAGAGATCACCTCCCCTCCTAACAGAACGCAAGAGATAATAGGTGGTGGCCAGCACGTGGGGAAAAGGGAACGCCTCCACAACTCACGTGTGGTTCTCCTCTGGCTCAAGCCAGTTTGCTAGCACAGATGGTCACTTCAATTAGCAGATAAATTTGGGATGAGATTTCTGCCTTTTTGCAATCTCTTAGTGGACTGCCTGTGATGTGCAACACATTCTGGTTTAATGGTACCGCGTGATAAACTTGTTTTCTTTCTCTACTACCTTTGTAAGGAAAATTTCTGGGTTGAGAAAATATTTTGCTTGGATACTTCTGCAACAATATACCAGCACAATGGAAGTGAATAAACCACTGCACTACACAAAACACTATGAATTTCACAAATGAAACGTTGAGTATGAGATGCCAGACAAACAAGCGCACACACTGTGATCCCATTCATGAAGTTCTGCTACAACAGGCAAAACTAATTTATGGTGTTGGAAATCAGGACCGTCTTTAGCTTGGTGGAAGAGGTTTGGTTAGTTACTAGAAGGGGACACAAAGCCGGGTTTCTGGGCTGTCTGTAACCTTCTGGGTCTTGATCCGGGTGCTAGTTACACAGGTTTGCTCAGTCATGAAAGTTGAGCAAAGGGGATCCCTGAGTGGCTCAGTGGTTTAGCGCCTGTCTTTGGCCCAGGGTGTGATCCTGGACTCCCGGGATCGAGTCTCACGTCGGGCTCCTGTCATGGAGCCTGCTTCTCCCTCCTCCTGTGTCTATGCCTCTCTCTATCATTCATAAATAAATAAATAAATAAATAAATAAATAAATAAATAAATAAATAAATAAATAAATAAATAAATAAATCTTTAAAAAAAAAAAGAAAGTTGAGCAAATACTCTGATTTCTGCATGCTTCTGAGTGTATACTAACAATTTCTGTGAAATTTTCAAATATGCTTTCCTATTTACTCTTTAGTTGGTTCCAGAATTATACTTTCAGGCTCACTAGAGGCATGAATGGGATTTTCACTGTATTAAAATTAAGGGATTTTAAGTAAAAAAGACACATTTTATTTTCTAGATTTCATCCTAATCTCATATCTGGGTAAAAGGATTTGATTTTCCATAAATCATAAGGGACTATAGTCATAATTATGAAGAAACATGTCATATGTGTGGATGACTTCTAATATGATGAAACAAGTCATAATAAAGGAACCAATTAGTTGTAAAGCAAAAAATTGTTCTGATTTTTAACTCTTGTACATAAAACATGTCTTTAAGCAGCAGAGCAAAGAAATTTTCTTCTCTAGATTCCAGCAAATACTTTTTTTTTTTTTTTTTTTTTTAGGATTTTATTTATTTATTCATGAGAGAACACAGAGAGAGAGGTAGAGACACAGGAGAGGGAGAAGCAGGCTCCACGCTGGGAGTCCTATGTGGGACTCGATCCCGAGACTCCAGGATCATGCCCTGAGCTGAAGGCAGACACTCAGCCACTGAGCCACCCAGGCATCCGTCCAGCAAATATTTCAATTTAAAAGTACTTAAGATGATAATATTTGGGTGACCTGGTTTTAAAAAGGTAGAGAAAAAGAACTGCATTGAGAAACAAAACATTGTTTGCTATTGTGGCTCCATGTGATCAGTACTGTGATAAGTTCTGGGAATATTAGAAAAACAAACAAAACCGCCAAAACCCTTATCTCAGGGAACTCAGAACCTAGTATGAAAACCAGACATGCTTGTTTGATTAACTAACAATGCACATGGCTGGGAATGATTCGAAGAAAGGGAGCTAAAAAATCTTATTTTCTCTATTTCAGTAATCCCCTCCTACCCTTGAAAATTTCAGATTCTGGAAGGAATAGAGAAATAAATGAAACATTTTCAAATATCATAATATGAAAACATACTTTAAACTCCACCATCACATGTGTCTTCTTGAAGATGTCCACCTCCTATTTCTCACGGGCAGACAGCTGAGAAATTGTATGCTAAGCCATGTGCTGGTCTTTACACCTTTATTGATCTCAAATTCAAGGTTGTAAAATAATGATACTAACAAGAAACTACTCAGTTTAAGAATATTCAAAATTTAGCAGAGTTCTACATGGTAAATGAAAGGAATTCAATTCAGATTGTCAGGAGGTTCTCATTTTGAATCTCTAAAAACTAATTCTTCACTGCCAAGTGATAAGTATTAAACTGAATTTCCTTTGTGGGTATGAGCAGTCAAGAAACTGAAGTACCTCGCTTCCTACTGATCAATAAAGTTGGAGAGTGCAATGATTGCAATGAGCAATTTTCTTTGTTCAAGAGGTAATTTCGTGTTAGAGCTCATTAAAAATATGTTTTAGTACCAAACTAAAACTTACCTGATAATAAATGAAATTCTACTCTCTCATACATTTAGTGTTACGTAAGGTCCTAATCCCTTTATTTATTACGATAGCCAACTGGAAAATAAGGTATTTTACGTAAATAAGAATAACCCAACTAATCACAATAAGGTATTTTTTAAAACCCTGTTACTTGACAAACTGTAACTATGTGACTTTTGGAATGCGAGTTTACAGAGGGTAAGAGTCCCGTCTTTTCAAGGTCTTAACCATTCTTTCCAAACCTCCAATCACAAATACTTTTGGTAAATGATAAGCAGAGATAAGTGTTTCCTCTCTTTAGAATGACATTATAATCCTATCTCCCTGTAAATGACTTCCTGGCAGGCTGAATTTGGCCACACTTATTCCTTTTCTCACCCTCAAATTTATTTCTAGCACGATGATTAATCAAGCCCACATTAGCCATAAGAGTCATGCTCACGGCATTTCTGTAACAGCAGTGAGAGCCACCAATTACTATTGCATTTTCATGCAGTAATAAATAAATAATAAATAGTAATAGTCAGTAGTAATAGTCAGTATATTTATAAATAATAAATATAATAGTCAGTAATGAATAGTATTTCTTTTCCATACCTTTTTACTAAAATTTCTGATTTCTCTGAATTTTCGATAGACAGGATATAAAGATTAATAAACCAGGTCAGTGAGTATTGGTACATGGGCTCGATGTTTGCTAGGTCGGCAATAGAGAAGAACAGGATGGTGGAATGGATGGCGATAGGCCGATAGCCCATGCGGGTGCTATCAATCTTCTTCTCTGTCTCTTCAGCTACTTCCTGCTTTTGAGAAATCTCATTAGCCAAAGCCTTGGAGGAAGATAATATCTTAATAGCAGTTTCATCTTCTAATATATTGCCTTCAGAAGATGAAAGAACTTCTAAAATCTTGTCCTCTATTTCCTTTAACTGCCTGGAATAAAACACAATTTTCGCAGAAGAAAAAAGAAATCGTTTAAAATCCCTTCACGCACACATTCTTGTATGAGAAACAAAGAGCTTGTAACCCAAGAAATGCATCACTTTGTGACAAATACCCGTAACGGTGATATTGTATAATTAATTTCTTATCTTGCAAAATGTCAGAAAGACAGGCCTTTCTGCTCCACTTCTCTTCCCGACCATCATTTGCATGGTAACTAGAGGGAGAGGTGTAAGCCCATCAAGTATCTCAGCCCTGAGTGAATGAAAGCATCGCTCCATTTATTTTCTAAAATTTTTCATGACTCCTGGAGCTTCAGCCTTGGTGCCTATGCTAGAGATACTATGAGCAGAAACTGGGATGCAGAGTGTCCACTCGGACTGTGCTCCGGGGAAAACAGATAACATCAATTACATAATGAATACTACAACTTTTGTGCTAAAACGAGTCGTTGAAAATACATTGCCTTGATTGGTGGTAGGCCTTCCAGGGGCTGAGAACTTGTATATAGAAATATACTCTTAGGCAGTTTTCTACATGAACACCACGGCATTGGGATGCCTTATCTTTTCCTCTTAAATCTTCCCCTTCGATGCATCTGCTAAATCTAACAAAATAGATCTTTAACATGTACTTTAATCCATTCTAAGTGATCCTGAAACAAGTAAGAACAATCCTGTGTTTTGCTTTGTTCTAGAGAGAAAGAGAGAGAGCGAGCACGCGAACATGTACGAGTGAGTAGGTGAGGATGGGAGGTGGGGGAAGAGAGAATCGTAAGCAGACTCTGCTGAGCACGGAGCCTGAGATCACGACCTGAGCTGAAATCAAGAGTCCAGTGCTTAACCGGCTGAGCCACCCAGTTGCCCCAACAATTCCGTGTTTTATAATGTTGGAAACCTTTTGTTTTCAGCTCCTTGTAGTATCAAGGCTTGCTTTTCTTCTTCAAGGTCTGGCCTCTCTCGTGCCACCACGATTCCCAATAGCTGATCTTGCATTCCCTCAGAAGTGATCATGAAGTTTAGTAATGTTACCTGTAAATGAAAGAATATACAAGAATTGCACGGTTGTTTTACTGAGAAAGCCTCTGCTTTTTTAAGTTCTGACCTTAAAATGGACTCGTTACTATAGTAGTATATGTGACAAGTGAAATTTGTAGACGTTTCTCATAGTCATAAACGTAATATTTCAAAAGGTTTTGTTTGGTGATCAATTTATTCCTATTTCGAATGATCCAATTGTTGACAAACTGTTTAATCCCCAAGTCAGGGCAGCCCAGGGATCTCAGTGGTTTAGCGCCACCTTCAGCCCAGGGCGTGATCCTGGAGACCCGGGATCGAATCCCACGTTGGGCTCCCTGCATGGAGCCTGCTTCTTCCTCTACCTGTGTCTCTGCCTCCCTCTCTCTCTCTCTCTCTGTTTCTCATGAATGAATAAATCCCCAAGTCAATTGGAATCAGGTTGAAAACTACCCTTCATCCTGGCTGGATGAGCTGATTTACATGTTAGGGATCCTAACAGTGTCAAAAAGTAAAGGAAATCTTATCAAGTGAGATAGAGGGAAAAAGAACACTGTCATTACCTGTCATGAGTATACATGATATTTACAATGTGATGATCATATCACATACTAGGTAACGCATGATATACAATAGAATATTATAATGTGGCCGATTATACAATCATACGACAATATGACCAGTCACTATTGTGAACGAGGGAATGCGCTGTTTTAATGGTGTCCATCAAGGTGCGGTCTCTCAACACCTACTTTCTCTCCGTCTGTAATGACTCCTATAGGCTCTCTTTCCTACATCTTAAAGTTCCTCCTCCCCTGGTTCTTTCCTGGAAGTGGGAAAGTAATCACGCTAAGGTCTCTCTTTCACAAAGCAAATAAATAAGTCATTCTCTTGCTCCCCCTACAATCCCTTCCAGCAATGGAATGATCTCTCTCTGGGCCTTCACAACTATACTTAGTGATAATGGTATTCATATGTGCTTTCTGTCTCAGTCTCATTCCATTCTCCAGTGCCCTACCACCTGCTCTCACCCCAGCCTCCACACACCCATCAATACACACAGCAATAAGCTAGAAAAACTTCCTGGCTCTGGTCATCAACGAACCCACAGATCAATAAACACTTACTTGACTGTTGCTTAATTTGACCCCACCCAGCCTTTTTACACATCTCTTTTGCAATCTGCCTGCCCTCTGCCCTTGTGTCTTGAGTTGAGGTCTACCCTTAGGTCTTCAACGTCACCTCCCATGCCTCCTTTCACGTGCCTTTCATTTCTGCTCTGCTGAACTGATGGTGAAATCCCATGCACGCTGGCTGTGAAGTATGTGCAGGGGCTTCAGCTCGGGCCGTTGGTGGGAGACTTTAGGTTCCCCTCCTCGCCTAGTAAGAGAATTTGAGGAGGTTCCCTCTGCAAGAATAGAGTGATTCTGTTTTTGTAAGAAAATGTCCCACCTGTGATCAGAAAGTGTAAAGTGCCCCTAGGCAGGTGACCCCCAGCCCTGCCCAAACCCGGTAACTTCTCCATGGCGGTTTTGTCTAGGTTACACTTGCCCCCCTTCACTTGACCCGTGATGGGCCTTGGATACCACTAGGGATAGATTACATGAGCATAATCATAAACTTAGATGGGATAATAAGAAATTCCTAAAATCGAACAATTAAAAAACTCATTAAATGTTATTTTGTAATGCTCTCCGGCTTTGGCATTTATTCATGGGGAAAAATAAAGCTTTCAAGAGTTTTTCCCTTCTGACATGAGAAACCAAGCACGGGAGTTATATTTTCTTTAATGCCCAAACCATAGTCCTAGTATTGAGCCAAATACATGTTTTACAACTTTTACCTTCTTGTGTTCAGACACAAAGAGGTATTCATTCATAGTCCATTAATGCGGGATCTTATGAGATCAAGATTTTGTAAATCTAGGCATTCACTCACGAATAACAATAAACATTCAAACAAATATTAACAAAGAAACATTTCAAATTATATAACATATGATTTCATAATTTTACTTTCCTTTAGAGTCAAAAGGATTATAGCAGCATGATATCATCCCTTGGGAACTTTTGAAAGCAAAGGTACATAAAAGATCCTAAAAATAGGATTTAGAGGAAGTATTTTAATTTGTAAATGAAAGCAAGTAACTGCCTCACTATGTTTTCTAATCCCTGTTTAATCAATTCCGGCAATTAAAAATAATGAAGCAATAAGACACCTTAGGGATCTTAAGGATTTCGATAGTGAATCATAGATCAGTTTCCTTCCCACAGCGGTTTATAACTTCTATAACTAGTTACTGATGAACTAAGAATTATTCGTTATTTGTGAAATTTTCATAGATCTCACTGAAAAGTATAAATGGTTTTTCATGTCATCCATTAAAAAAAACCCACA
Organism: Canis lupus familiaris; assembly: GCF_011100685.1. Lineage (NCBI taxonomy): Eukaryota > Metazoa > Chordata > Mammalia > Carnivora > Canidae > Canis > Canis lupus. The sequence continues at coordinate 5,459,389 of NC_049258.1, forward strand.
GCTTTGGAATTTTAACATTTCATTTTATGTTTCATTCTTTCTCACTTATGTTTAAAAGTTAAATAACAATCCTAATCATTAACACTCATTTAACACTGTGCTGGGTCTTATTCTAAGCCTTCGCATAGATGACTTTAGTCTTTATACTGTTCTATGAGATGGAGATTTCTTTTTTTCTTTTTTCTTTTTTTGTTTGTTTTTTTGAGATGGAGATTTCTTATTCCCGTTTTCTAGACTAAGGAATGGAGGCACAGAGAGATTAAATAACTTGGCTAACATCACACAATTGGCAAGTGATAAAGCTAGAATTTGAACCAAGCTCCAGAATCATGTTCTTAATAACTACTAGTTACAAACCCCTCCTAATAGATAACCAGGCAATATGCAATTTTTGGTGTTTAGATAACATTTTAATTAGTTAAAATAGTGGCCAAGAATTTCCGTATTGTAACATTCTGTTTTAAAAACTAAGCTCAAGGGTGACCCCAGTTTCCCTCAGTCTTCTTGGCTTCTCTGAATGTCCAGGCTAAAGTATGCCTCCAATTGTGAGCGCCTGTGTTTTCCCAGTCATAAATAGGGTCACTCTACATACACATTATTTACAGTGTAAACCTCTTGGGAACAGTGACCATGTTTATTCATCTTGGAGGGAATGAATTATAGCACCTTTGTGCTTCCTCTGCCTCTGTAGAAAGATGCCTACCTTAATTTAAATATTTCTAGTTGAGACAGTTTTTGAACTCACTAGCCAAATCTTGTCTCCATATGTGACTTTCAAAATCTGAATCAACATTTCTTAATGTCCTCTCCGGCCAGCTGTAAATGAAAGTTATCCCTTTCTCCTTTGCTCATTCCACAAACATTTATCAAGCACCAAGATTTGGGAATAAAAAATGGAATGACCTCCATGAGTTCAGTTGCAGATCAACATCTCAAGGGATTTTAGTCATTGACTAGAACTTAAAACTAACTTTGCTCTCGAAAGGAATTTCTAGTATTTTCAAAGAACCAGTGATCATAATCAGTTCTTGTAAGTCACTATATAAAATCAGATAACAGCAACCTCATTCTGAGAAAGAAGAATGGATTTTTGTTAATTCCAATGCCAAGAATTAGCATATTATCATTTATTACAAAGGAGGTGCATATATGTCATCTCTGCTTAACAATGAGATTCTAAGAATAATATCAATCATAGAAATTAGATTCTCAAAAATCTTTTTTTTCCCCCCACTGCATACTGAAGGCTCCTTTATTACTTACATGCACACACAAAATAAACACTTGGAAATTATTATAGCAATTTCAGGAAATGCCAAAAAAGGACAAAATCTATTTTTCTTAGGAAGACCTGTCCTTCTTACAGCTTAGGAGGAAAATAAAGTCATTAATTGTAAAGTTCAATAAAGAAACATTCACTTTAGATACTGGCCTTTACTGATGTTTCAGGAAGATAATGAGGATTTCTTAGCTTGGTAGTAATATAGAAGCGGAAATCCGGTGCATATTCAATGGTAGAGTCCCCAAGTCGGATACATGTACTCCCACCCTGCTTAAAGGTCTGCTTTAGTAGAAGAGGTTCCAGAATAGGATCTAGTTCTTCTCCGACATTTTCTAGCAGCACTGGAGTAAAATGAGAAAAAGAGACCATGTTATTTTAAATACTGACTGTAAACATTCAACCCTCCAAATTCTCTCAGCTTCTAGATTGCTGTTAGGCCTCATTACCTATAAATTTATTTTTGTCCTCTAAGGAAGCAATATCATACAAATCATAGGATGCCTGTGGGATGAGCCTAACTGGTGGGTCTGGTCACTTTGCCTCCCTCCATCCTTCTTGGCCTACGCGGGGCTCCGCACTAGGTGCTCAAGTATGATGGCGGTGAGGTCTATCTGTCTGAGGCACCAGAGAATAAGCATTTTGAGTTGTAGTTTTCAAGTGGTTATTATATTCTTAAGTATGAAAGTGACTCCTGCTTATTGTGGAACATGTGAAAAATGTAGGGAAGAATAAAAGTGTTAAAATGAGGAGGCCATTAGACGGAGCTGGCTCTCACGCTGTGACCTAAATAAGGAAACCAAAATCTAAGCTTACAAATGTCTCAAGGTTACAAAATCAAGTCAAAATCAGAATCCCAAGGATAACCAACTGCAAACAGCCACTTAGGTTTTAAGCCATGGTCAACTGAATAATTTCCTTTCTGTGCTCCCGGCTTGCTCCCTCTCCCCAGCTCTGGTCACTGGGGTACCCTAACCACTTCCTGTTTGGCGCTGCCCAATTCCAACTAATTTTTGCTCAAAAAGACTCTTAAAATTTTTAGTTTGGCTCAGCTTATCTTTTGAATGTTTTAGATAATTGACTCTTTTAAATGTTTTAGATAATTGACTCATATTCATATATAGTTTGGTAGAAAAATGACACCAAAGTATGATATTTGCTGAATAAATTTTTCTCTTCGGTATTTTTATTTATCTTTTTCTATGCACAATGGAGACTAAACAATGTATCTAATTTTGCATCCCAATCACTTTGCTTGACATTATACCATAAACATTCCAATTAAAACCAACAAACATACTTTTAATCACGGCATAATAGTTTCATATTAATTTTATCTCATTTTTTAAGTCAATTCTCTATGGTTAGATATTTGGATTGCTTTCTGTTCTTATTATAAATAACTCTGTATACAAAAACTTTGTGCCTACAAATACTTTCTTATGATAGCATTCTAGAAGGGGAATCCCTGGAAGAAAGATCAGTGACATTGTTAAGGCTCAGGATACATTTGCCAAATTAGTCTTCTTACATTTTGGTGTTTGGGGTGCTACTGAGGCCAACCTTGAGTAGCGGTGTTTTCACAAGTCCTTTGGGGGTCTGGGTATGCAAGCTTGAAGGGAAAGAGGAATCATAGAGCACTGGGATGACAGGTATTTGAACCTTTATTGCAGACATATACTGCTCCTTCCCAGAGGTTGCTCTTGGCTAAACGGATCCCTAAAATTGTCTTGTCAATCTCCTTCAGCAGCGAGATCTTAATTAACCAAAGCAGGCATGCCAGATAATTTTAAAATTCATTTTCATTTTCTGCTTGAATAAAATGATTATTTTTCGTAGTTAAATAATATGAGTGCATTATAATGGATTAAATACATTAATCTATTATTTAGATTGCTTCCATTTTTCTATTGTTAATAATGCTACAGCGAACATCTTTTTGAATAAACCCTTGTGTTCATCTCTGATTACTTAATCAAGCTGGAGTCCTAGAAGCGCAATTAATTTAAAGGCTATTTATATTGCCAAATTACTTTCCTGAATGGCTGCAGAAATGTCAGAGTTGCAATGAGCACTCCTTTTTTTTTTTCTTTTCAAACTTTTTTTTTTTTTTAAGTTTTTTTATTTATTTATGATAGTCACACAGAGAGAGAGAGAGAAAGGGAGGCAGAGACACAGGCAGAGGGAGAAGCAGGCTCCATGCACCGGGACCCCGATGTGGGATTCGATCCCAGGTCTCCAGGATCGCGCTCTGGGCCAAAGGCAGGCGCTAAACCGCTGCGCCACCCAGGGATCCCTCAAACTTTTTATATAATAATGTACTTAGAAATGCTAGGCACCGTGTTGACATTTTATTTTCTCATCCTCAAATGCTTTAAAAAGCATGGAATATTGTTACCCCAGTTTTACATATGGGCAAACTAGGGCAAGGCAACGGAGCTAAAATTTTCAGTTAAATCATCTAGTAAATGGCAAAGCAGATACTTGAACTAAGCAGTATGATTCCTTACACAGTTCCTTTAACCACTGTGTCAGACTGCTGATGTTAAATACTCCATTCATGACTTTTACAATTTGATAGGTAAAAAATAGTTAAAAATCGTATCCAAGGCTTGATGTTTTAGATGTTCTTTGTCTAATTACATTTTTTCCCTCTTAACATTATATATCAGTATACTTGCCCATTTTCTTATTGTGTATGTTATTTACAATTCAGTACAGCTCCAAGTGATTAAAAACCCACAACAAAAGTGACACAAAAAAAGGCTTATTGTGTCTGTATTAGCTCAGGCTTTCAGGTAAAGGGAGCCTGAGCTAATCAGCCCCGGGTTGAAGGACAGTGTGTCCAAGCTGTCAGAGATCCAAGCTGGGACATCTTGCTCCTTTGCTATTCTTATTATGTGGCTTTGATCTTTTTGGCCGAAATGGCCTTTCAAATGACATCCATATTCCCACCATCAGAAAGAAAGAAAAAACAGAAAAGGAGAAAACATCCTTTAAAAATATTTCCTGAGAATCACAAATGGCACTTCTACTTACATCTTGATGGCCAGACCATAGTCACATGTTCATATACAACCACAGTAGAAGTTAGGAAGTTTCTTTCTTAACTATGAATGCAATGTTGCCCACACAGAGGGGTACCAATTATCGGATATCAAATATTGGGGAACAAATATCATTTGTTGTCATAAAATGCTAGTTTTTAAAACTTTATTTGTAGCTTTTAACATTGTCGTAGCAAAGAGCTCCCCCTTGCCCATTTCCTACTTGATTTCAAATGTGTTTACACTTTTCTTTTTTTACATTTTATCTTTTTTTTAAATAATAAATTTATTTTTATTGGTGTTCAATTTGCCAACTACATTTTATCTTGTAGAGATTTTCAAACCTTGGTCAGGGGCGCCTGGGTGGCTTAGTCGGTTGAGCACCCGACTGGCTCAGGTCACCCTCTCAGGGTTGTGAAACTGAGCTCTGCATCAGGCTCTGCGCTCAGCACCGAGTAGGCCTGGGGTTTGGGATTCTTTCTCTCCTCCTCCCCTTTCCCCCAATCTGCTCATGCTCTCTCTAAAAGAAATAAAAATCTTTAAAAAAACAAAGTTTCAAGCTCTGTTCAAAAGTAAAAAGAACAGCATTAGCTCATTGTTGATATGCAAAAATAAAATGCCTGAGACTACCTGATACATTTGTTCTAATTCTTCACGCAGTATTAGCTCTAATAGCAACTGGGATTTGCTAAACTCATCCTAGGGATAAATACACTGTAGTTTCATAATACTTACATGTATTTATTTGGTCAAGTAAATAGTCAAAACTTGATAGGTAACATAGATTTAAAATGTGACAACCCCAATTTACTCAAATCATAAATATTTAGTTTTGACAAATGGGACATGCACATGGGGCTTTACTGAAAAATCCTTGTCATGTTTCTAATCTCTCCATTGTGGCAGATAATAGTCAGCCATGCGAAATGTGTATTCACTTCGCTGCCACTTTGGTAGGACAATCGAAAGAAGAATAAATAGATAATTGGACTAATGTTGTGTTAAAATACTACTGGCATATCAAGTGGCTCTTTTAATTGCAGAAGTGGAGTTGTAACAGGAACTACAGAGTGGCACAGCACAGACAAAAATGAAAACAGCTACATTAGAGGATGCATCGCAAATGAATCTTGGGACAAAGAAAACAACCTAACCGGCAAGAACAATCATCTCTTGAGTTCCCGATTAATTATCAATAAGTAATGAAAGACATAACAAAGTCATTATTTATTGAAGATGAATCTGGCACAACTATCTTTTTAAAGAAGAAAAAAACCCTTCATTCTTTTGGGTTAATTGTGCCTTCTCCAGGCATTTCTGTAAAGTATAATTATTATTTGCATACATACCAGGGGTACCAAACTGGATGCAGTTTTCCAGAGTCCTGACATAGTCAGGATCATTTAATTTAACCACTTGAAGACTATTGGCTTTTTCCATGTTCTTGACCCATTTATTAGCCTGACCTTGAGGATCTATCATCAGGGGCCATCTTCTTGCATTCCTGAAAGGGGGAAGAAAGACAGTGCTAGCCAAGTCATGAATTGTCTCTAGGCTACTTAGTCACACACACATCACTTTCTTACAGTTTATACTTTACAGTAATATTTTACTTTTTAACTTATCTTTAGAAACTATGCTCTTATAGCAGAGACATTTAGATTGAACAGGCTATTAAACGACACTGTAAAAAAATCACTTGGCAAACACAAGATTTTCTTTTACTCCTTTTGGAAAATTACAATTCTGTAAAGGTTAAATTACATTTTTGAAAAAGAAATATTTGCTGCTTTTGCTAGTTAGTGCAATTAACCATTAAGAATACTGCAAATTAGGCAACTCTCATTCTTCACTAGGCCCTGACCTTCATTAATTACTCCTGTGACTACGAAAGAGTTCCCTCCGTTTCCTGGCTTCAATTTGCTATCACTTGTACAAGAGGAAAAGAGAAAGGATTGAGACGTTATCTCTCTCCTTGAAATCTAGGCCATTAAAGATATAATGGTTTTTAAAAAATAAGGCAAAAAGCCTAATTTTAATCATCTAAACCTCTTGGGCCCCAAAACATTAATGTAACTATCAACTCAGTATTTGTTTCAAGTGCTTGTACATCTCATGTCATATTTGTAGTTCATTACATATTTGTGAGCTTCTTACGAACAGAAACATATTCTCTGAAAGTCAGTTTTTGCACTCGGGGAGAGCTCCTACTTCCTGTTGTATTCTCAGCTCCCTGTTTTATGATAAGAACAAGAGGAGTAAACCACGAGGTAGTTTATTTTCCAGGGTGCCGTGGGGTCACAAAAAGCCAATATTTCCCATTGCCAAATGACATCTAACCAGGTAGCTTTCTGGATTGTGTGAAATGGACTCAGCCTTGAGATTACTGTTCTTTTTCTTGGAAGCTTCAGTAAACACAAGCCATAATTTTGGCCACTTTCCTAAAGATGCGGCCATGCTCTTCAAAAATGAGCACAGCAAATGGACACAGATCATTAGAAGAACAGGAGGAGAAAAATAAAATATGACTGGGGCAAAAACAAAACAAAAAGCATGAGACTGAAGCAGGGTGGTTTATTCAATTTCATCTCCTTAGAATATGAATTTAGAATTTTATAGGATAATTTGTCCCAAATGGAATTAATCACCTTTTTAACACTTAAGTTAGAGCCTGGAATAAAAAAAAATAAAACATGTAGCTTATATTAGAAAGAAGATAGTCTAGTTCTCCAGTATCAGTGTTATATAATGAAATAGCTTGAAATTGAATGACTCCATCTTCCTTCTGTTGCTTCTACAATTTCTAACCACAATACCCATGTTCATACTGTTCCTTTGTCTAAAATGCACCTCTTCCTCATTCTTTCATGTTCAAGTCCTACTTGTGTTTCAAGGTCAGCTCAGATGGTGTGCGATACACGGAGTACCACAGACCATCCTAACAGAAATGTATTTTCTAATCTCCGATTATAAGGACATCAGTTCTATTGAATTAGGGCTCCACTATTCTGACCTCACTATCATTAATTATCTCCAAAAAGGCCCAGTCTCCAAATAGTCACATTGGGGGTTATATAGTCAACGTACAAATGGGAGGTTGTGGATCATTCAGTGCATATCATAATATTAATTATATTTAAGAAGAAATGAGGCAAAAAGAGTAGTGTAGTATCTTAGATGTAATCAGCTAATAAAAAGAGAAACATTTCCATAAGAAACTAAAGGGAGTGAGAAGGAAAATTAGAAAGAAATACAACTTATAAATATGTAAGTTTCATTCTGTCACATTTTCGAAATATTTTTAAGTTGGGAGGATTCTGTGTGTTATGCTTTCCTAAGAAACTGAATGACTCACTCTGCCTTCTGTTGCTTCCACAATTTTTAATCACAATGTTTAATCACCCATATTTACACTCTTCCTTTGTCCAAAATGCACTTCTTCATTCTTTCGTGTTCAAGTCCTAGTTGTGTTTCAGGGTCAGCTCAAATGTTACACAATATACAAAACCCATCCTAGTCTCTTTTTCTGTCAACTTCTTCAGCAGTTCATCTGGATTACATGTGTGGTGCTCTGATACAATGATCATATTCTATTATGGTAATTTTTAAATTTGTTAATGGCATCACTCATTTAAATTAGATACTCTTTGAGGGAAATGTCCACAGTGATTTTTCTTTATCCTTTTTCTCTAAAGCAAATAAAATTTGATAATCTACCGGAAGGTAAACAACAAAGAGCATCTAGCAAACCTCATACAGGTTAACAGATTCTAAAAAACAGGTATTTTTTAAAGAGAGTTTTATTTATTTATTCATGAGGGCCACACAGAGAGAGACAGAGACACAGGCAAAGGAAGAAGCAGGCTCCCTGTAGAGAGCCTGATGTGGGACTTGATCCCAGGACCTCAGGATCATGATCTGAGCCAAAGGCAGATGCTCAACCCCTGAGCCACCCAGATGTTCCCAAAGAGGTATTTTCAAAGCAATCATCCTTGTCTAGAGGATACCAGTCCAAAGAATACCATCTCAAGTTTGGAACAAAGGATTCTGGTGCTGATCAAGCTGGGCTAAGTCTGTCATAGCCTTTCTCTTCCACTGTTACAATGAAAGGTTCTGGGCAAAATACAAAATTTTACTCAAAGATTCTAAAAAGTAAATAATAAAAAGTGAATGGGAAGAAAGTTAGAACTTGAGGAATGACCAATAAGGGGGGTAGTGAGTTTCTTGTCGTTTTGTTTTCCTTTCCATTTTCTGGCTTTGGTCAAAGAATGGGCCTAATGGGGCACCTGGGCAGTAGGCACAGGGAGCAAAAACTCAAACTAGAAGACAGTAAACAATCATGTGTGAGCCAGAGAGTGGGGCGGGGGAGAGGCAGGGGAATCTTTTTTCTTCTGCCCCCGTCCTCAGGTCAAAGCCACCCACAGAACTGTAATCCTATGCAGAAGCAGCGGTAGTACAGGCATTACTACACTGAGAGGAAACCAATCTCTTTAATAACAGGGCTGAGCAAAGGCTCATGTGCTGTGCACGGTGTACAAGGTGTCTTCATCTGCTCAGGCTATTCTAACAAATGACTGTAGACTGAGTAGCTTAAATATCAGACATTTTTCATAGTTCTGGAGGCTGGGAAGCCAGAATCAAGGTTCCAGCAGATCCAGTGATTGGTGAGGGCCTCCTTCTGGTTTCTGGATGGCAGTCGTCTCATCGCCTTCTCACGTGGCAAAGAGAAATTGATCTCTCTGTGTCTCTTAAGGATACTAGCCCCATTCAAGACTCCACCCTCATGTCCCTGTAACCTCCTCCCAAGGTTGTACCTCCAAATGACACCACATTGGTGACTTAGGCTCAATATATCAATTTGGCAGGAAAAAAAAAAGTCCAAAGCAGGGGGAACTGTAGTATTTTTCTTTTTTCCTCTTACCACTTTGCCCCAAGTATGGACATGTGTTATACAAAAGTGTAGGAAGCGGAAACTCAGAGAACACAATCATTTTGGACAGAAAAATCCAGAAAAGGGGGTCGCTGGGATATGGAAAGTAAGGGAGAAATTCTGGAGGAGACAGACCAAAGAAAGAATTCCTTAATTCAGATGCAACTTCTGAGCTCACTATCAAGCTGTGCATGTGTAAAACACATCCAAAGAAGCATACCAAAAGCTTTGAGCTACAACATAAACCCAAAGTCCCAGACTAACCTCTGAGTAATGCATTCTTAGAAGTATATCTAGGCAGCATAGCAAAGGCTTTAAATTATGACCTGACACTGGAAACATCATCCACAGAAGGAAACCAACTAACCAAGTTGTTTGACTACTATAAAACAAAAATCAGTCTTATCCAGAAGATTTTAATAGGAACCAGAATTTCATTTTCAAAAGGTACAGGGTGCAATCCAAAATTACTTGACATACAAAGAGCCAGAATATGACTAATTCTCAAAGAAAAAGCAAGAGCTGGAACTACCAGAAAAAAAAAAAAATTAAAGAAGTTACTATAAGCATTCTCCAAAATGTAAAGGCAAACATTAAAAAAAAAAAAAAATTGGGTGGGGCGCCTGGGTGGCTCAGGTGGTTAACCGTTGGACTACTGATTTCTGCCCAGGCCGTGATCTCATGGGCCATGAGACTGAGCCCTGTGGCAGGCTCTGTGCTGAATGGGGAGTATCCTTGCGATTCTCTCTCTCTGCCTCTGCCTTTCCCCTGGCTTAAGCTCTCACTCTAAATATATAAAATATTTATAAATAAATAAATGAATGGAAAGGGAGAGAAACAGAATAAAAAGAACCAAAAGGAAATTTTAGAACCAAAAAATATCTGAAATAAGAATTCCAATGTAATGATTCAATAGCAGAAAGGAGATGATACAGGAAGGTCAGTAATCTAAAAGACAGATGCAGGGACGCCTGAGTGGGTCAGTGGTTGAGTGCCTGCCTTCGGGCCAGGGTGTCATCCTGGGTTTCTGGGCTCAAGTCCCACATCAGGCTCCTTGCATGGAGCCTGCTTCTCCCTCTGCCTGCGTCTCTGCCTCTCTCTGTTTCTCATGAATAAATAAATAAAATCTTTAAAATAAAAGATAGATGCATACAAATAATCCAATTTGAACACTTAACAAGAGAGAGAAAAAAGATAAAACAGAGCCTCCAAGACCTGTGAGAAAAATATAAAGAGGTTTAATATTCATGTGATAGGGGTCCCAAGAGAGGAGGAGATTAATACAGAAAACATATTTGAAAAAATAATGGCTGAAACTTTCTCAAACTCAGTGAAACCCATACATTTACAGTTTCACAAAGCTGAGCAATCCTCAAAAAAGGAGAAACTAAGAAACAAAACACACAAAAATGCACACATCCAGATACACTATAATCAAACTGCTAAACACCAAAGATTTGAAAGAATATTTTTGAAAACAACCAGAGAAAAGTGATATATTATAGATGTATAGATGACATTTATTCAGATGACTTTAGATTTTGACTCACAAATCATAGAGCCCAAACACAGAACATTCTTAGTAGAATGAAAAGAACTGTCAACACAGAATTCTATATCCACTAAATATATCCCTCAAGAATAAAGGCAAAATAAAGACATTCTCAGATCAAGGAAACAAAAATTCTTTGCCAGCAGATTTTCTATAAAAAAAACCTAAAGTTCTTTACTCAGAAGGGAAATGATACCATAGTAAATTTTATAAAGAAAAAAAGAGCAATGAAAAGGTAAATAGACTATTTTTCTTCTCTTGATTTCTTTAAAATATGTATAAATGTTGAGACAAAAACATTAAGTTGGGAGAGCTTCAAAGTATACAGATGACTACTATAATAACATAACCAGAGGAGGGTAAAGGAGACCTACATGGTTGTCTACATTTTACATTTTAATTTGAAGTGGTAAAATATTATCTCTAAGTAAAGAATTTATACTAAAAAATAATGCAAAGCATTATAATGAAAATAGAATACTAAAACTTGTGGATTATTCAAATAATCCAATAGAATGAGAAGCAGAACAATGAAAATCAGATGTAAGAACAAAAAAGAAAAATAATAAAATGGTAAATCTAAATTCAGTTATACCAAGGACATTAAGTGTAAAGTTGTCTAAACATAGTAATTAATGGAGAGACATTACCAATTTGGAAAAAAATATAAGCTCTGACTGTATGCTGTCTACAAGATACTCATTTTAAATATATATATATATATTAAATAAAATCATGGTAAAAGATACACCATGCAAACACTGATCAAAAGAAAGCTGAATTGTGTATAGACTTCAGAACAAGAAAAATTATCAAGGATCGAGACATTACATAGTAATAAAAGGGTCAATTTATCATGAAGACATGATAATCCTACATACTTATGCAAAGAGCTCCAAACACATTAGGCCAAAACTAATAGAACTGAAGGGACAATAAGTAGACAGCAAATTAGCAAGGGCATGGAAGATGTGAAAATACTATTACACAACTCAACCTAATTGACATCTAAAGAGCCCTCTACCCAATAACAAAATATATATTTTTTTCAAGTACACATGGAGCATTCACAAAGACAGAGCATATTTATACTATACAACAAACTTTAACAAATTTAAAGGAATCATACAACATATATTGGAATTAAATTACAAATTATAAAACAATAGCAAAAGACACCTTAAAAATTAGCAAATATTTGAAATTAATGTATTTTTAAATGACCTATAAATTAAAGAGGAAGTCTCAAGAGAAATTGGAACATATTTTAAAGGAAAAGAAAATACAATACAACATATCAAAATTCGTGCTATGCAGCTAAAGCAGTGCTTAGTGGGAAATGTATAGCAGTGAACGCATGGATTAGAAAAGAAAAACCTGAAATCAATAATTTAAGCTTTCACCTCAGGAAACCACAGAAAGAAGAGTAGTTTTGACCTAAAAGAAGCAAAAGAAAAGAATAAATATTAAAGCAGAAGCCAATAAAATGGAAAACCAGAAAGACAGAGAAAAGCAATGAAATGAAAGCCTTATTCTTAGATAGGATCTGGAAAAATTATTAAAGACTAGCTAGACTGATCTGATCAAGCAAAGCAAAGAAAATGCTAATTACCAATACCAGGAATGATAGAGAAGTTTATCATTATAGATTCCTGCAGAGATTAAAAGGATGGCAAGGGGATACTACAAATAACTCCCTCCCCATAAATTTGACAACTTCGTTGAAATGGACTCATTCGCTCAAATAAAAAAATCAATCAGTACAGTTCACCATATTAACAAACTAGAAATAAAAAATATATCTCAATATACACAGAACAAGCACTTGACAAAATTTAACATTTTTTTTTAAGATTGATTGATTGATTTGAAAGAGAGAGTGAGAGAAGGCATGAGCAAGGATGAGAGGGGGAAGGGAACCTGATGTGGGGCTTGATCCCAGGACCCTGGGATCATGACCCAAACTGAAGGCAGATGATTAACTGAGCCAGCCAGGTGCCCCCAAATTTAACGTGTATTAATGATAAAAACCCTCAGTAAACTGGAAACAGAGAGAGTTTCCTTTACTTGATGAAAAGGATGTACAAAAAATCCTGTAGTTTATACAATACATCAAAGTGAAAGGCTAATTCCATTCCCTTAAGATTGGGAAAAGGCAACAACGTGAAACTTCATCTATTCAACACTATCTTAGATGGTGTAAATTATACTTAACAAGTATTCTTACATGTGCTATATAGAAAGTTCTTGACGGTGCAATAAGAAATAAAAGGCATAATATTAGAAAATAAGAAATGAAATTGCTTCTATTTGCAGAAAGTGTGTCTCTGTACAATATCCTAATGAATCTATAGAAAAGATCCTAAAACTAATAAATGAATTTATCAAGGTCACAAGGTACATGGTCAATATCCAAAAAGCATTTGCTTTTCTAGTACTAGCAATGAACAGCAGAATAAACTCTGTTAAAGTATCATTTACAATAGCACACAGAAATAAAAAGTACTGGATATAAATCTAACAATGAAACACTGATGAAAGAAATCAAAGGAGATCTAAAAAAAAACCAGAGATATAATAAAAAAAAAAAATCTCTGCACAGCAAAGGAAACAATCAACAAAACAAAAAAGCAGCCTACAGAATGGGAGAAGATATTTGCACATGACGTGTCTGATAAAGGGTTAGGGTCCACACTATAAGGAACTTATTAAACTCAACACCCAGAAAACCCAAAAAATCCAGTGAAGAAATGGGCAGAAGACATGAATAGACATTTTTCAAGGAAGACATCCAGATGGCTAACAGACACATGAAAAGATGCTCAACATCACTCATCAAATCAAAATCACAATGAGATACCATGTGTCAGAATGGCTAAAATTATCACAGGAAACAACAGATGTTGGAAAGGATGCAGAGAAGGAAGAACCCTCTTACACTGTTGGTGGGAATGCAAGCTGGTGCAGCCACTCTGAACAGTATGGAGGTTCTTCAAAAAATTAAAAATAGAGCTACCCTAGGATCCAGCAATTGCACTACTAGGTGTACAAAATACAGATTCAAAGGGATACATGCACCCTGATGTTTGTAGCAGCAGTTAGAGCAATTATTATCAATAATAGCCAAATTAGGGCAGCTGGGGTGGCTCAGCAGTTTAGCACCGCCTTCAGCCCAGGGCATGATCCTGGAGACCCGGGATCGAGTCCCGCGTCAGGCTCCCTGAATGGAGCCTGCTTCTCCCTCTGCCTGTGTCTCTGCCTCTCTCTCTCTCTCTCACTCTTTCTCTCTCTCTGTGTGTCTCTCATGAATAAATAAATAAAACCTTTAAAAATAATAATAGCCAAATTATGGAAAGAGCCTAAATGTTCATTGACTGATGAATGGGTAAAGAAGACGTGGTATATAAAAAAAAAAAATAACAGTATACACACACACACACACACACACACACACACCCCACACACAATGGAATACTACTCAGCCATCTGAAAGAATGAAATCTTGCCATTTGCAATGTTGTGGGTGGGGCTAGAGTGTATTATACTAAGTGAAATAAATCAGAGAAAGACAATATCATCTGTGTAATTTAAGAAACAAAATAGATGAACATATGGAAAGGGAGAAAAAAAAGAGAGGAAACAAACCATGAGACTTAATGATAGAACAAACTGAGGGTTGCTAGAGGGAAGATGGGCAAGAGAATGGGCTAAATAGGTTACGAGTAGTGAGGACACTTAGTGATGAGCCCTGGATATTATATGTATGTGAGGAATCACTAAACTCTTCTCCTGAAACCAGAATTACACAATATGTTAACTAGAATTTAAACAAAACTTGAAATAAAATGAAAAAATTTTAAAACAGGGATATATTGTGTTTATAGAAGACTTACTGTCAATTTTTCTCAAATTGACATATAGATTCAATACAGTTCCAATCAAAATCCCAGCAAGGATCTTTTGTAGATATTTAAAAACTGATTCCAAAATTTATAATGAGAGGCACAAAACTGAGATAATAATTTTGAATAGGGTGGAAGACATATAATCTAACTTCAAGACCTAATAGAAAGCTATACTAATCAAGGCAATGTGGTTTTTGCATCAAGACAGACAAATAGATCCACAGAATAGACAATCCAGAAATAGAACTACATATTTGCTGACAACGGACTTTCAACAAAGATGTAAAAACAATTCAATGGAAAAAAGGTAATGTTTCCATACACATTGTGCTGGAACAATTATATATATACTTATTATATATGTACATACACACACACACAATACTATCTGTGTATTTGCACACACAGAGATGTTGTTCCATATCCAGTTAACAATTATATGAAACTTATTTTCTCAAAACAACACTCTCATATACAGAGCCTGATGCAGGGCTGGATCTCACAACTCATGAGACATGATCTCAGCTGAAAACAAGAGTTGGACACTCAACTAAGTCCCTTAAACTAAGTCCTAATTTTGCGTTTAAAGATAAGGGCTTCTATAAAACATCAAAGGAGACGTTCCTTCAAGGTAGGTAGAGAAGAATGTACTGGTTTTAATAACAATTATCGTGGAGAAGTATATGCAATGCACATTGGTTTACACAGCTTCACTCTTTGAATATAAATCCTGAATCTGAAATGAACAAACACCCTATTTACTGTTTGCTTCCTCTCCATTATTTTGCGTTATTTTCTGACAACACATTTCTCCACATAATCCTCTTATTTCCTCCACCAAACACTCATGAATCTAGAAATGCTTTAAAATCTGTGGTTCCCAGAGCACCTGGGTGACTCAGTAGTTGAGCATCTGCCTTTGGCTCAGGTCATGATCCCGAGGTCCTGGAATCGGGTCCCGCATCGGGCTCCCCGCAGAGAGCCTGCTTCTCCCTCTGCCTGTGTCTCTGCTTCTCTCTGTGTGTCTCATGAATGAATAAATATAATCTTAAAAAAAATCAATGGTTCCCAAATGAAAACTGAATTTTTATAGACTCAGGATTCCAAGTTTTAATATTGTTTGTTCTTTTGTGATTCTCTAGAGAGGATTACTATTTGGTGCTCTTTTGGGCTTTAGAAAAATCCAGACTTCCAAAGGTAATAATACATGTTCACAGTAGTCTGCATGGAGGGACACAGAATTTAAATATATGACAGTGGTGCAACTCAAAGAGGTTTGCTATTTTCCTCTTTACACACATACATAAAAATAGATAAAAAAAAAAAAAACAGACAATGAAAGACTGGTGCTCCTCTCAGTTATTACTGCTACTGAAATAAACCTAATTTATCTGACTCCTCTAGAAACAAAAACTAAAAGATATTTTTAAAACGCAGAGTTATATCAGATATAGGTCTGATTTATTTACCAAGTTATTAAACAGTTTTACTATTTCCCTGTGAAATGTTCAGATACAATCCAATTACACTCAATGTTATCGCTAGTCCTTGAAATGCTGATTAGCCAAGGACCTTCAGGTGTCAATAGCTCCAAAAGTTAATTATATTCCAACTTATCTAAATTTTATAGATTCTTCCCCGTTTCCCGAAATAATCAACTCTTCAGTCAGCTGAGATAGTACGTAAAAAGCACTTAGCACAGGATTAGGTCTTTAGTAAGTGCTCATTATTAGGTACTATCATTATCAAGCAAGTATCTCTGGGGAATGGAAAAACACACGAGGCAAGTAAATAAGATACTTATCTGATGCTTCAAAATGATCACCTTAAACCTATTTACTGAAACCTCTCAGTATAGGATTACCAAAATAACATCGACAAAATAAGCCAAGAATGAAAAATGTTAATATTTCTTTCTTAATAAAGCTGCTACCGTAACATTTTGCTAATATTTCAACACTGTAACAAATGAATAGCAAAAATGTAAGGGTTCTGTGTCATTAACACCATTTTTTTTTTTACCTCTTTGTCTCCTGAAATATGAGTTTGTTATCTTGAAAAATAACCATGAAAGATTTGGAATCTTAGAAGCAGAAATACTCATCAATGCGCTTTTATTACTAAAATACGACTGGGCCCAAATGAAAGAGCACATTTATTTGCTGAAAAATAAGAAGGAATTTGGCCTCCAATGAATATAATGGTTATAGATATCCTGCCAGGGAGAACACAGGTATACAAGCTGCAAAATGAAACAATAAAGACACGACTACCCTTATACGGGACGTGATCAATTATAGTCACAAGTGCTTGGAAAGAGCAAAGTATTTTTTCTACAAGGGGAAAAGATAGCAATAGCAAAAAACAGCAAATATCTGACTCTTCTTTAGGCTGAATTGGTACAGATGGGTAAAGTAAAAGCGGACTTCTAAATTTTCAGAAACCTCCCATTTATGTTGATGTCTAATTGTATTCTCACATTAAACACCAACACAAAGTCTGAGTGCCACCTACTTGTTAAATAATTCAAAAAACTAGCTGTCATCCTGTGCTTCTAAAAGGGCACTTAAAAATCTGTTTCAGTGGCAAACTAACGCACATATTTATCATTTAACTGAATCCTATCATTTCTCTTCTGGATTAATTTAGATTATGAGAGCGCAGTACCCAGTACTTAATTTTCGTTCACCAAGGAAAAGCTTTGTAGTCTTTTCTCCAAATCAACAAAATAATTACATTTAAATTTAGTTCCTGAAAAAGCTCATCAAAGTATGATTTACTTGGTTAAAACTATGAGAACCATCTTTTCATATTTTCTTTTTCGCCTTTATTACTAGAAAGTTTTGTACTTAATTCAGGACCCAAATGTAAGGATGAGCTTGTCTGAAGTACCTAGAGAAGTAACTACTTCTTTAACCGCCCCTAGGTGGTCTCATAAGATTTTTACTTTATATTCACACACCTCAAATCCCTGTAGAACAAGTCAGCAAATAAATGCTAAAGAAGTTCATAGAGGGATGCCTGGGTGGCTCAGTGGTTGAGCACCTGCCTTCAGCCCAGGGAGTGACCCCGGAGTCCCAGGATCGCGTCCCACGTCAGGCTCCCTGCATGGGCCCTGCTTCTCCCTCTGCCTGTGTCTCTACCTCTCTCTCTCTCTCATGAATAAATAAATAAAATCTTAAAAGAAAGAAGTCCAGAGAGAGAGAGACAGAGACAGAGAGACAGAGAGAGAGAGAGCATTTGTTGATTGGTAAAGAAACGTGTTCATCCGAATTTTTTTTGTGGAATGATTTTCATAAATACCCCATACAAAAAATTTATTGAAGACCCAGTCTTCACACGTAGTGGTTAATTCTATTTTAAAAATTCGCATGAGTCTGCCATTTTTACTTTAAGTACTAGGACGTCAATTATTTTTTCAGTAGTAAACTAGCAACTAATTAAAATAGTCATGTCATACAGAACTGAACATTTCTACTGATGGTTTCCCCCTGCTATTACCTCCAAGAAGACGGGCCCAGTGATAGAGGCCCATGGTAATGTGAACTAGGGAATGACACAAATGATGACTGTCCTCAAACTGGGGCAGACTGAGGTCCTTGGTTTCCAGGAGGTAAGACTTGTAGGAAAGGTGAGGCTGGATGAGCTGCTTTATTCTCCCAGCTGAATTTCCATGGGATTTGTCTACTAACCAGGAGATTCCAGGAATAGCAGCTACTGTCTTGAAAGTCCCCATGAGTCCCAGACCCAGAAATGTATCCATATCATTTAAATTGGTCCCAAGCATAGCAGTGACTAAGAATTTTGTACACCAGAACCCATCACCACCACCAACTCACCCCCCGCTGCATCTTTCATCAATTTGCAATAACAAAACCCTGTAATTTTATGGGAAAAGGTCTTTCAGACTTCACTTGCTCATGTTAGGATTTTGCTCCATTTGCCAAAGGCTGATGATTAAAAATTAAGCAAAAATCATTAGGGTTTTTGGTTGTTCTTACAGTCTCCAATATGCAATAGTTCTAATATTAGTAGGAAAAGGAAGAGATTATTCATATTTAATTTAGCTAATTAATGACTTAAGTAAAAATTTCACAATACTATAAAAGTTTTCTAGCTATAATTGTTTTAAAAAAAGATGCACAGATAAATAAATCTACTGATTAATAGAGATCATTTGTGAGAAAAGTATTTTCCTTACATGATGATGATCCCATTATCAATGGAAAACGAGTCCGAAGGTAACCCAGCAATGTTCCAGGCCCGAATTGTCACTGCTTCTCCCAGGATACCCATAAGAGAATAGTCATCAGAGCAGGGAATATCTTTGCTTTTGCACAAATTTGTCCACTCCTTGATTTGGTTCTTTAAGACACAGAGATAGGAAAACAAATGAATACTTTGTAAACCCCTCGATTACACTTTATTCCTTGAGTCAACCAACAATTGTTGAAACTGCACCTCAAAAGACAATGTATCAGATTTTTTTCATATAGAACTGTAATTTAGAAGGCCCATGATGCATTCAAACAAAAATTAACTATATCCAATATTAATTTTAGATACATCACTTCATAGTGAAGTCAAAGTCAGAATTTCATATCTGAAAAGAACAATTGCCAATCTCTATTCTAAAGCTACACTTGACAAAGTAGTTGGAGACCATCATTATTCCGTATATTTTAAGTTTTTTATGTTTTTTAGTAATCTCTACATCCACTCTATAGGAGCTTGAACTCACAACCCCGAGGTCAGGAGTCGCACACTTCCCTCTGACTGAGCCAGCCAGGCACCCCCATATATTTTCTTTAAATTACAAATTTCCAGTAAGCCTTAATACAGTATGATGGTGGGATCCCTGGGTGGCGCAGTGGTTTAGCGCCTGCCTTTGGCCCAGGGCGCGATCCTGGAGACCCGGGATCAAATCCCACGTCGGGCTCCCAGTGCTTGGAGCCTGCTTCTCCCTCTGCCTGTGTCTCTGCCTCTCTTTCTCTCTGTGTGACTATCATAAATAAATAAAAAAAAAATTAAAAAAAAATATAGTATGATGGTATATAAGTAAATCTAATTTGAACTGGTAGGGGACATTTTTTTCTGGCTCTTGTATGCCTGGCAGGGAGAGATCATGGGGGGGCTAGTAGGCACCAACAAGGTTCGGGGCACATATTGGAGGGTGCGATATCCCACCAGGGGCACGGTTTGCTAGGTTGCTCAGGAACCAAAAGGGTAGTTCAAGTCCAGGTTCACATGCAGAAAGTCAGAAGTCAAGGTCCAACTTGGGGTTACACATCAAAGAGTGCAGAAACAGCGAGAGACAAGGCCAGAGGAAAACCAGGTGAGGAAGGGACGCGGAAAAGAGGCACAGACACCCAAGGTGCTGGCACCAGCTGACAGGCAGGTGACGGTGCTGTGGGTGCTGGGGGTGCTGGCTGAGAGGGCACAGGGGGGCACCACCACCTGCCCCGGCTCCTGTCCAGCCGGCTCCACCAACACTCCCCTCTGTTGCACATGAAAGGCCACGACAGGTTAGGGGGAACTGGTGACTTTCGGGACCTTGACTGGTCCGTCACTTTGCAGAATGTCGCACAGTAGCATCTCTGCGATGTTCCCTCGTGATTCAACTCAGGTCATGCACCTTCGGCAAGAATATGATAGACACAACGTCGTGTTCTCACCACATCATATCAGCAGTCGGGTTTCAAACTCTTCATTTATTGAGGACGCTGACTTTTATCCCTTGGTGAAGCTGTCACCTGCAGGCTTGTCCCATACATGTGTGATCTCAGGTGTGACGAAAGCTTCTTTGGATGGTGGGACCCAACACAAGACACTCTGATAGACGAAGAGCTCGACTTCTTGCTACCTGTACTGCCCAACGGGAGAAAGATGCCCCACAGGAGGTCACCCCCAGATAAGAGGGCAACAGCACACGGGGAAACAGGCCAGTACACATGGGGCGGGATGCGGGAGGGTCAGCAAGGCTGCAGGGGGGGCTTCCTTGGGGTGGGGTAGGCCTCTTCCACAGGCCGGCCAAGAAGGCGCTGTCCCCGGTGCTAGGTGTCCGGGGGCCCCTGGAAGCCGACCGCCTGTTAGAACCTCGAGGCCAAGCTGAGAAGGGAAATGATTGGCCTGAGGGCTGAGCTAACTACCCCCTGAAAGGAATTCAGAGGTTTTACTCAGGATTCAACACCGAATTAAGGCAGCTCTCTCTGGGAGATACTGTGTTATGGCTTCTGCACGGCTCTTTTCCCCTTTGCCTCCCTCATGAATGAGCATTTCGTGGGGAGATATCGTAGCTGTACTATCGAGCTTTGCCAGACACTCATTTTTAAGATGTATGAATTTATGTCATTACAGATTTATCCTCTTCTATGTTTTTTAGTCTCTCTTAAAAAATATAATTGACATATCACATGATAGTAATTTCAGGTGTACAGCATGAGGATTCACTCCTTGTGCATACTGGGAGCTCAGCATAGGGAGTCTAGTTAACATCCGTCATCAGAGTCACAGAAATGTTTTTCTTACGGGAATTTTTAAGACCTTGTGACTTTCAAATGTATGATACAGGATTATCAACTATAGTCACCATGCTGTACATTGCACCCAAGGACTTATTCATTTTATAACTGGAAATGTGCACCCTTTGGAACCCCTTCACCCATTTTGCTCACATCTTTTATTCAATGGGTTATAATATGTTACCATCATTATTGATTGTTGATTTGATCATAGAAGTAACTTCAAACTCAACTTTATGTCCTTTTAACATGTCTCTGATTCTTTGAGCACTTTCTTTCTTACTCTTGCTTTATTTTTTTTTAAAGATGTATTTATTTATTCATGAGACACACACACAGAGAGGGAGAGACACAGGCAGAGGGAGAAGCAGGCTCCATGCAGGGAGCCTGATGCAGGACTCGATCCCAGATCCCAGGATAACGACCTGGGCCAAAGGCAGGTGCCCAACCACTGAGCCACCCGGGCATTCCACTTACTCTCACTTTAAAAAGATATTGTCCTATTATCAAGTTCAGGCTAACCAAGTATAATCCTACTGTTTTAAGTTCAGCCTGAATAGCAACCTAAATGACAAAGTCCTTTTGCCATACAATGCAACCTAGTCACAGGTATAAAACTACACGACAAATTCTGGGGGCAAAGTCTCACCTTTTATGAATACTTAAAAACTGTCACCTGGCTTTCTGTTGGGTTTGGTTGTTGATACCAGGAAGAGGTGGTGTGGCTGTGTAGGGAGGAGGGGTATAAAGTATGTCTGGTTTGAATTCCACTCTCTAGTGCACAGTTCCTACTGGCATGTTTTGATCTCTTTGTTGTCAGGCTACAGGGTAGACTTTTGGGAAAAATCTGGAGGTTTTGTCAAATATAGCATGATGCTGGTGTTGGTATGATAGTCAATAATATGGGGAAGAAGTAAAGAAAACAATAGTGACTGTGGGATGTTGTTTATAGATGACCAGTGAAGCATGTTATCATATTTCTGGATTAAAAATCTAAGTGGCCCAATAATGCATCTAAGGGTACAGCAGCAGAGAGTCACTGAAATGAACGTGAGGTGCTCTGAACAAGCTTCTCTAAATACAAGCCAGGAGCCTTGACTAGTAATCAGCTGATGCAACAGATGGTAGCAATGAAAAATTGACCATTAAGAGTGTCACGTTGGTGAAAATATCCACTACCACCAAAACAGTTTTGACTCTGACTGTAGGCAGGGAAAACGAGAAAGTTCAAATTAATTCAACTCCAGAGCTTACATGTCCTGACAGCCCTGTAGGATTCTGTTGTAGAGAGTGGTATGAGCACTGCAGTTAAAGCACCATGGGCCCAGTTATCTTAGAAGTGGGGGGTTCCATGTTTTATTTATGAAGAGTGCCAGAAGTTCTACGAAGAAGTTGATGAATAATTAACAGCTACTCAGATTCAAGCTTGGAAGGAGGGGATCCAGCTATTTATTGAGGGATCTTGGTATCCAGAGACTTGGATACTTTGAAAAGAACCAAGATTGTTGTGAAGTTTTTTTTTTGTTTTTGATCTTAGTTGGGTTTCCCAGAAGCAGACTTTGAGATGAAGGCTTAGGTGAAGTGATTTATTAAGGAAGGGGTACTGGGCGGGGGGCTGTACAAGGACTGGGAAGAAGCCAACAAAAGTGAGGAATCAGCCAAAGTTCTGCAGCAGGTGGCTTTGGTTTGATCCCACAGAGAATGTAAGTTAGTTCTTAGAGCTGTTTCAACCAGAGGGAAGGGAGGCAGATTCTCATGCTCCCCCTTCTGTTAGTCATTCATCCAGGCATGCCCTAGGGGGAAATAAATCCCCAGGCCATTGTAGCTCTCCATACACTGCACAAGGTGGATTCTAAGAACCGAAAGGAAGTCTGCAAAAAGAGTCGTAGGCACTGGTTGTTGGATATGAAAGTGCAGGAAGCCAGGAGGGCATCTGGACAGATACTGATGTTGCCACTATAACCTCATGCTTACAAGTGAATGGGAAACTTCTGACGGGGTGTAAACTGCCAGCTGCCCTGACCTGAGAGAGAGAGAGCGAGAGAGAGAATGAGATCAGAGTGGGACATAGAGAATAAATTCACAGGAAGGAGCAGCAACATCGGAGACTCAAGGAAAGTAAAGGCCTGGGGAAGCAAGGAAGGGGTAAAATTGCCTTGAAGCCCTCACAGGGATGAAATGGGATGGGATGACAGGGCTACTTGAATCAAGGGTGAGGACAGTGGATGTGAGTTCATAGGAGTTTGGGTTGTACCTGTGTCGAGCTTGAGTGTCACTTTACTTCTGTCACTAAACTCCAGGGTCTGGTTCTGGACCTCAATGTTCTCTTGAAGGATTTGTGTGGTGGGCTGATGGGCACCCCTCATTCTGGTGGAAGTGGGTGTCTGTGGAGTCAACAAGATCCAGTGCCCAGGAACGAGTCGGTCAGAGAGGCAGGGTGGGGAGGCGCGGTACTTTCAGCTTGGCACTGGAACGCTCAATAGGAGCCATACCCAGGAGTATGTTGGGAGCCAACAGGGAAGGGGAAGGGCGGCCACGGCTACCCCTTCCATTGTTCTAAGTTGATGGAGGAGAGCAGAGAGATTGTTAAATTAGGATTCTGACTACAGGTGACTACAGGTCCCATCCCTGCTGTGTCATTAACCAGCCATGTGGCTCTAAGCAGCTCCCTTCATCTTTATAAGCCTCAGTCTCTGAAACTGTGGAGCAAACAAGTCTATTACCAGAGTCTCATGGTAAACATGAACTATTTATTTGAACTATGAGGTGTTAATGCCATAGCAAGAAACAGTGATTCAGAGATCGAAATGAACAAAGTGAGGAAGAGTGTGAGGGTCATGCACCAGGACAAGGGTTACCAGGTCCCAAGGGGACCAGAAAGATCACGTGTTTGAAGAGTTTAAATCAGTTTGGTTAAAAACAAACAAACCAAAACAGTGGCCCCCAAGAAACAACCCTACTTAAGAGAAAGCCCCCAAATTAAGAAAGGCTCGACTGAGACCATGTGCAAATGTTTTGAAAAAAAGAAAGAGAAAGAAGAAAAGTGAGTTGTCAATTATTTTCTCTACTTGCTTGACACCAGAAGCTATTGCCAAATGTTGTAAAATTTCTCTCTTCTCCCTATTCTCCTTCTCTTTCTCTTTTAGTGCTTTTAATTTTTCTAAATCTCTCCTCCTGCTTTGACAGGGCCATGTTCTGGGTTGGATTCCAGTTCAACTTTTCAAAAGATATGCTGGGTCTCATTCAGGAATGGGCTGAAAAGTACTAGGAAAAAGCAGGAAGAAGAAATAGAAGCGGGAACTGGGTCACAAAGAA
This sequence comes from Canis lupus familiaris, assembly GCF_011100685.1. Taxonomy (NCBI): domain Eukaryota; kingdom Metazoa; phylum Chordata; class Mammalia; order Carnivora; family Canidae; genus Canis; species Canis lupus. The sequence goes on from NC_049258.1 coordinate 5,483,938, forward strand.
GGAGGCCGACTCCATCAAAGGGGTGGAAATTAGAGGCAGGAAACTCGGCATTAGGTTTCTAGGAAGCCACTTACTGATTTGGTCTAAGTCAGCTTGCCTTTTCCTCCCCTGAAGTTTTAGTGTCTGAAGTGATTTTTGAAATGATTCATTCCTGAGGCTCATAGAGAGTAGTTGATTAAACACACATACACACCAAAAAAAAAAAAAAAAAAAGATAAGAAAAAATCCTGATCTCCTTACACTGGTTTAGGAAAGGAAATTTTATATTTAGGGCCTACCATTTCATGTTACCTTTTAAAATCAACGTTTCTAAAACAATTTGATTTTAGAAGAATATTTGATAAGGCATCTTACAGCTATCAAGCCAATTTACAGAGTAACTAAAATACACAACTAGAAATTACCTGGAAACTCCTCACTCCTTGTTCTTAACCAAAAAAACAAAACAAAACAAAAACAAAAACAAAAACAAAAAAGCAAGCAAACAAAATCTCCTAAGATTAGTTAGTATTGGCTATATGGGGAGGGCTAGAAAGAGACCTTAGAAATCGACTAGTACTCTTTACCTGTCGATAGTTAGATGTAAAGGCGCCCAGGTAGGCGACAATTCCTGAGGAAATAAGGATGTCACCTGTCAGGTTGATGTACAACTGCCCCAGCTCCAAAGCTGTAAGGCTCCAGCGAGTTTTCTCACCCCCCAGGCCTCCAATCAGCTGCTCAGCTCGTTCTAGCTTCTTGCTGCACAAGTCAACCTCAAAAATAAAAGGCAGCTGTTAGCAACACCCGCAAGTAGAAAATAAGTTAAGATTTCCACAAGATTTTGGCCTCAGAGATAAATTATTTTTTTCATTGCAAACTTTCCACTGGAATTTTTTTAACTCTCTAAAAAAATGTGAGCTATTTCACTATGAAGGCTGGAAAGTCCATGGAATGTTAGAATTGTTTTTCATGATAAAGTTTGTACAGTAAGGATGTGTAATAAAGTATACACAATTTATGAAATTCTTAGTGGCTACTTATCACATAATGCACGGATAGCTCTGTTTAAGGAAAGCGGGAGACACTGATATTTGCTTAAGTAATAAAGGACATTCTTTAGCAGATATGAATGTTTTCCCTCAAGTTTAAATACTCTAAAAGCATTTTATTTCAAATGGTCTATCAAAATCTTTCCCTCATTTAACTTACGGTTGACTTGATGATAATTCTAAAGGTTAAATGTTTAAAAGTTGTAATAATTTATGCAAACTTGCAAAGCACAATTTTCAAGTTGTTAAATTGTGTCAACCTACTCACACACTTGCAATTAACCTTCAATTAGGACATCAATCAATAGCTGAGAGCCTACTTTGTGCAGAAGACTGTTAACCAAATTTGATTATGCGTAATTAAGCAATGTGATTAAAAAAAGAAAAAGGATAATTACGAAGGTGGAAAACTGGGGGAAAAGCCATTTCAACCCAGGCAATGGCAATATTCCAGTAAAATACCTGAATTATTTTGGTTTAATTTTCAGTGACTTTGCATCATTATTCTTGGATAAAGACAAGACCAAGCAAAGGCTGGCTTAAGGTTCAAAATGAAATGACTGACATGGAAAAAAGTAAACAATTGATAAAAGCAGAAGCATTTAGATTACTGTGGAATATGAATTTGGCCTATACTTTTTCCTAATGCTATTAATATTTATATGAAATAAATTCCTTTAGACCAAAAGATCTAAAATACTAAATTGGTTTATCTAAAGATAGGCTTGAAAAAGCAATGGTATATAGTTGGTAACATTTTTGTGCTTCACAAATTTAAATCTTTTGTTTTTAAATTTTCCCTCTTTAATATTTTCTGTCTTCCTGGCTTGTTTCTCCATCCTTTCTTTCAGTAATGTTTGTAATAAACTGAATTATGTCTCAGACGACAATAAAGTTGCTATCAGAAACTATCAAGTAGAAATATTGTAACTAAAATTTTGCCCCCAAAAGCAGGTTGTTAGTACACACATAAGCATATATTCATTTTACATTACCATTATTTCGTCACAAAAAAATAAAATTTCAAACCTACTACAGAGTTGGCAAATATTTACAATAAACCACATACCAGCCTATCATATTACTTAAACTAAAACTGACCGCTTGGAAATCATGCCGTGTCATAAGTAAAATTTTTAAAGATGAGCAATGTCATGCATTTGTACACAACAGAATTTGGTCACAGCCTCTAGGATGAAACAGTCTGGGAAAGAGAGCAGCTATTAGAGCCAGATTGCCTTTGTCCAGACTTCAGCCTCCACGCTTAGAAGCTGGGTTGACCATAGGCAAGTTACTTGAGCTTTCTGTGCTTTAGTTTCTGCAAAATGATACAAAACGATGACCTCCTTCGGAAGGCTGTATCGCGAATAAATGAGATCAACACACGCTGCTCCCAGAACAACAGTGACTTGCAGAGGAAGCACTCAATAAATATTGACTGTTATAAAATATTTTGACTTTTTTTCCCCCTAGAACATAATCAGACTTGAGCAGTTAGTTATTACAAATAGTTTCACCTTTTTAGTCTTAAAATAATTTTCAGAGGACACAGTGTGGTTCTGGGTATTGAGTTCTTATCTCAGTTCTGCTGTCAACCTTTAGACAACCCAAGTCACTTAATATTTTGGTTCTCCATTTCCCTACCTATAATATGAAGAATTATTTAAATAATCTAGCTCAATAGTCTGGTAATCTAAATCAGAGATAATTGACTTTGGTCGGGGGAGGGGAGAGAAAAAGCCCAGAAAGTAAAAATTTGAGGCTTTGTGGATTGAGAGGCAAAACTGACGATATTGTGTAGGTACTTATACAACCATTTACTGTATAGTCATTAAAAAATGTCAACACCATAATTAGCTTGTGGGCCATACAAAAACGGGCAATGGTGGATTTGGCCCATGGGCCATGGGTTGCCAATCCTCAACCAGAAGGAAAGCAGGAGATTGTGGCTGTTATTTACCAGTGCAAACATCATTTTTATTGAAGTAATTAGGATTCGTCCCTATTTGTCTATGTTATCACATACCTGGTTTTCCAAATCAGCCTTTTTCTGTTTATTTAGTTCAAGTGTATCCTGAAGCTTGGCCAGCTTGTCCTGAACTTCACGCAGGGCTCCCTGCTTCTTTCGAAGACCATCCATAGCAATTTTAAGCTCCCCTTCGGCTGCAGCTAGTTTTATCTTTTTGGGAGCTACTATTTTTGCCACTCTGCAAAAAGTAAAATTAGAGAATTAGATATACATTTTATACTGTAGTACATTTTCTATCACTGAATTTGTTTTTCTATCCTTACTATAACTCAAAACACATCTTTATGCAAAAATATATTCTGTATTTCATAGTCATAATCTGTATTCCATCTAGTGATCCAACCCGACCTCAGCACATATGAAATGATGATCAAAATAGATATCAAAGATGGGTAACATCTTCAAATAAGTAATTTTTTTTCAAATAAGTAATTTTTTATCCAATATAAAGTATTGATTATTGACAGTATGAATATCGGTCATTTTATAAAAGGAAAACGGTTTATGTGAAATACTGCAGTGTTTATGAAAACTAGTCTAATTCATAAAGCTTAATTCTTAGGAGGTGAGGTGTTTTACCTACGTCATTCTGCTCCTTAAAATTTTTCAGAATTCATCTTTAACTAAAACTTACCATCTATAAATATATATGTCGATAATAGAATAATAGAAGGGACTATATAAGGAAAAGATTGAATCTAAATTACCTTCTACCTGGGAAATGGGATCAGTGATGTTAGCTTTCTAAACAAATGATAAAATATTAAATTAAAATTTATCATTAACATAGCATGGCCTGAAACCCATGCAGTGAACAATAGATTTGTATAATGATTCAAATTGTGTATGAGTTTGAAAGACATGCTGTAAGAGTTGCTTTTTCAAGAATAACTCATAAGTTTTTCTGGTTTGTACAAAACATAAGTGGTTCTCATACAATCACCAGAAAAGACTCCTTGTCTTACAAAGAATATATATATATCATACTAGTGGTTTTCAAAATGTGGTCCAAGACATGCTTCATCCCATTCGGGGTGTCCATGACATCCTCTCCTGTCCAATTAAACATCTGACTTAGGCTGTATTTTATTCGTATACTTCAGTTGGAACAATATATTGCAGCAGATTGAACGAAGATGCAGTTTGAGAGTCCAGCTATCTCATACTGGTCACATATTAAAGAGATTTGCAAAAATATAAAACATCACTACTGTTCTCATAATTTTTGTGAAAAATGTGAATAAAAAATAAGTTATTTATGTAACATGCAATATTTTTATGAGTTAATAGTTGTTTCAAGTTTCTCTGTTTCAACTTCTAATAATGATAGATAAACACGTTTTTGGTGTCTTCAAGAATTTTTAAGAGTATAAAGGGTTCCTGAGCCCAAAAATGTTTACACACCACTGTATTATATTATATAATTGATATAGTCTTGCCTTCAGTAAATATGTACACACATAAAGATACTAGATATGAAAGTTTTATACTGTCTAAATGACCAAACAGGAAAATAAAACACAGGGTTTTGTTGTTGTTGTTGTTGTTGTTAGTACTTACTTATCATACGAATCCATTGCTATGACCCATTTACAAAGACCTTCAGCTGCTGTGGAAGCATTTCTAATCTTTTCTGGAACAAAATCTGGATTTGGAATATAATTTTTTCTTATGATATTCATATAAGCTGCAGGAATGTTGTCCTTGTCGTATTCATGAAGTGACTGTAGAAATCGGATGTCACCAAGAAGTCTCTTAGCTGGACCCCAGAAATCCTCTATTTTTTTCCCTGAACCTGTTGGGTCAGGGATTTTGTCAGCTTTGATGCCTTTCAAGATGCATATAGCTTCCATAACAAGCTTGACACCAGCAGGAGGACTCTTCATGGATTTTACCACTGTGATGTCCTAGAAATAACAACATGCTAATCATTAGAAAAGAATTTTTTGTTGACAAATTATGTCTAATTGGCTCCTATTTTCAAACTAAACCATAAGATAGAAACTCACTGTGTTTACTGGATAGAAATGGTGACAGCGATAGAATTCTGTCACAAAACATTGAGAAGTTTGTCCCAAAGGAAAAGTTAAGAACAACAACAACAAAATAATGGAAATATGCCCTAATGTGAGATTGCTCATGATGTAGTCAACTTCAAAAATATGTAACAGAGATTTGAGATTTGGCTGTTGCAAAAATAAGAGTTTTGTAGCTTCTTAAAAAAATTTTTTTAAAGATTTTATTTATTTATTCATGAGAGAGACAGGGGGAGAGAGAGAGAGGCAGAGACACAGGCAGAGAGAGAAGCAGGCTCCCTGTAGGGAGCCCAACGTGAGACTCGATCCCGGGACCCCAGAATCACGCTCCGGGCCGAAGGCAGGTGCTCAACTGTTGAGCCACCCAGGCGTCCCAGCTTCTTAAAAATTATGAAAGTAATAGATGCAAACATTAGAAAAATACATACAAAAAATATCTTGTAATCCTGTAATATCTAGTTAACTACTGCAAATATTTTAAATTTATATTTCTTCTATATGTTTTCTATGTCACATATACTATAAACTAGTGTATATGCTACATTTTCACCAATTTGGAATTATAGTATACATAACATTCGTGCTGCTTCAAAACTTTTCATATTTCAGTAACAATATATAGTGAACATCATCCTTACATCAATGAAACACATCATTTTAATGGCTGCATGACCTTCTGATGTATAGACATGAACCATAATTCTCAGACCCTATGTTTTTTTTCCTCTATTTTTCTTTTACTATTGTAATTGCCATATTGAATTAACAGCTTTGTGATTTTTATTGTTTTTTTTGTGTGTGTGATTTTTATTGTTAAAGCTTTTGGCACATATTGACAAACTCCTCTCCAGAAAGTATAAAAGCTGTTTTACTACATATACCCTCAGCAACAATGCTAGGCATTCTGATAAGCAAAGGAAATCATATTTTAATCTGTTTTTTAATACAAGTGAGGTAGGATACATTTTCATATGTTTATTGACTACTTGGGCTTCCTTTTTTGTGAATTACTTCTTCATATCATTTACTATCTTATAACTATTTTTTTATTGATTTATAAGCTTTTTACATAGAGGCATCTTAATCTTTTGTTTGCCATGTAGTTCAAATATTATCTCCCAGTGTTTTTACACTTCTGTGATGTTTGTATTAAACAAAATGTGTTGGTTTTTAGGTAGAATTTGTAACTTAAATTTTTTTTTATTAGTTATGAAAAGCAGAAGAGTATCCAGAGCACATATGCTACAAGCAATTTTGTCTAGGTTTTTTTTTTTTTTTTTTCTTATTTCTCTCACATTTAAGAAATCCAAGGGCCTGGTCCATTGCAAGATATAAACATGACCTGCATTTTTCTACTATCTTATAGTAATATAATTGTTTATATTTAAATTTTAATCACTCTGAAATTTATATTGGAGTTAGGCGTGAAGAAAGGATCTCTCCTCACCCAAAAGTCTAGCACAATTCTCAACATTATGTTTAAAAATTCACCTTTATCTTTCTTAATTGAACTATCCCCCCTTTCACATCTAAATTTTTATTTATTTTTTTAATATATATTTTTTATTTTTATTTTATTTTAATTAATTTATTTTTATGATAGTCAGAGAGAGAGAGAGAGAGGCAGAGACACAGGCAGAGGGAGAAGCAGGCTCCAAGCACCGGGAGCCCGACGTGGGATTCAATCCCGGGTCTCCAGGATTGCGCCCTGGGCCAATGGCAGGCGCCAAACCGCTGCGCCACCCAGGGATCCCCACATCTAAATTTTTAATGCCACATTTCATCCAATCTAAGACATGCTATTATAAAGTACAACATTGTAGGCTATGCTACTAAGTCTCACCAAAATAAAAAACCCCAAACACTAACCAACACTGACACGGTAGGTTATCACATCTACTGTGAGGTGTACACCGATTACAACAGTGTCTAAAAAAAAAAAAAAAAAAAAAAAAAAAAAAAAAAAAAAACAACAACAGTGTCTAAATGTGCAAAGTGCACCCTGGAATTAAACTACACACGTAGGTCCCATGCCTCTATCTACCACTGAACTGCAAAAGTGTTGTGCAAAGGTTTTGACACAACCGAGGTTTTAGGGTGGGTTCTGCAATAAGGCAGTTTTCTCCTTTTCCAAAACTGTGAGTCATGCACACGCACTTGTTTTATTTCAGGTCAGTCGGGGAATTCTCTTGCCCATTTGAGTTGCATCAGGTGCAGAGCCAACCTGGCTTCCCTGAGCCAGGCGAGGCAGGCGTGGTGCACGGCTGTGCTCCTACCTGCGCCGTCAGGGTATCCAGGGCCGAGAGCGCCGACTCCAAGATGGGCAAGGCCTCGGCCAGGTCCGCATCACACTCGTCCTTGATGGCCTTGGCAGCCAGGGCTTGCTCGTTTGCTATCGTTTCGTCGGCTTTCACCACTTTTTCGGTTTTGGCCACCTCTACAGACTCCCTCTCGATGATTGCCATCATCTCGTCCACCTCTTTGCTCGCAACCTTCAACTGGGGATGGAGCGCCTCCAGCTCGGCTTGCATCGTGGCCACTTGAGATGCCGCAGAATCCAGTTTGTCCAAGCCCACTTCATACCTCTTCTTCATTTTCATGACCTCGCTGGAAGCAGACAGGTAAAGCAGGTTAGGCATCGGGTGCTGTGCCCTTCAGGGAAAAGCCTGAAATGTCCTTGAGCTTCTCAGGCTTTTCCCCAGGCATCACTAAAGGAGTGGTATGAAAAGTTTTCACTAACAATTTGTCAAAATCCTGAGCTTCAGACAAAATTCTGAGCTTCAGAATAGCCAGTTGTGCACAATTAGAGCCAAAAGGATGCCGTGTTCGTTTTTGTGTGTCCCGTACCTAGCACAGGATCCAGGCATTGAACAGAATTCCAAAAGCTTGTGTGTTATATACTAGGGATAAGGCAAGGCGTGCTCATTACCAAAAGGAATTGTGTACCTCTAAATTAGTCACTTTGGGAAGTTTATCCCTACAACACACTACCGTTCCTCAAAATCTTTTCATAATCACATCTTTTAAATAGACTTCAGGGCCCAAAATATATTATCTTGAATGTTGCCAAAGGTGGCAGATGATTTTAAGGAGTATTCAATATCCCAAAATAATTTTTTATTAAGACAATAATGATGGGAGGCCTGGGTGGCTCAGCGGTTGAAGCGTGTGCCTTGGGCTCAGGGTGTGATCCCGGGGTCCTGGGATCCAGTCCCACATCAGGCTCCCTTCAGGGACCCTGCTTCTCCCTCTCCCTATGTCTCTGCCTCTCTCTCTCTCTCTCTCATGAATAAATAAAACCTTAAAAATAAGACAATAATGACAAAATGGATAGATAATAACACTCAACACTGTGTGCAAAATGATTACAAAGCAATAACAGTTGATTGGGAATACAATAGTATTTTATGTGCTTTAAACACTTTATCTGCTTTCATGTATGTTCTCTGGATAATTATACGTTAGATGTAGAGAAAACTCTTTTTTATAATTCATTTCATTTAAAATATTTGATATACCATAATGTTTCAAAGTAAAAGGGGACATATTTTAGAAATCATCTTCAAAAAAGAGGTTGAAAAAAAAAAAAAGAGGTTGGAGTAGATAACAAACCAGCCTGATGACTGTGTAAAGGCAGAAGCATACTCTTCAGCTGAGGGCTTACCTGGCTTGAATTGGAGTAGATAACGGGAAAAACATTAAAAAGACTGCCACAGGGGGGAAAAAAAATCCCACACACCTCACATTTAGAAGTGAGGGTATGCTATGTTTTGTCACACATTTATTTCCCTTGAGTCAGAAAAATACTTGACATAATAGGAAATGAGGGGATTGGATACATAATAACACTATCTGGGAATTTGGTTTTCCAAAATCTTTAGAACAAGAACAGGAAAGTTTCCATACTGTGGTTGATCCCATGTGATGGTTTGCTAGCTAAACTACTGGCATCTTAGCAGGTGACCTGCTAACTTGCTTCTAGGTTACCAGAGAACCTGGCTATAAAGAGATCTGGAAGCTTTAGCTATTAAGGGAAGAGTAACCAAAGGATGGGGATCCCAGCTGAGGTAAAGGATAATTTTTTAAAAAGGTTTTAAAACTTAGTTTTTACTTGAGAGAGGGAGAGAGAGTGCGAGAGTGAGAGTGGGGAAGGGTGGAGCAGAGGGAAAGAATCCCAAGCAGACTCCCAGCTGAGCACAGAGCCCTAAACGGGGCTCAATCCCATGGCTTCAAGCTCATGACCTGAGCCGAAACCAAGAGGCAGACAATCAAATGAGCCACCCAGGTGCCCCATAGAGAAGTTTTTTAAAAAGAGGAAGATTTGAAAGGCAAGTAAGAATAACTAAAAATGCCTAGAAAACTATAACTTTCAATTTTCCTAAAACTTTGTATCTCATTTTCATAATATTTCTTTCAGTTAGGATGGCCTTAAACATTTTAAGTGTATAATCAGAGACATAATATCCAAAATGTAATAAGACTCTCCAAAAAGGTTTAATATTCTTAGATGGGAAAATATGGAAGAAAAAAAAAAGGCAAGATTTCATTAAGATTTCATTAAGTTAAAGATCATAAGATCTACATGGAAAGATACAGTAATGTAGATGCAGATTTCACTAAGTAGATGCAAAAAGTACGGATGATATGATTCAAACATGGGAGTATGGATCATGGTGCATAGGAAAGCTCTGACACCCCAGCTGCAGAAGATATTACAATAGTCACTGTAAATATGGATGAGGAGTATCCTACCAGGATGTAGGTAGCATCCTGGACAACATGGGAAAAGATGCTTCAAAATGCTTGACATAGTGGGTTAGCACAGGAAGATTTAGAATTAATTATAGTTAATATGCAAACATTAAACTTTGCATCAATATTTTTGCACCATGAAATTTGTGCATATTTGTATTTTAAGTATGTATTTTAATATTTAAAAGAATTCAGTCTGTTAGGTTCACAGATCAACCTTACAATCCAATATAAATTATGTAATTGAGCAAGAGCTACATTTCTGTTTTAAAGTAAAAATAGCTCATAAAGTTTATAGATAATACTAAACATTTAAAAGAACGTAAGGCCCACCCTCTGTATTAGTTTAACTAGGCTTTATAAATTATTAAAGTACCTAGGAAAGTTTGATTTGTTAAATCAGACCTCAAAGGGGAAATAAAAACCTTTAAAAATTATAAATGCAACATAAAAATTTTGCTGAAATTACTTTTTAAACGTGACCAAACATTCCTGAAGCTTCCCTTAAAAGGTAGATCAGTAAAAATTTCTAAATATCTAATTTTGTAGCATAAGATAATGTTTTTACATTTTCTAATATATTGGGTATTTTTTAGAATCAAAGAAACTCTTGAATAAACTTTTTGTTTGCATCTAAAAGTCACCCCCAGCAGATTGAAGGGGGTTAAGATGGCAGCATAGTAGGAGGACCCTAGGCTTGCCTCCTCCCAGAACACAGCTAGATAAATCCCAAATAATTCTGAATACCCAAGAAACCACCAGACAACTGACAGAATAAACTGCACAACTAGAGGGAGAGAAGAGGCCACATTATTGAAGGGAGGAGGTACCTGATTTGAGGGATAATCACTCCGGATATAAATGGACTAAGAGCTCCAGTCAAAAGACATCGAGTGTCAAGATGGATTCATCTTGACATCCATATGCTACCTATAGGAGACTCACTTTAGACCCACGGGTTGAAAGTGAGGGGACGAAGAATCCATTATCATACTAATGGACATCAAAAGAAAGCTGGGAAAAAAAAAGAAAGCTGGAGTAGCCAAACATACAACAAACTAGATTTTAAACCAATGACTATAATAAGAGATGAAGAAGGGCACGACCTCATAAAAACGGGGTCTATCCAACAAGAAGATCTAGCAGTTGTATGCATTTATGATGCTAACTTGGGAGCACCCAAATATATAAATCAACTAATAACAAATATAAGGAAATTCATCAATAATACAACAATAGCAGGGAACTCTGACACCCCACTCACAGCAACGGACAGATTCCCTAAGCAGAAGATCAGCAAGGAAACAGTGGCTTTGAATGACACACTAGACCAGGTGGACTTAGCAGATATAGTCAGAACATTTCATCCTGAAGCAACAGAATACACATTCTTTTTTGAGTGCACATAGGACCTTCTCCAAAATAGATCACACACTAGGTCACAAGTTGGGCAGGCCTCAACAACAAAAAGACTGAGATCATATCATGCATATTTTCCAACCACAATGCTATGAAATGTGAAGCCAACCACAAGAAAAAATTTGGAAAGACCAGAAATACATGGAGGTTAAAAAGCATCTTAATAAAGAGTGAATGGGTCATCCAAGAAATTCAAGAAGAAATTTAAAAATACATGGAAACAAATGAAAATGAAAACATGATGATCTAAAACCTTTGGGATGCAGAAAAAGCTGCCATAAGGGGGAAGCATATAGCAATATAGGCCTACCTCAAAAAGAAAAAAATTCTCAAATACACAACTTAACCTTGCACCTAAAAGAGTTAGAAAAAGAACAAATGAAGTCTAATGCCAGCAAAAGAAAGAAAATAATAAAGAGCGCTAATAAATGATATAGAATTAAACAAACAAAAAAAAGTAAAACAAATCCACAAAACCAGGAGTTAGTTTTTTGAAAGAATTAACAAAATTGATAAACCCCTAACCAGACTCATCTAAAAGAAAAGAGAAGGGACCCAAATAAAAATCACAAATGAGAGAGGAGAAATCACAACCAACACTGCAGACATATAAATAGTTATAAAAGAATATTATGAAAAATTGTATGCCAACAAATTGGGCAATCTGAAAGAAATGGATAAATTCCTAGAAACATAGAAACTACCAAAACTAAAACAGTAAGAAAGAGAAAATTTGACAGCCCCGTAACCAGCAAAGAAACTGAAGCAGGAATCAGAAATCTCCTAACAAACAAGAGTCCATGGCCAGATAGATTCCCAGGGGAATTCTCTGAAACATTTAAGGAAGAACTAATACCTAGTCTTCTGAAGCTGTTCCAAAAATAGACATGGAAGGAAAAATTCCAAAATCGTCCTATAAGGCCATTATTACCTTGATCCCGAAACAAGGCATTGCTGAAAACTACAGAACACTAATTAAAGAAACTGAAGAGGACACAAAGAAATGGAAAAATATTCCATGCTCATGGATTGGAAAGGCAAATATTGTTAAAATGTCTATACTACTCAAAGCAATCTACACATTCAATGCAATCCCTATCAAAATGCCACCAGCATTTTTCACAGGGCTAGAACAAACAATCCTAAAATTTGTATGGAACCACAAAAGACCCTGAATAGCCAAAACAATCATGAAAAAGAAAAGCTGGAAGAACACAATTCCAGATTGTAAATGTTTATTACAAAGCTATAGTGATGAAGACAGTATGGTGCTAGCACAAAACCAGACATATAGATTAATGGAACAGAACAAAGAACCCAGAAATGGACCCACAACTATATGGTCAACTAATCTTTGACAAAGCAGGAGAGAATATCCGACGGAAAAAAAGATAGCCTCTTCAACAAATGGTGTTTGGAAAACCAGACAGAGACATGCAAAAGAATGAAACTGGACCAATTTGTTACACCATCCACAAAAATAAATTCAAAATGATGAAAGACCTAAATGTGAGACAGGAAACCATCAAATTCCTAAAGGAGAACACAGGCAGCAGCAACGTCATTGACGTTGTAAGAGAAGCTTCTTACTCTAGACACACCCCTGGAAGCGAGGGAAACAAGAGCAAAATGAACTACTGGGACCTCATCAAGCTAGAAAGCTGCGCAGCAAAGGAAACAATCAAACTATAAAGCAGCCTACAGAATAGGAGAAGGTATTTGCAAATGACTTATCTGATAAGGGTGAGGACCCAAACTCCACGCAGAACTTATCAAACTCAACACCTAAAAACAAATAATCCAATTAAGAAATGGACAGAAGACACGAATAGACATTTTTCTAAAGAAGACATTTAGATGGCTAATGGGCGCATGAAAAGACACTCAACATCACTTGTCATCGGGAAAATACAAATCCAAAGCACAATGAGATCCCACCTCACACCAGTGAGAATGGGGAAAATTAACAAGGCAGGAAACAACAAATGTTGGCGAGGATGTGGAGAAAGGGGACCCCTCTTGCACTGTTGGCAGGAATGCAAGCTGGTGGGGCCACTCTGGAAAACAGTATGGAGGTTCCTCAAAAAGTCAAAAATAGAACCACCCTACAATCCAGCAATTACACTACTGAGTATTTACCAAAAGTTCACAAAAATACTGAACTTAAGGGATACATGCACCCCAATGTTTACAGCAGCATTATCAACAATAGCCAAATTATGGAAAGAGCCCAAATGTCCATCAACTGATGAATGGATAGAGAAGTTACGAGGTGCACGCATGTGCGCGCACGCGCGTGTGTGTATACAGTGGAATATCACTCAGCCATCAAAAAGAATGAAATCTTGCCATTTGCGATGACATGGATGGAGCTCGAGTGTATTATGCTAAATGAAATAAGTCAGATGGAGAAAGACAAATATCTAGGATTTCACTCATATGTGTAAATTAAGAAACAAAATAGATTCACATAGCAGAAGGGTGGAAAAGAGAGGGAGGCAAACCATAAAACAGACTTTTAATGATAGAGAACAAACTGAGGGTTGCTGGCAGGGGGGTGGGCAGGAGGGTGGGTTAAACGGGTGATGGACATTAAGGAAGATATTTATTGTGATGAGCCTTGGGCGTTGTAGTGCATGATGAATCACTAAACTCTATTCCTGAAACCAATACTACATTATATGTTAACCAACTGGAATTTAAATAAAAACTTGAAACTACAAAAATAAATAAATAAATGTCACCTTCAATGACATTAAAAACTCACATCGACACATATATAGTCCATAAGCTTATTGATGTTTATATTGAGATTTTCAAAATGAGTTTTTTTTTTTTACTTAACCCTTTATTTCCTGACTAATACAAGTTTATATGCTTTGCCTTACATCCTAAGGTTAGTTTTCACACAAAGGAATGCTAGAACACAAAGGAATTATCATTTTGGTATATTTTAGGTAATGTCCTATTATAAGGACTGTATCACAAAGTGTTTTTAATATTTGTTAGATTATCTTTAAAATCTTACATAGTACCAATAAAATCATCAGTGAAGGGAATTCGATTTAATAGTTAATTGGGTTACTGTTTAGTATCTATGTCATTTAATAGTTTTTAAAAACTCATTTTCTTTTTAAAATTTTTTTTAATTTTTATTTATTTATGATAGTCACGGGGGGGGGGTGGGGGGCAGGCATAGACGCAGGCAGAGGGAGAAGCAGGCTCCATGCACCGGGAGCCCGATGTGGGATTCAATTCCGGGTCTCCAGGATCGCGCCCTGGCCCAAAGGCAGGCGCCAAACCGCTGCGCCACCCAGGGATCCCTCATTTTCATTTTAAGAGGCAAATCTGAAATTTCTCTAACTGGAAAATCAGTTATTTTCAAACTTAAATTTTGTTTCAGATTTTCATATAGTATTTTTATCTACATGACACCATAATATACAAATTTTATCAAGACTTAGGGCAAGTACCAAGGGAATGGCACTTTTCCCCTGTAGAGATAATAAAAGAAACAAAAAATAGAGGTTTTAAAAAACCATGTTAGCCAAGTTACAACACATCCTGTGATTCCCTCTTCCCTTTTACAAATAATGAGAGTTTAAAGAAGGAAACCTGACTAGGTATATAGAGTAGCTGTATCTGGTTTCAGCTGTTCAATACCTGTACAGGAGTTTTATCTATTATCTAATTACTTATCAAAAAAAATCTCTCCAGTGGTGTTTATTCAATATCATTGTCAAAGGACCCTAGAGTCTTAGCCCAGCTCTAAGTAGCACATCTTTATTCCTTCAATGAATACGATTATGCATTTACAGTGCGCTAGACGATGCATCTATATAAAAGAGTAAGACCTTCTCCCTATCCTAAATGTTTGTGAAATAAACCAAAATTCACAGTACAGACATATACATGTGTGTATATATACAAGATAAATCTTTATGACATCCTAAGCTATGTCATTTCTGTACACACAAATATTTTAAAACCGCCATAGCTTACTTAGAAATGTGAAATTTGGGGGTGCCTGGGTGGTGGAGTCGGTTGAGCCCCTGACTCTTGGTTTTGGCTCAGGTCATTATATCAGGGTAGTGAGACTGAGCCCAAGACAGGACCCACACTCAGCTCAGTGTGGAGTCTATTTGCCCTTCTCTCTCCCCCTAGCTCCCTCAGCCCCTCCCCCTGCTCACTCTCTCTAAAATACATAAATAAATAAACCTTCTTTTTTACCTTCTTTTCTTTTCCAACAAGATTTTGAAAGTGGAGATTAATTCAAGATACGAGGTAGGAGTCACATAATTGTATCTTTGAAGTTCGACATAGAAGGATGTAGATAAATCTATAGTAGAAGTGTGGAAGCTTTTACACATGCTGATACAGTCCTCTCGTATTTCCTCTGACATTTCAATTTCTTCCAAGAAGCGCGAGGCAACTGCCTGGAGTGCATCTTCAGGCCATGACTAAATTTAAGATAAACGAGTTAGTACTTGATCAAAGTGGCTAGTCTAGCGTAAGTTACTACTGCCATCCTTTGCGATTTATGGGTGTTAGAAACGGAAGGGAACACGTGAGGGATGAGGCTGGAGGGACACTTCCATGAGGAACTTCCCTCCCTACTCCCACCCAAGGACTTGCACACTCAGGGCCGAGAGCCAGGAGCTAGTACAAGTAATATTGATTCTTCATGGTCTGTTCAAAGGTCACAGAAACTGTTCATGAACATTGTAGGAGTAAAGAAGAGGAAAGGCATTAAACTGATGGAATGCCTATTTCCGCGTGCATCCTACCTGCACCATCCCAGCCAATTCTCCCAATAATTCTCTGAAAGTAAATGTTATCCTTTCCACTGAACTCCAGAAGAGTATGAATGACTATTTCCTTGATTTCTCTAAAAGGTATCTCAAACGCAACAGGTCCAAAGCGTGGTTCCTAACTCCCCCCAGGTAATCACCATCTTCCCCAACTTTGTAAACATCCCCACCATCTGCCCCTATTCTCCAGCCAGAATGCAGGAATCCTCCTCGATACCCCTCCTCCTCCTCAACCCTTCATCACCCCATGCAGAAGATCTATAGGCACCATCCGCACGATCGCGTCCAAATCCTTTCTCTTCTTCCTACGCCTACCACGGCCATCCCAAGTCACCTCTGTTTTCGTCTGCTTGGAATGTTCCCAGAGTCCTGGCCGGCTCCCGGCCTGTGTGGCTCCCTACAGCTGCCGGAGCGATTTTCTTCCAAAGGTAAATGAGCTCATGTCACACTCCTCAATTAATAATGCTTCAAAGACTTCCTAGCACACTTCAAATCCAAAACCAACTCGCTTGTCTCTGCCGATGGGCCCTTGCCACCCTTCTGACCTCACCCCTGTCGCTCCGGCCTCAGTTTCTCTCCACCTGCGTCTCCACGGCCCCTCCCTGGCCTCTGCCCAGACCCTCTGAGCCCTGGCACCTTTCGTCTGGCGAGCCTCCCCTTTGAGGTCACCTCTTCGGAAAGCCTTTGACT
Organism: Canis lupus familiaris; assembly: GCF_011100685.1. Classification (NCBI taxonomy): domain Eukaryota; kingdom Metazoa; phylum Chordata; class Mammalia; order Carnivora; family Canidae; genus Canis; species Canis lupus. The sequence goes on from NC_049258.1 coordinate 5,500,703, forward strand.
GCCCCGTTGATGGAACAGTCCTTTGCTACCTTGGTTGTCTCTAGAAAAATCAGCTTGGGATCAGAAGCCTGGTCTATTTCGCTTCCGGCTTTTAGAAGAGCACCTGCTGTTGAGCAAGGGGCTCCGTAAGCTTGCTTCGCAGGAAAGCGTGCTAGCAGGAAACGGAGGGACAGAGGGGCCATGGAGTTCCCCCCAAGGTCACATGCTGACACAGCCACCCCCCCAGGGGCTCTGCTGCAGGCCCCAGCTTCCCCACTGCACCCCGGTCTTGGCTGCTCTGGGTGTCCTGAACCTGAAGTCTGCAGCCACGGGGTCACTCCGGCTTTCTTGCCTTTGGCTTCCTGTAGACGTTGGCTAATAGAAAACAACGGGAGGAGGGGGAAGTGGGGGGGGAGTCGTGCCCCCTCCCCGGCATCCCTGCAGGAGCTCAGGTCTGGGCCTCTGCCTCCCGATCCTGGGATGCAGCTCTCCTGCCGGGCTCCAAGCTCCAGGGCCGTGCTTTCCCCCTCCTGCCCCTTTACCCCCCAGCGGTAGTGACAGCTCCCTGTACTGCCCCCCTTCCAACTGCTCGCCTCCTCCCCCTCGGATCCCTCACCCCTACCCCCCCAGGGACAGCTCCCTCATCAGCTCTTGCAGGGAAGCCTTCCAGCGGGCCTTCTCCCCGAGCCCCCGACTGCTACTCAAACCTCCCCTAAAGCCTTCTGTGAAATGTTGGGGTCCCTGAGTGTATGTCAGTGAGAAAATGTTTGTCTCTTACGACTTCTTGAATTTGCACAACACATCATCATCTATCAGAAAATTCTGCTTGATGCATCTATGAAAGGAGCCACGGTGATGACAAAGACTGGACCGTTCTAGAAGTCGACCTAAGGTCTGCCCAGCAATACCTGAAACCAGTCAATGGTGCAGCAGTTAACAAGAGCGGGGAACTTGCGGAGGCGAACCCGGAATGCATCCCCGATGGGACTCATGGCCAGGACGACGTGCAGGTGGTTGCGACAGCGATCGATGAACATATTGAAAAGGGCTATGGGGCTCCCATCGGTCTGTTTGGTCTTATCCCGTTGGCGATCTAACTGCCGCATCTTGTCACAGATCTCCTGCTTCTCATCCAACGGGAAGAGGTTGGGGACCTCCCCAGCGTTCAGCAGGTTGTTGACATCTTCTAGAAAGGACTCCCTTTTAATCTGAGTGTCTGTGAACAGGAAGACCCCCTGCATCTCACCTTCGGCACATTTCCTTAGGATCACTTTTAAATCCTCGTGCCACTCAAAATGACCATAGCCCTTGGAGATTTCAACCTGAAAAACGGAATAATCAGCCATGTGGGCAGCTAACCGGGTGACAGACTGCCTTCCACTCCCTCCGACCCCGACCAGAAGAGCGTGGCTGCGGGGCTGCTTCAGGATCCTGGAAATCCTGCTGATGTGTTCTATGGCAAATCGGAATAAGACCAGGCTCATGGTTTTTTTGCTCATGTTATTGTATTCTTCCAGGTGAGCTTCCACGATCACCCGCAGATTATCCACATCCTTGATTTCCCTGTAGTTGGTGTCCTCCCTCCTGGGGTCGTGGAAATCACAGAACATTAAGCTACGCAAGTCATCTTCTCCTACCACCCCGTCACCGTCGAAATCTAAGCTTTGGAAAAGTTCCTGAAAGTCTTCGTCCATGTATTTTTGCAAAACTTCTCGAATGTAGTTGATAAGCCAACTTCGATCTGCATTATCCAGAAGACGATCATAATACACTCTGAGGACCTAGAGGGTAATGAAGCAGCAGCATTAGGCGCCGATTCTTCTGGTTTTGTGCTTTCATTTACATATTAATCTCAAGTCACAGAAAAAGGACTCTCAGGAAAATTTCTATGGGTTTTATTAAAAGCATAGCCACGTAATCAGGATGTACTCATAATAATGCTTGTTTTAAATATTAGTTTTGATCATATATATTTGAGATGATACACAGTTAACATTCAGTTACGAATAAACCAAGATAACTTGGGGGCACTGAAGCCAATTAGAGAGGTGCAAAGAGTATGAATGACTAGAAAAGGAAAAAAGGGACTAGAGAAGGTTAGTGGCTGCCTTTGCTCTGGTCACTTAGATATAGATAAGGAAGCTGGGTATTCCCTTGCCATGATCCTTCCTTTTTCTAAGCCGGGAAACATTCTGAAAATTATTGACAAATGGATAGTATTATTTTTTTGAGCTCACTTTTTTGGAAAAAAGAGTGAATGTCTTAGGTGAAAGCCAAGTTTGTTTTGCACATTTATTATCTTTAAGTCACCGCAGAGGACAATCTACTAAAATAAACTCTGGTGATATGCACATGTTACTGGATTATAAGAAATAGTTAAGCAGGCTTGTCACAGAAAACAGCGATTTCCTCAACGTGGTGTAAGTGTCCCTTCGTTACTAACTGTTTGGACTGGACTACGTCCCTCTCCACTCCTCCCCCTCTCCCGCCCCCCCCCACCCCCCCCGTTCATGTGGAAGTCCTACCCACCAATAGGACTATATTAAGAGTGACATCCTTTAAGGAGGTAATTAAAGTTAAATACAGTCACAAGGGTGGAACCCTAGTCCCATAGCCCTAGTCCCCTAGGACTGTCCTTATAAGATGAGGGTTTCCACTCTGCCTGCAGGTACACAGAGGAAAGGCCAGTGAGGACAGTGAGGAGCAGCCATCTAACCACACTTGGTGGCACCTTGGACTCCCGGCCTCTGGGACTAGGAGGAAATAAATTTCTGTTAAGCCACTCTGCTTGTGGTGGTGTGTTACGGCAGCACTAGCAGACTAATGGACGTACGCTACAAGCAGTGCATGTCTGCAGTAGCAGGACTTCTGTCATTTGGGGGAAATTACTGAAACCCGCCTGCATCAGCTGGAGCTGTACCTGTAAAATACCTGCTTTGCGTTATATTCCAGATGTATGGCAAAAATAAAATGACAGCGTATGTGGAAACACTATAAAATTCAGAAGTAAAATCGTGACAAACCACCTCGAAATCAGCCTAATGGTGTTCAAGAGTAGTGATTTGAGTGTTTTCACTATTGTCACTATTGTCAAGCTGGTGCCAAAATAGTGTCCCTTTTTCTAGCAGTGGCGGCTGCATACGCAAATGGTACGACTGAGGCTTCCTGCATACTCTAACCAGTCCAAGAGCTATTTCTTTATGGGGCAACCTAGTTGCCCGATGTATGCCCATCATCCCCTGCTTGGATTGAGGGCTGAAGACCATGTACAATATTCCTGTGGGAGGAGAAACCTAAATCAAGCCCACCTCACATATCAGGTGTCAGGGCCTAAGAGGAATCAGTATGCTGGGATCTAGCTGGCAACGTGGCAAGAAGCTAAGGTAGGGTTTCTCAAGGACTGTCACCACACCTGTACCGACTCATCTGTTGTGCTGGCAAAAATGCAGAGTGCAGGGGCCCACTCCAGGCCCTGACTTGAAAACTTTGGGGATGGTGCCTGGGAATATCTTTTATTTTTCGACTTTTATTTCTTTACATAAGGTACAAAAATCCAAAGTGTGCAGCTCCAAGAATTTTTACACAGGTGACACCCTGTCACCACCACCAAGATCAAGGTACAGAACACTCCCAGCGCCTTAGAGGCTCCCTCCCATGCTCACTTCTGTGGACACCCTCCCCTCTCTACCCTGTGATCCTATTGCCCCCCTCTTCCATTTTTAAAAGTTTGATATGTAAAATTTTTCTATTATAAATCTACATGATTATCAGAGAGGCAATTTCTGGAATATTTTTATTACATTGTACTTTTGCTTTGAGTTTATTTACCTCCAAGCCTTAATTACAGATTGTTTTAACGGATACCTAATTCACATATCATAACATTCGCTCTTTTAAAGCACGTAATTCGGTGGCTTTTATAATATTCACGAAGGTAAGCAAGCATCATAACTATCAATTCTAGAACATCTTCATCATCCCATGTGGAAACCCTGTACCCCTTAGGAGTCACTCCTTATTATTCCCCTACACTCCCCACAACCCCTGGCAACCATTAATCTATTTTCTGCCTCTAGGCTTCTTTCTCTTAACACGACGTTTTCCAGGTTAATCCATGCTGTAGTATGCGTCGCTATTTCCTTTCAGAGCTGAATAAAGTTCCGTTGTAAGTACATGCCACATTTTGTCCAGGCATCAGCTGATGTATATCTAGGTTGTGTCTACTTTTTGTTTATTATGAATGATTCTAATAACATTCCTGCATAAGTTTTTGTGGGGACATATGTTTTTGGTTCTCCTGGATATGTGGCTAGGAGCAGAACTGCTGGGTCCTATGGTAACTCTGTGTTTAACGTTTTGAGAAACTACCAAACTGTTCTCCACTGCAGCTGCACCATTTTTCATTCCCACAGGCAGTGGGTGGTGGCTCTGACCATCCTTCCAATACTTGTTATTAACTGTCTTTTTGATGACCACCATCCTAGCTTCCCTAATGATTAATGATGTTGAACATCTTTTCATGTGCTTATTGGCCATCTGCGTGTCATCTTTGGAGAAATGTCTATTCGAATCCTTTGCCCACTTTTAAATTAGGTTGTCTTTTATTTATTTTTTATTTTTTTTAGGTTGTCTTTTACTGTTGAGTTGTTATGTTTTCTGGATATTAGACATTAGATATTGCGATTTTTTTCCCCATTCTATGGGTTGTCATCTCATTTTCTAGATACTATCCAATGAGGCATGAAAAAGTTTAATGAAATAAATTTCATTTTTAATGAAATCTAATTTATTTTTTTTCCTTGGGTCACTTGTGCAGAATAACTACATTTAACAAAGCAAACCGGATGTTATGTACACAAATGTTTGAAAGCCATGGAGAAGTCAAAGAGAACGTAAAGTAGTAAGCCAATTTCAAACCTAAAAAAGCATTTATTAAAATTATATTAGCTCTTTTAGTTTGGTAAAAGTGTCTGGAAAGGAAAGGGGCATCTAAAATAGTATCTGTCATATATTAGACCTTAGGAAATCTTTTTTGAGTGAATAGGAACAAAGCACAAATAGAGTGTTGAGTTCAAGCACTTCATATTTTTTGAAATGTTGGGAACAATGTGTCTAGCACTGTTCTCAGCACTGTGGATAAATCTGTGACCAAAAAAAAAAAAATCTCTGCCCTCATGGAGCTCCCTACCTGAGGGAGATGGACAATAAACATGACAAATAAATTATATGGCGTGTTAGATGCTGATAAATGCTATGAAAAGAAGAAAAATAGAGTAAGTCAAGAAAGACTGGAATTCCTGGTGGGGTGTGAGAATGTCGTATTCAATGGTGGTCAGTGTGGGCCTCACTGAGAAGGAAAGATTTAAAAAAAAAAAAAAAAAAAAAAAAAAGAAGGAGAGATTTGCTCAAAGGCAGTAGGAAGCAGGCCCACAGGATCTGGGGGGAAAGCATTCCAGGCCGAGTGCATGGCCAGTAGGCCTGTGTTGCTAGGTGAAGGGTGAATGAGTGTGAGGGCAGGAGGCAGCCTGAGGGGAGCCAGGAAAGAGGTACACACGTGAGACCTTATGGGCCATCAGACTTTTATTTTTAATCCCTCCCAATGAAGTAGAGTGCTATTGAAAGGTTTTGAGCTAAGAACTTAAATTTACTACATTATATCAATATGAAGTACTCACTAAAAATTGCAAGTTATTATAGCACGAATTTCATTAAATGCCCAAAGAGCTCAACAGCCATTGTCGAAACTCAATAATGTCACACTGAAGTGTAGTATAAGATTTGAAAGATGCTAAAAAGGGCACATACCATAAATATACAATAGCACATATGAGCTCCTCCCACGACTAGAAGAAAGGAACGGCCTGTATAATCCCAAGCCATGAAGCATGTTATGTATAATAAGGCTGCCTTTCTTCTTCTCTTTATGCATTTGTACAAATTATGTGCTTGCCATGTGTCAGGTGCTGGGGAAAGTAGAGAAATTAGTAAAGTTGCTGCTCTCAAAAAGCTTCTACTCCAGTAGAGACACTAAATAAGCCAAAATATAGACAGTGTCAAGTGATGTTCCGTGTTATAAAGAAGAAAATGAGATAAAGGAAAAAGAGCTATGGGAGGTAGGGATGGCTCAGAGCAAGCCTCAACAGAAAGGGGATATTTGACAGAGACCTTCAGGAAGCAGGCAGGCTTTCTGGATAATGGGGGGAAGAGTGTTCTAGGCAGAAGGAATATCAAAGGGTGAAGCTCCTGGAGAGGAGGATGCTAGATGCTTCCTAGAGCAAGATTTGGCTACTGACAAAACTCACTCCTTTGATGAAGTCAGAGACATCCTCCCCTCATATCTCTCTCCTTCTCTACCTTTCAGCTACTGTGGCCTACTAGACTTATAGCCTGTGTCCATGTCCCAGGATATTCATCCCACTCTGGCAAGTAAGGGACCTACAGAGAGTGCAGTAAGAATCCACAGGTCAGGGGACGCCTGGGTGGCTCAGTGGTTGAGTGTCTGCCTTTGGCTCAGGATGTGATCCTGAAGTTCTAGGATCGAGTCCCACATCGGGCTCCCTGCATGGAGCCTGCTTCTCCCTCTACCTATGTCTCTGCCTCTCTCTCTCTCTCTCTGTGTCTTTCATGAATGGATAAATAAAATCTTTAAAAAAAAAAAAAAAAAAAGAATCTACAGATCATAGGTTTTGAGAAAATTATTTTAGGGACCTTGCTGTGGCCAAAATTCTTGAGCAGAATTTCATTTGGACTTATATTTGAATGTGTGAGGATTTGGGAATTCAAATTGTAAAATAAAAAGCCTATTGAAATGGAATTTTTATCATTTATTTATTTTATTTAGAAATGGAGTTTTTAAATGTCTCTTTGAAATTTTTATCTCTATAGCATATGGTTTTAACATAGTACATTCCTATTTTCTAGATTTCTTAACTACATTGTTAAAATAACTATATTATCTATGTATTAAAAATAAAAGTTTTCTTTAACTTTCCTATAATTCTTTGTCTATTTTGGAAATACTGAATTATTATTTTTGACCCCTTATTTTGGTATTCTTTCTTTCCTTCCACAAGCTTTTACAAGAAAATATTTACCCACATACCGCTTCCCAAAAAGAAATATATTTTAATATAGTTTGTATGCCCTCAAAACTGATTTGCTTTGCAATTGTTTTGGCATCTAGAAATACAAGTAATGTAAATACATACATTCATTTCTTATAAAAACAGCTCCTTAAAAAGTATTCCGTCTCAAAAATTATTTGAGATCAAACTAATAAGGATTAAGTCACTTAAGCGATATTTATCCAGTCATACCTACTTCAAAATATTTTATAAATCACCAAAATTTCTAAAAATAGGAATAATCCATTGTAAATATCATAAAATATATTAGTGATAAATATTCTTTTAAATTACCTTGATCATTGGCCTTCATAATGCCAAATAGCTAAATGCATTTCAATATAAATTGCTAAATGTTTCTTTTTACTCATTTATTGCTGTAAAAAAAGGTTGGTTTCTTGCATAATCATATTTTAATAACACAAAAGTTTACCTCATGAACCCAGAGACGTTTAATCACTTCTTTGGTTTCTGCTGTTTCTGGTCTTGACAAGCAAACACCCTGAATGACACGGGAAAAATCACGGAGGTTGAACAAGTAGTGAGATTTAGCTGGAGTAGGCAAGAGATTCCTCATGGCTTCTTTATATAGAGCCATCGTACCATTAACAATTTGTGTGGTCAAATCTAGAAAATCGTCTGGAAATTTATGACTTAAAAAAATAATAAAAAGAAAGAAAATGTTAGGAAATACAATACACAGATGATATTTAGCATACCTAGTGTGAAAGTTATTCTGATCAAATGATTTAATTTATAAAATTAACATTTCATATAATAATGATACAATTTTAATTCAAAACTGCTTTCCATTCATTGTTTTATGTTCAAAGAGACTCCATGGGAAGGCAAGACTAATGTAACAGACTTAGAACTACTTAAATAAGTGAACAGAAGAGCCAGCCGAGGAACCCTGACCATATAATTCAAATCCAGCATCCACTAAACAAGTGTGTCCTATTCACTTTCACCCCTTAGCATTCTCAATTGCATATAAAAGGAATCGCTGAAGAACACTAGTGAAATGAGTATTTTTGGAGAAAAAAAGGAAGCAAATAAAAATACAGAAGAAAAAAGAAAAAGGAGAGTTTTTTTTTTAAGTGAAATAAACAAGGAGTCAGGATTTAAAAAAAAAAAAAAGAAGAAGCGCAAAGGGCACAATTAGGTGGGAAAGAACATGTAGAACAGAGATCCATTTGGAAAAACTGACTCTAACTTCCCGCTCAACAAGGTGCCGTGGTCCCCCTTCATCATCACCAGGTAAGGCAACGAATGACAATTTTCCTGAGAATGGACATCAGGGAACTGAGACCTGCACTGCTCAGCTCCACTTGGCTCCCTGACCTCTGCACATCTTGTGGAGAAGCACTGAACGTCCAGAGCCAGGCAGCAACGTTTCCCCAGGGCACAGGCCCCAAGGCTACACTCAAACTTAGACATGAATCTCCTTGGAGAACTCAAGAGTTCTACTACAGGGTATGAAAGTCACAGGAAAAACCTGGAATAAATCTTTCCAGCATTAATTGCACTACATGGTAAAAATTCAGAGCATTAATAATTCTACTGTGGACATATTATACAGCAGAGTGCAAAATTGGTATGGATTTTGGGGCTAAAATTCAAGACATCAGACAAAAAAAAAAAAAGAAAGAAAGATACTCTGGCCCCTTTGTGTTATGGTCCCATACTTGGAGATGAGAGCAGCAGAGGGCAGTGATGTTACCTGTTATCTTTTTCTTTATCTAGGGATGTTTTCAGGGAATAGTGTGAGGGGTACTACTTGTATTGATAGGTTTCCAAAATACTCTATACCCTCTAAATGAAAAAAAGAAACACACTTTACATTACTTACCAGATTTTTAAATGCCAGGTTAAAATTCTGGAGAAGATTGTAAACATGGATTTATCACTAAACTCATTGATTGTTATGATATTAAAATGTCTCATATATCGGGGAGTCACTGGATTTCGACCACCACCTAAATATTAAAAAGAGTAACTCTTAACAATGTTACTGCTACCCACTAGAATATTTTCTCTGATATTTTACAGCATAAAACAAATTGAAAGATGGACAAATTCATAGCACACAGAGAAAGTAGGAGTAATTGTTTGGGTAACCCTGACCTAAAAGCAGCTTTCCCCTCAAATTCAACACACTGTTTTTCTTTTTCTTTCTTTCTTTCTTTTTTTTTAACACACTCTTTTTCTAATTGAATTGTCTGATTGAGTTCTTGGGTCAGGTCAATTTACCAAAGGAAATCAGATCAGATGGAAAGCCATTGGTCACCTTCTCTGTAACTCATATAGCCTAAAGCAGTAAATAGTAAACGTCCTCATAATATAATATTAAGATACATTAAAAAATAGTAATATTACATACAATTTTGGCAAACCTGACTGATCAAACTTAAGAGTCCTTCCCACATGGCTGAAATTCAACACAATCTTAGCATTTAGGCTAATTCTTCACCCACATCCTAAAATGAATTTCCTAAAGACTAGTCCATGTGGTTCATGTGGCCACTTCACTGCATGCTTGCATTTTTAAAGATTTGTGGATTATCTCACTCTCACAAAATAATGATTACATTTTCAAAGATAAGGCATTTTTTTAAAAAAAGTAATTATTTTGAGAGAGAGAGAAATATGCATGAATGGAAGGAGGGTCAGAGACAGAGGGAGAGAGAATCTCAAGCAGACCCCACGCTAAGTGTGGAGCCTGACAAGGGCCTCAGTCTCAAGATCTGAGATCATCAACTGAGTCAAAATCAAGAGTTGAACACAACTGACCGAGCTACCCAAGTGCCCTTCAATATGAGGCTTTAATAACTGATTTAAAATGTAACATCATTTAAAAAATTATTGATGTTATTATCTTTAAGTATATAGACAAATCTCATTTTTTTTTAGAAGAGAAAAGAGAGGCAAACCATACAACAGACTCATAACTATAGAGAACAAACTGAGGGTGGCAGGAGGGAGGTGGCGGGAGATGGATTAAATAGGCAATGGATATTAAACAGGGCACCTGTTGTGATGAGCACTGAGTGTTTTATATATGTGATAAATCGCTAAATCCTACACATGAAAGTAATACTACACCGTATGTTAACTAGAATTTAAATAAAAACTTGGAAAGAAAAAACGCATTTGAAGTGGCCCAGGAAGTGCACTTAGAGGAATTACTGACTCAGAGCAACCTGACTGGGTTACAAGTCAAAAAAGGTCAGGGGGTCAGAAGAGACTCTCTGAAGAAATGATATATGGAGAAAAGGAATTTTTAAGGACTGGAATACCAGCTTGAGTTCAGGAAAAAGAGTTAAAGATGTCCAGTTAGTTGAATCAAGCCACTTTTGACGCCCCATCATAAAAAAAAATTTCTCCCGTATAGATTTCTTCGAGTTTATCAAATTCCCATGAGAAATGTAAAGAATCTTTGAAGATTAATTCTTTTGGCTATTTGATACTTTAAATTTCTCTTAACAGCCTGATTAAATCCAAAGACTCTCTAGAATGGGACTTGATTGGGGTAGAAAAGGAGATTTCATACAGTAGAAGAATTAAGGAATAAAAAAGAAGGAAATGAGCTGCCCCAGGGGGATCTGGGTCCTTAGATACAGAGAAAGAAGTGCAAAGTCGCAGAAGGTGGGAGAAAAGGGATTTGGAAGCATTGGTGGGAGAATGGCCCTAAGTAAGGCAATCCACGTTGTAGTGTTGACCATTGTAGTATCTTCCCAGAGGCCCCAAGGTATACACAGAGAAAACATACACACGAGAAACTCTAACTCAAATTGTCCAGCTGGATTTCTATCTCCAGGCATTTCTCCAGATACAGATATGTAGATTGAGAGTAATTCTCAATCTTAGTGATCACAAACTCAGAAAATGTACCTGGGGGTCCCATGGCACACATGATTTGAATGTCCACTAGTTTAATCATAGAACAATCCTTTAGGTCATACCAATTCCAGTGATCTAACCATTGTCTAAGCAACTCAATGGGAGGCTGAGCCCCATATACTTCACGAGCGGGCATATTGACATCATCTACAAAGACAACCTGAGAATAAAAAGAGAAACAATATTAGAAATACTTAACCCCTTGATATATTGTCCTGTTGTGTAAACAGTGTTGAGGCAAAGAATGAGATTATCTTCTTATAGAATTCATATGAGAGACATGATGGTTTCTTTTCAAATCAAGAATAATATCCCCTAGCATCCGTGCTTCTAAGGAATAGGGAAAGTCTTGTGACAACCATTATAGATTAAAAGAGTTGAGGATTTATTAATCCTCTTGCACAATTTGCTCATCAATATGCCTCCTCTTTTTCCTTATACAATTTTAATACATTGAAGTAAATGAGAAAGGTAGGATGTTAAAATGATTATAACTTCCGAGTGGTGACAGTGAGGTTCAGAAGGCTGTTTGTGGCAGAGGAACACAAGGGACGTCAATTGATAGTTGGGTTGTTTAAAGGCCTAGAGGACTAAGCAGCAAGACTGCTGAATAAAAATGTTAATCAGAGAATGAGAAAGGTAGCTAATTTCCCAGATGAATATTCTATTTTTTAATTCAAAGGGCAATTGCTTGTTTTTAATGTCAAGTTGTCTAATGCACATGCAAATGTGAAGACACTTATGGGAAAACTTAATCAAAATTTGTGACTAAAGGGGGCCTGGCTAGCTCACTCAGTAGAGCATGCTACTCTTCATTTTGGGGCTATAAGTTCGTTTGGGCCCCATGTTGGGTGCAAAGATTCCTTAAAAATAAAATCTTTTTTAAAAATGTGTGATTTTTTGTGTGTGTACAAAAAGCTATGAAGTCCTAGTATATCTGGTTGTTCTGACTTTCGCAGGGCACATGAAGAGGACCAGGGCTGTACCATACGTATAGAAACAGAGACCAATTACCATTCTCTTGCCCAAAGGAGGACCGAAGACTCCCTTTCTTCTTTTGTCCAATTTTGACATGATAATATTCTGAGTTTGAGCTGCTGTAGTCTGTGCTGAGAAGTTAATTAGCAGAGGCTTGTAGATATCTTTATTGAGTTGATTTAAAAGAAAATTCTGTAAAACAGAATATAACAGGAAATAATAAATGAGCCATAGTTGGAACTATCTCTTGACATTTCAAAATAAACGCTAAGCATCACTATTGACACTTGAATTTAGAGCGTCATAACAATGTGAAACGAGAGATGGAATCAACACAGTTACCATACTGGTGGCACATCCGTGTTTGTCGAGGACCAGTGCATACGGCTTCTCTGATTTCCAAAGCCACCGTGCAGGGTACACGTGCCTTCTCAGCATGAGGTCATGGGGACCCAGAGGCTTTCAAGAAACTTGCTTCAGGTCTCAGGGGTGGGGCAAGAATTCAAATTGTCCCCTGTCTCTTTCCATATCAATGTTCGTTTTGTTATAGTTTATCTTTCCACTTAAATACCAAGTTATCTGACTTTCAGTTTGGAAGCAAATATGTATATTTTCCAAATGCATTTCTTTGGAAAGCAAGTGCAATTATAAGGATTATTAATGAAGATGTGTTTTACAAAACATCTTGTAAAAGAATAATGAAATAGGAAAACAATTACCGTATGTTAGGTAGAAAAAGATGACAAAATTAAATGCAAAGTATGCTCCCCATTTTGCAAAAAAGTTTTGTTTTGTTTCTGTTTTGTTTTGTTTTTTTGTTTGTTTGTTTTTTGTTTTTTTAACCTGGGTCGTTTTAATGCCTGGGTTGAATTTGGGTTGAGGATACAAATGACAAAAGGCTTTATTTTTCTCCAACCACTGCCTTTCCCCATGTCAAGTATCCATTCCTTGACTCTTGATGATACCTTGGGTAAATCCCTTAGCTTTCTGTATACTTTCAGAAAAATCTTTCTTTTTTCTGTATTTTTAAAAATTTAAATTCAAATTAGTTAACATAGTGTAGTATTGGTTTCAGGAATTTAATGATTCGTCACTTACATATAGTACCTGGTGCTCATCACAGGTGCCCTCTCTAGCATCCCTCACCCGTTTAGCCCGTTCCCCTTACTTCCCCTCCAGTTTGTTGTCTAGAGTTAAGAGTCTAAGTGACTCTTAAGGTTCTACGGTTTGCCTTCCTCTCTGCTTATGACTGCCTTTGCTGCATCCCAAAGGTTTGGACTGTTGGCTTTTCATTTTGATTTTTATTTCACTGATGATTAATGATCTTGAGCATCTTTTTTTCGTGTGTCTGTTGGCCATTTGTCTTCTTTGGGGAATTGTTTGTGCATGTCTTCTGCCCATTTCTTAACTGGATTATTTATTTTTTGGGTGTTGATTTTGATGAGTTCTCTATATAGACTCTGGATACTCTCTGTTTCCATGATTTTTTTTTTTTTTAGCTCTTCTTTAATTCCCTGGTTAACTTATTCATTCTTTAGTAAGATGTTCTTTAACCTCTATGTATTTATCATCTTTCCAAATTTTTCCTTGTGATTGACTTCAAGTTTCATAGCATTGTGGTTGGAAAATATGCATGGTATGATCTCAATATTTTTGTACTACTCAAAGCCTGATTTGTAATCTAGGATGTGATCTATCCTGGAGAATGTTCCATGTGCACTTGGAAAGAATATGTATTCTTCTGCTTTAGAATGAAGTGTTCTAGTGCTCGCTTCGGCAGCACATATACTAGAATGAAGTGTTCTAACTATATCTGTTAAGTCCACCTGGTCCAGTGTGTCATTCAAAGCCCTTGTTTCCTTATTGATCTGCTTAGATGATCTGTCCATTGCTGTTAGTGGAATGTTAAAGTCCTCTATTACTATTGCATTATGAATTTCCTTATGTTTGTTATTAATTGATTTATATATTTGGGTGCTCCTGAGTTGGGGACATGAATATTAACAATTGTTCAATTTTGTTGGACAGACTCCTTTATTATTCTATAGTGCCCTTCTTCATCTCTTATTAGTCTTTGGTTTAAAATCTAGTTTGTCTAAGTATGGCTCCTCCAGTTTTCTTCTGATGACCATTAACATGATAAATGGTTCTCCATCCCCTCACATTCATTTTTTTTTGAAAGATCTTATTTGAGGTAGAGAGAAAGTGAATGAGTGAGCAGGAGTAAGGGAGTAGAGAGAGAGAAAGAAAGAAGCAAGCTCCTTGCTGAGCAGGGAGCCAGACAAGGGGCTCCATCCCAGGACCCTGGGATCATGACCTGAGCCAAAGGCAGATACTTAACCAATTGAGCCACCCAGGCACCCCCATCTTCTCACTTTCCCTCTAGAGTGAAAGTCTAAGTCTTTGGGTCTAAAATCAACCATTTCAAAGCAGCATATCAATGAGTTTTTTTTAATCTATTCTGATACCTTATGTCTTTTTATTGGAGCATTAAGTCCATTTACATTCAGAGTAATTATTCACAAATATAATTTAGTGCCATTGTATTACCTGTAAAGTAACTGTTCCTGTAGATTGTTCCTTTATAGTATTTGTTGCTTTTTTTTTAATTTTTATTTATTTATAATAGTCACACACAGAGAGAGAGAGAGAGGTAGAGACACAGGCAGAGGGAGAAGCAGGCTCCATGCACTGGGAGCCCGACGTGGGATTCGATCCTGGGTCTCCAGGATCGCGCCCTGGGCCAAAGGCAGGCACTAAACCACTGCGCCACCCAGGGATCCCCGTATTTGTTGCTTTCTGTCTCTCTTTCCCACTCACAGGGTCCTTTTTAATATTTCTTTTTTTTTAATATTTCTTTTTTTAATAAAGATTTTTCATTTATTTATTATTCACGAGAGACACAGAGAGAGAGAGAGAGAGAGAGGCGCAGAGAGGGAGAGGGAGAAGGAGGCTCCATGCAGGAAGCCTGACACAGGACTTGATCCCAGGACTCTGGGATCATGTCCTAAGCCAAAGGCAGACACTCAACTGCTGAGCCACCCAGGTGTCCCCTCTTTAATATTTCTTGAAGACCTGGTTTAGTGTTCATGAGCTCCTTTAGTCTTAGCTTGTCTTGAAAACTCTATTTTTCCTTCTACTCTGGATGACAACCTTGCTGGATAAAGTATTCTTGGCTGCATATTTTTCTTCTTAGCATGTTAAATATTTCATACCACTCTCTATGTCCTGTCAAGTTACTGTGGACAGATCTGCTGCTCACCTTATGTATCTACCTTTGTAGGTTAAGATAAAAGAATGCTCTCTCAATCTTTGTATTTGGCAAGTTTCACTGTGCTATGTCTTGGTGTTGACCGGTCCTTGTTGATTTTGCAGGGAGTTCTCTGTGCCTCTTCGACTTGAATGCCTGCTTCCTTCCCCAGATTAGGGAAGTTCTCAGTGATAATTTGCTCAAACAAACCTTCTGCCCTCTTTTCCCTGTTCTCCTTTCTCAGGGACTCCTGTGAGATAGATGTTGTTGTGCTTTCTGGAATCAGCGAGTTCCCTAAGGCTATACTCATGATCTGATAGTTCTCTTTCCCTATTCTTTTCAGCTTCATTGTTTTCCATAATTTTATCTTCTGTATCACCTAGTCATTCCTCTGCTCCTTCCATCCTCCATCCTTCCATCCTCCATCCTTCCATCCTCAATCCTTCCATCCTCCCATCCTCAATCCTGTGACTGTGATTACATCCAGTCAGTTCTGCGTCTCAGTTACAGCAATTTTATATTTCAGCCTGACTAGTTTTTAGGTCTTATCTCTGCAGCCAGCGTTTCTCTGGTGTCTTCTATGCTTCTTTCAAGCCCAGCCAGTGTTCCTATGACTGTGGTTTTAAATTCTTGTTCCGTTGTATTGCTGATATCTGTTTTGAGCAAATCCCTGGCTGTGATTTCTTCTTGGTCTTTCTTAGGGAGAGAAGTCCATCATCTTGTCCTTGTGTCTAGGCTTGTGTCTTCTGTGTGTTCTGACCGTAATACTGTATTAAGCAGGAGTCACACACTGTCCAGGGCCTGGTGCTTCAGGAAGTGTTTCTGGTGTGTGCTGTGTGCGCCCTGCTGCTGTGTTTTGGCTGCCCTTTCCCAGAGGTCAGTCCTCTGCAGAGTTCCTCCTTACTTGCAACGGGGAGTGTTTGGACCTTTAATTAGGTGTGCTTTGATTTCCTAGGGGAAAAAAAAAAAAACCCTCATCCAAAAAAGAGAAAAGGAAAAAGGAACAAAAAACACCTACACAGACTAACAAAAGACTAGAAACCTGATTCTAATGGAAAAAAGAAAACTTAAAAGAAAAAAAGAAGAGATAAGCCTGATTCAAAAAATGAGAAAAGGAAACAAAGAAATGAGCAAAAAAACTATAAGCTTGACTCCAAAAGAAAAAGAAAACAAAAAGATTATTCAGAAAGTTTAAAAAGATTAAAAATAGAAAAAAGAAGAAAGCCTGGTCCTATTTCCACTAGAACTGATGATGCTTCGGAGCACTCAAAGATCAGTAGATTTGGTATATTGTGGGGGGAAGGGGCCTGCGTTGTTCTTCTGAGGGGGAGGCCTTTTATGCTGACTTACAGCCAGACCTACCCTTATAGGGACGCAATGGGGTGGGGTTTGGTGTATATGACTCCAGCTTCCACTCTAGGTGCTATGTTTCTCTCTGAAGTCCAACTATACTGGCGAGGTGGGGCAGGGGGTTGGGATGTGTATGGAAGTGGCACCACGCTACCTTTTCCTCCCCAGGGAGCTAACCTCCCACCAGCACTATTCAGGAGGCACTCACAGAAAAGCAAATAATCTCCCCTCCTGTGTCCCAGGCCCTCATCAGATCCTCACCCTCAAACTGTGCCTGGCCATCAGCATGCCCTCCACCTTAGTTCTCCTGTATTTGATCTCTGGTGCATGACTGGGATTCAAAATTCCAAATCTTAAAGGACGTGGCAAAGCATGGACTCGCTCTCCTCCAAGGGAGAGAGGGCTGAGCTCAGCACCATTCTGTCCCAGAAAAGCAGTCAAATGGCCATGATGGTGCATGGAGTCTATGATGAAGCACCAGGAAAAGCTGCAACCAGGTTATCTGTCCTGTGCCTCGGTCCCCGGCTGTTGAATGGCCACTACTCAATGGTGCCTGGCAAGCCTTTTGTCCTTGGAGAGGCAATTCCCTCTTCCAAATGTACTCCAGGAAGAAGAACATTCTTTCTCTCCCAGTGCAACTCGGGATCTTGAGCTAACCCTACATGCTGCTTTCTCTCCCACTTTCTTCCTCTCTCCCTGACTTCTCTCCACAAAAAGGGCCCCTTCCCCTCTGTGGCACCGCAGTTTTCTCTCCCCCAATTCACGGCTCCAAACTTTGCATCAGCCACATTCTCTCCCTCTAATTGTGCAGATTGTTTTCTTAAATCCTCAGATCAATTTCCTAGTTGTTCATCATGATTTGATGTTCATCTAGCTGTGTTTGAGGGACAAGGCAAGCCCAGGTTCCCCCTACTACTCCACCATCCTAAGTCTTCCTTCCAGAAAGATCATTTTCTAACCTGGTCAAACCAACACCTTGATTTAAAATCTGTTTAAAAATAAATAAATAAAAATAAAAGAAAAAATAATAATAAAATCTGTTTAAACTTCTCCTAGGCCCTGCTCTTGGATATTCCCTGAAGCAGTCCTGCCATAAAGTAGGTGAATGCATGTTGACTGAGAAGCTGCAATGGCAGAGGGACCACTGGTGGCTCCTTTGGACTCCCCTACCTGCTTTCCCTATCTTCTTCCCACCCCGCAGCTGGCTGGGAGGCAGAATGAGAGGAAGAGGGGCAAAAAGTCCTACCTTACTGGCACCACTGTGGTTCTCTCTTGGCTAATGCGGTCTTGCCTGCTGTCATGGAAAAACTTCCAATTGCTTCCTCTCTGAGGGGAGCAGATCTGCAATATCTTTAGCAACTCCAAAGGGACACCCATACTGTATAATTCTCTGCTATTAGGGAACTAATGGGGCTCCCACACTGCTGGGGGAGTCCTCTAGAATGGAGTCCCAAGAAGGCTGAAGTCCACTTATCTTCCACTTTGTCCAGCTGGCCCTGGGAAAACTTGCACTTACTTGTCACACCAAAGCTGCAGGTGCTACTTACAGTTAGCTCCAGCCAGCTTTCTGCCTTCAGAAGTCAGAAACTAGAGGCAAGAACTGATCTTTGTTCAATATGACCCTCTCAACACAAGGGAACCCACACTATGTAAAGCTACTGAGATTTGGGGCATGATCTGTTATAGCAGTTAGCATTTTCTCACCAAACACACAATGGGTAGATTCCAGAAGTGAAAGAAAATCAGTTTTATTTTTACAGAGTAATCCTCCATATATTAAATAATTTTGAAAATTAAATATCAAGTGTAATTAATCAAATACCCCTTCCTTTCAAGGGATATGAAATTCTTCGTCCTGAATGAGCTGTTTTATTAAAACACCTTTAAAAAGGTACAATCTAGTGATATAAACCCACATCATATCTTTAGTCAATTTCTAAAATAAATAGGCAGTTACTCAAAAATTCTCTGTGGCTACAACATCAAAATATTTTAATATTCAAAAAATATGAAGCCTATTTCAGGTGGTTTGAAAAATAGCATTCTTAGGAATATTATGCACATTTCAACATGTAGATTTCTATAATACTTACAGTAATATAAACACTCTTTCCGGTTCCTGTTGGTCCTACAAATATGGAAGGCTTCTGATGGGTGGTCAACAGTTCCATTAGTGCAGAGCACCGAACCGTGTCCAGAGTTGGTACAATGATTTCATTAAACATCACGTCCTTAGGAATTGGAGGAGCTTCTGCCAATTTCTTTACCCATGGTTCCCATTTTCCTATTCCCTGTTTATAATAAACAGCCAAATAGTGAATGTTATAAAATACTTTTAAAAGTTCTGTACTACTATGCCATTGTAGAAAAGACCAACGGTCAGACCAAAAAACCCACTGATGCTTATACATTTGTTTTTATCCTTTATCCCTGAGTTCAAAAGTTAAATTCTATGTTAAACTGAGGAGAAACTAGGCTTTTATATGAATTGAAATGACAATGCCCTGAATTTTTAATGCCCTGAAACCACTGATGACATTAACCCAAAGATCAAATATTTTGGGCAAATTCCAGATTCTTTAATGGCACTGACAAAACTGGATTAATCAATGCATTAAAGAGTAAAGAATTTTATTGGTGTCAACCAATATAGAATTTTTTCCCCTAGAACATCAGCTGCATGTTGCTAAATACTTTTATAATGTGTTTATAACATCAGTTTATCATTTCAGGTGAGAGGCTTTTTAAAATTGTGGTTTAAAAAAAACCCTAAAATTTACCTTCAACCATTTTTTTAAGCATATGGTTCAGTAGTATTAACTATAGTCACAATGTTGTGGAACAGATACCTAGAATGGACAAGATTTCTTACTGCTGTGAGATTATTAGAAATTAACATTATACCATATCTTTGTATCCAATTAGCTTATTAACTAAAATTTGTATTTGCTATGCAGTGTTTAGAAAAAAAATTCAAAAGTATCATGTTAACTCTCCTGCCTTAGGAAAACATCACTGGTCTCTTCATTCTTACAGAATCAAATTTTAAGCTCCCGGTCATCCAAAACATCAGAATTCAGACCCTCCTTCCTTCATATGTCCCACACTCCAGCTTCGTTGATGCACCTACTGTTTCCCAATGTGCCCAGGTCACCCTTTAGGCATTGAGTGTCACATGACATTCTTCTGAAGATGTTAAGAATTTGCTGAGGGCAGCACAGTGACTTCATCATTTATCCTCTGTCACAGTGCTATGCATGGGTACAGTTGGGTGTTTTTTTTTTTTTTTGAGGAGGAGGGAGGATTCACATCAAATTTAAAAATTGTATTGCAAAGAAATTTCTGCAACTTTCTAGAACTAATAAAGAAACAATGTCCTTCGCATATTCTTGATAATCTTTTCTAACATGCATCCTTTGCCACCATATAGCAAAGGAAAAATTAAGAATGGAAAATCTGGAGTGGACACTCATTTAGAGATTTTTTGATACTATCTCTGAGCCCTAATTTATTTAATGGGAAGATTTACAAAATACTACTACCTTTACTACTTCACTGAGATGTTGGAAAACAAATAGAAATGACTGTGGAAAAGCAGCTTTACGAGGACTCAAACCCAGAAGTGTCTGACTTCAAAGCCGAGCACCTCCTTCTACTATTCCACGCTGACTCTTAAACAGTGGTGACAAGGTGGCCCCAGGGCCATTATGTGCTGCGTGTTGCCAAGGGAAATTCTGACTGGTTGGCGGTTGTAGATCTTGCTTCAGAGTTCTTACCTCAGTGACAAATTGATAATCATATATTGTTTTTTTCTCAGGAAATGGGACAGTTAGTGCTTTTGAAGACGTTTGTTCCATGCCACTCAGTAATTTAAATTTATTTTGAGTTTTTTCTGAAATTGGGCCTTCCATTAGTTCTCGAAGAATCATATCAAATTTCAACCGATCATCATCTTTACAGGAAGCTCCGATGGACCAGATCAATGAAAACAGGAAAATGCCCTGTGTTGGAGAGATGAGAAGATGAGTGCGTTAAAGAGTAACTTTAATGTATTTTTGAGCTTGAATCAAATCAGCTGGATTAATAAATACCTTTGAAAGAAATTTAATAACAGTAGGTTATCTCAGGATTTTATAATAATCAGATTTTTAAAAATCAAATTGCATGTCTTCTAAAATCATGCTATCAGAAAAGATAATACAATGCAAAGTGTAACTTTCGCCTTTGTGAAACTTGGTAAGCCACGTGGTATTTTAAGTAGATGGCAGGATCCCGATATTAAAAAAAGCATATTGAGATGACTTTGTATTAAGGCAAGGTTTAATAAGGAAGAATCAACCCACAATACACATGCCTTTTTTTTTTTTTTTTTTTACACATGCCTTTTAAATTTAAATTTTGATACTGTTTTCTTAAAAGTAGAACAAATTCATATTTGTTTATCCACCTTTTATAATAACTATCTGAGCATTGATTGCATAACTAAAACTGCCATTCTGCAAATTTACCAGGCTTACGCAGGAAAATAAAGCAGATGACGAGACCCACCACTGAATGAGAACACTTATTTCCTTGTTTTTATTTTTTTAATTTCCTTGTTTTAAAACCAAATCCTCCTTTTATTTATTTGGAAGAGAGGGAGAGAGATTGGGAGGGGAGGGGCATGGGGAGAGAGTCTCAAGCAGACTCCTGGCTGAGAGTGGAGCCTGATGGGGGGCTTGATTCCATGACTCTAAGATCACGACCTGAGTCGAAATCAAAATCTGACACTTAACTGACTGAGCCACCCAGGTGCCCCTTCAAATCCCCTTTTTAATGCCAAAATGAACATAACCTTAACTATGTTCATAAAAGTTTTGGACTCAACCTCAACACTGTTTGCCTACTTCCTAGATTACTCATAGGCTGTTTTTCTCTGGAAACTAAAACTAAATTAAAAATCAATTTATTGAATAGAATTAAGCAATAAGAGCAACACATTGATCACATTAGAAATGCTACCAGTAGCAATACATAATTTTTATTAAGGAATATTCAAGGTCCATTGATAATTTTATTCCTGCTTGAAAAGTATGTTTATACATATTTTCTTGCCTTCCTCAATCCTCATATATATTTATACACACATATGTAAATATTTATGTCTCAAGAAAAAGGGGGAAATATCAAGGAAAAACACAAAGAATTATGATTTGCAGGTTGAAGGGGAGATGACTTTTGTTATCAAATGGTCACTGCTCTCTTGAGGACTGATCATTTCTGAGGCTGCTTAAGTGACTTAAGATTTCAGTAGCAGATCTAAGGATATCATTGGGTTTCTCCCAAACCTCATGATACAATCTGGCACTGCCAGTCCAGGAGCTTCCCTACAAGTACCCACTATTTGGGACCTGACTTTTCCCTTGCTGTTCAGCTCCTATCAAATGTTCAGTTCCAGTTCCAGGGGGCGAATGCAGTTCATCAATTAGCAAACATTGAGGAAAGCAGGAGATGTCCTTCTATTGCCCGATTCAAAGGCAACCGGCCTTACCTCAAGTAGAGAGTACGTTTCTCGATCATTTCTCTCTCTCACTTTGATTTCATCAGAAAAGTCATCCATAAAACAGTCTATTAGATTCATTAAGGATCGGACTAAGTTTGTATCTGAAGTAGGAGATAATTCCTGAAAAATCAGGGGGAAAAGTCTATAAAACAAATTAACTTAAATAAGCTAATTAAAGTAGCATCAACGAATACTTATTGAACTTTCTTCATCCTCGCAGCCACAGCACCTATGAAAAGGCACTATCATAATGCTAGATGCAGGTGAGAAAACTGAGGCATAGATCAATTCTCTAGTCTACAGTGTGGTGGCCCTAGGGGTCATGCCCAGTGAATGTACTCTTGAACCACTCCCACGCTGATTCTCAGATTCAAAAAGTTTACTTTTACGTGTTCAGTTGAACACGTAACTGATAACCCAGAATCTTTTTACCAATTTTGTAAAGCCAAACACTAAAAAAAAAAATCTTTTGGCAAATTAAAATTATGTTTCAAAACGTATTTTATACATCTTTACAGCAACACTCATAGTAAACTCATGCCTATGGAATAAATTTGTAAGTCTTGAAGAGCATGAAATGTTCCCAGAGTGCTGCAAACCCCAAGCACTTTACTTTTTGGGTCTCACCACGACAGTTTATAAGATAAATGAGTGTGTAGAGCTCCTAGCACCATGCACCATATAACCAGTTCTCCATAAATATGTGTCTTCTTCCCTCCAAGCCTTCCTCCAGCCTTTAGAGTGGTATTGCTCTGTGGTTAATGTGTGAGAATTAACTCTCTGAAATGGACTCTCAAGATCAGAAGCCGCCGACTTCATATTTAGTCGCTGTCCCAGTAGAAATAGGCAGAAATGTCAACTGACTTTCTAAGGATGGGACTAAGTATTACTGATGCAACACTAAAAGACAAAGAGTTATTACTACAAAGAAGACACTTATTTCTACATAGTAAATAAGTGGTATTCAGCACTTCTTTGAGAGGACAAAAATGTAGAGTGCATTTTAGAAGCTTGTATTAAAAGTCTGTTTTTTCTTCTCTTTTACTACTGAAAAGACTGTTATTATTTGGAATATTCATTAATTTTAATGCCTACGTTCTCTGACAATGCTGGGTTGAGGGGGAACCTGCAGCTTATTTTATATGTTTAACTGTTTTTGAAAGATGACTACTTCATATCTCAACACATTTCAAGTTTGCTTTATTTTTTAATTTTTAAGCAGCCAATCTTCTTGAAAGAGCAGGGTACAGCACTGTTGCGCCAGGAGCTCTCACATTAGCCAGCTGCCCTGGAGCAACCTTGCCTCTTCCCTGAAAAATTTTGGGCTACGGTTCTCCCCATGATCTTCTCAACTGCTAAATCCAAGGGACATGTGCCAATCCTTTTTTGCCTTGACCTCTTAGTAGTTTCTGATAATACTGACTACTCACTTGCTTCTTTAAAGGCTCTCCTCCCTGAAATACAGCTGTACTTGACATTCTATTCTCTCTCTCTTACCTTTTTTCTCTAGGTTTTTGCTTTAGGTAATATCCACTGCCATGATTTTAAATTCTGCTTTCCATACCTGTACCTTGAGCCAAACTTGTGCCTTAAGCTTTTCTATTATATTTCCAGCAGCAGGAGAAATACCAGCCAGGAGTCCCTATACTTGTTCCAGAGCCAAAGTCATCCTAAAGACCTTTGGTTGACATCTCCCAAAGCAGAAATTAAGTATACTCTCCCTACAATTTCCAGCTGGAGAGAGTTTAAGAGGCTGCCTGGAAATCCATCAACTCTCAAAGGCAGGAGATTTCCATTCGTGCTGTCACTTCTCCCCATTACACCCTTCTCCCTGCACCAATCCCCAGGATACACTGAAAGAAAGAAAAATGGATTTGGATTTCTCTCAATCTTCTCCAGGGACTGACTTTCCTCCCTGAATCCGTTTTTTTTAGCCAACAACAGTAATCTCTAAACAAGTAGATGCACTCATGCGAAGTATCGTGGATTCCTCATTCAGCACGCCTAAAGCAGGAACATGTGTTCCTCCATTATTACCTACTATCTGATTCTTTAGATGTCATAAATGAATTACTTTTAAAACTTGTCCTTTTGTGGATTATAAAATAATACATATTTATTCTAGGAACTTTGAAAAACAGAGAAAATTATAAAAATGGAAACTAAAATATAATAGTCCCAGAGAAATGAGATATAGCATTTTAGGATATGTTCATCCAGATGTGGTTAGGTGGGTCTTTGAGGTTTTGTTTTTGTTTTTTTTTTTTTTGTTTTTTTAGGAGGGAACAGATTAGCATCCGTACATTTTTTCAGACCGTAACATGCCTCATGAAAATTTTTTTGGAGATTAAGTATATAAATTAAAATCATTTTACTTTAATCAGAAAAGTTCTTAGTTAAGCAGTTAAATTATTTTAATCTCTGATAGTTGATATTAACAATAGACATTAAAATGAACATATTTGGCTGATTTGGATTTTCCATTTATTTTTTAAATCTTAAAATTCTCATCCCTCTTACCTTCGCATGCTTTCTAATAAATTCAACAGAAACTGGGACCATTCTGTCAAATAAGCCTACTATAAATTCTTTCTGAATAAGATTAATCGCAGCAGGTAAAAGATTTATCCAAGACAACATTAGTGGTCTCCAGCCTAACATGTGAGGCTCCATGTAAATCATACCACATCTGGAAACCTAGAAAAAAGAATAATTGTTTACCATCAAGGTAATGCTTCTATAAGAAATATGACTCGGTACATCTGCTTCACATAACCTTCAGAAAATTCTTCAAAAGCAGCTTAATTTTATGTAATTTCATGATCTAAATTTTTGTGTATGACTTTACCAGTGGTTGTAGACAAAGAGGAAAAAAAATCCCTGACTCTAAAATTTGTCAAGGTAGGTCAACAGATAGACCTGTTCTTCAAGAATCTGAGTATGGTTAAAATGGATTCTACTGGGGCGCTCGGGTGGCTCAGTGGTTGAGCATCCGCCTTCAGCTCAGGGCATGATCCTGGGGTCCTGGGATCGAGTCCTGCATCAGGCTCCCTGCATGGAGCCTGCTTCTCCCTCTGCTTGTGTCTCTGCCTCTCTCTCTGTGTCACTCATGAATAAACAAAATCTTTAGGAAAATGAATTCTACTAATGTTTTTCATTCAGAGTTTCAAAGTAATAAAAGCATTTATGACATTTCAGATTTATAAGCAGATGTCAAAATTGAGAACTTACGGTGGCAGGAGAAGCAACTTCCAAATCCATTGGTTCGAAAATAAGATTCATTTGTGGTGACATCTGAATAATCTCCCCACTCATCAGACACAGTTTTTTGTTATCATCCAGCACCGTATTCATATTCTCAATCCACACTGCATCTACTGGGCCATCAAAAATTAACCATTTCCTATCTGGTGTCTGTTTTATGCATATGATAAATAAAGGGCAAAAAAATTAATAATGATAATGTAAGCAAACAGTCCAATGATGCTTCAAGATTTAAAAATATAACTCCTAAAATTAATTTTACCATGAAAAAGTAAAGGCATCTTTTGAATAAAGTGTGCATGTGTATGGAGAGAGAGACTCACTGAAGAAGCCTGTATTTCCAACAGACAAGACAGAAATATAACATCTTTTCTCAAATTGCATATATATATAAAATATAACATCTTTTCCAATGTTTCTGAACTTACATATAACATATTTTAGAAAGTATTATGAGTAAAAAAAATGTACAATTGCCAGGGAAAACAGAATTTTCATTGAAATCTGATTCTGTGTAGTATTATGTTCATACAGATCAACTACTCTTGGGTACTAAATCAAGTTTTTCTTCCCTCCACTGGATAAATTCACACATATATACCCTTCTTGGGTTGAACGGTTTTATAGTAATGTAGGGCATTAATATAAGATTCCATCTCACTATAATAAATATGACAACATTTGCACACTCTCTGAAATACAGTAAAAGCTCAATAAATACTAAGGAGTGGCCAGGTATTCGCTGAAGAGTGCAAAAGCTGATTCTCCTTTTCAGATCTTATGAATCAGCTTTTTTTGTGTGTACAAAGACGATACCTTGGTTCAGTTTCAGCAAATGTGAATTCGGGTTGAAGTGGTGGGGGGATTTGGACCCATCCTATAAACTTGTCAGTCCCTACAAGGCAACTGCTTTAACCTAGAAGACAGTGGAGCTGTCATGGGCTCAGGGCTGCCCCACATCCATACTCCAAGGCCAGCTCTGGCCATTCTCAAGAAGGAGGAAGAGCTCATACCTCCGAGATTACCTCCAGATCAACTTTTCCTCATATCCTGGCTTCCCATGCCTGTTCATCTTCACTTTGGGCAACTTGGCCATGTAAGAGCAAGATGTTGGGCTCTGCAGTCTAAAGGACCTCACTTTTCATTTGACTTTTACTACTTACCAGCTATGTGACTTTGGGTCAGTGCCTTAACCTCTCTGAGTATTTATGGGACAAAACTTCTGGAAAAGGTAATATATGCAATGTAACTGAACATAAAATGGGAGGCATATCATAATTATTTCTGTATAAATAATGTAACTATATACATTATCTCAAGATGCCATGTGCTAATCTGGACCAGCATACATCTGCTGTGAAAAGAAAGAACCTGAGAGGTTATATCAACGCTCTCACACCCCTGTCTGCTTCACAATTACTTTTATCCTAGAAATTACTAGTAAAGCCTGATCCTGGGCAGGATCTCTGCCCCATGAAAGCTAATTCTTACGTTACTCATTGCCCAAGGTCCTTCACCCATTAAGAGCGGAACTGAGATTTGGCATTTCTCAATTACCACATCGCCTACGAGTCATGATCAGCGGGGTTCTTAGGTGGATAAAGAGCACCAAAGTCAGGATATATGGTAAGCAGAATAAAGGAGACATTTATTTTAAAAAGATTTAATGCATTTAATGTCTCTAGCCTAGGCCCCTTCTCTTTTAAGACCAGACTTAGCAACTGTCTCCCATTTGCTCACACTCTGTGGACAGCCTGCTAATGGAGAGCAACCAAGTTAACATCTTATTGGACTGTGGACTCTTTCTCGTAAGAGTGGGCAACAGCCACTCAGCAGAACCAGCCAGGGGTGGGTAAGTGCCCGCTCTCCTCCACAGCAATCAGCAGCTGGCACATCCCTCACCTCTTGCGCGTGCCACGGGCAGCCCATTCACTTCCTGACACGGTAGGGCCAACGTGTTGAAGTTGAAGTCTGTTTTTTTTTAAGGTCTGCAATTTCTTGTCTAAAAATGGAGCATATCTAACAACTAGTGGGTATGACAGAGAGAGCAGCCCAGAAGGTGGGCAATGGAAGAGCATGACTCAAGGGGTGAAAGGCTCACATTATTTAGATGTTCTCCATCCTGTATCATTTAGCCTGGAAAAAAGAGAGAGAGAGAGAGAGAGAACCAGAAGAGCTTTTCCCTGCCCTCTCTTCTCTGCACACCAAGCTAAAGGCTCTCGCCAGCATGGTCTGCTGCCTCTTTGTAGGCGCTAACGATGGTCCTCACAAAAGCACCGTGGGACCATCCAGTATTGTGTGTTTCAAATAGATGCCTTAAACTAGAAATATAGATTTTTGTCTGAAACAATTGGGAAAAAATCAGAAATTTGTCAGAAGGAACTAACACAGTCTCTCTCAATGCACACACTAAAGGGTTAGTACCTACCGTTGAGGAAGCAAAGGCTCTGAAACTGACAGCGAGGATGCCATCCGACCACTCATGAGACACCACATCGAACTGCCCATACAGCTGACCCATGGTGACAGACTTGGGATTTAAAACAGTAATTTGAACCTTGTTTTCTTCCATTAACCCCTTAAGGGAAAAAAAAAAACACATTTCTTCATTAGAAGGATACTGTCCTTATTCATAGAAAACACGATTTGATATGTACAAAATCCTAGACTCTACAAAGAAACTACCAGAAGCAAAGAACTTTTCACAAAATTCCAGCATACAAAGTCAATACGTAAAGACTGGTTGTGTTTTTCTCTACAGGGCCAATGAACAACTAAAAAAATAATAAAATTTCATGGGTTTAGTTTTTAAAACCCATGAAATACAACTCAGTAATCAATTAGCAGAGGATGTGAAAGAGCTATAAACCTAAAACTACAAAATGAGGGCTGGTAATTTTTTTTGGAAAGGGTAAGCTAGCAAATATTACAAGTTTTTCAGGTTACATATAGTTGGCCACATATTCTTCCCCATTTCTCTTTCTTTTCCTTCTTTCTGTTCATTGGGGGGTCTTTCAGTGTGTTTTTTACAAACCTTAAAAAACGTTACCACCATTCTAAGCTCATTGATATTAGAAAAATAGGCTTGGGGCCAAATCTGGCCTATATAATTGGCTATAATTGGCTGATTCCTGCTACCAAACATTCTCTGAGAGAAAATTAAAAGGTCTGAATATAGAGAACTATGCTCCATTCTCACAGAATCGAAAAGTTAATATTGGTAAGTTGTCAATTCTGACCAGAACCTAGAAAGCTGGTGTGGGAATTATACAAAGGATGCTAATACCCTTAGGGCATAAGCTTTTTATGTTTTTAATTAATAGATGTTATTTTCTTAGAGTAGGTTTACAGAGAAATTGAGTGGAAAGTACAGAGATTCACATATATCCCCCCACCCCACCTCACCCCTTCTGTTTCCCCTATTATTAAAGCCATGCATTGAGGTGGTATATTATTATGAATGGTGAATTGATACTGATACATTATTACTTTTTAAAGGTTTGTTTATTTATCTGAGAGACAGAGAGAGAGAGAGAGAGAGAGAGAGCATGAGCAGGAGGGGCAGAGAGAGAGGGAGAGAATCTTAAGTAGATTCCACAATAAGTGCGGAGCCTGATGCACAGCTTGATCTCACAACACTGCGATCACCTACTTAACTGACTGCACCACCCAGGCATCCCTGATACATTATCATTAACCAAAGTCCATGGTTTACATTAAGGGTCGTTCTTGACGTACATTCAACAGGTCCTGCCAAATGCATAATGGCACATTTCCACCCTTACAGAACCATACAGAATAGTTTCACTGCCCTAAAATCCCCTGTGCTCTCCTATTCGTCATCACTTCTTTTTTTTATATCTAACATAACAAGTGCAACTCTTCCCAACACTGCCTTCGCCCCCGCAACCCCCCACTCCCAGGGCTTGGGACACAAACTAGCAAACTTAAGAAGAGATGTGGAATGATAACACGAAACAGCAAAACAAGCTCAAGGTCTTCACATTCTTCTCTGTGTCCACCAAGGGGAGAACAAGGCATCATCCTACATTGGGAAATATGGGAAAGCCCCACCATCTTAGTCAGAGCAAGACGCTGCTGCTAAAGCAAGATTCTTGTCCCAAAAATGCAGCAAGGCTAGTGAGACTCCACAATCACAAATCCCACTTGGCTACAAACATTGAAATATAAGAAGCAAAAAACTATTCAAAATATAAGTAGAAAGAAGTGCAGTATTAGTTGGAGAATTAAAAACAGCCTCATTCCTTTAGCATGTCAGAGTAGACCAAACTAGGATGTAGAAGATGCAAATTGTGAATGATACAATCATTTGTTGCATTTGTGTGCACACATATGTGTTATATGATGCAAAACACACATTCACCTCAATACCACTAGCAGCCTATCACAGAAGTTTGTGTTACAAATCGAACCATCCAAAAATAAATTAAAAGAAAACACTCTTTAAAGTATGAAATGAAAACCTCCTGGCTTTTCATGTTTTCAGATATTTTCTACAACAAGCGTGTTAGCTTCATAAATAAAAAAAATGTTGAAAAGAAATAAAAGGTTGACAGGAACACCTATGATCCTTCATATACTAAACTTAATTGCTTCATATTACTTTTCTAGTAGTATTTTCCTTTTGACTAATTTTTTCTATGATTTCAAGTTG
The DNA here is from genome assembly GCF_011100685.1 of Canis lupus familiaris. Lineage (NCBI taxonomy): Eukaryota > Metazoa > Chordata > Mammalia > Carnivora > Canidae > Canis > Canis lupus. The sequence continues at coordinate 5,530,768 of NC_049258.1, forward strand.
CTACATTAAAGTATCTTTTAAAATGACTATACATTCTATCTTGCACAAAGCTGATTATGAATAAATTATTGCACTAATAACACACTTACCTTTTCACACATGTCACTCAGCGCACCAGCTAAGACACGATATGCGCTGGTTTTTCCTCCAAACGGTTCTCCAACGATCATAAAACCATGACGCACAATCATCATTTCGTATATTTGAAGTATCTTCTCAGAAAAGAATTTGGTCATTTGCAAATTCATGGATTCACAGTTGTCTTTGATAGCTGCTAGCAAATCATTATAATCTGGTTTCGGTAATTTCACACCAGGAAACAAATCTGAAGTGATTCCCTGATGATAGAAGATTTGAGGATTTATATTATATATCTGATACCCTCTTTCTCTTTCTCTCTACACACACACACACCACACACATAAAGGTGATGAAATTCCTCCCATCCTCATATTTAATATTGATGGAAATAGAGCCATTAAATAAACAGTATTTTTAACAGCTTTATAGAGATATGACTGCCATACAATGAACTCTATATATATATTTTTTTAAAGTGGTACAATTTGATAAGTAGAGCCATCAACTCAAGATAGTCAACATATCATTCCCAAAAGTCATCTTGTGACCTTTTGTAATTCTCCTTCCTTTCTCTCTTTGCCACCTCCCATCTCCATCCCCAGGTAACCACTAATTTGCTGTTACTATTTTTATTTGCATTATCTAGAATTTAATATAGATGAAGTTACATATTATGAGTACAACACTTTTTTTTTCTGACTTATTTTCACTCAACAGAAAGATTTGGAGATTCCCTCATGTGACATCATGTATTAATAGTTCATTGCATACACGTAGTACATTTGAATCCATTCCCTCGTTGATGGATACTTTCATTGTTCCCAGTTTGGGGCTACAGCAAATAAAACTGCTATGAACATTTATATATAATTCTTTGTATGGGCAAATGTCTTCATTTCTTTTGGGTGAATACTGAGGCATAATGAAATACCTGGATAATATGATGGCTATACGTTTAATATTTTAAGAAACTGTCTGCTTTCCAAAGTGGTTGTATTATTTTACATTCACCCCAGCAGTGTGTAAGACTTTGGACATTTAGTATGCTCAATCTTTTTAATATTATCCACAGAGATAAGCATGTCACAGTATCTTACTGTGGCTGCAATGTGTAGTTCCTGATGACTAACATTTCGCAGGTGCCTATTTGCTTTATATATATATGTTCTTTAATGAAGTGCCTATTCAGGGCACCCCCGGTGGTGCAGCGGTTTAGCACCGCCTGCAGCCCGGGGTCTGATCCTGGAGTCCCTGGATCAAGTCCCGCATCAGGCTTCCTGCGTGGAGCCCGCTTCTCCCTCTGCCTGTGTCTCTGCCTCTCAGTCTCTCTCTCTCTCTCTCTCTCTCTCTCTCTCTGAATAAATAAATTTAAAAAAAAACTTATTTAAAAAAAAATGAAGTGCCTATTCAAATCTCTTGCCTATTTTTAATTGGTTTATTTTCTTAATGGTAAGTTTTGACCATTCTTTAAATATTCTGCATGCAACTCCTTCATCATATCTAATCTGCAAATATTTCTTCCTAGTCTGCAACTTGTCTTTCATCATCTAACCAGTGTCTTTCAAAGAGCAAACTTTTAACATTTTGATGAGTCTCTTTTTTTTTATCATTTATTGTTTTATCATTGTGCTTTTGGTGCTGTGTTTAAGAAATTTTTGCCTAACCCCAAATCACAAGATATTTCTCCTGCTTTCTTCTAGAAATTTTACCATTTTATAAAACTTTTAAATTAAAAAGTTAGACAAATATTATCTGATTTCAAGATTTATTATATAGACAGTGTCATCTGATATAACGATAGACAAATATATCAATGGGACAGAATGAGGAGTCTAGAAAGAGACCCACACACATTTGAACAATTGATTCTCAACAAAGAATGTTTAAGAAAAAATAAAAAGACAGAATGTTAGAGAAAAAATAAAAAGAGTGCCTGGATTTGTCAAAACAATGAATTTTAATCCATACCTCAATATCACATACAAAAAATAGTTCAAAGGTATTTTAATTACTGTGATGATCAGAATTTAATCAGCTTAGTGTCCCTCAAAAATTCATGCCCATACAAAACCTCAAAATATAACTTCATTTGGAAATAGGATCTTTGCAGATATAATTAGGTAAATTAAGATGAGGTGATACTGGGCCTTAAATCTAATGATTTATGTCTTTATAATAGAAAGGAGAGGAATATTCAAACACAAATACACCCAGGGAAGACCATGTAGTGATGGAGGCAGAGATCAGAATGAGGTCAACCCATGCCAGGGAATGTCAGGGGTTGCCAATAGCCAACAGAAGCTAAGAAGAGGCAAAGGAGTGTTTCCTAGAGCCTTGATTTGAGACATCTTCCCTTCAGTACTTTGAGAGAATACCTTTCTATTGTCTCAAGCCATCAAGTTGTGGTATTTTGTTATGGCAGCTTGAGGAAACTGATAAAATCATTTAATATGTGATTAGAAAGAATTATGATTCCGTTTTTAGTATATAGGAATACATAAAGCTGATGGCAAAGTCTAAGAAACATACCTTTTTTTAAATATTTTTTATTTATTTATGATAGTCACACACAGAGAGAGAGGCAGAGACATAGGCAGAGGGAGAAGCAGGCTCCATGCACTGGGAGCCCGACGTGGGATTCGATCCCGGGTCTCCAGGATCACACCCTGGGCCAAAGGCAGGCGCTAAACTGCTGCGCCACCCAGGGATCCCCAGAAACATACCTTTATTAACTGTTAAAGCTGTAAGTATTATAGCATCCTATGCGAGAAATAGGACTTATTTTTACTCTGAAGGTAAAAGTAAAAATTCAGAAGTGCTTCATGGGAAAGCATACATTCGAACTATACTTTAGAATTTATGAATTAATGAGTTCAATTGCCGCTATATTTAATCCTTCAAATACTGTTATGGAGAAACTGATCTTAGTTTATCAAAGCAATAAGTTGCCTTAGGATAAAGGAGAGAAAAAAGGCAATGCAGCTCAGTAGTTAAGGGCACTCTGCAGCCTGATTGCATGCTCCTGTACTAACTATAAATAAAAGTTAAGTATCTTTGCCTCAGTGAAATGATTTGTAAAACAGGGGAGAAGACAGCACCTGACCTACTGGGTCATTATGAGCATTAAATAAGTTACTATTTGTAAAGCTCTTAGAATAGTGTCTGATCCATAATAAGTCCACAGTATTTGGTAAATCAACAAACATATCTTCTTGGATTGTTCAAATTGTTTTGGTTGACCTTGAAGGAAGCGGACCACTCCAGAACACATTTGGTATCCAGTGGTTCTCAACCAAGACCAATTCCCCTCCCTCTCCTGTCAGGTACAGGGTCAAAAATACGTGGCATTGCTCTGGTTGTCACAACAGAAGACAACCTATAAATACTGGAGTGGGGGTAAGAAGCAAGTTTGCCTAATGTTCTACAGTCTCACAACAAGGAATTCCCCTAATCTGAAGTGACAGTTATGCTCCCTCTTGGAGATATTGCTCAGTGAATGTTCACTGAATGACTACACAATGCTTGAGACTACATCTGGTGATATATATTTCCACTTTGTAAAAATACAGTTTTTACTCTTAGAAAATTTATACAATATACCAAAGAAACAGGAAAAGTGGGGGAAAAATTAGAGAGAAAGACAAACCGTGAGAGACTCCTAACGCTGGGAAACTAAGGGTTACAGAAAGGGAGGCAGGTAGGGGGGAATGGGGTAACTGGGTGATGGGCATTAAGGAGGGCACATGAGAAGATGAGCACTGGGGGGTTATAAGTTGGCAAATTGAATTTAAATAAAATATAAAAAATAAATAAAATTTTTAAAAAGAAAAGAAATTGAGGAAAAATATTAGGAAAAAAATTTGAAACTATTCCTCATAGATTCACTCTATATTTACACTCCAGCTCTAAGTACTTTGAAAAGATCCTTTCAAATGTTGAAACACGGTTACTATGGAGAGCAGACGACACTGGACCACACTACAGTGGCAGCATCACTTCTCCCCATTCCCATAACATCCCACTTCGGTCTTTACAGTTGGAAACTAACTGCCTGAACCTCAAGACAGCACAGATTAGTGCAACAATTAACATCTGTTGGGAGCCCATGGCCTCCCAATTCCTTCTACCTGAGATGAGGAAAAGGAAAAGAATGACATCAAATAATAATATGAAGACCTTAATCATTATTCTAATGCCTCTCAATTAATAATAGTCTAATCTTAAATATAACAAGATTATTAAACTTAGTTCTTCCTCTAAGTCACCCTGAAAAAAAATCAATTTCATTAAAGCCATTACACTCTTTTTAAAGAAAGTAAGCTTTTAAAGAAATTTCTTCGATTATTAATTCAACAAACATTGGCCAAGTACCCCTTCTCTGCAAAAGATTCAGTCGAGTGTTAGACCCGTTATTTTCCTACATTCTAGTGCAATTTATCAGCAAACATATTTTGTAACCTTTGTGTGCTTATAGACATTGCAGGTTTTTTTTTAAAAAAAAAGGACGATTTAAAAATCCCAACTTGTTGAAAGTCATCTGAAGCCACAGAGCTATACATACTTCAAGTAAAACATAAAATGATCTATGTTTCTTTGTGCCATATCATTATTTTCTGTAGTAGGAGTTTCTCAAAGGGAGTCGCAGACTTGTACATTTGATAAATACGTTATTATAAAAATTCTGTTACACTAAAATAATAAATATCCTTACCTCAAAGAGTGGTAAATCATGGGACAAAAATTTTGGCAGATTTACATCAATAATAGATCTAAGCAGCAGAATTTCTTCATTTTCATTTGGATATTTCAGCTAAAAGAAAACACACTCATGATGATACCTCCACCCACTAAATGCGCCCCCTACATTAACACACACACGCACATGCATCCACGCACAGGCCCCAGAGACAAGCTCACGTAGAACTGTTCTCATTTATTTTCCTTTAATTGGATGGTTATGAATTTTAGAGGTTGAAAAAAATTCCAAAACACTTGGGTAACTCCAAAGTTTACTAAAAACCTAGCTGAACTCTGAACCTGTAGCTCAGGCCCACAGTAAGGGCTGCATAGTTCATAAAAATATGAACTCCAAATTATTTCTCCCAACTTCAATACTTTATTCAACATCTCACTCCCAAGTTTCTCCTACCATCATACATTTAATTTTCCAGAACCCTCTTCCTTTCCTCTAGAATCTTTCAGTCTAATAAATTCCATGTTTCAGGTTAACTGGCTTTACCCTTTACAAAGCCAGTGATGCCCGGCAGTTAGGTTCAGAGCACCCATTGCCAAAGCTGATCCTTGCTTATATGGACTTTGTCTTTGGATCAGTCTAACCACACCTAAATGATGAGGTGTCAAAAGTCTAGTTTGTTATTTGAGAAGCTATTATTTTAAAGCCTATGTTTAAATTGTTTCTTGATATAATAAAACAAACTTCAAAATATGCAAGCCAACACTTTCAACAATTCTAAATTAGCTTTTGACAAACAATGAAAGGATTCATTTGCAGGATTCATTTGCTGCATAACTTTAATAGCTCAATTCCATAGTCAAGATGTCAGTGAAAACAAACACTAGGCAATGTATTATCTTTCCCATTATCTGACTGTAGTGTAATCCTGACGTGCCAGGTTAATACAAATTGTTGCTTCTAGTTGCATTTGTTTATTGCAAAAAAATAATGACGTGCAGTTATTCTAGGCTAATATGAAATAGAATATCACCACAATATATTAGAATTCTCAGTAACATTTATTATAGAAGATAAAAATGCTCGCCATCGTTCTTAATCACATAGAATATATTTTGAAATCTTTATCTTCTGCAAAACATGAACATGAAAATTTTATAAACTCCAAGGTCACATTTTGCATTTTGCTATTAACTATATAGCCCGCCTTGCTTTGTTTCATACAGAACTAATGCACAAGTAATTGTTTATGCCTCTACAAAACATTTTCAATGGAAAGTTACACAAGTCTCAAAGGATTTGGATTTTTCCATCTATATGCTTATGATTTATTTCATTTTAAAATGCAAACATTATATTGCAAATCTATAACTGCTACTCTATAATAGGCTGTAATTATATGATCACGTTAATTGATAATGCTTTGGCACACTTGTATATATTTATTAATTATACATTATTTCCTTTAAAGCTCTACATGTTCCATGTAGACTGAAAGCCTTCAAAATCTTTCCCAGCAGCAAGTATCTCTTTTCATACACCTAAAATTATGGAACAGAACGCAAATCATTAAGAATTATGTCTAAGTTTTGACAAATCATAAAATTTCCTTTTTCACATGTGCAAACAATCAACTGTTTTTTAGAACAAGAACTGGATTTTTTTTTTTAGTTGATGAAACCAACCAGTTATTGGAACTCTGTGAAGACACGGGGTCCTGAGATTTACAAACAGAAAATTTATGAATAAGAAATAACTTGAGTTCTCTACCTTTAGATTCCCCGCAGCGGTAAGCACTGACTTCACGGCTCTCATGCCATAGTCATAGTGATGTTGTGAGGACAATTGCTCTGAACACAAGCGGTAGGTAGCCACGATTTTTACTGACAGTGGCCGAGCTGTGACAAACCCACAGGAGTACAGGACTATTTCAGCAATCATGGCATAGTCAGGCACCATCATTGCTACTGTCCGAAAGAGGGCCTGCAGGAGTGCAGAAAAGGTATTTTTGAAAAGACCATCGTAAAGATAACCCTACTGTGCATTTCCTAACGTGTTAGGGCTGTGTAGCTTTTCTGCAATAATGTTAAATTACAATATCCAAATCACATAGATACAAACACTTAATTTTAAAAACCGGTTTCTTGATGAGCACTGGGTGTTATTCTGTATGTTGGCAAATTGAACACCAATAAAAAATAAATTTATTATTTAAAAAAAAAGAAACATTACAAAAGAAAATATTACCTGGAAAATAAAAGCCATTTTCATCACACAAAAAAATAAAAATAAAAATAAATAAAAACCGGTTTCTTGCAAATATCTTTAACTTCTGTATAAATTTTTTCCTTAAATTATGCTGAAAGAACACTCAAGCTTTTATGATACTTAGATCTTGGGTGAATCATTAATTCACATGTTAATTATCAACAATTATCTATTCTTCTTGGTAAATGACAGGTTACAGGGATAAAGTATCCTAGGCTGCTGGGATGTCCAAAAGCTGGGCTTTTCAGCTGCTCTGGTGAGAAAGGGCATGGTATTGGGAGACCAGGCGTTAAGTGAGGTTTTCTGGGAATCTAATTAGTTGTATGCTGCGTGCTAATCACATAATTCCTAATAACTAATAACAAGGCTATGTCAGATAAATAAGGTAATTTTAGCACTAAGTTTAAAGGTAATTTAGTGCTCTTTACAATTTTTAAGTTCAATAAATAAATAAATAAATAAATAAAATTTTTAAGTTCAATTCTGGCTTAACCAATGATATACTTTCTTGAGTGTAAAAGAAGAGTATAGCTCCAGGTATCTATCATACCAGGGCTGAAATAAATTCTGATACATGTAATCAACATGAGCATTATCCTTCTGGAAAGCTATGCCTCAGGTTGTTGGCTTTGTGACCTTAGAAGATCAAGTATGCCCATTTTACCATGGCTTCTAAGATTCAACTATTCCAAAATGCTTATTGAATATTGATTCTTTAGAATAATTTTAATATTAAATATAGCTTCTCTAATGTAGAAATGTGCTTAAGAAATTGCTCTGCTCTCCAGGTCTTCTGTAGATGCACAGGATGTCTAAATGGGACTCTATCCGCACGGTGGCACAGATGTACTGAGACTGCAGTATAGATGCAGTTGGGTCCTAATTCCAAGGTTCTTGAGAACAGGCCAAGAACTTGGAACTTTTTTTCTGTAGGCAAAAAACAACCACAACAAAACCAATAGCTTTTTAAGTCTGGAAGTTACAGGATCAGATTTCTTCTGAAGACTCTGGTAGAATTAAAGCAGGGGATTCATTATAGTGAATTTAGTGGGGAAGAGATTGGTGACAAGTGAGCTGTTGCAGGAAATTGCACGCAGGAGAAGAATGAAGAGGGATGGAAGGAAGGTGAGGCAGCGGGATGACAAGGCTTTTGCAAAATAGGATCCCTGGTTTCGGTGACTGGCTGGATCATAGGGAGACAAAGAGCAAAGTCTCAAGGACTACTCTAAAGACATTCTCTGGAATGTCTTCATTCCAGAATCTCTCTTTTTTAAAAATTTTTAAAAAGATTTTATTTATTTATTCATGAGAGAGGCAGAGACACAGGCAGAGGGAGAAGCATGCTCCCTGTAGGGAGCCTGACTGGGGACTCGATCCCAGGACGCCGGGGTCACGACCTGAGCCAAAGGCAGGTGCTCAACCACTGAGCCACCCAGATGCCCACCCCCTCGCCATTTTTTAAAGGAAGATATATTTCATTCTTTTCAGACTAAAATATTTTCTTCAAAATTGTTAGGTATTTCCATATACACTTGATAACAGATGTTCTGTAGCAGTTCTAACCAAGAAGACTGCACAGTAGGAACAACAACAAAGCCATCAGAATTTGAGAGCAGCTTCCGGCCTAAGGTAGATGGAAAATACATCACCCACAGAACTATAAGGTAGATACTGTGACACCATTTCAACAGGCACAGCACACGAAACTGTGAACCAGTTTCCACAGGGCATGAGCAGATTCAACCAATAATCCTCCCAGCTTTTTTGATGAGCTATTCATAGATTTGTGCCTTTACAAATACTATGTGTTCAGATTGATCCTACTGAAGAAAAGCAGAGCAAACAAAAGAACTGCTACCAAAGAGCTCTTCAAATTTAAATCACAATGAAAAGTTGCAAAAAAAAAAAAAAAACACTTCTTAGATAAAAGAGGATTTGCCAGTTTTTATTTTTTAAGATCTTCTCCCTCAGTAAGACAAAGTACTAAAACATCTCATCTAAGGTATCAAAGTGCATGGAATGGAAATACCAAAGTACTTTGTAGCAATTTGTTGGGTCAAAAGTCTCTTTGGTGGAAAAGGAAAATTTGTCAACTAGTCTAAGAAGCTGTCACTCTAATTATGTAAATAGCAGAAGGGATGTAGGACCTTTGTGGGGAGGCAATTTAGCAGCACATCTCTTGGTCCTATGACCATACTTAAGGAAATATTTTAAAATCGACAAAAGCCTTAAGTAAAAACTGCCCATTGCAAAATTATTTATAATGAAGGAAAACTAAAAGCAACCAAAGCGTCCAAAAGTAAGATGCAGTTCAGTAAATTTATTCACAGTTTGAATTATGTTTATAAAGATAGGAAAATGCTCGTGTTGTAATATTAACCTGAAACAAAAAAAAGCAACCCAGCATATGCAATTGCCGGAGTCTATCATTTAAAATTAATATTTTAAAAGGTATTGAAAATTGCAGGATACGATATAGCAAGCAATAAAATGGGCATCTTTTCCAGTATTTCCTCTGTCTTCTAATTTTCTATAATTATCATTTTTTAAATGTCAGTTTGGAAGTTGCATCTGGTTTGCACATTTATTTTCTAAAGGTACTCTACAGCTTTAAAAATTATTTTCTAAAACAGTTTTCTAAAATATCATGTCCAAAAGCAAATATTTTGCATAAAATTCAAGGAAAGCATGTTCTTACATATTAATTTTATAAACTACAGAAAGGAAATAGATGGTATCATTGCCCCCTTCTGTACCTTCAGATTATCCGGCAGCTCTGATCGCCCGGCATACCCAGGGTTCATCGTTATAAAGACAGCGCACGTGGGGTCAAGTTTTAATTCAGTTCCTTCAAACACTAGTATATCGGCCCCTGCATTGATACCTGTGGGCCATCAAGAATGAAATGACTTAGCAATTCACATTTAAATGTGAGTTGTGCCATTCATCATCCCCCGGGGTTTCTACTGTGTTGACATGATCCAAAGACAAACCAGCCCCATTACCTCTTTGGATAGTAAGAATTTGTTGAGCAACCACAGACAGTACTTCCAAATCAATTCTGTTAAACTCATCAAAGCAAGCCCAAGCTCCACAAGATAACAGTCCCTGGGAGAAAAGAATAATGAAATTTTTCAATTTTATCTGATTGAATATCACATTGAAATGTTGCATTTTCACCTGATATTTTCAAGGATTTAATATCCTATCAAGGAAATTGCTTATTCATCTTTATCTTTAAAGACAGCATATTGTTTTTTATTAGAAATTCATTATTCTGCACAAATAAGGAGTTTGATCAATTAGAAAACTGTCCATTTGGTCGATAGCTTTTTACTTTATATCTTTTGGCATCTGTAATCTCAAGGCTTTTCTTACTTTTTATATACAAGTTGATTTTGTTTGCTTTTTCTATATGGACTTCATAGAATAGATTGCAATATTCCTCTAAATAAGAGGACTTTTGTTGCTAATGAGACTATTTTGTGATCTGAGCACCTTTATAGCACCTACATACTACTGAGGCCCTAGTTTGCACTTCCAACTGACAGCTACCTCACAAATGTGTGCCATTTGGGTTAAAGAAAACTGAACCACCAAGTTTGAGTAGCTCAGTCCATATTCAAATTTACTTAAAAAAATCAATTTGACATTTATTGACTGCATATTCTATAGATTGTATATGTGTGTGTGTGTGTTTCACTGAGTACCTGGTATATGTCAGGCATGATGCATGTATTTTTTATGCAAAGAAACTAAGACTATAACTTAAGGATGTTAAGTAATTAGACAAGGCCACATAGCTAATAGTGGCTGACTTTGGATCTGTACACAGTTCCATCTACCCAAACACATTGGAGTAAACGTGAACTCAGTGCATTTTGTAAAATAGTACATTTTCATTTGTTGGAGAACACTGTGACTTTGCTCTCCATGTATAATAAGAGGATTAGAAACCATAGAGAGCAAAAAATACTTATGAAGTCACTTATTCAAATAGTTATAAGGATTGTGAGATTTTTAGTAGGAAGACCCATGTCTTTTTTATTCAGTACCCCTGTTATTCAGCATGATCCTAACATTAAGTATCTACATAACCAATAAATACTTATCAGTAAGCAACTAATACCATAAGTATATGAATCTATATCAAGGAATTAATGTTATATATATTCAAAAATTGAATAGTACATACCAAACTTTTCTTTAAACGTTTAAAAATATGATGGCTATTCAAACTAAACTATAGAGACTCTTTTAGATTTATTATCTCTTTCTTAAAAAACCATTACAAGGTTGTATATCATTACAGAGTATGATTAAAATGGCTCTTTGTCATTCAATTGTTTTCTTGCTATTTATTATAATTTTGACTTTTAAAATCTTATCCTAGTTGTTTCAGCATCACAAATGTAGAGACTTCTTATATTCCAAATCTATTATAAAATGACCAGGCCGTATATCAGCTACAAACAGTTTGCTGTCTAGGGTAGGATTGGTATATTCTTTTTTATTAGTTTGATTTTCTTTTTAGATCTTAACTTTTCTGAAGAAATTTTGAAAAATAATTATGGAATTTTTAAAAATAAGAATTACAGAATCTTTACAGAAAAACAGATATTAACAAATAAGCAGAACCTATAATCCCAAATGGATAAGTCTTGTGTTCGACTGTTCCAGCTAACAGTTTAAAGGATAACAGGCTGTAGCAACAAAGTGGTAAAATGACCAGACATTCCTAGGTTTATAGACAGGGATGTTACATTTTTAATCCCCCCACCTTTTGCAATCTTACAGACTCCTAAGAGTGGATATCTGACTCAGAATAAGAAAACAAACTAGGATTTTAAGCTTGCAAAAAGAAAAAGAATTAACTAGAGGGTATTTATGACAGTAAATTACTGAATCATGACTTGTTAGTAACAAGAGCTACAGGCTAAAGAAAACTTTAGATTCCCCACAGTCTTCCCATGATGTAGTGGTTCTCCAGTTTTTAGCTGCCCAATACATCGAAGGGACACCACTCATTGCTATCAATAATACTGACCCGTTTGAGCAGGAACTGGATACACAGGTAGAGCTCCTGCTCAGGTAAGCTTTGGAAATAACCCTGCTTCTCTGGAGAATGGAGACAGTGCTTTGATTTTACTTAAACTACAAGAAGTCTCACTTGCATTGAATTATGTTGCATTATATATAACCTTCCTCTCTGATTGGTTATCATTTTGTAAAGAAATTAGTCAATTCAAACCTTAAAGAATTTTCCTAAGGCCAGATAATCCAAGCCATCGGAGCAGTTGAAAACAACACACTGCTTGGCCACTGCTTTTGCTAAATCTTTGGTCGTTTCAGTCTTTCCAGTGCCAGCTGGCCCCTCAGGAGCTCCTCCGAGATGCAGATGAAGGGCTCCAAACAAGGTTCTGAAATATAAGAATGGAGCAATCTTTGTAAAATAATGCCATTTTTTAGTATACATTACTAAAAGAGGAAAAGTTCAAACTGAGAGCCAAATTTTCCACTTCCTTTTCAATAACTTCTTCCTTCCCACGAATCTCTGAAAATCTCTGACTGTGCATTCCTTCATTACATTTCACTTCTGAAGAGGTGATTAAATATGACAGAACCAGAACAAATGCACTTGAAATTCAATGCTGACTCTGGTCAATACGGAAAATTCAGTTGATGCCGAACCACCCACTTCCCCGAATGGCAAGCACCTGGCAATGCTACATTAAAAAAAAAAAAAAAATACTAACTTTTGAGATACATAGCCATTTTTGAAAGAATGTAAAGGAAATCACTAACGAGGAGAAAATGCAAAATTTTCAGTAATTAGCTGCTAAAGCTCTAGAGGTACATATTGTTTTGGGATCTGCATATAAACACAAGTGCATTTACGACCACATAGAAACAGAAAAATTCTGTTTTTTTTTTTTTTTGTTTTTTTTTTTTTTAAGATTTGAGAGACAGAGAGAGAGATCTAGTGGGGGACGGGGTGGGAAGGAGTAGAGGGAGAGGGAGAGAAAGTCTTTAAGCAGACTCCATGGTGAGCCCAGAGCCCAATGCCAGGCTCAATCTCACAATCCTGAGATCACAACCTGAACCAAAACGAAGAGCTGAATGCTTAAGCTTAACCAACTGTGCCGCACAGGTGCCCCCAAATAGAAAAATTCTTCTATTGAGCAAGGTGAAGAGCTGGAATGGGTTCACCTATGCAAACCTAGAAGCCTTGAAAAGCTGATTTATCTCTATATGGGAACTAAAATTTCTGGAGAAGGACAAAGAGAAAAATCAGCTGCAGAAGAGATAGGAAGCTTACCCTTCACTGCAGCACCCAATGAAGAGCCTACATCATTCATGGAGGTAGGGTCCAAATTTCCATTATCCATGGGCACATTTACCCAAACTGGGAAATTCACACTGAAATTTTGTTTGGGACCAAAGAAAAACCTGAAGCCCTTTCAAGAGACAAACATGCTCCACATGGACACCTCTACAGCTGAGAAAATGTAAGACTTCATGGGGAAATGACTCTTACTTTTATTATGAACTCATAATAAAAACCAGAGAGAAAGAGTGAGGAAGAGAAAAAGAGAGAGAGAGAGAATGATCAAAATTAAGAGTCAGACTTGCGGTGCCAGGCAGACAAAGGTGTGGGGGAATTAACTACATACATGGTACTCTTTAATATTCTGGTGGTTTATTCTATGAGATTTTAAATAAAAAGCAATAGGAGCCTCTGTGTAGTACAGTTGGTTAAGTGTCTGACTCTTGGTTATGACTCAGCTGTGATCTCAGGGTTGTGAGATCAAGCCTCACGTCAGGCTCCACTGAATCTGCTTGAGTTTCTCTCTCTCTCCCCCTTTGCCCCTCCCCCACACGCTCTTTCTCTAAAATAAATAAATCTTTTTTTAAAAAGTGACATAAGAAAATAGTGAGAAAAAAGTCAATTTCATAAAAGAGACAACCTGAAATCTAGCAATGAAAAAATATAGTCACTGGACCTACTAATAAATTACCAGATTAACTAGCAGAGTAAACATGAAGAAACAGAATTCTGCACTACAAGATAAATATGAGGAAATCACCCAGGAAGATATCGAGATGGAATATAAGTACAGGTGAGAGATCAAAAAAAGGAAGAGAATGGGGAAAAGGCAAAATTAAAAAAGCAATGCCTATGGGGTGCCTGGGTGGCTCAGTAGTTTAAGCACCTGACTCTTGGTTTCAACCAGGTCATGATCTCAGGGTCTTTGTGCTGGGCATGGAGCCTGCTTAAGATCCTCTCTCTCAACTCCCTCTGCCCCTCCCTTCCTCTGTCCCATACATACATACATACATACATACATACATACATACATAAATCATTCTCTGGCTGAGAATTTCCCAGAATTGAAGAAATATATGAACTAAAAAGTCTCAAGTGGATAAATAATAGTCACCCACATCTAGTAGCATTACAGTGAATAACAATAAAGAGAAAATCTTAAGAATTACAATAGAAAAAAAATACCTACAAAGGAATCATCATAACAGACTTCTCAGCAGTGGCAACAAATGCCAGGAGAATGATATCTTTGGAGAGCTGAGGGGAAATTATGGTTCACTTATAGTTCTATACCTAGCTATCCTATCCTTTAATAATTGAATGAAGACCAAATTTTGTTTTAAAAAGCATTTTTAGACAAAGACTGATAGAGCTCATTACTTGCAGAACCCCACTGAAAGAATTACTAAAGGATGTTGCCTAGTAAGAAGAAAAATTAAACCAGAAAGGTGGCAAAGGAAGTAGCAATGGTGAGTAAAGACAATGATAAAAATTTTTTGTTAAATGTATGCAAATACTAGATGTAAAAAATATGTAACACAATAGAAATAGAGCAATATATGTCAGATCATCTTATCTTACAGACAGTAAGGCTGGTCACCTAGCACAAGGGCACATAGAAATTGGCTAGGAAGCTTGTCAAAGAGAGGTGAAGAGTAAAGATCTTTGGAAAGAATTGTTAACTGTGTTGTTTATTTCCCGTCCCTAATGTAGAAAAGAAGAAAGCACTTGTTCCTCTTCCAAGCTACCTGAGGGGTTTTAGAGAACTTTTCAAAAAGCTTGGCACACTGTCTGACCCCTGGAGTTTAGGGGCTGGGAATTCAATCACAACTTAAAATATTTAAAGTCAAGAAAATGCCTGTAGCTATTCCTGATGGCAGAGCTAGGGGAAAACAGTGACAGTGAGACAGATGTACTCATACTGCTGGCAAAATGAATGCCTATTTATCATCTGACCAGATCCAGATCTCATCAGAAGGGAGCTATATTTGAGTCATGTTGAGTGGGACTGTCAGGAGACACATCTAGAATCAGAGAAGATGCTGAGGTGAGTGTCCATGTGTTGGTTGACCTCAGAGACTGAAGCAGAAGTCACCAGCACCCAGCCAGAGAAGGCATCTTGCACAGGTGACTAGGGGTGGGGAGGGGTTTCCAAAGAACCCACATAAGTATCTTATGGGAGATCTGGCACATCTGGGCTTGTGCCCTCACTGAGGACACTAAACAGCCAAGAGATAGCTGCCACAGGAGATACTTGTCTAATGTGAACCCACCTCTCCTGTTCCTTCTCCCCTCCTCCATTAACCCCCAACACTGGAGGAGTCGCAGGTGAGCTATGGAGGGATAGATGCAAAGGACAGGGTTAAAACTGCAAATGACTGCCCACACTTGAATCCCCAAATGCAGGCCTGGAGCTTGTATCAAGCTTGAGCTGGGAGGGAAGGGGAGTTTGGTTGTTTTTGTTTTTTAATTATTTTTTTATCGGAGTTCAATTTGCCAACATATAGCAAAACACCCAGTGCTCATCCCATCAAGTGCGGAAGGGGAGTTTTAAATTGGATGAAAGATGTTGGCTTTGACATTAGACCCAAATGGACTTTTTAATATTTGAAAAAAAACCACAAAATTTTAATTTAGCTTTTGACAATAATTTGGAGTACGAGAGATGGGAACTAGGATTAAAGTTGTTAAAGCGCCTTGATTATTCAGAAGCACAATAGGAGAAAATGTCAATGGAAACATCTATAGGTTATCTAATGGAGGTATCCAGCAGGCATGTAACACAAGTATACAGGAGAGACACTGGCTGGAGTTACAGATTTATGGATCTTCAGAATGTAAGCTAGTAAAGCCTGAAAGTGGATGAGAACATTTGAGAAACCATGAGGCATGAGACAAAATACCCTGTGAAAACAGAACTCTAGAAAATTCTGTGTTTCGGGGGAAGCCATGGGTTGCCTCAAATGATCTGAAAAAAATAAAAAAAGAAAGCTTCAAGAAAGGATAAATGAACAATGTAAACAACAATAGCAATATTGGGCAATACTTAGCTCCAGAGTTGAGAGGAGAAAGCCAGCAGAGAAAGAGAAATTGAAGGTAAAGTTGACGGGGTATTGAGAGTCTAAGAAAGGATAATGTAGGATATATTTACCAAGTGGAAGCTAATCTGGTTCTTCTAAAGATTTAGTGGCCTAGGGTGAGTGAAATTTAATTTCCAGTAGACCCTTAAATTAGTGAGTTTACCTGTAACATCGATCAGTGAGTGGGGTAATAACCAGCCGAGGAGAATTACCCAGATACTCATATCCATACCGTAAACCAGCATTGATCATCTTTGTTTCTAAATGATTTTCCTAGGATAAATCAGGAAAAATGAAGTTAAATAATAAAATTTTAAATAATATGAAATCTCAAACTTCTTAATAGATAATTGCCAAGTTATAAACAACACCTGGCACTTGGGTGACTCAGTCAGTTAAGCATCTGCCGCCGGCTCAGGTCATGATCCCCAGGGTCCTGGGAGGGAGCCCTACATTGGGCTCCCTGCCTTGTAGGGAGTCTGTTTCTCCCTCTTCCTCTGCCCCTCCTCCTTGCTTTCAAATGAATAAATAAAAAATCCTTAAAAATTTTTTCAATTTCCAGACATCCTTAAATTCCACAGAAGAATTCAATAACTAATTTCTTTGGATAAGTAACTGAAGTCAACGGGTTCAATTTTTTCCATAGGTACCTGTGGAAAATATATTTGTCCCTTATATTTCCTATATTTTCTTTTTTTACTTGCTAATGCTTTTTTTTTTTAAATTGAGACATAATTGATGTACAATATGAGTTTCACATATAAACATAATCACTCTATATTTGTGTATATTATAAAATGATCACAGTAAGTCAAGATCATATGTAAGTACAGTTTTCTAATAATGAGAATTTTAATATTTACTCTTAGCAACTTTTAAATATGCAGTACAGTATTATTAACTATAGCCAACATAACGTGCATTACATCCCCATGACTTATTTATGACCAGAAGTTTGTAGTTTTTTGACTCTCTTCACCCATTTCTCCCATCTTCCCACTCTCAGCCTCTGGCGAACCAATCTGTTCGCTGTATCTACGAGCTTGGTTTGTTTCAGATTGTACATATATGTGGGATCATATTGTTTTTGTCTTTGTCTGACTTATTTCACTTAGTATAATGTCCTCAGGGTCAATCCATATCATTGCAAATGATGGGATTTCATTTTTAACGACTAAATAATATTCCATTGCACATATATACCACACCTTTATTCATTCACCTGTCAATGGACATTCAGGTCGTTGCTATAGCTGTTATTGGAAATAATGCTGCAATAAACATGGGAGTACATACCGCTTTTCAAGTGCCTTTATTTTCTTTAGATAATATCCAGAAGTGGAATTGTTGGATCATATGATAGTTCGATTTTTTATTTATATTTTTTAATTTTTTATTTTTTGAGGAGACTGCATACTGTTTTCCAGAGTGGTTGCACCAATTTATATTCCCACTAACAGGGCACAATGGTTCCCTTTTTCCCCACCCCCTTACCTGTATTTGTTATCTTTTATCTTATGATAATGGCCGTTCTAATAGGTGTGACGGGATCTCTCACTGTGGCTTTGATTTGCATTTCCCTGATGATAAGTGATGTTGAGCTTCTTTTCATGAACCTGGTAGCCGTCTTTATGTCTTCTTTGGAATAACGTCTGTTCAGATCCTTTGACTATTTTCAAAATAGGTAGTTTTTGCTATTGAGTTGTAGGAGTTCTTTATGTATCTTAGATGTTAACCCCTTATCAGATATGATTTGCAAGTACTTTTTCCACTCAGGAAGTTGCCTTTTCATTGTGTTGATGGTTTCCTTTGTTGTGTAGCACTCTTTAGTTTGATGCAGTACCACTTATTTTTGCTTTTGTTGCCAAGTCCAAAAAAAAAAAAAAAAAAAAAAAATCATTGCCAAGCCTGGGTTAAGGGGCTTACCATCTATGTTTTCTTCTAGGAGTTTTATAGTTTCAGCTCTTACATTCACGTCTTTAATCCATTTTGAGTTAATTATTGTCTATGGAGTAAGACAGTGGTCTAGCTTCTGTATTTGCTATGTGGCTGTTCAGTTTTTCCAACACTATTGACTGAAGAGACTTTCTTTTCTCCACTGTATATTCTTGGCTCCTTTGTCATAAATTATGTGACATATATGCCTCGGTGTATTTCTGGGCTCTCTGTTCTGTTCCATTGATCCATGTGTCTCTTTTTATACCAATACCATTCTGTTTTGATTACTCTAGCTTTGTAGTATAATTCGGTATCAGGTAGCATGATGCCTCCAGCTTTGTTCTTTTTCAAGATTTCTTCAGCTATACAGTGACTTTTGCGGCTGCATACAAATTTTAGGACTGTTTTATTTCTGTGAAAAAATGCCATTGGGGGCAGCCCAAGTGGTTCAGCAGTTTAGCGCTGCCTTCAGCCCAGAGCGTGATCCTGGAGACCCAGAATCGAGTCCCACATCGGGCTCCCTGCATGGAGCCTGCTTCTCCCTCTGCCTGTGTCTCTGCCTCTCTCTCTCCCCCCCTCTCTGTGTTTCTCATGAATAAATAAATAATCTCTTTAAAAAATGCCATTGGAATTTTGACAGGGATTACACTGATTCACTGGGAGCATTTTAACAACGTTAGTTTTCCAATCCACAAGCATAAGGTATCTTGCCATTTATTCGTGTCTTCTTCAATTTCCTTTACTAATGTCTTAGAGTTTTCAGTGTGCAAGTCTTTCACCACCCTGGCTAAATTTATTTTTAAGTATTTTGTTCTCTTTTATATAAGTGGGATTGTTTTTAAAATTGCTCTGGTAGTTCATTATTCTCCTATATTTATAATTAATTGTTTAATTCATTTTCACTACTGGGTGGGTATTATGTTATCGCCCTTTTACAGATAAGGAAACTGATGCTTACAGACAGTAAATAACTTGCCCAGGTCATACATCTGGTAAGGGAAGGGGCTGGCATTTGAAATGACGATTCCATTGTGAGCTCCTATCTACTACCTCTCCTATGGTTTTCCAGGCATCTGGTTCTCATCTTTTTTTTTCCCACTCCCATACCACTTCAAGTCTTTCACAGAAGTGAATCTGCTAAGGATTTTTGAGTCTGTATCCTCTCACACCCTCAGTTCCTTCTTCCTCCTGTCGTCAGGCCCACCTTGCCCATTCTACTAACTGTTCCTATCGCCTTTCCAGTTTCGACTGCCATCACCACCCGTCCAGGTGTCCTGATAAGAGCCTTCCTTCCAGATCATGTTTCTGGTTCCTTCAATTGATCAACAAGAGGAAGCTTTCATGATTAAATCACAATAAAAGTCTGATTTCTTACATTCTTTAGATGTATCAAAAATCTAGAAACACACAAAAAAAATCTAGAAACACAATTTTAAACTGCCTAGTTCAGATATTTTACAGATTCAGCAGGCATAAGGACTCATTTAAAATGAGTCATTTTTTATAATTACTCAATTGATATGTGTCTATATGTGTATATGTATTTATACAGAACTATACATTTGAATATGGATTTGGATATTAATGAAGATATAGTCTTTTGTACAGATGATATATAGTCTTTGGCTGCCTTCATCTTCAGTCTGCAGAATGCTTGTTTGGGTACAGTCAGTCATCAGCAAAAAATCCTATATTATCATATATACTATTTCCCGTGCGAGCAAGCAAGCACAAATTAAAAAGCTATGAGCTGAAATTGCCATGTAATAACACTCAGTGATATCACTTACTTGCCAATAATACCGAAGCTGACTTAACCACTCAAAGTCAGAGTCATCACTAACTTTTTTTTTAACAAGCAATGTGAGGACATCTCTAGCATGGACGTCTAGCACCACGAGGGCTCCCAGAGTAACACGATTCTGCTTGGACAATTTGCCACGGACCAAAGTTACAATATCATCAATTTGCATGTTACATTTTTCCAAGTATTGCTCAAGAGCCTGGAAGAAAATAAGAATTAATGTGATCAGAATTTTTCTGAACAAAAATATTCTCAGCTGGTATGAATACAGAGTGGGTTGCTTTACAGTTTTTCTATATGACATAATTTAAAAATAAATTGTGGGTTTTCTTACTTGCAAAAGTATTAGGTGAATAAGGCCAATCTGGCCAGATGCAGTGGACACACGTGGTTTGTATCTACTCAACAGCCTTTCCCTTCCTGTCTCCACTCTCTGCTCTGGGGTCTGGTGAGCTGTCCATCACCTTCCCCATCTCAAAGGCAGCGGGGGTGTGTGGGGGTGATGTGTGACCCAACCAGAGCCAGTCATTGTTCTTCCCAGGAACTGCTGTATAGGCAGAGGGGGAAAGTGCTTTCCACTAGGCCCAGTGGACTCAGGAGCATGCCCATCTGAGGCCACCGCAAGCCTTCAGCCCCACTGCGGGACAAAGGCCACCAGAGCCAAGCAGAGAGAGAAGAGGGTGGAAAGAAGAGTGGCTACTGCAGCGCTGATGCCCCGAGCCCCTGGTCCCAGCTGCTGGGTCGTGCATCCCATCAGCCCCTTAGCCCTGAGCCCTGCCATGCTCACTTATGGGGCTGGATTTGTGCCATTTGAAATGGAAAGACTTTAATAAACAAAACGTCCAACTTCGTAGTTTATGGTAAACAAGGCCACTTCTGAGAACCAGGCTTGCTTTGGAATCTGTTTGTTTGTTTCTGGTTTTTTTGTGGGCTAAATCTAATTAGTAAGTTAAAAAAGAGAAGAGGGTTGATGATGACAATCAAATTAGAATCAATGAAACCAGCTATGCTTACGGGAGGTGTCAGCGTGCTCCAGCAGGCTGCGGTGGTTGTGTTCCCCACTCTAATAATGTCTGATAAACCCTGGGCACCAAGGAGTGCATTTCATTCCTTCAGGACCAGGCAACTGGTGATGATGTAACCAGAGAGCATTTCCAAGAACGAGAAAAATGTTGAAGGATGGTGCTGGAGACCGCAAACTGTTTCTCTACGGGACACTTTACTTATTTCTTGAACTATTTTATCTTTGCCTTTAAGGAGGTAATTTGTTCAAAGGTTTGGTGCTTGAACACTGCAGCCTCCATATTATTTACATAATCAATTGCTATTAATTCTCCTTGTAGGCAAGTGAGAGAGATATGTCTGTCCCACCCATGTTTAAAGAGATAAAAGTGTTGAAATTCTTGGAGACAATTAGTGAATATATTAAGTATATTGAGCATATAAATGAGTAAGAACCAATTTTCTCCTAAGAATGTAAGCCACACGGATGGGTCATCTTAGTTTTCTCATCAGTAAATGTGAGGAACTCTGAGAACCTTACTAGTTCTCACATTCCATAGTTCAACAGAAAACATAAAATAAAAATTTAATGTTTAAACCTGACGGTCCAAATTATATGTCCATAAGAATTTATTACTACACACCGTAGCTGAATGTATTTTCCTATACTAGGAAAACAGATTTAGAACTAAAATTTAACTTCAAACTGTGATAAATGGAGTTCTTTAGGAACAAATATTATGTGAATCAATGAGAATTTAGATTAGAGATAGAAAAGAATCATGATACTGATAGCATTTTTGTTACATTTTCTTCCTTGTAAATCATTCTGTAAAAGGAGCTAAGGAACCTAAAGGTTACTAGTATTATATGCTCCCAAAATAAACCCTGCCTGAAATCAAATATTTTTTTATCATACCTGGATCCTTCTACATATGCAATGATACAGTGGCTCAAAATCACATCACTATGTGCAACATCCTGAGCTCTGTGATAGCAGTGATTCTTTCATTCATCTCCCACGGACTAGTTCCACAATCCACATTCACTGAATAAATAAATCCCAACAGGTCCTCTGGGAGCATGATTGTAGAAGATATAGGGCTTTTATAATATCAAGCTTAGACAACCTGGTGTGTTTGCCGAGAATGGAAGTATCCAGTCTTCTAGGAGGCTGCCAAGAGTCTCCAGCTGCTCAACCACAGTCATCAGTTTCAAATGTGAACCACACATTAGGGGAAAAAAATTATCAACACATACAATACTAAAACATATGCTAGCCTCCCATGATAAAACTACATGTTAAACTTCTAAAACCCCATCAACGCTATTGAATACTAAAACATGCGCCAGCCCCTCATGATGCTGCTACAGAACTTCAATGGCCTAACCATGGCTGAAAGACAGGGACAAGGGGCACCGACAGGGGATCGAGGGCAGAGTAGTCTCGAGCAGGTGAACAAGAATTAATTTTTAAGGACACATATAAAGCTTAATTCTATATCACAAAACTTAACCATGAAAGCACCACAGAATGCAACAGAAGACGGTAGTCTGGCAAGCAACAACAGCAGAGGCGTAACTTGCTGAGTCTTGCTAACCCACGGCTTTAGAGGACCTTGAGTTTATGGTGCTGAATCACCCTCAAGTAACTCAGGTTCTCATTTTGGCTTTCTCTGTGAATGGCTCCATGCCTGCACCATGTCATGTGAGTAGAAAGAAAACTGAATAGGCTGATAAATGAGTAAATAAATAACTCAATCTCAGTATCAGTGAATAGTGCTGTAAACAAAAATCCCTATCTGTATCTGGATGCAATGTGGTAAGCATTATAGGCAGACAGTTTTGAGCAGAGGACACGTTGATATGGGAGTGACATAAATTGCATATCCCTCGAGATTCAAATTATGCTTGGGAGAGAAATGGAATCATGAAAAAGCTGTAGTTTACACTATTTTTTAAAAAAGATTTTTAATTTATTCCTGAGACACACACACAGAGGCAGAGACACAGGCAGAGGGAGAAGCAGGCTCCATGCAGGGAGCCCTATGTGGGACTCGATCCCGGGACCCAAGGATCATACCCTGAGCCAAAGGCAGATGCTCAACCCTGAGCCACCCAGGTGCCCCTAGTTTATGCTTTAAAATGCTGTACGTCAACTCCTACCATTGCAGCTTGCTTGGAGTGAGACCAAAGAAAAATATGGATTTGACAGAGGGGTAGAGGTTTGATAAACACCACATTTCAACTGAGGAAATTTGCAAGATGCCTACTCATTTGTCTAATCCGCTCATTTGCTTCTTTGTTCCCTGCAGACTAAGTCCCATGGTGGCGAGTGACAAAGTTGGTATTGTGGGTGGGGGGCTGGCCAGCAAGCAAGGAGGGAGATCCGGGAGGTTACATGTTGCCCCAGTAGCCTAGGTTGGTGATAGAGGAATCCCTCCGTGTGGTAGCTTAAAAGTAAAGAGAGAAAATGAATTCTCTAGACCCACTAGGTAAAAAAAAAAAAAAAAAAAAGAGGGAAAAAGAAAAATGCCTATGGGGCTGGAATCCAAGACCTCAGAAGTAACTCCAAGAGCTCACCGCTGTTAGGGAAACCCCCATTCCCCTGTGCCCTGCATTCTGTGAAGACAGACTTTTTCCAGAAAACCCTCACCTCCTGCCCTATGCCCTCAGCTCTCCCCACAGGAAAGAAATAAGTCAACTGTTGGTAAGTTTGAAAGAACTAAGCATGTGTCACTCAGTTCCTTCCTTTATGGGATCTGCCTACAGAGAATAACATTCTCTCGCAAACCTCAACACTATCAGCCATTCAACAGTGCCTTAAAGACCGTAATACCAAACTCCACATCAAAAATACATTTCAAATTCATGATTTCAGACAAAAGATCTAGGACTACTTTCAACCTGAAATCCTGTCTCAAGGATAAAAATGTTGCATTAAAAAAAAAAAAAAAAAGAAATGTTGCATTAAATGTGGTTTCTGTGTTAATTACTGTGGTTTCTGTGTTAATTTGTTTGTTAATTACTAACAGTGAACCAATTAATATTATTACATTAATATGTATAACATATTAGAATATTTAAAATTAAGCATCATTTAAGATATCAATAATTATTATTCAAAATCAATATATTAAGAATTAAAAATGAAAGTCAAAATAAATCAACCAACACCTTGTCTTCAC
The DNA here is from genome assembly GCF_011100685.1 of Canis lupus familiaris. Taxonomy (NCBI): domain Eukaryota; kingdom Metazoa; phylum Chordata; class Mammalia; order Carnivora; family Canidae; genus Canis; species Canis lupus. The sequence continues at coordinate 5,555,150 of NC_049258.1, forward strand.
AGGATGGTTTTACTCAAGGCATAAAAGAGAATTATGTTACTTTTCCTCCTGATTTTTCCGAGTTTAGGAAGTTTCTTAGTTTTATTGCCCCTATTTTTAAAGGTATAAATTGTATATAATAACAAGACTGAGGCTCAAATACCCTTGATGTTTTAAGAGGATTGTCTTTGTTTTTGTTTTTTTTTTTATAATTAGTGTATTCTGGCAATAGTACTGTTGAAAAAATGCTGAAAAACCTGGGGGTAATAAAGCTTACCTCTTGTCCCTTTAGAATAGCTGTTTGTACTTCTAGTGTCCAAAACGTTTGAGATACACAGAGCACTGTCTGTCCAGGCCAATCCCTCACCCAGTTGATTCGCAAATTTTGTGTATAGGCAAATATTGCATCTTTGATTACCTAATTGGGGAAAAAAAATGCTAAGGATAGTTTCACAGTTTACTTGAATGGCCTATACAATGAAGAGCTAATCCCTAAGCAGATGAACTCATACTGTTCAACTTTTTAAAAGCATGTTAGCCAATAATGAAGACTCAAAGCATTGGTTTGACTATTTAAATTCAAGTTTATTCATATACCTGTGAGCAAAAAAAAAATATTATCTAGTATTTTATTTCATTGATACAGGAATAATTCGTGTGAACTACATTAAATCAAAGATTCATTTGACCAACTGTAGCCAAAGATATCCTAGATACATTTAGATTGATCCAGCACAAGCAGTTTTACTGTGAAATATAAATTTAAGTCATTCCAAAATGAGATCTGTCAAATCCATAGACAATAGTTTTCTTTGAACTTCATCAGATCCCCATTCAGCCATGGGCTTATGTGCACACTCAGGCAAACCACACGACTCCTCTCAAGTTCCTCCTGTTTCCTTACTCTCAATCTGTAAGATACTAGATGCCCAAGGCAATGATGACAAGTACGGGTGTATAATTCATTTATGGAAAGTTAAGTATAAGGAAAGTCAGGAAGTCTTATTTATGCTCTTTGCTACATGTTTTGAGTCTAATTCATGTGCTTCACCAGCATATGTTTTCAGTGGCTTGGCATATTCCACTTTTTACCAGGCATCTAGGAGAAGCATTCTAATCTTTTACACATACCAACCAAAAATAGGAATGTTGCCTGTGAGGTGACACCCACTTAAATGTTTGATTTCAGAAAAGACTGTCAAAATTAGATTTTTCTGAGAAATATATAAAGGATGTATGAAGCTTTCTGGATTTCTAGTCTAGCTAGGATATTTATGGAGCTGAATAGAGATGAAGGGCAGTGTTGGCTATTGATAACAAAGAAAATTTCAAAAGCCAAAAGGAGCTACAGAAAGGGCAGGTGAAAATGAGCAACTGAAGGACGGAAAAAACATAGAAAATAGAAGGCACAGTACAGAAATGTCAGGGATGGAGTAAATACGTTCTCTAAAAGGACAGTGTGTAAAGAACAAGAGGAAAGCATTAAAATCTAAATTACAATTTCTACATAGTGGATGAGGAGAAATTTATAAAAACATTCTACAATATTGTACATAAAATATGTCTATGTGTGCCATATCCATGTGGAAATATAGATGGAAGTAACATACGCATGATAAAGGGGCAATGGTGCCAAGAACATGACTTTTTTATTATTTACAAATGACCCAAAATTGACTTAATTTAAGCATGCAATACTCTTTCAAGTATGCAAATACATTCAGTAAAACATAGTAACGCACATCTCTCACTTTGTAGTACTGGATATTAAACTCAATTACACGTTTCAGTGACACAGACTTATACATGAACATTTAGGAAAGATACTTCCTACACAATTCCTTGCCATCCCATCTAAAAGCTCTGGAATGGCAACCAAAATACCTTCTCTAAGTGCTTTGACAAAAATAATTAAAAGAATAGTTGTAATAGTATTAGGTCTAAGACAATGAGTTATCACTGTATATATCAGTTAACAAACTATATACGCAAGGCTGCTGAGTAGGGATCAAAGTAGAATTCATTGATATTGCTTACAGCTATATAAATGGGAATTTTATTTGTCAGGATATATCAAGGCTTATGAAAGCTCATCCCTTGGACCTAGTGGTCCTACATGTGAGAAGTTATCATAAGAAATAATTCAATCAAAGAAACCAGCTATATCCATATGGATAGTCACTCTAATTTAATCCATAATAGGGAGAAATGAAAAACTATCCAAATCACTTTACACCTACTTAAAAACTATTATGCAGGCAGATATTAAAACTATATTTAAGAAGAGAAAGCAGTACTTAGACACATGCTATCTTTTAAACACTTAGATTCTAATCAGTTTTTCAATAATGTATGAGAGTATCTGAAAAATTAATGAAAACTGTTCTTGAATAGGACATGATGCCATATTTCCTTCTCATTCCTGTTCTCATGATCCCCAAACTCAATCATGATTTTCATTCTTGATGAGGAACTTGAATGCTATGTCCACGTTATAATAAAAAATGGACTTAAGTGCTCAATTATTCTGTATTTGTTGCCAGGACTTGAAATTTTCTACTAATAAAAATAATTACAAATGACTGAGTTGATGTTTTACAAGATACGGAAAATATGAAGTGACTTAACTATAGGCAGTATTTGTGATTTTCTAATATTTTGGTACATATTTTGTATACGCACAGGAGAAAAATATTCACCATAGAAACATACATGTCAAGGAGATTGATGTGAAACTGTAGAGATACACCCAAGGCAAGACTAACAATAGACTCTGTAGACCAAGGTGTGTTTAATTAATGATGAAAGAAGTAGCATGTGGCTACAAGAAATAGGACTTAGGACTAAAATCCAATACTTCAAAATATCATCCATACTTCAGTAGTATCGATGGTACTTTGTCCCACTTTTCAAGTGGGCCATCTCTTTATCTTTAAGCTATCTATTATAATTAAACTGGTAATTCATGATTAAAAAACGTCTGTCTAAAAAAAAGTGCATTTATCAACAATACATTTTTTATGTAACTTCTACTCCAACATAGAACTCAAACTCATGACTCTGAGATCAAGAGTCACATTCTCTGCCTACGGAGCCACAGGTATCCCCCACAATACAATAAATTCTACATCGTTACTAGAAATAATGATAAATACAGTACCTTGTGGATGGATTTAATCATAACTCTCTCTAGCTCAACCAACCACTTCTCCACTTGACCTCTGGCTTTGGCTGTCGAAATGGTCTCTGTGAGTTCCACGACCTCTCCTTCACTACTCTTCATGTGGGTAATGTCTAAAGTTTCTGTAAATTCTACCCTTGCAATTCCTTCAAAACATTTCTTCAAGTGAGGTTGCACCCTGTTGGGGGAGGTGGGGGGGAGGAAAATATTTAAGCGAATTAATTACATTAAAGAATTCCTAAACTATCAGTGTTCTCTGTGTACCAATCCTCATTCACAATTTACACATGTGCAATATGTGTTAGGCCCCTACTTGATGCTGCTGGAGATGAAACACTGAGGGGGAACAAAAGGCATGATCCCTGCCTGTATGGATTACTCAGTCCAGTAGGAGGTCATCATTAATTGAATAATCACAAAAAGATCTGTCAAACTTTAATTATAATAAGAGCTACAGAGGAGACACCCATGAGGCTTTGTTTCCAACACAATGAATTGAAAGATGTTAAAAGTAGCATAAAAGGCAAACCAGTCTTGACTAATAGATAATACACTAATTGGAAGAATCTTCAAATGCACAAAACTAGCTTTTTCAACTGGGATCTTCAGAGACTGCTTACAAATTATGAACCGGGTTTAGCATTTTAAGTACTTCACAGTTCACTACATCAACTGCTTTGAAAGCATCCAACTATGGTCATTGTAATACAGATGGAAGTGGCTAAGCCCTCATTTTTGGCACATTACCAATAACCAATTGAATTTATCTTGCAATAGGAAATAAGGAAGTGGGATATTAAAATTCAGATGGAAAACTGACCCTAAATTTATCTTTTTGTCTGGGTTATTCGTCTCCTACTTTGAAGGCACAAGGCACAAAAGTAACAAATTTAATAAATATCCATTCACTGTCTGCTATATACTAGAAATACACATTCTTCTAAGGAGTTGGGAATCAGCATTGGAAAAAAAAAAGTCAAAAATCTCTGCCATCATGGAGCTTTTATTCTGCTAGAGGAAATCAGATGGTGAACTAAGTACATTTTAGAGCATGCCAGATGATTTAAAAAATGCTGAAAGAAAATAGGGCAAAAAAGATAATCCAGGACAGGTGGCTAGGGGGTGCTGGGTTGCCATTTTAAATACAATGGTCTGGGAAAGTTTTCTCAATGGGCAGGCGTCTGAGCGTGTTTCCACAAAAATCTAGAGGAGGTAAAAGAAGTCGTGGATACTTAGATAAGGAGCATCTTTTGCAAAGAGGACAGTACACTGAAGGAAGAGGCTGTCCCTTTTATTGTAGAATTGGAAGGACTATAACAGAGTCAACAAGAAAACCAGAGAGAGAAATAGGAAGGATGATGGGAGACCACCTGCGTGGGTCAATGCAAGCCACTGTAAGAGTGATGTGTTCTGAAAAATATGTAAGAGAAAACCAACAAAATATGAAATCCTCCCCAAGATGCATCACATTTGGGAAAATATCCTTCAGTGATATTAAGTATGTTTTTATTACATTGGTTATTGATAATATTTAGGATATTCTTGAATATCATTATATCTATCCACATTCTACCTTATTTTAAAAATTAAATTTAAGCAGATAAATTTAGCCACGTGTTATATATGTAAGCAACTTACCTAGTGGGATCTTTAGTCTCAGATAGTATCTCAAGAAGTTCATCATTAGACAAGAAAAAGAATCTGGGGAAGAAGAGACGTTTCTTTTCCAAATATTCATTAAGTCCCTTAAGAATGAGTTCCAAAAGTTCATTTGATTTTTTCAGCCTTTCCAGCATCCTCTCAATAGTTACAACTTGTAGAACATGTTTATCCTAAAAATAAAAAAAAAAACACCCAACTCAAAAATATCAATTCCAAATTTAGTGTTCACCGTTGACATCAATGACAAACTAAGAAAAGGTCTTTACTAAGAAAAAGCTGCTAAAACACATTGGAGGTATTAATCACCAGACCAAACAGTGAGTACATGCTAGTATATTTATTAATATGAGTAACAGAAAATGTATAGATTTTTTTTAATGTATAGATATTAAGGGAATGTTGTTAAAAAAAATTAAACAAGGAATTTCAAGACTAACTAATTTAGCTTACTTCTCTTACTCAGCCATGGCTAAGAGATCAACCAAAAGTGTCAGCTGTAAATTGTTCTATAGAGCAGTTTTATTATTTCTGCAGGACTCTCTAAAATGCTTTTGCTAGTATACTCGGAATGTGGCTGAAAGGGAAAGATGCACTTTTCTGCATTGTTTTGAATTTTAACAATGTAACTTGGAAACCCAGCAATTTAATCGAATAAGATAATCATCATTAATACCTGTTTTCTCAATAAAACAGGTTCACATGGAAATATGTAACATATCATTGTTACCTTCAAAGAGACAATTTTAAAACGATATTTTATTTCCTAACAGTTCTATGTTTAAATACACATTTTTAAAAACACATGTAAAAAGAAGCATGACAAAGACCCAAATCATAATTTAAATGTGCAATTCATCCAATAAAGAAAGGAAAGAGGAGTACTCTTGGACTCCTAAATCCAAAAACCAAAATGATGTTCTCAGAGTGCCACCTTCTGGTAATGTTTGCTTTTTCTTGTTGGAAAAAACCAAAAACCAAAAACAGGCTGAATAGTTGCTAGTAAGTGTGAAAAACTCCTTTCACAAACTAACAATATTTATTTTCTTCTCAGCCAAAGAATTTATTGCAATATTCCTATTTTGGATCTGAGGTTTGAAAGCTAAAGAAAAATTCAGCTATTTAAAACAACAGTTCATATCTCTTTCCCTAAATACTACAATTACAAAAGAAATACCTCTTCACATTCAAGAAAAGTTTTGTATTGGATTCTTGAGGTCAAACCTACTTAGCCAGATTCGCTCTACGACTGAGCCAAATGTGCCATCCCTCAATGAACAAAGGCCATAATGTATGTACCTTTGTATGTTGACTTAAGGGAAAAAAAATATGTAAAAGTAATCATCTCATGACTGGAAAATAAAGTTCCTTCACTTTCTCCCTGTGGTAAGGTGAACATAACAAAGACTGCATCAGATAAAGGAAAGTGCAGACCTGGTTCCTAAGACTCAACGCTGCTTCTAACCTGTATGACCTCGGGTCATTTACTTACCTGGAGTCTCTGTTTTCTTATCTTTATTTTTTTTAATTTATTTTTTATTGGTGTTCAATTTGCCAACATACAGAATAACACCCAGTGCTCATTCCGTCAAGTGCCCCCCTCAGTGCCCGTCACCCAGTCACCGCCACCCTCCGCCCACCTCCCCTTCCACCACCCCTTGTTCGTTTCCCAGAGTCAGGAGTCTCTCATGTTCTGTCTCCCTTTCTGATATATCCCACTCATTTTTTTCCTTTCCCCTTTATTCCCTTTCACTATTTTTTTATATTCCCCAAATGAATGAGACCATATGTTTGTCCTTCTCCAATTGACTTATTTCAGAAAGATGAATGGATAAAGAAGATGTGGTATATGTATCAATGTTTTCTTATCTTTAAAAGGGGAATAAGAGTCCTCTTCCAAAGGCGTTCTGAGGACCAAACTAGATGAAATACTTGAAGCAACTCAGATGGTATAAGTGCAGGAAGCACCTATACCTGAAACTACCCTTCATTTTGTCCTCCACGACTGTCTATGAAAGAGATGGATGGATGGACGGACAGAAAGACACTACGGGGGGAGGGGGCGGGGTGGACAGATGGAAGGAATGAGGAGGTTACTCCACTCCAGTTTCACAGAGTTAAAATGAACGGTTATAATCTGTCACCCTTCGGGGAGGCTATTGATCATTGTAAAATAAAACTGGCCTCAAGTGCCTTAAGTCTTGCCATAGCCTTGCTCTGCAGCAGGCGTTCACTCCATCATTAGGTGCTGCCCATGAGCCCACGCAGGGCGAGGGGAGCCTGCCGGCCTACAGAGCAACTCAAGGAGACACAGTCCTCCATGGCCCACCAGGATGGAACTTGGTAGCTCTGTTCTCGGGACATAATAATAAGATGTTCTAATAGGAAGCTACCAGAAATTTGAAACTTAGTGTGACTCCCTTGACACTTTAATTACTTTCTGTCTCCTGGAGGGGAAGAAAAGGAATTTCTAGCTGTCATATTTTTTTTCTTGGTTAAAGGAATAATTCTACAAATTTTATGTGTCTTCTTTGGCTTCACAAGTATCTCTACTCTCAGCAGCTCAAAGTAACAATCTACTGGTTGATTTACATTTTTAAACCAAATGCCTGTGATATCAGGGGCCTGAAACTTGAATTTGGGTATATAGAGAAAGCATTCTAATTCCTGCCTCCAGGAAGCCTCACAGAAAGTATGTTTTCATATGCTTCATGATATTAAGCTCATGCCAGTTCCGTGAACTTCCAAAAGCATAATAAACTACCTCATCAGAAATCCCTGGATAACGGGAAATTTGGCAGATACTCATGAAACCTTTTAAGCGTTAAGAAAGAAAACGCGGACTCACAGAAGAGACCTTGGGACACCTTGTCTTGCATATTTTCCAGGATTCTGCGGAGGCTTCAGGCAAGGGAAGCTCAGCAGGAGAGTCAGATGACCTACAGTCGATCAAATCAACCCCAAAGTCCCCATTTCCCAGTTCTCACCATCCTACTCTGGCCCACTAAGTAATTTACCTTTCACATAACAGATCCGGCAAGGCTCTCATTTAAATTACTTTGTAATTTGCCAACCCACTGAATCAGGCTCCATCGCTCATTCTTGGCTATGTCAAACTTCTAGCTGTAATAAGAGGCTCTTTAAGGGCGGCCACAGAAGCTCCTTAGTCCTCTGACCATGTCTTGAGTAGTTGTAAATTCTGAATTAAGCCATATCATCCTTTAATTTCTCCAGTGCTTTTAAAAGAATTCAGCCCGCCTTCTATCCCTTTTATCTCAAATTCCTATAGTACTGACTTAATCCAGCAGCCACCTGGTCCACTAAAGAACTGCCTGTAAAATAGACTCTCCATTCCAGGAGACCAAGAGCATAATTTAAGTGATTTTTGTACTGCATGCCAGGTACCGCCAGTATCCCGTCTTCAAATGGTAACTAGATTTTCACCATCCTAAAACCCAACTGGGTCATATCAACAACTCTAGTTCCATCTTTGAGGTGTTTGTACATTTATTCAGAGTTCTGTGCAGAATGCTTCTAGGTACATTAAGCAAAAAAGACACTTAACATAGGGAATTAAATGATTACAAAGTCATCAGAAGGCCTAAGGGAGCATGCTCCGAGCTGAGCTTACAGGAGCGACTCCTAAAACGCTGTGGAACTGACCTACCAGGAGGGTTTCTATCTCTGCCCCAATCAGGACAAAAGAATACCACCACTGACTCTACTGCACTCAACCGCACCATGGTAGGTGTGATTCTAGGGCTCAGAAAGCCACCATCGTCGCTGTCTCTAAATACCTATGAAGCTGATGACCAGATATTGAAGTCCTGCTGGAAAAAAAAAAAAAAAAAAAAAAGTCATATGCTCATGATCTTGCCTGACAGCAGAAATAGCTGAAATGACAAGAAGATGGCTGCTGTTTCACTTATGCTTTCCAAATCCCAAGTGCGTGTTTACAGTCGTCTAAATCTAATTCATTGCCAAAAACTAGATGGTAGGGAGTCTGAGAGATGGTTTTTAGCTTTCCAGCTCACTAGAAAGAAGTGAGATGCATAGTGCCAAGTGATCATATTTACTGGTCAAGACAAAGAAAGAAAAAAAGTGACTCCTAAGTGTTTTGCCCGAGCAACCAGGGAGATGGTACTGACGTGTACTAAGATGTGGTTAGACTACAAGAGGAAAAGTTTGGGGGAGAAGTTCAAGAGTGCATTTTTATGCTGGTATGGAAAACAAATGAAGACTTGTAAGGGTCAAAAGTCAGGTTGGGGAGTGAGTGCAGTGTACATGAAGACAGATTACCCACTTCCTTCACCTCCGAATGGTAGGCAGTTAACTGGTTTCCCCCCCGCCCTGAATCTTAAGGAGAGGGCCGAAGAGAACCCCTGGAAATGTTTTCATTGTCTTCAAATAGAGGAGGCTAACATCTACCCCAACTGGAAGTCTGCTCCAGCACCAGGGGTGATGACCTGTTCCAGTGCTACCAGAGCAGGAAAAAGAACTGTGGGAGAAGATGGTAGGGAGAAGATGGTAGGGTGGAATGACCAGGTGAAGGAAGGGCAAAGACCATGTGCCCAAAGCTACTAAGAGGTACAGAAGATGGATCCTCCCTGTTCTGCAAGCCCTGGATGAGACTAAGGACTACAGACTTCTGAAATACTGCTGTAGCCTGGGGCAGAAATGTGGCGGTAGCCACCACTGGAAGGTCAGGTTGAAGATGAAGCCCAATCTCATAGAGGATGATCAAAACAGGGAGAGATGCTCAGGATAGACTCTCTTACCAGAGAGCTCATCAGGAGTTTCGCCTGTCCCTACTGAGTCAATTTGTGGACTTTACCAGTCCACGACTGACCAAAAAGCTAGACCAGTTGTGATGACCAACAATAAGGGTATAGAGCCTGGACACCACCAACAAAAGGCTATCTTATGACCACTAAGCAAAAGGACAGCCAGTTTGGCTGGACTAGTTATATTAGTAAATCCTCTCATTCTTGCCCTCTTTCTTCCTCCCTCCCTCTCCCTATCTCCCCACCCCACCCCCTTTCCTTCCTTGTCTTTGTCCCAGCACCAGGAAATAAGCCCAGGAGGGAGAGAAGTAGTGTGAGAGGGCAGTCCCCATATCTCCCCAACATTTCAAACTCAGCTTTACCTACTCTGTGCAAAGGACAAGAGCTCTGGGTAGAACATGAGACAGGTACAGCTAAGCCTTCACAGGCAAAACTATCTTAATAGTGATTGAAAAATTCTGGAATTAGACTGAAAGGTCAAGGTCCTAGGGAGAAAGGGTCTTTGGTAGCAGGTTTCAAAACATGAAATTATCCTTTACATTTTATATTTCACCTCTGAGTCTCTTTTCCTGTCCGGTTCTAAAAGCAGCTTTATTAGAAATCCCTCAGATGGCTTTCTGCCCCTGGACGCCTCCAAGCATCGTTGAAGTCTCCCCTCCCACCATGGTCACGTCTAAGTCAGAGTCTCCCAAAGAGCCTGAACAGCTGCAGAAGCTCTTCATTGAAGGTTTGAGCTTTGAAACAGCTGATGGGGACCGCTTACGGACTATGCTAATGAGAGATCCAAACACCAAGCGCTCCGGAGGCTTTGGGTTCATCAGGTAGGCCACCCTGGAGGAGGTGGATGCAACCACGGATGTAAGGCCACAAAAGGCGGATGGGAGAGTTGTGGAATCAGAGAGGCCTGTCTCAAGAGAAGATTCTCAAAGCCCTGGTGCCTGCTTAACTGTAAAAGATTTTTGTTGGTGGCATTAAAGAAGACACTGAAGAACATCATCTATGAGATTATTTTGAACAATATGGGAAGATTGAAGTGATTGAGATCATGACTTGATGGAAGTGGTGGCAAAAAGAGAGGCTTTGCTTTTGTGACCTTTGATGACCCTGACCCTGTAGACAAGACTGTCATTCAAAAATCCCATGCTGTGAATGGTCACAACTGTGAAGGAAGGAAAGCCTTATCTAAGCTAGAGATGGCTAGTGCTTCGTCCAGCCTAAGAGGTCGAAGTGGTTCTGGAAACTCTGGTGGTGGTCGTGGAGGTGGTTTCGGTGGAGATGACAACTTTGGTCATGGGGGTAAACTTCAGTGGTCGAGGTGGCTTCGGTGGCAGTCAAGGTGGTGGTGGATACAGTGGCAGTGGGGATGGCTAGAAGGGATTTAGTGATGATGGAAGCCACTTGGGGGTGGGGAGGAAGCTATTATGATTTTGGCAATTACAACAATCAATCTTCAAATTTTGGACCCATGGAAGGAGGACATTCTGGAGACAGAGGCTCTGGCCCTGTTGGTGGTGGAGGCCAATACTTCACCAAACCACGAGGTCAAGGTGGCTACGGTTCCAGCAGCAGCAGTGGCCATGGCAGGGGCGGAAGGTTTTAATTACTGCCAGGAAACAAAGCTTAACAGGAGAGGAGAGGTGACAGGGAAGCTACAGGTTACAACAGATTTGTGATCCCAGCCAAGCAAGTGGTGGCAGGGTCCACCTGCTACAAACTGTGAAGACACAGTTTAGACAATTCTCATGTGTATGGGCAAAAAACTCGAGGACTGTATTTGTGAGTAATTGTATAACAGGTTATTTTAGCTTCCGTTCTGTGGAAAGTGTAAAGCAGCCCAACAAAGGGTTTTAATGTAGGGGTTTTTTTGCATCCACGCTGTTGATTGCTAAATGTAATAGTCTGATCACGACACTGAATGAATGTCTTTAAAAAAAAAAAAAAAAAAGAAAGAAATCCCTCAGATGGAAAGTGATGGCTTTTTGTATCAAACAATCCAGTGATGTCTCTACTACACAGGTCACCTCATTAGCCTTCCCGAGAAAATACGGACTTAGGTTTATTGTCAAAGCTTTGGAGAATATGGACAAAAGCTATCCTGAATACTAATATATTGAGAAAAAGAAAATGTAAAGCCGGTTCAGGAAGACGATCAGGTCTTACAGCAAAAGTAGAGGAAGCATCACCCAAAAGAAACTGCTTATTTAGGAATAAGAATAAGTAATGTTTTTTGTTTTGTCTGTTCCCCGCCCCCCCCCCTTTTTTTTTTTAAATATACAGTGTTTCATTAGTTTTCAAGTGTACTTGTTTGTTTTTAAGATTTATTTATTTTAGAATGGGGAGAGAAGGGCAGAGAATCCTTAAGCAGCATCCATGCTGAGCACAGAACCTGACTCGGGGCTCAATCCCACAACCCTGAGATCATGAGCTGAGCTGCAACCAACAGTCAGATGCTTAACTCGGTGTGCCACCCAGGTGCCCTTGTGTGTTTTTTTAATTCAGCAGTTTGGTAGAATTGAAGATCTGCCTCCTTAATTTAACTAGCGCCAGCATAGCTGCCCTTTTTCTAGGTACTAAAATGTCTATAAAATTTCCTTAGCAATATGGGGTTTTGAAGAGTATTTTGATCAAATACAAAAAAAACATTTTTTATTTTAAAAATGATCTTAACTAGGAAAATACAAACATCTATTTTTTGTTTGGGGCAACCAAGAAAAATCTATTTCATCCTTTTCCAAGTGAAAATGTATACATGTTGTAAGGATTTTGCCCTTTTGTAAAGAAACAATAAATGAATGGCTGAATGTTTAAAACAAATTAGAGATGATTAAATGTATTGCAAAGTGACACATCAACAGTCTCTTATAGAATTCCAGTGTGATTAATTTTGCAAAAGTTTGGTTTATACAGAGATAGGTTTCAAGTATTACATAAAACAAAGTAAACTTATTAAATCTATGTCTATATTTCGGAACATTTTTCCTAGCAAATCATACGGTTGGTGTTGATCCAGTATTATCTGTGTTTAGGATTATAGTCACAGCTTTCAAAGTTCAAATAATAAAAATATGCATATTCCTATGTTAGGGTAGGAAAATTTTAAGATAATACTCACCCTATCTTACAGTATTATATTTGATCAAAAACATGAATGGAGAAATTTACATTCACTTAATGAATATAATTTAATAACTAATACTTCTTCTATTTAATGTTACCTTCCCAGTAACATACAGACCATGCTTTGCAGGCAGTAAATGTCTTTTGAATTGAACAAAAAATTCACATCTTTTTCAGTGTCACCAGTGTGGTCACCAAATTCCATCCTTAAATTTTAAGTTCAGTATTTGTGTTTTGATTGATTGATTGCATTTTGTTTGTATGTATTGGTCTCTTTAATTTTATCTTTGCAACTCATTCTTTTTTAGATGCCTAAAGAGAAACTTATTGATTGAGCAGCATGCTGGCATGTTTCCACAATAGCGCGTTTCAGTGGTGGCGCAGCCCATAACCAGGTGGGCACAGAAGAAATGGGGACATGGAGCGCTGCTCACAGGGTCTTCCTGCCAGAGCATCCAGTAGAAACCACTAATAGAACCACATGTCATTAAATAATGCAAATTACTTTGGACCTCAAGAAGCAGTCAGGACAAAATATCTAGTCAGTTTTGAGATTTCCTGCTCCTAGATCCTAAAGTAATATATTAAAGGGGGACGTAGGTGGAGGAGGAAAAGAAAATGACTTATTTGGAGTGTTTTGAAAACAAAAATCATGTCACTTCAACCAAATAATTACATCCTCGGAGATTTTCACTTACTTGTACAACACTTTTCATTATATCTCTCCATGTTTTATCCACAGCTGTAAATCGTCTTCCTTCCTCAGGCATTTGAGACATAATGTCTGGAGAACTGAAAATGGGCTCCAGATATAACCATGTGGCTTGGACTTTGAGCCATTCATCCAGAATTTCTTGAAGCAGCAGGAGCTTGCTCTCCCATTCTCTGAGAACAAAACACAGTGGTTCGACAGCAAATCAAGCAATGTTTCAGATGACAGAACTCAAAACGATGCTCTTTGACTGTCAATCTTGTATGCAGTGCTCCTATTCCTATTTCCATTTCTTTACCTTCATTTAACAATAAATCACTAAATTTGTTCTTCAAAATCGGCTTTAAAATCATAGCACCAATATTTATGTTTATACAGATATACACGTTCAGATATACGCATCTACAAATGGGCAGGTTTCTGTATATGCCATAGCAACGAACCTTTCCGCAAATCAATTCCATGGCTAGAAGATACAAACTGAGAAATGAGATTTTGGAGACAGTAATGATGTCCTCAATGAAGGGCAATCTGAACTTCTTAGGAAAGGTAGTTACATCCAAGACTCACTTCCTTTAACATTCTTCTTTTAAAAAAAAAAAAAAATTGGGCCCATAAAGGCTTTATTTCCAGAATACAATATTTCTGGGTTTTAAAGAAAATCTACATAAACTAAAATATGATAGTATGTTATTTATTAGAAGGAAGCACTTTTTATTTATTTTTATTTTCTTAAATATTTTATTTATTTATTCACGAGAGACAGAGAGAGAGAGAGGCAGAGACACAGGCAGAGGGAGAAGCAGGCTCCTTACAGGATGTGGAACTTGATCCTGGGACCCTGGGTCACCCCCTGAGCCAAAGGCAGACACTCAACCGCTGAGCCACCTAGTCTCAGAAAGCACTTTTTTCCAGGCATCCCAGCAAGCATTTTTTAAATCTACAACAGCAATCAGTTCATATCTAAATATGGAGAACACAGATAATGACAAGATTTCTTCAAGAATATATATAATTACTCTATTAACTAACAATTTTATAGGCACAATTTTAAGATCTCTGTACGTATTTGCTCCTTCCTCACCATATTCTAAGGTCCAGTATATCTGGTTACCAATGGGGAGACTAAGGCGGATAAAGGTAAGTACCAGGTTTAGGTTCACCCAGCTAATGAATGATAGATCCAGATCTGACCCCAGAAAGCTGCAAGAGATAAAACAGCCATCAAAAAGGATGATCAGTCAATGGCAACAGGTCTTAGAGGTGGGATAGCTTTACGTGTAGATTAATAGATGTTTTTCATCATTTATAATTAGTGATCTGTAATTTTAGACTATTAAAATCAAGTTCTGTCAATAGAAGTTCTCAAAGTCACCAGGCATTTTCAAATGTTTTTCTAAAATCTCTTTAACATTTATCAGATTTAACATCTCTTCTTTTCACAAGAAGAGATGAATGCCTCTGCCTTCCCTTCTTCCCGCTTTCTCCATCTAATCCTTGACGGAGACAGACAATTTCCCGCTGGCTAATGATCTCATGTGCAGTCCTTAAAACTAGAATCTGGTTATACTGCTTCCAGAGTAGTTTTAAAAAAAATTTCCTCTTGATAAGCATATTGAAGCAAGCAAGGCCGAGCAACCTGAGTGCCCGGGCCCATGCAGGGCACACTCAAGTTTAGGATGACATCAATAGCAGGGGGTGCACACTGCCAAGCAGTTAGCTTTCCCTTCTCATATAAACTCACACTGAAGATAGTAGCCTGATTTGGATTTACACTCTTTTTAAGGTAAAATATAAACCGCTTAATACAAATTACAAACATTTTTAAAAAATAACAGGATAAGGATTTAATTTAATCCTCTGTGTCCAGATGCCTGAAACTCCAGACTCGAGTCATAATATTCATACTTCTGTGCCTACCTAGGCATCCTTCAGGCATAGAAGTGAGAATCATAATAGACTTTCAAGGATCATCTACAACAATCTCATTAGTATATTTGGAAAATGACATTATCTTCAGTTTCATAGATAATATGTTGTATGAACTATGTGCAGAGATGTGAAATTATTTTTGAGTCAAATATATAAGATCAGATTGCAGGCAATAAAAATGAATATCTGGAGGCTGTTTGTCCACCACTTTCATTAGGACCATAGGTGATAGCAAAGAAATGGACACTTTTCCAGATGCAAAGAAGGTTATCACTCTTTACGATCAACTATTTAAAATATTAAGTATGAAGTGCAGAATCAATTTCCAAAAAGAACTGTATATTATATACAAGTGACAATTTTGGTAAACATGGCATACACACGGTCCCATAAATATCACTTTACCTTATTTGTTTTTCGTAAGGTTTGATGAAGGGAGATCCTCGCATAGTTTGTGTTTTAATAATGTGATCATCCAACAGCATCTGAATTTCATCAACTGATGACAAAATAAATGTCCCACTTTCTCTATAAGGAAGAATGACAAATTCCATAGCATCCCACTCATTAGTCATCTTGTCCATGGCCTTTTCAAGAGAATGTTCTTTGCTTGCTGCTTCGCTAATACCCTCAAACCTATATAAGTACGGTTCCAAATCCATGTCTAAAAAAGAGAAGACAGTGGAGTCATCTGTTGGCTGCAGCGGGTAGCCGACAATGCTGGACATGGCCTCCCAGTGCCGGGGGCGCAAGCCAGGATTACAAATCACTTGAATGAGAGGAATGTGCTGCTTGAAATCCTCCACCTTTGCTCTGACTTTTTTTGTCATTGCCAATGCATTTGGAGAATCGTGGAAGGTCTTCTCCAGCTTATATAGTCCTCTCCAGTAATTTCCAACATCTGTTTCTACCTGGTCTGGGTTCACCTTATGATACGGCCCTTCAGTCCACGCTCGGTATTTGTTGCTAAATTCAACAGCAGTTTCATAGAGGCGAAGGTAAGGGTTCAAACTGTCTTGGATTTTTTTACGTTGAGGATATATTGATGGAAGCCAACCAAATGCCTCTTCTTCAGCATTAAATTGCTCAATCTGGAACGACGGGTATAAGATATGTTATTCTGCAAGTGAATGATATTCAAACTTAATTTTTAAAAAATATTTTTATCAAAAATAGTGAAAGGGAATCAAGGGGAAAGGAGAAAAAAATGAGTGGGAAATATCAGAAAGGGAGACAGAACATGAGAGACTCCTAACTCTGGGAAACGAACTAGGGGTGGTAGAAAAGGAGGTGGGCGGGGGGTGGGGGTCACTGGGGTGATGGGCACTGCGGGGGGTCACTTGATGGGATGAGCACTGGGTGTTATTCTGTATGTTGGCAAATTGAACACCAACAAAAAAATAAATTAAAAATTAAAAAATAAAGATCAAAAAAAATTTTTTTATCAAATGTGACCCCTCCCCCAGGCCCTCAGTAAGCCCCAAAGTTTTACTGAAATTAGGCCACAATCGAGAAATACTGAACGGCAATCTATGTTTCCTATTTATTTTTGTTACATTTTCCAGAGAACAGTATCTGGTTACGTCAGTTAAAATAGTAATGATATGTATAAAGACATCTTTGTCCATCCAGATATATTAAGCTTATGGCATCAGTAATTAACAAGAACTTAAGTACTTTTAATACACACAGCATTGTATCAGGTACTGTGGAAAACAGAAAAAAGTATTATATTGCAAAACACCAACACTAAGGAGGTGGTATTTCAGCTAAGGAGATAAGACATGCATATGTAGAAAGTTAAATTGCAATTGCTCAACAATAATATAGGCAATAAAGGGGATGTCTCAGAGTAGTAACTCTAATACACACGCATCGTGTATACAAAAAATGCTACCACTCAGAGGCAAGATACCATGGTGAATAGATGCTTATGTAGAGAAGTTGCAACCAGAGCTGGATCTTGAAGATGTACGGGATAAAAAGAAGCAAAGAAGGGGAGCCTGGGTGACTCAGTCAAGCACTGACTTCAGATCAGGTCATGATCTCAGGGTCCTGGGATCAAGCCCAGCCTCGGGCTTCCTGCTTCTGGGCTCCCTGCCCAGAGGGGAGTCTGCTTCTCCCTCTACCCCTTCCCACTGCTCATGCTCACTTTCTCTCTTTCTCAAATAAATAAAATCTTAAAAAAAAAAGAAAAAGAAAAAGAAGAGGCAAAGAACTCATTAATTTCCTCTTTAGTAGTAGAAGTATATGAGGAGGTAGGTGACTTAGAGGAGAAATCTATAGAATTGAAAAGTGTGTTAGGCATATAAATCATGCAGATTACCCAAAATTTCAGTAGCCACATAATTTTAAAGCCTACAGCTTCTCTTTTCTTAACATGTGTTCACATATTTGTGACTATTATAAACTATTTAATTACCTGAACTGATAAGATACTAACATCTTTCAATGTAAGAAAAATGAGAAAGCGTCATAATATGGTCTGTTTTCATATTTCCCCTTTTTATTTAAAAAATGCAATTAAAAATCTCAAACATCTTATTTGGCAAAAGGTATGCCTTTTCCACTTCCAGCTTCTTCTAAAGAGAAAGCCAAGTTCTGACATACCAATATTGGGAACAAACTGGCTCGGTGGGAGAAGGTAATGGGCCTAATTTAAAAACCCAGCCACCAAATCTAGAGAGGCTTCTATGAAGATGGGCAAACTAATGAGTAAGCAAGTGCTAGCAAATGATGTAAATGATTAAATGATGCAAAATAAAAAATAAGCAGGTGGAAATATCACTAGATCTTTCAAATAAAAGATGAATGGCCCTGATAGAACTACCAGAAGAAAACAGCAATGCTGCTTCTCCTTAGTATGTGTATAAGATCTATTTTTGCCACTTACTTCTTATTAAAAAAAAATTTTAATTCCTGTATAGTTAACATACTATATTAGTTTTAGGTGTATGATATTTGTGCCACTTATTCTGGAAAGGTAGCTAAACTTTCATTTGAATCTATTTATAAAAGGTGAATATACAATACGAACCCAATGCTTTCTTTTGAACTAATTCATCCTCTTAAAAATTTTATTTTTTTTCCTCTTAAAAATTTTAAAAACTATACCTTGTCTGCTGCTAAGTCCAACTTTGCATTCAGAGTTTGAGCCTTTTTCAGGTATCGCTGTACATCCTGAAGGTCTCCAAAGGAGTAAAATTCTTCTGACTGCTTAGCATAACTCTCCAATTCCTCCACAAACCGTTCACACCGTAACTAGTACAAACAATATTTGTTGTTACAATATTTTATTTGTTTTTGTTACAATATTTTAAAGATAAAACCCCTAGGCATCGTGAAAAGTTTAAATATTTGTAAGGATTATCAGAATTATTATTCTGTTTTGTCACTGGCAAGATATAAAGAGGAGACTCATTTGGAAGATGATGAGGATCTAAAATATGCAGGATTTTTTAAGAGGTGGGATTTAAAATTAATGAATTAAGATTCCTATAATTCCGAAATTAGATAAAGTTAAATTTGTCCTACCAATGTAAGAAAGTCTAACCAATAAAATAAGAATGGGCTAAACAATGGTATTATTCTTTAGTATGCTAAAGAATGTGTGCTAACAAATGATTTATAAGATTTTTTAAAAATTCATAATAATCAAGTATGGGGCTAAAAGAAAGCTCCAGTTTTTTAAAGGCTATATAGTGAGATCTGTGGCATTTTTACAAATAACTAAAAAAAAAAAAAATAAAAAAAATAAAAAACAGACTTTGTGTTCTGATATTCAATATCTTATCAATTTTCAATTGCTAAAACAAAACACTCCAAGGTCATTTTTCTTGTCCTATTGGCTCTCTTCACAGGAAATGTGCAAGGCGAATAAATCTGGATTTTAAAATCTAAAAAACTCCAGCCTTCTAATATAAAACAGGCGTGTGGGTTTTTTTTTTTTTAATGAAAAAAGCTCATTACAAAATTATCATTGGTAAGGCACTCCAAATTAAATGGCTCTAAAAAAAATCAGCTCTTAATAAAATATTCAAAAGTCAAATCTGGGTTATTCAAAATTAGATTTTATATTTTATGGATTATCTAGGCTGATTTCTGTCTTCTTTAGTTCATGGAAATTTTATTGCTCTGGCCCAGTGGGGGAAGAAAAATGAGAGGACAAAATTCATCAATAGTAGTTTGGAGAATAGTGTTTACTTATAGCAAAGCACAGATAACTCCGAGCCACCTAACAGTTTTCGAAGAATCCTTCATGACTTCCATGTCTAACATTTACTATTCATGATGTTTTCTACAGGTTTAAAAAAATTCTGGAAAAAAAAAATTCTGAAATGGCCTAATGCTCAACAGAAATACAGACTACAGTTTAAAATAAAGGTTTTTGGTTAAGCCTATGAATTATTCTCCCAACAACATGTTCTACCAATGAATTGTGTTTGCTGTAATGTGATAGGAAGAGGTTGGGCTTGCTATCAAAGGACGTCTCTTGGCTGACCCGGCATAAGTCTCTTCACTTTGGAAACCTCAGCTCCTTCCTCTGTAATGTGAAACTGAAACCATGAAATCATTTATTCGGACAATAGCTATGGAGGGGCTCACACTATTCCTGCGTGTCAGGCACCACACTAGCCCATGGGTATAAATGGAGAAGAGGAATAAAGGAAACAGGTTTGCCATCAAAGCACTGACCGTCTACTGGCGAGATGCCCTTGACAATGAGAACATAGTGATCAGGTTAATTAATCCAGTGGAGACGTGTTCAAAATGTAGGGGAGGTGAGGAGAAGCAGAACTCAGGTCTGATGAGAAGAATTCTGAGAAAGTCAACTGAGTCCACGAGAGAGACAAGCACGTGTGCAGGCCAGGGGTGCGCTTGCCAGCAAATGGACAGAACGTATAAGAGAGGAGAGGTGGAAGGAGGGCAGGGATCTAAAAGTTGCTCAGGGTTGTTGTAAAGTCCAGAACAAGAAAAGGAGGAGATAGAAGATGAAGCTGAACAAGCAGATGAGGGGGAAAAAAAATCACAAACCATCTTATATGTTGGACACCAGAAAAGATGAGAGTTACTGAATGTTAGAGTGAGGACTCTGGGCACAATCCCTAGGTGAGTTCGCCCAGAGAGCTTTGAGGTCAACCAATAAAAATAACTCAAAAGAGTAGTATAAACTGTATAAAATAAACACTATTTTTAGTAATGGTCATTTGTAGTTAATGTATTAGAATTTTTCACCGTTGAAAAGTCAAGCAATGAAGCTGCATGGTCCAGTATGGCTACCATCTTCCACCAAGACTGATGGCATAAGAAAGCTTAAATACCTGACCTGTGAAACAGAGGAGCTGTTGTAAGAAGTCGAAACTTAAACATTTCCAGACAACGAAAATAACTTAAAATATCTATGATGCCAACCTTAAGGCCTTCTTGATATTGTTCCGTTTTCTCTTTAATGATTTTCCTGTGCTCATCAAAAATTTCGTCCATTCTTCCAAACCACTGGAACACATTATTATTTAACCTGATGTCTCCTGGAGAGAAGTTTGTACACTCAATGAGGAAGGCGAGGCAGTTTTTAGAATCCACCAATCTCTGGCCCAGTTCAACCATCTCAGTTGTCTCTACTTTCTGAATATAAGCCTGCGGGAAGACAAAGATTGCAAATGGCATTTCAAGGGACAGCTCAAGTCAAAACATAGGCTGTGGAGACACTTGGCATAAAGATGCATGAATTTGTACAGACTTGTTAGAAGTGAAGGCTCTTGGTTCAACATAGGAGACTGCCAACACAGCTCACTTGTCATCAGTCCCACGCACCTCTACACAACAGCAGCGGGGAAAAATAGAAAATACTGAACACATTAGGAGCCCCAGGAAACCAGAGAAGAATGCAATGGATTTCTGGGAGAAACGAGGCAGGGTGATATCATCTATTCTTTGACAGCAGCACTTTGGGACACCTGCTAGTGCCTGACACTGTGCCAGGGGCTGGCAATTCAGTGCGACAACCAACCGACCAGAGCTTTGCCCCCATAGGCTTTCTGGTCTAGTTGGGGGCGGGGGGAGGGGGCGGGGACAAGCATTAGTCTCATCACCTCCGTAACAAATGTTAAATTGCAAACATGCAAAAAAAAAAAAAAATTGCAAACATGCAGCAGACACCAGGACTACAACACTCTCCTTAACTATGAAAACTAAAACATAGCTAGCTATAGGCAAAATTTAACAAGAAATGTGCTACATCTGTATGAGGAAAACTATAATGCTTTATTGAGGGACATTTTAAAAGTTCTGGATAAAAGTATAAATATATGATAAGATGTAATATTCTCAAGATGTAAGTTTGCCTCCAATAAGTCTATAAAACCAGTGCAATTTCTATCAAAATTGCCACGGCATTTTAAAAAACAGAATTCATCATAATTCTGAAAGTCTCTGAAATGGTAAATACTTAAGAGTAGTAAAGATAATCATGAAAAAAATGATAGACACTAGCCAAATATGAACACATAATATAGACTTATTTATTTTTATAAGATGGTATTTATTTTCTCATGAGAGACACAGAGAAAGAGAGAGAGGCAGAGACACAGGCAGAGGGAGAAGCAGGTTCCATGCAGGGAGCCCGACACGGGACTCGATCCCAGGACCTGAGCCAAAGGCAGACACTCAACCCCTGAGCGCCCCCCCCACCAGGTACCCCTAGATGTAGTAATTTAAGTAGTTCTTGTTCTGTCCCAGGAATAGAGAAGGGAGAAGAGAGGTCAGAACTATATCTGTGTACTTGTGGGAATTCAGCATTGAAAAGATGCACTTAAAATCAAGAGCGGAAAAAATAATAATAATAAAATAAAATCAAGAGCGAAATGACGGATGACTTAATAAATCATATTAATTAGTTACTGATCTTGGGGAAAAAGCTAAGATTCCTTGTTACCTGGGAGAGATACAAAGAAGATATTACTGTTCAGTGAATACAGTAACTTGCCGCAGGGTAATGATTTTGTTTTTGTAAACACAAATCTGTGAGGGGTAGTGGTGAATGCACAGGTGTGTGCACGCGTATGTGTGTGCATGAGCACACGCGTACATGCACGTGTACATATGCACAAATAGCTCTCTCAAGGCTCTTTTTTTAATTTTTAATTTTTTTCAAAGCTCTTTTGATACATGTTAATTCACATATCTTAATATAAATGTTGAAGGAAATCTGCTTCCCTATTGAAAAATGAGAAGACTGGCAATGACATGTAACTACCTATATGTTCACCTTCCCTATTGTATACCCTACCCTCCCTGTCCAGGAAGTAAATGTTGCTTTTTTTTTAATGCTTTTAAAAGTCTATTTAATCTTCATTTCTCTGGTTTTCTCTCTTCATCTCTCTCTCTCTAGTGTTATTTATGCTTAACACTGTAAACATGTTTGGAAAGAGAATTCACATTAAACTTAAAAAAAATCATTACTCAAAAGAGAGAATTTATGGAAAAAGATAGACTCCTGCTTTTTACCTTGTACAATTCCATATTGCTTAAAATTTTACTTTTGTGATTAAAGGAGCAACATTGTCTAAAAGTCTGTCATTAATATATCATTCTAGGAAGGCTACATTTTATGTTCCAAATCCAAACAAGTAAGATGGGAACCATGGTGGTTTCCGCAAGTAACAAAATGTCTAACTGAAAATATATTTTTGTAATTTGGTTAATTAGATTTCTGTATAGTCAAACAACAGGATTTTTATTTCCCAATTTCGGTACTGAATACAGAAGTTATTTTGCCCTTGTGCAACTAAACTTCTCTAAGATACAGAAATATTAAATAACAGTTAATGAATCCTATTTGCTAATTCTGTTGTTATGAACAACAGAAATTCACATTAAATAACTCCAAATTTGTAAATATTTCCAGTGATGGCTAGGAGGGTAAATAAACAATATTGATATTCATTTTTCCAAAGGAATACAGTTATGGAATTCCAGTTATTTTATAATCATCCATGATCAAAGCATCACTTGACATCCTATGAAAACTGATATAAAATATAAAAATCTTCTAAAAGAGATTATGTACAGATGTGTGTATCAAATACACACACATATACACACACATACAAATTCACATGCTAACAACCCTAATCCAAGTACAAAAACTTTAAAGAAAATAGAATTCTTTTAGTTAAAGGCTGATATGTAGAAGTTGGTTCTAATAACTTTAAAAAAGTTTTCTTTAAATGAGTAATTTAAAGAATGTGCATAAGCATTTGAACTTCTTTTGTAACTTCTTGCCTATACAAAGTTTTGAATGATTTTACATGTTTTGCGGAGTTGGCTTAAATATTTTAAAATCTAAGAGGAAAACATTTCATTTTAGGTCTTGAGAATGCTGGCTGGAAAAAGAAAGTGTCGTAAAAGCCTGTTGTTATGAGAATGAAGAAGGAATAAAATAAAATGGTGATTAGCTAGTTGTTTTACCCACCATTAGGCGGACTTCAAGTACAGAAGAAACATGAAAAATGATTGAAGTGAGACTTACCTGTTATTTTAATACCATAAATCCTAGGCTCAAAACATTTTGGCAAACTACCACAGAAAATTTTAACATGTCATAAAAACAGCCTATAGGAAACAAATTATTAAAGATTAAATATTTGATTAAAAAAGTTAAGGATGACCTCCTAGCTCAGGTTACCCAAGACAGTCCTGGTTAATGCCTTTGAACATGGCAAGAAGTACTAATGATGTTCTCAGAATATTGGTAGATGGTTATGCTAACAGCTCTTCCAGTATCCATGTTTCACCTCCTCCTATCCATACCTGTGGTGTCTTCTCATTCTCTGGCCATGGGACTTGTTTTGGCCAATGAGATGTTGACCACTGTGATGCACAGAGACACTTGAAAAGCATCTGTACAACTGGGCTTGCTTTTGCGTTTCTACCATGCCAGGAGAACATACCCAGTGAGGCTGCTGGAGTTTAAGAGACGAGTGAAGTCGAGTCAAAATGCCAAAAATCGCACACTAGTCAACCCAGCTGAGAGCTAGCGAGACCCAACTGAGTGAGTGATCCAACTGTGACCAGAACCGGCCGGGAACACCCAGCCTGAATCACCAAACTGCAGATTCATGAGCTAAGAATGATAAAATATTATTTTAAGGCTCTTTAAACTTTTGGAGTGATTTGTTATTGTATTATCATGTTGATAATTAACTAATAACAGCTGGGGAGACAATTAACTTATACACATAGGACTTCTAAGAGTTTATAAATAATACCTTCATTTCCATTAGTTCCGCTGTATTTGGAGGAGTGCTAAGAGCTTTTTCAGCTATCTTCTCAAATTCATCACATAATCTGAAACACCAGACAAAATCAGTCTTACATAATTAAACTTTATACCTAAATACATTCCTGTGTACTATTTAAACGTGCCGCCATGTGAAAAATAAAGATGATCTTACCTATGTGACGTCTAAAGAATTAAAAAGCCAATTTGTGTCCATGGTCATTCATTCAATATACATTTAATGATCATTTATTACATTCCCAACTATGATGTTAAGTGAGAGACAGAGAAATGGAGAAGATATAATAACGACTCTCAAGAAGTTCCTAATCCTATATAAAAGCCAGGGCCATAAACAATCACTTCCAACCTACAATTTTAGGGGCTCTATCAGAGATTTAGTTGAGATAGCACCCAAAAAGTGGTACCGGTTTGTAGGTCTATTTCCCCCTTAAGAGTGTAACTTCCTTCAGCAATTATATTCATATTTAGAGTATAAGCACTTACTGTTGTGCCTAATATAAGCTTCCTTTCGGCTTTCATGCATCCTGAATATTTTTTGAATGATCTATGTTTTCCTGTAATACCA
Source organism: Canis lupus familiaris (assembly GCF_011100685.1). NCBI lineage: Eukaryota > Metazoa > Chordata > Mammalia > Carnivora > Canidae > Canis > Canis lupus. Next base: position 5,580,383 of record NC_049258.1, read on the forward strand.
TAACCATTACAAAATTTCTGATTATGTGGGGGGATTTTCCATGTAACCGATGCCAGAAAAAGAGGTTCCCGGAGCAACAGTAACACCAGTTGTTCTAAGACAAGTTCTATTTCTTGTCTAAATAGATGGGTATCCTGCTTTCTACCTTTCCACGAGTTTACTTAACATGAGCCAGTTTTCCTAAAAATCTCCAGGTTGGTCAACAAATAAGTTTTTAGTTAAGATAACATGTTATCACGGCCTTAAAGAGTAATTACACTGAATGAAGTTCCAAACTTGAGGGTCGGTTAGGACTGAGGACAATTATTGGGAAAATCCGCTTTGTGTACTGGATTATACAAACTTAAAATCTTAGTGATCTTAGAAAATGCTCATCTGATTTGTGCAAACAAAACTGCAAGCACATTTTAATACCGCCTTATTTCAGGCAGTTGGGTAGGCACAGTTGTGGTGAAAACCTAATAATAATCATAGCATAACGAAGCCAAGTAGGAGGGTCACTGATGACACCATTCTAATCCATAACTTTATTTGAAGGACAACTGATTCTATCTAACATCCCCCTGAAAAAAAAAATAGTATCACATAAATACCTTGTATTTACTTCCTGGTGATCTCTGAACATTTTAGCTATAAGTTTTCCACAAATAATTTCTGCTCGCTTCACCAAAGCTCTGATTAATTCCTCACAGTGCATCTCAAACATTCCTAAACGAACAGTCTGCAATGTTAAGTATTAAAAGTTTAATAAACATGAAAATAAAAGATTCCCACAATTTTGCCTTTCTCACAAGGTGTGTGTGATCTAACAAGATTCAGATTTTCTGTTGTTGTTTTTTTTTTAATATGATTCAGGCAGGATTTTCTAAACACTCATATTTTGCAGCTATCTTCTGGGTAAATCTTCAAGAGTTTGTTATCTTGGAAGCCAATTCTATTTCAGGACAACAACGGATATAAGAACTTTGGAGAATTGAGTTATTGCTAAATAGACAGTGGGGGATTTAAATGTTACATATTCTCTGTACAAAACAGTAATGTGTGTTCAAGGTGGAAATTTTGGAAATTATAAAAAAGGACAAATGAAAATCTTAAATTACCAGCCTCTTGCTGAACAGAAGTAATCACATTTTGGTGTAATTACTGTATTTTCCAAAGGATTTTTAAACACTAAAGCAAAAGAAAAAATTAAGTTCTTTGAATTTTTGAGGGATCAAATTATATAAAGTAACTAAAAGTTAGGCTTGAAGTACTAGACTTTCAGTCCTATGAGGACAAGAACCCTGTTTTGTCTCCTTCCACTTATCCAGGGCTTACTACCCCAACACTTGGCCCGTGGAGAGGCAAGAAATACTTTCCCTGTTGATAGTAACGGTCTGAGTCTTTCACTGTATGGTCCAAGAACACATCCTAATAAAACTGGGAAAAAAAGATCATTAGTTACAAAGAACAGTTGTACAAAAACAGATCATTTACCTTTCTAGATGTGTACTGTATCTCCTCTATTAGTTTTTGGTACTTGCGAATTTCTTGAATTATTCTCTCATAAGTATGATTTTCTTCGAGGAAAGCATCGACTTCTTGCTCAGCTTTTCTGGTGATCAGAAAGTTATACTTGTCATAGAGTCTGAGGTGTTTGGTAGGTTCCTCACTCTCTCTTATTACCACTTCCTTCACCTTGTCTTTGTGGGCTTCGATGATTTCATTCAGAATTACTGGTTTCAAGGTTGCTGGCTTAGACTTACTTTCCTAAACAAAGGAGAAAAATAACATTCATTTCCAAAAATAAAGGTAGTCGTATCCTTTATCTTTGTAAAAATGCCGATCTTACCATATATAGAGGTTTTTAAATTTTATTCATTTTTATTTTTTTATTGGAGTTCGATTTGCCAGCAAATAGCATAACACCCAGTGCTCAACCCATCAAAGTGCCCCCCTCAATGCCCGTAACCCAGTCACCCCAACCCCCCGCCCGCCTCCCTTTCCACCACCCTTTGTTCATTTCCCAGCGTTAAGTGTGAGAGAAAAGGTTGTTTTTTTTTTTTTTTACTCACAAGACCTTTTTGATTTTATAACCTCTATAGAAAGATATTCAGTTTAATCATAGCAGTGTATTGAATATCTGAGTCTCATATAACTTTTTTTGTTTTCCTTCAAGGCTACCTAGTTTTGTTTTTCTGTAGGGATCAAAGAACTGCCACTTGAAAATATAGACAAAATAAAAGAATATGAAAACACCCAAAATCCACATTTTCTTTGTGCAATTGTATATGCTTTATAAGGTAGTCCTTGCATTGCATTTTGTTTTTAAAAAGTCAACCAGCTCAGTGTCATATCATCATATTCTTTGATCACAGTACTTTTTCACCTTGAGGAGTAATCTGTCTTAGAACAAAGAAAGACTGTTAAGTCACTCATTTGTTGACCTTTGATCTTTGATTCTGTGAACAGCGACTAGAGTAGACTAAAATTCCTAGTTACAAAATGTGCATTCTGCTACCACCATTAGAATAATGGATCAGACAACAATTTTAAATAAGCAAACACATCTCAACAGCTTGTCTCCTCTTCTCAAATAAAAGGGCGAGTACAGGGGATCCCTGGGTGGCTCAGCGGTTTGGCGCCTGCCTTTGGCCCAGGGCGTGATCCTGGAGTCCCAGGATCGAGTCCCACGTTGGGCTCCCTGCATGGAGCCTGCTTCTCACTCTGCCTGTGTCTCTGCTTCTCTCTCTCTATGTCTATCATAAATAAATAAATAAATCTTTAAAAAAAATCTTTAAAAAAAAGGGCAAGTACATGTGTCTACATGGTTGATTATCTTGAATCAAGTTACACTTAAAAATGTAGATGCTCTACCCCCCCCATTCAGAAGGGATTTTTCACTGTGACAAACAAAAATTATGATCCGTAGTGGATATTCTACAGCATTTACTAGATAATATCAAAAGATTCCTTAGAGAAAAAAAAAAGATTCCTTAGAGATCTGGGTAGTTTATTCAGGTCTCCAGGGTGCATTTGCCTAAGATGCTCATATTGCTTAGAACTAGATGCTTCTTGAGAACTTTAGTGAATCCCACCACCACCACTCAGCCCTGAGCTCCGTAGGTGCTTGGTGCCATCTATTCCAGAAAACAAAACAAAACACAACAACTTTGGGATAAAGCAATCTATATTATGTACTGTATGCAATGTAATTATTGGATCAAATGCAAAGGTCATTAATATTCATTATGCAATGTTTCTTAAACATATTAACAGCCTGTCTGATGTCCATAGCCTATAGGTCTCTCTTTCTAAACATAACTGGATACCAGTACATCAGAACTATATTAGCATGTATACTTGTGATATGAATTCTAATCAGTTTCTATCAGGAGTTAAGGGGAATATTTTGTATGAGACAGTGCCAAGTGTTCCAAGGTCTATCAAAAGAGATCATAAGATAGATGGTGATATGCCTGCACTCACAGCATCTTAGCCCCTTGCACTTACCTATCATGGGGAAAAAAAAAGTGGATTTTAATTTCACTTTCTGTTTCTATCAAAGACTGTGATAAGAACAGCTCTACGAAATACGCTTCTGCAGTTGCTGTCAAAGGTCATCGAAATCACGTTCAATCATCTTACTCGAAGTGTCTTCTATATCACTTGTTTCCAAACCTAACTGATAACTAGCAAAATGTCCCTAGATGATTCTGGCAACCTGTCTCTGAGAACCAACTACCACCGTGAATCCGCATCTCTAGGAGCAAGAGGTGGTGGTGGTGGATTTGTATTTTTAAAATCTCACCAGGTGATGCTGACCCATAGGGTTTCAGAACTATTACCCTGTGTAGAAGTCCCCGTGTAAGATCTCTTTCTCTCAGAATCTCACAGCAGGAAGAATACCTGAGCAGTCTAAATTAACTGTTTAATTCCAATTAAAACTTGTCTTATTCCTTAGAAACCAGGAGACTCAGAGCCGTATTTTATAACCATTAAATCAAAGCAACTGTATTCATTCAAATGACGGTAATCCTTTCCTCTACTTTGAGCACACCCTGTGATTCTCACTAACGTGTTATATTTGTCTGTTGGGTAAGCTCCTTCAGATCATTCCTGAAAAAAAAAAAAAAAAAAGGCAGGGTATCCCTGGAGAAAGATGCAATAGAACTAATAGAACAAATAGAACTGAAGTTAAACGGAGGACAAAGTAAACTGTATTTCTCGAGAGACTTCTGTCTGTGGCAACATGAGGAACGGATAACCTGAAAATAGCTATCTAGTTCAAAACCTGTAAGTGTGCTGGGGGGGGAAAATGCCAAACACAACTTGTATAATACACAGCTAAGGAAGCAAAATAATAGAGCAAGTCTAGGGACCAACGTGAGAGAACATAAACTGAGAGGTAATCCTGTGCCCAAGTGAGCAGCTGCCCAGAGACTGCTGATCCCTGGTGGCCTAAGTTTTGCTCAAATGAGTCTCTAGCAAGACGGGCCTCTGTGCAGGGGTGCGTGGGGATGGGGTGGGGATGATGGTCAGGAAACAAAGCCTCAACCCTGAGGAAGGAGGAGTCATAATTTCTGCACCCCACAGAAAGCCAAGAACACGGGAAGGGGACACACAATTTCAGAATGCTGACGGGCGAGGGAACCTCTGAATGAGGGAGGAAAGGCAAGGAAAATATCCTGTTTTGACCTTGTCTTTCAGTGCAGAAGAAAAAACATGGTCACCTGAAGAATTTGTGACCTGCAGCGTGTTCTCATGCAGATTTGGGTAAACTAGTACATTGCCAGTGTGGCCTACAAAATCCGCTGCGAGAATTTCATTTAAAAATAGTCCTTCAGGGAGAAGAGCAAGAGGGCGGAAGAGCAGGGTCGCCAAATCACCTGTCTCCACCAAACTACCTAGAAAACCTTCAAATTATCCTGAAAATCTATGAATTCGGCCTGAGATTTAAAGAGAGACCAGCTGGAATGCTACAGTGAGAAGAGTTCGCGCATCTATCAAGGTAGGAAGACGGGGAAAAAGAAATAAAGAAACAAAGGCCTCCAAGGGGGAGGGGCCCAGGAGGAGCCGGGCTGAGGCCGGGGCGAGTGTCCCCAGGACAGGAGAGCCCCGTCCCGGAGGAGCAGGAGCTGCACCGACCTTCCCGGGGGAAAGGGGCTCGCGGGGAGGTGGAGCAGGACCCAGGAGGGCGGGGATGCCCTCGGGCTCCCGGGGACACTAACAGACACCTGCGCCCCGGGAGATGCGCCGAGCTCCCTAAGGGCTGCAGCGCTCGCGGCGGGACCCGGCGGGACCCGGAGCAGCTGAAGGGGCTCGGGCGGCGGCTCCGCGGAGGGGGCTGCGCGGCCCGGGAGCAGCTCGGAGGGGCTCGGGCAGAGGAAGAGGCTCCGTGCGGAGGGGGCTGCGCGGTTCCAGGAGCAGCTCGGGGGGCTCGGGCGGCGGCTCCGCGGAGGGGGCTGCGGGGCGGGAGCGCGAATCTACCAGCGCAGGCCCCGGAGCACAGGGCGCCCGGACACAGCCCAGGATCCCGCCTCCCCCGGGACAGGCAGAGGCCGGGAGGGCCCAGGACAGCGAGGACGCTCCTGCCCCAGCTGAGCAGATCAGCGGCCCCGCCCGGAGCCTCCAGGCCCTGCAGACGGAGTTCCTGCCGGAGCTGAATCCAGGTTTCCAGAGCTGCCCCGCCACTGGGGCTGTTCCTCCCGCGGCCTCACGGGGTAAACAACCCCCACCGAGCCCTGCACCAGGCAGGGGCACAGCAGCTCCCCCAAGTGCTCACACCTGAAAATCAGCACAACAGGCCCCTCCCCCAGAACACCAGCTAGACGGACAACTTCCAGGAGAAGCCAAGGGACTTAAAGTACACAGAATCAGAAGATACTCCCCGGTGGTTCTTTTTTTTGTTTGTTTGTTTTTGTTTTTGTTTTTGTTTTGGTTTGCTTTTTGATTTGTTTCCTTCCCCCACCCCCTTTTTTTTCTCCTTTCTTTTTCTTTCTCTTTTTCTTCCTTTTTTTTTTTTCGTTTTTTTTTTTTTCTTTTTCTTCCCTTTTTTTTTTCTCTTTCTCTTTTCTTTCCTTCTTTCTCTCCTCTCTTTTTCTCTTTTTCCCAATACAACTTGCTTTTGGCCACTCTGCACTGAGCAAAATGACTAGAAGGAAAACCTCACCTCAAAAGAAAGAATCAGAAACAGTCCTCTCTCCCACAGAGTTACAAAATCTGGATTACAATTCAATGTCAGAAAGCCAATTCAGAAGCACTATTATACAGCTACTGGTGGCTCTAGAAAAAAGTATAAAGGACTCAAGAGACTTCATGACTGCAGAATTTAGAGCTAATCAGGCAGAAATTAAAAATCAATTGAATGAGATGCAATCCAAGCTAGAAGTCTTAACGACGAGGGTTAACGAGGTGGAAGAACGAGTGAGTGACCTAGAAGACAAGTTGATAGCAAAGAGGGAAACTGAGGAAAAAAGAGACAAACAATTAAAAGACCATGAAGATAGATTAAGGGAAATAAACGACAGCCTGAGGAAGAAAAACCTACGTTTAATTGGGGTTCCCGAGGGCGCCGAAAGGGACAGAGGGCCAGAATATGTATTTGAACAAATTCTAGCTGAAAACTTTCCTAATCTGGGAAGGGAAACAGGCATTCAGATCCAGGAAATAGAGAGATCCCCCCCTAAAATCAATAAAAACCGTTCAACACCTCGACATTTAATTGTGAAGCTTGCAAATTCCAAAGATAAAGAGAAGATCCTTAAAGCAGCAAGAGACAAGAAATCCCTGACTTTTATGGGGAGGAGTATTAGGGTAACAGCAGACCTCTCCACAGAGACCTGGCAGGCCAGAAAGGGCTGGCAGGATATATTCAGGGTCCTAAATGAGAAGAACATGCAACCAAGAATACTTTATCCAGCAAGGCTCTCATTCAAAATGGAAGGAGAGATAAAGAGCTTCCAAGACAGGCAGCAACTAAAAGAATATGTGACCTTCAAACCAGCTCTGCAAGAAATTTTAAGGGGGCCTCTTAAAATTCCCCTTTAAGAAGAAGTTCAGTGGAACAGTCCACAAAAACAAAGACTGAAGAGATATCATGATGACACTAAACTCATATCTCTCAATAGTAACTCTGAATGTGAACGGGCTTAATGACCCCATCAAAAGGCGCAGGGTTTCAGACTGGATAAAAAAGCAGGACCCATCTATTTGCTGTCTACAAGAGACTCATTTTAGACAGAAGGACACCTACAGCCTGAAAATAAAAGGTTGGAGAACCATTTACCATTCGAATGGTCCTCAAAAGAAAGCAGGGGTAGCCATCCTTATAATAGATAAACTAAAATTTACCCCAAAGACTGTGGTGAGAGATGAAGAGGGACACTATATCATACTTAAAGGATCTATTCAACAAGAGGACTTAACAATCCTCAATATATATGCTCCGAATGTGGGAGCTGCCAAATATATAAATCAATTATTAACCAAAGTGAAGAAATACTTAGATAATAATACACTTATACTTGGTGACTTCAATCTAGCTCTTTCTATACTCGATAGGTCTTCTAAGCAAAACATCTCCAAAGAAACGAGAGCTTTAAATGATACACTGGACCAGATGGATTTCACAGATATCTACAGAACTTTACATCCAAACTCAACTGAATACACATTCTTCTCAAGCGCACATGGAACTTTCTCCAGAATAGACCACATATTGGGTCACAAATCAGGTCTGAACCGATACCAAAAGATTGGGATTGTCCCCTGCATATTCTCGGACCATAATGCCTTGAAATTAGAACTAAATCACAACAAGAAGTTTGGAAGGACCTCAAACACATGGAGGTTAAGGACCATCCTGCTAAAAGATAAAAGGGTCAACCAGGAAATTAAGGAAGAATTAAAAAGATTCATGGAAACTAATGAGAATGAAGATACAACCGTTCAAAATCTTTGGGATGCAGCAAAAGCAGTCCTAAGGGGGAAATACATCGCAATACAAGCATCCATTCAAAAACTGGAAAGAACTCAAATACAAAAGCTAACCTTACACATAAAGGAGCTAGAGAAAAAACAGCAAATAGATCCTACACCCAAGAGAAGAAGGGAGTTAATAAAGATTCGAGCAGAACTCAACGAAATCGAGACCAGAAGAACTGTGGAACAGATCAACAGAACCAGGAGTTGGTTCTTTGAAAGAATTAAAAAGATAGATAAACCATTAGCCAGCCTTATTAAAAAGAAGAGAGAGAAGACTCAAATTAATAAAATCATGAATGAGAAAGGAGAGATCACTACCAACACCAAGGAAATACAAACGATTTTAAAAACATATTATGAACAGCTATACGCCAATAAATTAGGCAATCTAGAAGAAATGGACGCATTCCTGGAAAGTCACAAACTACCAAAACTGGAACAGGAAGAAATAGAAAACCTGAACAGGCCAATAACCAGGGAGGAAATTGAAGCAGTCATCAAAAACCTCCCAAGACACAAGATCCAGGGCCAGATGGCTTCCCAGGAGAATTTTATCAAACGTTTAAAGAAGAAATCATACCTATTCTCCTAAAGCTGTTTGGAAAGATAGAAAGAGATGGAGTACTTCCAAATTCGTTCTATGAAGCCAGCATCACCTTAATTCCAAAGCCAGACAAAGACCCCGCCAAAAAGGAGAATTACAGACCAATATCCCTGATGAACATGGATGAAAAAATTCTCAACAAGATACTGGCCAATAGGATCCAACAGTACATTAAGAAAATTATTCACCATGACCAAGTAGGATTTATCCCTGGGACACAAGGCTGGTTCAACACCCGTAAAACAATCAATGTGATTCATCATATCAGCAAGAGAAAAACCAAGAACCATATGATCCTCTCATTGGATGCAGAGAAAGCATTTGACAAAATACAGCATCCATTCCTGATCAAAACTCTTCAGAGTGTAGGGATAGAGGGAACATTCCTCGACATCTTAAAAGCCATCTATGAAAAGCCCACAGCAAATATCATTCTCAATGGGGAAGCACTGGGAGCCTTTCCCCTAAGATCAGGAACAAGACAGGGATGTCCACTCTCACCACTGCTATTCAACATAGTACTGGAAGTCCTAGCCTCAGCAATCAGACAACAAAAAGACATTAAAGGCATTCAAATTGGCAAAGAAGAAGTCAAACTCTCCCTCTTCGCCGATGACATGATACTCTACATAGAAAACCCAAAAGTCTCCACCCCAAGATTGCTAGAACTCATACAGCAATTCGGTAGCGTGGCAGGATACAAAATCAATGCCCAGAAGTCAGTGGCATTTCTATACACTAACAATGAGACTGAAGAAAGAGAAATTAAGGAGTCAATCCCATTTACAATTGCACCCAAAAGCATAAGATACCTAGGAATAAACCTCACCAAAGATGTAAAGGATCTATACCCTCAAAACTATAGAACACTTCTGAAAGAAATTGAGGAAGACACAAAGAGATGGAAAAATATTCCATGCTCATGGATTGGCAGAATTAATATTGTGAAAATGTCAATGTTACCCAGGGCAATGTACACGTTTAATGCAATCCCTATCAAAATACCATGGACTTTCTTCAGAGAGTTAGAACAAATTATTTTAAGATTTGTGTGGAATCAGAAAAGACCCCGAATAGCCAGGGGAATTTTAAAAAAGAAAACCATATCTGGGGGCATCACAATGCCAGATTTCAGGTTGTACTACAAAGCTGTGGTCATCAAGACAGTGTGGTACTGGCACAAAAACAGACACATAGATCAGTGGAACAGAATAGAGAATCCAGAAGTGGACCCTGAACTTTATGGGCAACTAATATTCGATAAAGGAGGAAAGACTATCCATTGGAAGAAAGACAGTCTCTTCAATAAATGGTGCTGGGAAAATTGGACATCCACATGCAGAAGAATGAAACTAGACCACTCTCTTTCACCAGACACAAAGATAAACTCAAAATGGATGAAAGATCTAAATGTGAGACAAGATTCCATCAAAATCCTAGAGAAGAACACAGGCAACACCCTTTTTGAACTCAGCCATAGTAACTTCTTGCAAGATACATCCACGAAGGCAAAAGAAACAAAAGCAAAAATGAACTATTGGGACTTCATCAAGATAAGAAGCTTTTGCACAGCAAAGGATACAGTCAACAAAACTCAAAGACAACCTACAGAATGGGAGAAGATATTTGCAAATGACATATCAGATAAAGGGCTAGTTTCCAAGATCTATAAAGAACTTATTAAACTCAACACCAAAGAAACAAACAATCCAATCATGAAATGGGCAAAAGACATGAACAGAAATCTCACAGAGGAAGACATAGACATGACCAACATGCATATGAGAAAATGCTCTGCATCACTTGCCATCAGGGAAATACAAATCAAAACTACAATGAGATACCACCTCACACCACTGAGAATGGGGAAAATTAACAAGGCAGGAAACAACAAATGTTGGAGAGGATGCGGAGAAAAGGGAACCCTCTTACACTGTTGGTGGGAATGTGAACTGGTGCAGCCACTCTGGAAAACTGTGTGGAGGTTCCTCAAACAGTTAAAAATAGACCTGCCCTACGACCCAGCAATTGCACTGTTGGGGATTTACCCCAAAGATACAAATGCAATGAAACGCCGGGACACCTGCACCCCGATGTTTATAGCAGCAATGGCCACGATAGCCAAACTGTGGAAGGAGCCTCGGTGTCCAACGAAAGATGAATGGATAAAGAAGATGTGGTTTATGTATACAATGGAATATTACTCAGCTATTAGAAATGACAAATACCCATCATTTGCTTCAACGTGGATGGAACTGGAGGGTATTATGCTGAGTGAAGTAAGCCAGTCGGAGAAGGACAAACATTATATGTTCTCATTCATTTGGGGAATATAAATAATAGTGAAAGGGAATATAAGGGAAGGGAGAAGAAATGTGTGGGAAATATCAGAAAGGGAGACAGAACGTAAAGACTGCTAACTCTGGGAAACGAACTAGGGGTGGTAGAAGGGGAGGAGGGCGGGGGGTGGGAGTGAATGGGTGACGGGCACTGGGTGTTATTCTGTATGTTAGTAAATTGAACACCAATAAAAAAAAAAAAACAAAAAAACAACAACAAAAAAAAAATAGTCCTTCAGTCTGGAGAGGCCTCCAGAGCAACCATCAGGAGAATATGCAAGTTCTGGAGGAACCCACTTAAATTAAGGCCCTAAGGACCTCCCTGCGTGAGGTACTTACATGTATAAGCCCAGAATAATAAAGAAAAAACACCCACAGAAATAAGCCACCATGGGCAAGGGTCATATCAGCAAAGCACCTTTTATAGAGAAGTAAAAGAGTAACAAATATATGACTAAATACAAGAGACTATCAAAAGTGACCTGTGCGATTTGACAAAGAACTTAAAGGAATTCCTAGAAAATAAAAATCTTAAAAAAATTAGAAGCTCTATGATGAGGATAATATCCTCACAATGGATCATTTCACCATCACAATGTTGAGTAAAACAAACAAACAAACAAACAAGCAGGGGATCCCTGGGTGGCTCAGCGGTTTAGTGCCTGCCTTGGGCCCAGGACGTGATCCTGGGGACCTGAGATCGAGTCCCGCGTCGGGCTCCCTGCATGGAGCCTGCTTCTCCCTCTGCCTGTGTCTCTGCCTCTCTCTCTCTCTCTTTCTCTCTCTCTCATAAATAAAATCTTTAAAAAAAAAAAAAAAACAGGTCAGTGATTATAAGATGACTCCACACAAAGTCCTGGAAAGAATAAATGGTAATTGTTGAGGGATATGCACACAGGTTGTAAGTCTATCTTGAAATTTCAGCTTAATAACTACAAAATTCGAGATAGCGATTCTTTTGCCACAAGGTAGGAGAGGAGTGTGGGAACAGGGAAGGGCAGTGGTCAGCAGAAGAGCTTAAGGGTATCCATAATGATAGTCCACTTCTCTAGTTAGATTCTAGTACATGGGGGTAACTTTACTACCACCTAAAACTACACACTAGTTTCCTGGATGCTTTCCTATTCATATTTGTGAATGACTTCAATAAAAAAGAGGGGACCTGGGTGGGGTGGTTCAGTCGTTTAAGCCGCCAGCCCTTGGTTTTGGCTCAGGTCATGATCTCACAGTGGTGGATAGAGCCCTGTGTTGAGGTTGGAGCTCAGCGCAGAGTCTGCTTCACATGTTCTCTCCCTTCCCCTCTGCCCTTCCCTGCCCACCCCCTACTTGTGTGCATGCTCTTTCTATATAATAAATATTTTTTAAAAAGTAAAAGAAATAGGAAAGAATTTAACAAGCCACTGGACTTAAAAAGCTTGAAAACATTTTAAGTGAAGGAATTATCAGACATGCTTGTTTTGTACACGAGACTGCAGTAACTGCTGTTGAAATACCCAAGTTCAGCAAAGCTTTGCTAAATACGTGGCCAGAGAGAGAAGGGAAGTAGAATTTGGGATTGGAGAGTACAGAGATGCTACTACTTATGGGAAAAGGTATATGAGGAGAGTAATCAACTGGAGGACGGTTTTAGAGAGCTACAACAGTATAAGGGAGGCCTACGGCATGGCTTGAGTGCTACAGCAAACACTCATCAAATGTTTTAAACTGGAGCACAACTTTAATTCTTTCCCTTAAGAAAAATTTCAGTCCCAAGAAACTAGGTATACTCCAAGATCAGCTAATGGGAAAACAGTATTTTGTTGAATTAAAATTTTCTTATATACCAATTTTACCAAGCCATTTATATTCTGCAAGGCAGAGAATAGAGGTCTACACTTTTTAAAGGTTGTTTGAAATGAATATCATCATGGAAATTCAAGCTATCAGAATACCCTTGTTACTTACCCACTTGGAATACAATTTTGTCTCAACTCTTGGGACAAAACTGACAGCCTTAATCATGATGTCATAAATGTTCAGAAGGATGTCTGCATAGTCATTGAAATCAGGTTCAAACTTAATGGTGTCATTTTCAAGAATCAGCCTCATGATGAAACCCGGATGTTCATAAGCTCTAATAGAATCCTGCAAGAAAAAATTATACATGGATGTTAATATATTATGAACCAGGAGAGACTAAGCAGTGCACTGGTCCCAATTAGAAAACATGGGAACTCACATCTCCTCTTATGCCCTAGACGGTTAAGCCAATGAGGAGCTCTACTAAAAAGAGCAAGAATAATTCCCAGCTAGACGTGTTGGTATCTAGTATCCACCTGGCCTACAGATCAAGGAGTTCCAGAAAAAGGAGAATGTGCATAGCAATGGGGCTCTACACTCATACAAGAGCCCAAGAGAACATTCAAATTTCCAGGCCCAGGTCACATTCTAATAGGACTCTCTTCCAGAAAGAAAAGAGTTCCTTGCAGAAACCTTCCCCAGGCATCACGACCCAAATTTCCCAATATTTTTACTTCCCTTCACTAATCCTTCACCAACATGAATATAATCATGTTGAATCCTGAATCCTGAATATTCAGATTGATACTTTTTTTAAAAAAAATAGGTAAGTGATCTAAAAGTATACTTCCTCCTCTCCCACTGGAAAAAGTTCTTTAAAAAAAAAAAAACATTTTCCTTTTGAAAATAAATTAGTAGATGAATATTGGTGTAACTGCACCATACTTACTGGTGGTTGTGCTATTAAGTCTGTGAAATCCTGCATGGAGACCAAAGTGAGTTCCTGCAGCTGTAAAGTCATAAGTGTTGCCGCACAGTTGAAAAAAGATTCCAATTTGGCACTGCTGTCACCGGTTGGCAATTGTTTTTTTTTATTGCCTTGGTAATAAATATTCTGCACTTCTGGAAACCACCTTGGAAGCACAAAAGACTTTTAAAAGTTAATACTTCCAGTGAATCACTCCTTTTACATTAAGCATCAGCAGTAACTTCTAGACATCCAAAGGTCTTCCTAGAGAGGTACATTGCTAATTGACATGAGCCACTCTCTGAAACATAAGCACTAGCATATTTCACTTTTTCTTGGAAAATAAATTTTAATCACAGTCAATGGAAGATGACTCAACAATGTGATGCTGTGAGAAAATAAAAACGTAAATCTAACTCCTGAAACTCTGATTCCTGTACTTTTTTAAATAAAAATGTATTGGGGGATCCCTGGGTGGTGCAGCGGTTTGGCGCCTGCCTTTGGCCCAGGGCGCGATCCTGGAGACCGGGATCGAATCCCACGTCGGGCTCCCGGTGCATGGAGCCTGCTTCTCCCTCTGCCTATGTCTCTGCCTCTCTCTCTCTCTCTCTCTCTCTGTGTGACTATCATAAATAAATAAAAATTTAAAAATAAATAAGTAAATAAGTATTGGATATCACAAAATACTACTCACTGGTCTCCAAAATGTTCTTTGGGAAAAGGATTTGTTAATTTAAAGCTAAAATGCAAATTGCTGATTAAATCAAGTAAGTTTGTTTGGTTCAATCCACTTGGTACTTTCTGCTATTCTGTTTCACAATGACTTGAAACCAAGTCAATAAAATCAATTATTTTCTTATTCCCCTTAATGTGAAATCCTGAAAGAATGACTGTTTTAAGACAGTTTCAAATATGTATGTATCCTCATAATAAAAGGGTAACAGTAAATTCACATATAGATTTATAATGATAACAAGTCTAGTTTTCAGTTTATAAAACCACTAATAGTACAAAATTAAGGAATATTGAGAACTCTTTATAAGAGATATTTTTAAAAAGTAGGGTCTTCATATCTTTAGGAGTTCCCTGAATGCCCCAAGAAAGATCTAAATTTTAAATACATGTATTCATTTCTTTAATAAATGAATTAGTATCTACTTTAGTATCTACTATGTGCTAGGAACAGTATCATGGGAGATATAAAAAGATATATCATCTCTTATAATAATGAAGACAATGCATCATAGGATAAAAAACAGTCTTGAAGTCAAAGGATTGAGATATAATTTTCCATTTAACTAACAGAGAAGGATTTTATAGTGAAGATGGCAATTTCACTGAAGGAAGGAAATGAAAAGTATCAGAAGAAAAGAATTTGAAATAGAAGTGTGATAATAAGAAAAATAAGTGGATGAGTGGGGCTAATATGTCTAATCATTTCATTGTCTATAATAGAGATGATAGATTTCTTCCTAGAAAATAGGAGAAATAAGTGGAGGAAAGTCTGTGAGGACTTTTGCAGAACTTGGGAACTAAACACAAGAAGTTGGGGCAACCTCACTCTCAAAAATGAAGCTATGGCAAATCTTTTTGCTGTAAGGTGTCATTGTTGAGGCAATAGATAAAGAGGATGAGTAACAAATACTAAGTAGAGAAGGGCAATGCTATATTAAGAAAGGGGACCAAGAAACTGCCAGTTTATTGCAGTGACCAGTAGTTCAGACAAGAGATGAAATAGACTTGGGGCCATCAAACTGGAAAAAAAGACAAATTATGCTTTAAAAATTATCCAGTCATTGTCCCGAAGACATTTACAGGGCTCCCTATTATGTACAAAACACTTGGTACAAAATATTAGTCTGCAAAGTGCTTATAGGCACTTTGGAGGAAAAAACAAACACACAAGTACATGTTACAAAAGGAAGGAATGTTGCAAAAGAGGTATTCAAGAGGAAGAGATCACTTTTTAGGGGGAAACAACAGAGAATTTCATAGAAGGATCATTTGAGCTGGGTATTGGAGAACGAAGAAAGGCTTATCCAGTAATAAGCTGCATTAAGTACTAAAAACTATGTGGATCATAATATTTTGCCAGTAGACTTCAAGAGGTTTCATTCTGTTTAATTTCCTTAACCTTTTATTCAATTTGATATAATTATATATGCAAAGATGGTAATACTAAGAGTCACAGAGTTTAAGAGACTAACTTAATAATCAGAAAATTTTCCAAAAAATAAAAAGACCATGGCCCAGGTAAAGATGGATTCATTATTATGTTCTACAGAACATTTAAAGAATTAATAACCAATCCTTCATAAACTGCCCAAAGAGAGAAAAACAGAGAGAGGAATACTCCTGACTCATTCTATGAAGTCAATATTATCATGCCCAGACAAATACATCACAAGAAAAAGAAAACTGCAGACCAATATCCCTTATGCATGTATAACACAAAAATCCTCAACAAAGTAGTAGCAGACTGAATCCAGCAGCATATAAAAAGAATTATACTCCATGGCCAAGTGGGATTTATCTCAGGAATGAAAGATTAGTTCAATATATTAAAACCAATGTAATATACTAATAAAGTAGGAAAAAACCCATTATGATCTTAGCTGCAGAAAAACATTTGGCAATATCTGCGTAACAGAAACAATCAAGAAACAAAGAATGAAAGGGAAATTCCTCAACTTGATAAAGGGAACAGCTAACAAAATGACAAAACACTGAAAGCCTTCCCCTGACATCAGGCACAATACAAGGATGTCCACCCTCGCCACATCTTTTCAATACTGTACTGGAGATTCTAACCAAAGCATTTAGGCAAAGAGAAGACAAAAGAAACAAATGCAGATAAGAAATGAAGAAGTAGAACTATATCTATTTGCAGATAACACAAACTTCTATAGAAAAAGATATAAAGGTTCCACACACACACACACACACACACAAAAACTATTGGTGCTAATAAACAAGTTTAGCAAGGTTGCAGGATATAAGATCAATGTACAAAAAAAAAAAAAAACAGACTTTATCAAAATTAAAAAAATATTTGTGTCTCAGGGTGCCTGGGTTACTCAGTTAAGTATCCAACTCTCTCTCTCTCTCTCTGGTTTTTTTTTTTTTTTTTTTACTGTCCAACTCTTGATCTCAGCTCAGGTCTTGATCTCAGGGTCATGAGCTCAAGCCCCATATTGGGCTTCATATTGGGCATGCAGCTTATTTTTTTAAAAAAATTTTTTTGTGCCTCAAATCTGTGCCTATCAAGCAAATGAAAGGATCAACCACATAATGAGAGAAATACTTGTAAATCATGTACTGAAGGTTTAGTATCCAGAATATATAAAAAACTCTTACGATTCAAAAATAAAAATACTAATCAATACAAAGTAAGCAACTATCTGAATAGACACATCCAAATAAGACAAATACATGAATAAGCATATAAAAAGATGCTCAACATAGTCATTAGAGAAATGCAAATCAAGCCCACAATAAGATAGAACTTCACCTCTACTAGGATGACTGTATATAATCAGAAAGATGGACAATAACAAGTACAAACAGGATGTAGAGAAAGTGGAACCGTCATATATTGTTGATAGGAACGTAAAATCTTACAGACCTTTTAGGGAACAAATATGGTAGTTCCTCAAAAAGTCAAACACGGAGCTATTACATAACCCAACAATTCTACTCCTAGATATATACCCAGGAGGACTGAAAACACACGTTCATACCGATGTTCATTGCACTATGCATTATTCCTAATAGGCAAAGAGTAGCAACAACACAAATGTCCAGCTACTGGTGAACGGATAAGCAAAATATGTTAGCTCCATATGATGAAATATTTGGCCATGAGAAGGAATAAAGTACTGATACAGGCTATAACATGGATGAACCTTGAGAACATTGTCCTTAGTGTAAGAAGATAGACATAAATGTATACATATTATGTAATCCCTCTGAGATGAAACATTCAGAATGGGTACGGAAAGTATGTTAGTGATTGTCAGGGCACGTGGGAGGGGGAATCAGGAGTGTCTGATAACAGAGAAAGTGTTTCTTTTGGGCGGTGATAGAATTAGTGATGATTATCGCAAAACATAAGCCACTGAAATGTACACAAGAAAGTGGTGAATTTTATGGTAAGTAAGTTATATCTCAATTTTAAAAAATAGTTAGCAATCTACTGATTATGGCTAGCGACAGGCTAAGGGTGGTCAAGATGTAGATGACAACAAACAGAAAAAGTCACAAAGTTTTTTCAGCTTAGCCTGGGAATGGTCCAGAACAGGAAGAGAGATGCTGATATTCAGGTGGCATTCAACTGGAGATATGCAGTATGAAATTAGTAACAAGGGCCTAGAGCTCAAAAAAACGTAAGACCTTGAGACAGAAAAGACAGTGGAGATCATGACATTGTCATGAGTGTAAGTAAAGAAGACAAAGGAGCAAACACTTGAGAGGCCCCCACTCTTGGGGATGGTAAGAACATGGAACCTAGAAAACAGATTTCCAGAATGCAGGGGTGATAAACCATAGCAACTGCTGAGTCGATGCGGAGGGTGATTACGGAGAGAGGGTATTTGGGTTTGGGGCAGATACCATAACCATTTACTAATCCTTTCCCCACTGTGAGGAGCTGATCTGCGGTCTTTTAGCCATGATAAACACATTCTGGTTCACTACTGGAAGTATAGACACAGTGTTCTTCCCCTAGAATCAATCAGGAAGCATCAAGAGCCACAGCTAATCAATTTACAACTCTCAGCAAAACTTTTCAATAAAGGTTTGACCTCTACTCTGCACCCGTGATGCCCAATTGACCAAAATTTACAGTGGTAATATATTCCTGGGGTATAACCCTGAGGTTATAGATCAAGAAAATTTATTTGTATTCTGTCTTTAAGAGGTCATTTTCTTCCCTGTAATTAGTTATGGGGTTTCATTCTATCCCCCTCATCTATTTGTTTATGTTAACTAAATACTAGAATTAAAGGAAATTCTAAAGCTCTTTCAAGTAATGTCAGAAAAAGAATTTGATTCTGACATAATGGAGAAGAAAAAAAGATAAAGGAAAGATTCAGCCTTAAACTATGAAGATGTATCTCCAACTTTTGGAAAACATGAAGCCATGCTGGAGTTACATGACCTCTGTTACCTGCGATTTGAGCTCATTTTAATGTCCTATTTATAATAACCCATGATAGAGAAAGTTTTCCTGTATTGTTTCAGAGCATATTGTCTGGTACCTACATCAATAATTATCAAGTGTGGCTATTCCATTTTTAAGGATCAATCTGAGACGTTTAACTACCATTTGATAAGTCTAACCTCTCAGTGCAATTGTAAACTCCTTTAAAGAATATAGATCACCCCAATTGTGCTTTAACTATTCTTCATCCCCCATCCAAAAGCAAAATGAGAGAGGTATAGTGCCTTAAATGTATTACTAGATGTCAAATATCTAATAAATGGATAAGTTGATGATCATTCTCCCAACAGTATCCAACCCCACTCTTAGAAAAGTAGAAACCAGACATTGAGAGGAAAAAAAAAAAAAACACTATAATTATTTTAGTTCCTGCACAATCTACGCTGTGTAGAACATTCGGATAGGCCATACAGACCAACTCCGTTAAAGATATTATACTTAATTCTTGAACAGAAATAATTACAAACTTATTAAAATAGGATTTTCTTTAAAAATAAAATAAAATAGGATTTTCTAAATGCAGCTAAAATATAGTTCCCCACAAGAACATTTTTAAAATTGTGTTTTCCTCCATGAAATTTCAAAACTTTACATTTTAAGTAGAGTCTCTTTAGCAGATTCCATGTGTTTCATGACAATGGTGTGAAATGCTGACAGCTCTAATGCATCCTGGCGGTTATGAAACTCTTCTATATCAACTAAACGTAGTTTTCTGCAAGACATAAAAAAATAAGCAATAATTAAGGCAGGAGATTTCTTTGCTTTTAATCTTTTTGTTAACTGGTCTCCTCGAAAATATGATATTCCTAGGTTATATCATTAAAATGCTTATTTAATAAAATTAAATATTTAAGAACATGAAATTTTAAAAATAATTTTAATTTTTTAACTAATGTAATTAGATTTGATAAGGACACAGTATAAATTATGAAGCATTCTTGTGAAGTAGAACAAAATCGAAATAACGGATTTGATAGATAATTTAGATAGATTTTTGCTTTCAAGTTGGAACAATTGCAATAGGAAAAGATAAATCTCAAAGCTTGGAAGCCTCGCTACTCCTAAAACAAAAATTGTACCCACTCTAAAAAGAAAGCAATCTTGCATTTTAGGGCGCTGTGGGGTGGGGGAGACCTCACACTTAATTAAGACCTATTGTATCACAATCTTATGATCCTGTCTGGTTTTGTTGTTGTCTTGGGTTTTTTTGTTTTGTTTTGTTTTGTTTAAGAAAACACAGTGCTTACTCTAGTCAACAGCTTTCCATTCAACTTCTTTTCTGACTACAATGCTATGGATCTTTGTTATATACATGGTTTACACATTTAAGACGTTTCTGTTGGGGGCTCCACACTGGGTGTGGAGCCTACTTAAAAAAATTAATAAAAGAATTTTCTGTTGGGAATACTGGACGAGCACATGGAAAAGAGGAAACTGAACCCTAATCTTACACCACACACAAAAATTAACTCAAAATGGATTAATGACTTGAATAGAAGACCTGAAACCATAGAAGTCCTAGAAGAAAACATAGGCAGTAAGCTCCTGGACATGAGTGTTGGCAATGATTTTTTTGGATCTGATGCCAAAAGCAAAAAATAAACAAGTGTGACTACATCAAACTAAAATGCTTCTGCACAGCCAAATCAACCATTAACAAAATGAAAAGGCATCCTACTTACTGAATGGGAGAAAATATTTGCAAATCATATACTAAGAAGGGGTTAATATTAAAAATTTATAAAGAACACGTACAACTCAGTAGAAAAAAAATCCGATTAAAAAGTGGGCAGAGGATTTGAATCAACAGTTTTCCAAGAAGGTACAAAGATGGCCAACAGGTATATATGAAAAGATGTTCACATCACTAATTATCAGGGAAATACAAATCAAACCAAAATGAGATTATCATCGCACACCTGCTAGGATGGCTATTAAAAAAAGGTAAGAAATAAGTGTTGGCGAGAATGTGGACAAGAGAGAATCCTTGTGCGCTGTTTGTGGAAATGTAAATTGGTGCAGCCACTATGGAAAACAATACGGAGGCTCCTCAAAGAGTAAAGAATAGGACTACCATATTATTATCAGCACTTCTACTTCCAGATATTTATCTGAAGACAATGAAAACACTAAATATACATGGTTTACATATTTATTACTCATGTTATTGCATTATTGATAATAGTCAAAACAGGGAAACAATCTAAATGTCCGTTGATGGATAAGGAAATCGTGATACATAAGTATATGTCATGGAATATTATTCAGCCATAAAATAATGAAATCTTGCCATTTGAGACACCATGGATGGACCCCGAAAGCATCATGCTAAGTGAAATAAGCCAGACACAGACAAATAACTTGATGACCTCATATGTGCCATCTAAAATACTGGAAACTGACCTCGTGGATGTGGAGAACAGACTGATGGCTGCCTGGGGCAGGGGATGGGGGGGGGGGGCAACATAACCTCACTCTCTTAGACCTCTTTCTCTTACATTCAACTACTCTAATTCATGGCCTGTGGTAATGTCCACGTATATGTCCATATACACTCTACACACGTCTTCATATATACACACTATTTTTCAAGCAAATATACCTGTGTGGTGTGTAGGTTGTGACTGCGTTACACACGCCAGCTCGGACACGAAGTGGGTTGTGTGCATCTACCCACTGAAGGACACAGGCTTGCACACTCCCATCTACAAACATTCCTTTCGGTCTCCACACCCGTGCACGTTCACAGCCATCCAGATGATTCTCTCATTACCCTTCCCCAGCCCACGGCCACACACATGGATGTTCTCTATCTTCAAGAGCTGCTGAGATTAAGGCCCAACTGACTGTGGCCTGGAGGAAGGATGCCCTGGGTGATCAATGCAGCCTCCTGCTCCGAGAGGAGGACTCTCAGCTGTGCAACGACTCGTGTCTGCAAGGGCAACAATGAAGTTGCCAGAGTCCTCTTCCTCCCCGCAGACTGCAAAGCTTCTTCCTCATTTGTCTTCAACCCAGATGCCATTTGTCATCACCCCAGATGCCTTGAGGTTTGCTTCAGTTGCTGCTACTGATACCTCCGTCGCTATGACCGTGGACAGCAAGTCTGGACACATCCCTCATTTACTGTTTTTGATCTGGACTTTATTCCCTTTTTTCTTCCCCTCTCTCCTCTCATTTTCTTGACTCTTGCCTCCTGACAGGGCCCAACAAAGTCAAGCCTTTTATGGATGATGCTAGGGACTGCAGCCTCACCCCCCAGCAACCAGTGTGCCCTGGTAGTTCTATCTACCAGGTTACAAAATGGTTAATGGTTACAAAAGAAAACAGCTCTGGTGGTGGTGTGAAGATAAAATGTACCCCTGCATGCAAACAGCCTTTGTGGAGGTGAGGTCATCCTATGTATGACCTCATGACTGCAAGCACAGTCAAATCACAGGGCTGGGCAGGAGAGGAATACCCGAGAGAAAAGAAATGGGAAAAACATGGGCAAGGAGATAGCCTCTTCCTATTCCAAAGGCCAAATTCCAGCGGGCAAAGAAATCCACGTCGTACAACAGAACGCAGAACGATGCTTTCCAGCAGTATGTGGTTTGACCAACAAAGGCCACGTTTAGGCCGTGTGTACGTGTAGGCGCACGTGTGTATCTGATCATATGAGCACAAAATAAAATAAGGGAAGCTATCCCGCGGGATGGTTGCCATGGGTCTTTGGCTGGGCAGGTGGAGAGGAGGGCAGCGAGGAGGAAGAGAAAGGCTGGTGGGTGGAAGTCAGGCAAAAAAGTATATATGATCACATTTATATGCTTATATAAAAGTTTCATAGATGGCCGCGTGTTTAATTAAAATTTATTTTTAAAAAGCAGACAGGCCCAAGCCAGTAATATGACAACAACCTGATGCACTGCCAAAAAGAAAATGTGAATTTTTCTTCGAGAATAGTTGCATTTTAGTAAACTATGCTGGTGAAATGTGGAAAAGGGCAGTAGGGGCTATCGAATTTAGATGAGACCATACACCCCAATGGCCGTTTCTTTCATGCAGTGGGTGTCTGCCAACTAATGCACCACCAAAGCCATTTCTTACAGAAACAGTATTTGGTGATCACTGAGTAGCTTTCAAAATACATTTTTGTATTATAGCACTGCATAAGCTATTCTGACAGTGATCTGCTCTCAAATCATTCCCTGCAAAGCTTACTTTAAAAAGGGGGGAGCTGGGGATCCCTGGGTGGCGCAGCGGTTTGGCACCTGCCTTTGGCCCAGGGCGCGATCCTGGAGACCCGGGATTGAATCCGTCGGGCTCCCGGTGCATGGGGCCTGCTTCTCCCTCTGCCTGTGTCTCTGCCTCCCTCTCTCTGTCTCTATCATAAATAAATAAAAATTTAAAAAAAGGGGGGGGAGCTGTATAATGTGAAAGTTTTAAGTTAAGTACCTTAGGAAAGAGCCATGTAAATCTATGTAAGAAACTTGTAGCATATGTAAGGTTTTGCTGGCATTTATCCTACAAAAATAGAATATTTTAGTATGAATTTGCTGAATGTAAGACCATGGACTCTGTTTTTATACTATGACCTGATTTTAAAGGTCCAAAATAATTTGTTTTTAAAAGTTTGTCCTCGTGCTAAAGTGTCAGTGTATGTATAATTGATCTGGTTGTAAACTATATTTCGAATTAAATCCTAGTGTAATGACGTGGGCACTTGACGAGATGAGCACTGGGTGTTATTCTGTACGTTGGCAAATTGAACACCAATAAAAAAAATTATTAAAAAAATAATAAAATAAATCCTAGTGTAATAAGCTTTATATAACTAAAGGTTTTAAACTGCTAAAACACTTCCTATTTTTAAGAGATGTGAGATGCAGTATGGGACTATTTTAATTTTTCTTCCTTAAGCCCAAATATTAAACTATTAAAGGGTCCCTCCAACCTTAAAGATTCATTCTGGCTTTCAGTAATTTTTGTAATCTAGAATATGAATATAGTTTAGTGTATGATGTCAGTATATATATTTTTTGTTACTAGTCCAAGTGCAACCCAGGGGACCATTAATGCAAAAGATGTAATTTCTTACATAGTATCTTGATAAGGTGTTTTACATAAATATAACAGTTAATCCAACAGTAAATTACAAATCTGTATGGGAGACTCAATTTAAAAATTCTGATTGTAAGTGCCCTATTCTAATTTGGTGGTTTACATTTTAAAGCAGAGTGGCTAAATTGTGTTTCTCCAGTTAAACTTAGATGAGGTGACATGGCTCAAGTCAAATAATGCTATCCTAAAGTTTACATAGTACTTCATGTACATTTGTGAATTTCAAGCATGAAATTAAAAAATAAAATTGCCTCTTCCCCCCCCCCCAAAAAAAAAGAAAAAAGCAGACAGGATGCAACTCTGTGGGGTCAGAGGATGCAATAAAAATTGCAATAAAAATTATGCACAGTTCAGGTCTAAGGACGGGCTTCCCGTCGAATGGTTTCAGGAGGCCCCGCAAAGTGTGCTCGCTTCCCATGCCCTCCTGCCACACAGCAGGTGCAGCCAAGACCCGGGGACCCCGCAGGGCTGGCTGCTTGGGGGGGGGGGGCTGCAGTCGTGGGGGTCGCAAAGGTTGGAGTTGGGAGGGAAGGCTCCAGACTATTTAGAGACTGGGTGTCTCCTCTCTCCTAAGGCAGGTCTGATCCAGATTTTGAGGTTCCTGAGAGGAGCCCTTCTCTAGGAAACAATCTATGGAAATCCTACTGCTTTTGCATCCTTTAGGAAGCCTGTGCCCGCAGGTGCATATGCTAGGACACCCCCCTGACACCCTAGAAGGCACGGTGCAAGGGAGGGAGCATGAAGCTGGAGCTTCTCAACCCAGGGACCAGCTGTCCTCGGCCCTGGGAGCAAGCAGGTCAGCTCCACGCCCCCCCCAACCAACAGGATCCACATCCAGCTGTGCCAAGCACGTGTCACCTGTGGCTGTGCATCCCACCGTGACAATGTCTATGAGGTGATGATGCATCACCTCCAACAGTCATGCCATTCGGGTAGGCGATACCTTCTAGGCTTCTACACCATCCAGATGATTGGAGCGGCTAATGTTTTGTGGGATCTAAAACAAAGCATGACAATTCAGCCCCTAAACTGTGACTAGTCCTTAAAGTCTGTGCGGTAGTGGGCTCTGGGGTGGGGGTTAGAGGTAACTGGGCGAGAGGTAAAAGGCAATGTCCGTGCTCTACTGCACCTCTACGCTGCTGATTTAAAACCAGTACCAGTTACCATACTGATGGTAAGTTTGTAGTCATTTTTTTTATTTGCAGTTAAAACAGTAAGAGAAATCATTAAGGTGTGACGAAATAGCTCTTATAACCCTTTTAAGAGGCAGCGCGGTAAGGCCGGAGATACTCACTTATAAGTACTGTGCCACAAATCTAGCACAGCCAACATTGTAGGGTTCAGTGTGTTCAAGTGATCCTTAATATAATTGCTTGCAGCTAAAAAAGATTTCCTCCAAGGTTTGGGAAGAATTTCCATTCTGAAAACGAAGAAAAAAATCGGCTATCTTTAGAAATCAAAACAAAGTATTGTTTTAGCATACTTTTTGAGTAATAATGCTTTTTTTTTTTCTTTAGAGATTGGTGGGGGAGCAGAGGGAGAGAGAGCACCTTAAGCAGTCCCCATGCCCAGCCCTGAACCCGACTTAGGACTCGATCTCACAAGCCTGAGATCCTGATCTGAGCCCAAATCAAGAGCTGGTCGCTGAACCAACCGAGCCATCAAAGTGCCCCAATAATGGCTGCATTTTAATAAAAAGTATTATGTATCCCTTACAGTCATAGCAAAACATATAATTATATATTAAAAAGGCCATACTTTCTATAGTCTAAGCCATATAATTTTAGAATATTAACATATGAAATTAGACTTGAATCTTTTTTTAAAGATTTTATTTATTTAAGAGAGAGCAGGGGGAGGGTCAGAGGGAGAGAGAGAGAGAAGTGGCCTCTCTGCTGAGCGGGAGCCCGGCTTGGAGCTCAATCCCAGGATCCCAAGATTATCACCTGAGCCGAAGGCAGACACTCAACCGACTGAGCCACCCAGGCGTCCCTGAGTCTTTTTCAAGTTTTATTTATTTAAGTAATCGCTACACTCAACCTGGGGGCTCAAACTCATGACTCCAAGGATCAAGGGTCATATGCTCTCCCAACTGAGCCGACCAGGTATCCCATAGACTAGAATCTTTAATACATACGGTAACTATTTTTCCTTTAAATACTTAACCAAGGTCACAAATAACTAATAATGATGAATAGAAATAGTAGCCAGCTTTTTTCTCATATATATCTTGAAAGACTTCATTTCAAGACACAAAATGTTTAAATTTTTCTGCTTTGGGTTTTCTTTTTTTTTTTTTTTCTGCTTCCGGAAATTCCCTTCAACTTAACCTCTGTTTATATGTAAAGGACACTTCCAACATCACCAACACTAACATCCTTATTTGAAGACTCCTATGACTTGAATAGTCAATCGTCCTTAATACAGCAAAGATATGCCATTTTCATCTTTCAGAGTATATTTAAACATTTGCGTTTGATGCCTACAATTTTTTTATTTTCACTGACTTTAAACACTTAATCTTGTTTTATTATATAGCAAGCTTAATTCAGTTTTCAGTCGTAGTCATAGCACCTTTACAATTAAAAAGATGATTTTTATCTCTTCCCAGGAGAAAAGCTGTTCTCCACATAAGATATGTTGGAAACGACTGAATAATTTTTTCTTGCCATTATATGAAAACGATCGGAGGCACTTTTAAATAGTATGAAAGAAGCAACACGGCATTGTTTACTAAATCCTAAAAATAGAAGCGCTATTCTTCAAACTATTTAAGAGATTTATTCCTAAATGTTAATTACTTAGGGAAATATATAGCAAGTGTATTTTTCTATTATGTGTCCTATATTTTAATCTAATAAATTGGAATATATTCTATATATACGTATTTTCCGCAATGTTCCCCAGCATGTTTTTATGCATTCCAATTGCCATTAAGCTCTGATATCCTATTACATCTGAAGCCTGTACTAGTAGCCATGGAAATACAAAGATCTCTACCAAGTTCTTTCACCAGTGCACTTCTGTTTTAAGCACACGGGTGTCCATATTCATCCCTCTGCCTACCCATTTACCCATGGATTTGTAAACAGAACATAGCAGGGCTTAGATTCATAAACATAATAAGAATAAGCAGTTGTATATATGAAGTACCTAAGTTATAAGCATCTATAGGAGAAATATAACCAGTGTATGAATATATACACATACACAAAACAGTCATATCATCAATATTCTTACAGAAACGTGATCACTTACTCAGCACGGTGGGGTGGAAGTTCATCTGGTTTTTTATCCTCTTCTTTTTCCCTAGGATCTTTTAAAACAAAATCAACTAAAAGAAAATTGAAAAGTTCTGATAAATAACCTGATGTGGATTATATTTCCAAGCAATTGCAAAACTAATTCCACTAAAATCAATCACTATGTCATCTAAAATAATGGAGCAGTTTGTGCGTATGACGACTAAAGTGGTTATGAGAAAACCTACGATGTCTGTGTCTTTATGAGTGTATGGGCACTCTCCTAAGAGCAGGTCTCTATTATTTCACTTGAGAATAATAATTGGTCTTAAGATGACATTTCCTTCATAGCAACTCTACCAAAAGTATTTTCCGCTGAAGGGCAACAATACAGAATCCTAACAGTCTGCTTTCATTGAGGAAACTTAGGTATTGCTTTGTTCTCTTCAAAGTTGCGTAAAAGCATAAAACATAAATCAGCAGAAGGAGCTATGGTCCTTAATCCAGTTCATCTGCCCTTGAAGATGCTCTTTCTAAAACGCAACTGTGCCGTCACCCCTTTGCTTGAGGTCCTTTGGTGACTCACTAACCTTGATCCCTTTAAAAAGGGATGGAAGGCCCTTCAGATACTGGCCCCTCCCAAAGGCACCCTAGGCTTCCGCCACCACCATGCTTGCAGGCCTCAAGAGCCCTTCGCACCATTTTCTTCACTAAGTGCACCCCCCTTAGTGTTGGGTCTGTGTTTCAAGAGGGTTCGGGCATCTCTGGAGTCGGTACCGAGTCAGGTGTGAGCTTCTCTCCCTTACAGCATGTTCTCTGTTTCCCTCCTTACCTAGCCTACTGCTCTACCTTGTGATGGTGATTTGTCCACTTCCCTCATTACAACAATGAACTCTTTGGGAGCAGAGATTTGACTTTTTATTTTTATGTTATTTTTTATGTTATGTTATATTTATGTTATGTTAATGTTTAAGATTGAGTCTTAAATACAGTCAATGCCCTCCCACCCAAAAGGCCCCCGAGACAACTCCAAAACATGAGGATTTCTCCAGCTCTTGAACACGGCATCAATTATATCAGCTTTCCAATCACACTTCATTGGAGAATTTTTTTTTTTTTTTTAAAGAGTATAGATTCAAAGGCCTGTCTCCGGAAATCTTAATTCAGATGGATTAAGAAAACAGTAGGTCTGGTAAGTCAGCCTTAGAATCTAGTGGTCCGTATCAGGAATCAGCAAACTTTTTATGCAAAGGCTTGATTATAAAGATCTTCAACTTTATGAGCTACAAGGCCTCGATCACAACTACTCATCTCTGCTCCTGGAGCTCAAAAGCAGCCACAAACCATATGCAAATGAATGCGTAGGACTACATTCCAAAAAAATGTTATCACCAAAACAGGCAGTGAGCCAGACCAGATCTGTGAGCTGTAGTTTGCCAACCCCTGGGTCCGTAGCAACAATTTTTAATTAATCACCTTCTAACCTGTGAAATCAATAATATTAATGCTAATTAAATGATTAGCATTTTATAATTTCCTCAGTTCTGTCCATTACTGAGTGGATATAACCCTACAAAAAAAAAAGTTTGAATTTTTTGTTTACTTTATAATGAAATTTCCTAAGATCTTAGGCAATAAAATAGCAATGCAAAAAAGCAGAATAAATATAATAGTTTCAAGTATAGCTACTAACTTTCAGTTAGTAAGACATATTCAAATTAGGAAGGAAAAATACAGGTTTACCTATGGATTTTTTTACACTAAGAAGATAATCTTCTCTCATTTCATCGGATAATACAAGTATGCTATCGGTGAGGACTTTCAGATGTTGGGGGACTAAATTCAAAACATGCTCTAGCCAAGAATCTTCCATTGGGGCTACATGGTCTGTATCAATTCCATGGTGAATGTAATAGTAGTATCTCTGCATAAAGAAGATGGAGAAAATTCAGATGGGTTTAGTCCTATAATGAAAGAAGTCTGTTCATCAAAAATAAAACTGCTGAGCAAAATCAAAGTTGTAGGAAAACTCAAAGTATTTACAAATCATAAAAAAGTATCTTGTGTAATTCATGGAGACATTATTAAAGATCCCCTAAATTTAAAAAAATATAGGATACTTCATGAAAACTAAAGCTCTTATCTTAGTTCATAACTACAATGTAAAACATCAAGTTCTATTACCAAATATATGATGTGTTAAGAAGAACCCATGCTGAAGCAGAATTTAGTGTTTTATAAATGTGTGAAAATGTGGTAAATTGGTTTTGGGCCTTTTCTTATGGATAATCGAGTCGATCTTACAAACTGCGAGTGACTCAGTATTCCTACACAGTAAGTTCAGAAATCTAGGACAGGATTTAGGAAATTTTCAATCGGCCGATTAATAGTCAATCTTACATGTGTACATAAAATTACATGTGTACATAAAATATTCACTTTAAGACATGATAGTATTAATCTAACAATAGACCTTTAACTTTCATATATTTTCATAAATTTTTGCATGTCACCTATTAGAAAAAATTTAAACAAAGTATTTTTTCAAAATACTTCAAAATTAGCAATGTTCAAGGCTTTGATGTTTACCTTTTTAAAAATTCATCTGTATTTGATATATTAGAATAGTTCTAAAGTTACGATGCTTTATAATGTATACATTACATAACTAAAATAGTTTCTCACAGAAAAATAAAGACACGTGAAAGCTCTACAAGACTGGGGCTCATTCTCACAAATGGAGCCGGTAAACTTGAGATTCTTTCATTGTGGTCTCCGACGGCAAAGGAAAGAAGGATTTCCCCCCAATATCCAATCCAATCCAAGAGCAATTCTGTAGAACTCCCCATTTACTCCTCTGTCCACAGAGTTCCACAAGAGAGGAGCACAAAATAATCTTAAACCTTTAAAATTATCTTCAAGTGCTTCCTTTACATTCAATTATACAGACAAAAGAGCTCATTACCAAGATGTCTTTCTCTATTGCAGATGTGGTCGGTTTTGGAAATGTGCTTTCATCCGGGCTAGCTGAGTCTAAGGCATCTTGTTGCCTAAAAAAATGATAAACACACTATTTGATTGTACGTGAAGGGCAGTTAGAATACACATCAATGGATACACAGTTGACCCTAGAACAACTCAAGTTTGAACTGTGTAGGTTCACATACACTTTTTTTTTTTACAGTACAATGTTGTAAATATATTTTCTATTATGATTTTCTAAATATTTTCTTTAGCTTATTGTAAAAATACAGTATGTACTATGTAACACAAAAACATGTGTAAAATGCCTGTCTATATTATCAGTAAGGCTTCTGGTCAACAGTAGGCTATTAATCTTAAAATTTTCGGAGAGTCAAAAACTATACGTGAATTTTCAACTGTAGCAGGGGTCAGTGCCCCTAACCCCTAAGTGTTGACTGTCAAAACCTCAGGACTGTCTTCTACTAAATCTTGAGAACAAAATGAATTGTCGAACATTTTATTAGTAGCACATATCACACATATTTGTTTGATACCACATTGCTCCTAGAACCCTTTCTCTTTATTCATAAACAGATAGTTCTATTGGAAGTGATTGGCAAGACCTAATTCAGAGGCTACATTCTTCTTGATGGGCTTTGCTCATTCTTCCTCATTACTCCAAACTCAAGCTCTCTCTGAAATTTTATAGGAGTGCTCTTGCATTATCGCTAAAATATGTATGGTTATTTATAAATAAGGGATTTAAAAGAACACCAATGGAAAAGATTTTAGATGTAGTTTTCAGATACATTCTTAAAAAGACCATTTCTCAGATATCTAGAAATATCCAGTACAAGCTAGCAAAGAGTAACATTGCTCATATGTTCCTGTATATTATTGGCTAACTGTCCATAAATGGACAATGTTGACGGCTATAATTCAGTTCAAACTCTATACCAGATACAAGCCACATTTTGTGACTTCTCCTGGGACACCGTTGTGGAAAAAGACCTAAGTCATATCTTCATGAAAAATAAGAAGTGGTTCTGGGATAGCTTTAACTTCTTTATCATCGAATGTGTCATGCTCTGGATTCCAGCTTCACGTGGGATGGCTACAGGTCAGTGATGCTGTATAATAAAATATCCCCCCTCCACTAACTGCCAGTGAGTGGGAACCAGAGGTTTACTGATTATCTGTCTGAGATAGCACACTAAGACAGGTGCCACGATGCATCTTCTAAATTATTTCATCTTTTACAAATCCAGGAATCAAATATTCTGTGAACTTTACCATCATTATTTTCAATTATATGGAACAGAGAAAAGAGTCAATTCGAGGTCTCCTTTTAATTCAGAACATAGTAGGTGCTCAATAAATGTTCATCAAGTGAGGGAATAAGGATATAAAAGGAGCAATGGAAGATATTCTGTAGTTGGAGCAAGGAGGGTTAATTATTCTAACTACAAAAGTAGTCTTCTCATTATTTCTGTCGTAATGAGTTACTAATGTGACAGTAAGAGACGTCAGGAATCGGGACATCCACATATAGATTCTGTTACCCTAAAGTGCATGACCCTAATAACTGGGTTGTTCTTTTTTTTTTTTTTTTAATGGCAGAAGTGTTCATGTTATTTACCTTGCTGCACCTGGAGAATCCAACAAGCTTCATCCTCTGTGTGAGTAATGCCTGCCTAAAAGAGCGCAGCAAAGTCAGGGTAGATGAGGAGGGAAAAGGTTGGGGGCTACGGGAGTGGCTGCAGAAGTTTCTGCAGTCATCACAAAGATCCTTTCAGCTCTAAAACTCCAGGTATTCCATCCTAGGGCTACAGGCAAAGATTCTGCTGGTGGAAAACAACCATAAAAACTTTTTATTGATCACCAGTTAGGCCCTCAATAGTTTCACAGACCTTTTCTCTAATCCTCACACCTATTGTTAGAGGAGACAGAGAAATTATTCCCACTTCACAGATGAGAAACTGAATGTCAGATTAAATAACTTCCCCTTTGTCACGTAGTTAATTAAGTACAAAAAATGAGGATTTGCCCGTCCATGTGTGCTTCCAAACTGCCATGCTCTTTCCAGCAGAACAATACTGCTTTCAGGAATAAATCAATATGGGAGACACTTTACCTGACTAAAGAGAAAATATGATGTGCCTTATGTCCTGAAAATGAAAAAATATTGATTTTCTCTTTATTAAATCAATAGTGATTTTGCGTCAAGATGGTGGCAAAAACATCACTTTTTCAAGTTTCCTTGTGAAAATGGTAGTAATTTTAACTAATGATTGTAAAGAGACTAGAGGGCCATCAGTTGAGGAGATATTTCAACAAATTTCTGGAACATGAAAAGAAGAGAGGGCAGATAAAACAGAGTTAAAAACACCATAGGCCCATAACTCAGGCAGGAAGGCAACCAATCTGCCCAGGAGATCTGGAGAAAAGGTTCTGGTCTTGTAGTCAGCAGGTACCAAAGGAGAAAGGAGTAGAATGGCTGAAAATAAGGAATTTTTCTGAACTTTATACCAGCAAATTAAACTTAAGTGAAAATAGATTCCTAAAAAGCAAAAATACCAAACATGACTCAAGAAGAAATAGAAAATCCGAATAGATACATATCAGATAGTAAACTAATTGAACTAGTAATTAATAATCTTCCCACAAGGAGAACTTCAGGTCCAGATGGTTTCAAAAAGTTCTATCCAGGGGCCCCTAGGTAGCTCAGTCAGTCAAGCACCTAGATTGTTGCTTGTTCTTAGCTCAGGTCTTGATCTCAGGGTTGTGGGTTCAAGCCACACGTTAAAAAAAAAAAAAAAAATCTATCAAAGGAGGAAATACCAATTCTACCTAAACCCATTCAGAAATCAGGCGATAAAAACACTTCCCAACTCATTTTGAACCTTAAAGCCAGACACGACAATGAAAGTACAGACCCATATCATTCATTAAGACGACAGACTTGAAAATCCTTAACAAAATATTAACAAATCAACTCCAGCAACACACAAAAAGCATTATACATAATGACTAAGTGAAAGGAATCCAAGCTTTAACATGAAAAGCAATTAATATGACATACTATATTTAAAAATTAAAGGACAAAAACCAAATTTTCATTTCAGTGGACACTGATAAGGCATTTGACAAAAATCCAGCACTCATCTATGAAAACATCTCTCAAACAACTAGGAAAAGAAGGATCTTTTTCAACCTGATAAAGGGTATTTTTAAAACCTACAGAACATCCTGCAAACACATGAAAGACTGAATGCTTTTCCACGAAGACTGGGAATTCCACTATCACCAATTCTATTCAGTAAAATACTGAAGAACCGAACAAGTGCAAAATGGAAAGTGAGAAAAATGAAAGGCATCAGAGAGGGAGTAAAAACTGTATTTGCAAACAACATAACTGTATATATAGGAAATTCCATGGAATCTTTTAAAATGCTGCAGAACTAGTAACCAAGTTTATGAAGGTCTTAGGATGCGAGATCAATAAGTAGAAATCAATTGATATTTCCTATATGCTAGTAAAGAATACTGAGAAAAATAATTCCATTGACATCAAAAAAATACTTAAGATATTTTTAAAAGAAATATAAGTTCCAAAAAAAAAAGAAATACAAGTTTCATACATTAAAAAGTACAAGACATTGCTAAGAGCAATTAAAGAAAAACTGAGTAAATGAAGAGAAATAACATGTTTATGGGCCAGAAGACTCAGTATTATTGTAATGACATCCCAAAATTGACCCATCGATTCAATGCAATGACTACTAAATCCTAGCAGGCCTTCCCCGCACCCCCGCCCCCCAGAAACTGACAAGCTAGTCTTCAAATATGTGCATATGAAAATGCAAAATACATAGTATTGTCAAAACAATTTTGAAAATGGCTAATAAATGTTGTGGACTTAAACTATTTTCAAAGTTTACTATAAAGCTCAAGTGATCAAGACAGCATGGTAGTGATGTAAAGAGGGACATATAGACCAATGGAACAGAAATAGAACCCCATATATGGTCAAATGATTCTTGACAAAGGTGCCAAGGTAATTCAATGAGAATAGACTTTTCAACAAAGAGGGTTGAAACATTTGAATATCTATATGAAAAAAAAAAAAATCAAACCTCAACCTTAGCTCATACCAAGGACATGCCATTAAACTAAATCATGTACATAAATGTAAGAGCTGAAAGTATAAACCTTCTAAGAAAACATGGAAGAAAATCTTGTGATAGGAAAGGATTTTTAGATATGACACCAAAAACATCAAAAAAAAAGAGAAATTTGATAAATTGAGCTTTGTTAAAATTTAAAGCTTTTACTTTCCAAAAAAATACCACTTAGAAACTGAAGAGATAAGAGAAAGGGAAAGAAAATATTTGCAAAGATAGATCTGATAAAAGATTTTGTATAGGAAATATATCAAGAACTCTTAGCATGTATCAATAGAAAGATAATCCAATTTAAAACAGGCAAAAGATTTAAATAGACACTTCAAAGAAGTTCTGTGAATGTCAAACAACCACCTATGATCATTAGGCATTAGGGATCTAGAACTTAAAGCCATAATGAGATAAAATAACACATCTACTAGAAATGGCTAGAATAGGCAAAACAAAACAAAAACCAAGGATGTGGAAAAACTAGAAACCTCTTCTCACACTTGGAAGACAGTTTCAGCAAAGTCTTTGAAAATTAAACATATCCTACTATACAATCGAGCATTTCTACACTTTGGCATCTACCCAGAAGAAGAGAAAGCACATCCACGGAAAGTTCAGATGTTCAGAGCAGCACTCTCCAATAGCCCAAAACCAGAAACAATGAACAAAATGAAAGGATTAAAAAAAAAAAAAAAAGATTTTATGTATTTGAGAGAGAGCATGCGAGCAGGAGCAGGGGAAAGTGAGGGAGGGGGCGGGTAGGGGGAAACAGACCCCTCCCACCCTACCCCACCCCTTAGCAGGGAGCCCAATGTGGGGCTGATCCCAGAACCCTGAGATTACGACCAGAGCTGAAGGCAGCTGCTTAACTGCCTGAGCCACCCAGGCACCCCCGAGGATTTTAAAAACATACATATTGTATGATTCCATTTAGATGAAATTTTAGAAAAAGAGAAAACTATACAAACAGAACACAGATCAATGACTGCCTGCAGCAACCAGTAACAGAGAGAATTAATTGAAGTGTGCATACTTTTCAAACAGATGATAGAAGTATTCTTAATCTAGATTTTGGCTAAGGTTGCACAGCCATAGAAATTTACTGAAATTCATTCGATTGTACATTAACCTGGATGATTTTAACGGTATGTAAGTTATAGCTCAGTAAAGCTGTTTTTAAGCCTATCTAAAAGGCTTTGAAAAATAAAGTGTTCAGGAAAAAGAGAGAGAGAGAGAGAGAGGTTGACAAAATACAAACACAGATTGCAAATAAAGTAATAATGAATAGAGTGATGTAGGCTTCTCGTCAACAATAATACGTCATGGTGGCTACAGTTGATAGTATTGTATTTGATGATGGAAATTTGCTGAGAGTAGAACTTAGGTGCTCTTAAAAAAAAAAGCTAAACATGTGAGGTGATGGATGTGTTAATTAACTTGATTATGGGAATTCTTTTACAATATATACATATACTCTCACATTGCAGACTTCCAATATATTTTAATTTTATTTGTCAATTATACCTTAATAAAGCTGGGGGATATAATACATGCCAAAAAATACTGGTTCGTATTTTTCAATCTAATGTTTTCAGATGTAAGGTAAAAATCATGACTATCATTTAATTTTGTAGCCAGCTTCGTCATTAATTCAAGAATAAGAACAGAGAACTTTACAGAGATGAGAGTCTCAACTTTACTCCTCATAGATCCTCACTGAAACAACTACATGAGGATGAACGTCGGCAAAAAAGAAAATGCACCCACAAGTGAAGAGTGGAATACAAAGAGAATTGTCTTTAAAAAAAAAAAATGTTTTATTTATTTATTTATGAGAGACACAGAGAGAGGCAGACACACAGGTAGAGGGAGAAGCAGGCTCCATGCAGGGAGCCCGACACAGGACTCGATCCCAGGACCCCAGGATCATGACCTGAGCCAAAGGCAGACGCTCAACTGCTGAGCCACCCAGGCGCCCCCCAAAGAGAATTTTCTAAAGAACTAGAAAACACATTAGTAAACCTAAGTGTTAAGGGAAAAAAGTGTGGGGAATTTAAGGACTTGGCAGAATGAAAAGTATTAGAGAAATATTGGTAGAAATAAGATGCAAGAATGATCACATGGAAAATGCAAAGGAAAGTTTAGAGCTAAGTTAGAGCGATCCGAGACCCCTCTGTGTTATTCAGGGGGAAGTCTGATAAAAATTGAATTTTAAACTTTAAGAAGTATAAACTGCAATATGAGGCTTTAAAAATATGATGGTAACCACTAAAAGAATAGAAATGTTTAATAGCTTTTAAGCCAATAGAAATAAAGGGAGAAGAGAGAATTTGATTCAATAGAGAAAAAAAAAATAAGCCAAGGTAACATATAGTAAATAGAAAGTACAAAATAAATCGGTAGAAGCACGTATATATAAGAAATACCAACCACTACAAATGGGATTAGATGTGCTATTAAAGCATAGAAACTCTAAAATTGAATTTCAGTATGTCCAGCCATATCCTGTTTATAAAAGGCATAGCTAAAAAAGTGACATAAAATGGCTAAAAGGAGACTGCTGTTTCTTATAACAACAAAGATAATCTGAAAAAAACAATTCCACTCCATAAATATTGGATAACAAGACACATTCCTTTTGAATGCATAGCCGAGCTGACAAAAAAGAAAGGAAACACTAGGAGTTAAAAAAAAAAAAAAAAAAAAAAAGGAGTGGCAATCGGCAAAACCCTGAGGCCAGGCTGCTCCTCTGGGGCCCAGGGCGGTGGACCCTAAGGCCCACGCAAATCAGGAGGTCAGGTTCTGAACAGAACTGAGAGAAATGGAGAATTCAAAGTGAGACCCCCTCTGTGAAGCTGAAACCCAGGACGGGCTCTACCCTCAACCAGAGAAGGCCCAGAAATGACAGGCACAGGAAGTGGCTTCGAGAAACATCACCATCTGTCTCGGCCAGATTTCTGGGTAGAAAAAGAAAAAAAAGTTGCTTCCAAGGCTTTGCAACCAGAGGCCTACCTGACCCTTGGTCTTGGGTTTTGATTGTACCCTGTTTGTGGGATGGGAGTGCTTAACCCAAACAAGCGACGTAAGTGGGCCCAGCTGGTAAGACTCCAGTGGCCACCAGGGAAGGCAAACTCCAGAGCGCTCTAGCAGAGGCACACACCCACTGTCCGGCTGCACGGGGCTCCCACAAAATCCCCTTGCCCTTTGTAAGCACACAGTAAGCACTGTCCCCCCTTGGGGATCGCCATGGGGCCAGCCAAGTACCATATGGGGACCATAACACAGGGTTCCGCGGGGTAGCTATGATGCAACATGTCATGAGATCATGGCCCCAGCTCGCTGTGTGGGGGCCTCGAGAGTCACACAGAAAGGAAGAGGAGGCGAAGCAACCAGCATGAAGCAGTGAGGAAAAGAGTGAAGAGGAATCAGTGACTTGGGTCCACTTTATCCTTCGTAATGGACCTACAACTCAGACAGGGCGAGCCTGGCCCTGTTCACACTGCTGATCACTTCGAACTAATTCCTCTTTTTTCTGGACAAGGAGACCCCCGATACCAGAGAAGGTGCCACATCGCCTGAGTTGATGAGATGAGGGGGGAAAAGACTGCCCCGGATCTCCCACCAGCCGTCGTGGGCCTCACCAGGACCCCCAGCCTTTCCACTCTCCCAGCCAACATCGGGATTAACAGCAGGACCTTTTCAGCTCATGATATTTCAAGGAGGGACACAAGGTGAAGCTCCATCTTTCAATCTTTATGTGTACCCTGACCTCACTCCAACAGGCTTTAAGGCGTTCTTAGAGGTGCACAGAAATTTTAGACTTTTAGATAAAAAGTTCCTCTGGGCTCTACCGAGGGGGGCACACACTGATTAGCTTACAGGACTTACATGATGACGTTAACAAGGGTGCTTCTAAAGTTTTCTCGTTCTTTATGTAGAGATTTGCTCCTGGCTTTCAAAGTAGGTGGTCCAGCATAATTATCATCATTTTGATCCCGTATTTTGCCCTTTTTTCCAAAGTGTTCCATGTATTCAGCTTGAATTAAAAAAAAAATGAGTTAGTCATTTTAAAAGTAAGCTGGACTATGTAAGTGGTTAGAATTAAATGCTAATGCACTTATCAAAAAAAAAAAAAAAACTACACACTATAAGTTATCAAGTAACCATAAGCACAGTTAATCTTCTTTCAGTATTAGGAAGTTAAACTATTCTTGTTTTATATCATCATAATAGAAATCTCTGTTTCAAGGATACTTAATATATATTTTGATTAATATGCTAATAAACTTTAATTTTCCATTGATTTGCATAAAACCTTTTTAAAATGAAGATTAAAATTATAATTAAGAACAGAATGCAAAACTATCTCAGAAAATTTAAAGAACCACGATGAAAAAAATGTTAATATTCAATGTAATCAATCTGATGAGTCAAAAAAATAAAAAGTACAAAATGTGAAAATGAGTAATTTGGAAGCAACATTTACAACTTATTTAACTCCCTCTTAGAAAAAAAAATAACTTCTTAGTCTAATGTAGAGAATTCTGACTACACTAAATCAAAGTTTTAATATAAACACCCTCCAATTCTTAAGATATTGCCTTTTATAGCGTTTACAACAGCCTGAAATAATTAAGAACTGGAATCAATTATTTTATGAAGGAAAACATTTGGGATAAGTTTTTCTACTTGGTATCAATGTCATTTCAGTTTTACGATTTCATTACTCTGAACTAAATGTAGGATTTTTTTTTTTTGTCCCCTCTCGAAAATGTCCTTAAATCTAATTTGGAATAAAGTTCTTACCATAGGACTGTTCATTTTTAACAGTAAACTGTTCTGGAATATCATCGTCCTGTTTTATCCTCAAATGGAATGATGGAGCTGCCTGCTGCCACTGGGGCCTTGTACTTACCTGAAATATGAAATTTAAACAGCATTAATAAAACAAGATTGGGGTGGGGGGGACCTTTTCTCATAAAATGCGTGTTTATAAACACACACATTTTCTCAAACAAATCAGGGCGTTGGAAGAAGGCACACTCAGCAGCAATTCTTATTCAAGCCTGTGAGTGGCTGTAGTGTGTGACATTTGTGACATTATTGAAGGCTCTGTGCTGGTGTGGGGTGGGCATCTCTTCCTCAACACTGGGGTGCTGGTTCCCCAGAGCCTACTCACTCCTCAGTGTTGGCAATGACTTTTAAGCCTTCCGTCTTAATGAGAGGAACACTCTGTGGGTCTCCACCACTAATGAGCTTCTCTGCATTCCAGCTGCAAAAGACCATTCTGTTCTCATGGCTTTGAGTGGCTCTAGATTTCTCTGGCACCTTGCAAATCTATTCCACAGCTTAAGGCAGGGTTCGTGAATTCCTATACCTACAAGAGCCGGGTGGGTGCCCTAAAAGAGGGAGGAAGGCTAGTGATGAGAACTAATTGGCTCTCAGCTTCAGTGCTGGGAAATGATAGAGGGTGGTGGGGACTGCGGCAGATGGCAAGATACCCAGGTCTTCTAAAATGACAGCAAAAATGAGCTCAAGCCCATTATTGCAATACCAGCACACACATCCACCGCTGCTGGGATCTCGGACTCTTAATAAACCCAGATGGGTGGGTTTTACTAACTTTTAAAAAAAGACATTATTTATTTGAGAGCAAGAGCAGTCACAAAGGGGGGGGGGGGGCGAGCAGACTCCCTGCTGAGCCCTGAGCCCCAGGCGGGCCTCAATCCCAGGACAGATGGGTGTTTAAGGTCAAAATTACGTTTTACTGACAACGGAGTCTGCGTCCTCCTTTCAGATCCAGGCCAACTTGAAAGCCCATACTTTCACTGGCTTCTTCTTCCTAGTTTTACTCTGTCCAATCTTCTACTCCTGCTTTCAAATAAACTTACCATACACAAGTCCTCATGTCAGGCTCCTCTTTCACAGGAAAACAAGCTAAGACAACTTAAAAATCAATGCTCTTCCCGCCTCCTGTCTGCCCTACTGTTTCTGTACTCTTGTCTTTCTCTACCAAGGATTTAGGATTTGCGGGAACACTATGAGCGAGGGGTACAAAAAGGATCAAGTCACCGGCTGAGACTGGGAGCTACCAGTGCCAAGTTATCCTTGATTTCAACTACAGGGATCACCTCCAGAAGCATGAATTTCTGGAATGAAAAAAAAAAATCACTCTAGGTCTCAACTACTGCTAGAAAATCTCACCCAGGTGCAAACCTTAATATTCAGATGAAAATACTTTGCTATGTTTTCATCAGTGGATTTTTAAAAACATCTCTTAGAAATATTTCCTTCACAACACACGAAACTGAGAATGCTGAAAAAATATTAAGATACAAATAAACATAAAGCCAGGTTGAAAGCAGCCAACAAACGCATTTTAGACTATTAGACGCCACCAACAGGAAAGGATTATTATACAACTTAGCCACTGAATAGTAAATAAGAAAGTTAGGTTTATATTTCTAAACCCATATACTAACAAGACACACACACTAAGGGCCTTTTTTTTTTTTTTTCAGTT
Source organism: Canis lupus familiaris (assembly GCF_011100685.1). Lineage (NCBI taxonomy): Eukaryota > Metazoa > Chordata > Mammalia > Carnivora > Canidae > Canis > Canis lupus. The sequence continues at coordinate 5,621,259 of NC_049258.1, forward strand.
TAAAAATGTGTTAAGTTTTTAAAAGAAAATGCCTATTGTACCCTTGTCCTTTAAACTAGAAAATTTAAAAAAAAATAAAATAAAATAAACTAGAAAATTTACGGTCGATTTTATAGAATGAGGGAAAGCATTCTACGGCTCCATTTTGCAGAACTTGGCATGATCAACTGGCATCATCCATAAAAACCTATTTTTAATTAAAATTTGTATTTTTTAATATTCAAGGTAACACTTAAGAATATTAACTCAAGTTTCCCAAGAGAAAAATTGCTATCCATTTTCAGTTATCAGGAATCTTCCCTCCAAAAAGCCACACAAATTCAATTTTATACTCGGTTTGTAGCTTTTAAATTATCTTTTAAAAAAATAATGCTTTAGATAAACCTTGAAAACATTATGCTAAATAAAATAAGCCAAGCATTAAAGGATAGGCACTGTATGGTTCCACTTATATGAGGTACGTAGAATGGTCAAATATGGAAAGTAGAATGCTAGCTGCCATGGGCGGGGGGGACAGAGTGGGGAACAGAGAGGTATAATGGATGCAGAGCCTCACTTTGCAAAGATGAGAATTCTGGAGATGGATGGTGGTGACGGTTGCACAACCATGTGAGTGTACATAATGCCACCGAACTGCGGTTCAATTACAAATAATTAAAATGGTAATTTTATGTTAGGTAAATTTTATCGCAGTTAGAAAAAAATATTGTTTACATTGAACCTCCACTTAAGCTCCACTTCCAGTCACAAGAGCACAATTCAAAAGCATTAAGCTCAACATAATTACTAGTAAAATCATGGGTAAAAATCTATTACAGTGAAGTATATTGTACCCAGCACTTACCAATTGAAAATGCCTCTGAATTGCTTCTACCATAGGACAATGATAATTTATAATCATAATTTTTTTTAAGATTTTATTTATTCTTGAGACACACAAAGAGGCAGAGACGTTAAGTAGAGGGAGAAGCGGGCTCCCTGTCAGGAGTCCAATGTGGGGACCCTGGGATCACGCCCTGAGTCAAGGGCAAATGCTCAACCACTGAGCCAGGCGCCCCTAATCATAATTTTTAGAAAGGATACCAAGATCAGAGGCCTCTTCTGCGGCATAGCATTTCGGCGCTGGATGACGTAGCTCAAAGAAACTCTTTTCATTCTCAAACTCAGAAACAGCAGCTCAGAAAGATAAATGACCCTTTCAGATCCTGAGGCTGCTAGTGACAAAGCCGTAAGCTGAGGCCTCATTTCCTGACTCCAACACTGATAAACTTGCTGCTGGTCCATCTTGGAAATGCCCTTATCCAGAATATTGAAATACTCTCGACATACTAGGAAAGTATAGCTTACAGTTAGTTTAAGATTGTTCTTTTTCCTGATATGTGCTCCTTGTAGAACTTCTCCATCAGAACATAATCAAATGGAGCACAAAATTCAAAATCAGATGCCCAGTTCCTTATTTACAAGTCTGAAACCATGTTTTCAAAAGGGCAGAGATCCAATGAGAGAATGTAGGTAAGTTACCGTAGCCAACTGTGGTAAAACTCTTCCTGGTATCTTGGGTTTTTCTTTGGTGGCTGACTTATCCTGCATGAAAACACGAGAAAAACGGTTTACTCTTAATGTCACAATTGATTCACTCAGCCAATTTTACAGAGGGTCTATTATAAAGTAAAGCACATTATCTCAAACACTTAGAGACCTATTTCCATTACTTCTACATTTCTCCACGCTTGTCTTTGAAGGACCTCCTCTGTAGCAAGGAAAGACAGGAAAGTGGCATCCCACAATACTTAGAAAGCTTTAAGGAGTGTGCAAAACTTTTTATCCATCACATCTTTGGAGAATGGATCTGAACCTAGTGACTGTCAAGGGCTTACCCAGCTCTACTACCCGTCTCTATCACTGAAATAGCATTTTTGTTCCATTGACAACTGTGATGCTCCACTTCCTACGGTAAAAAGGCATTCTAATGTGCTCTCCAACTGCCATAACTTGTACTTTTCAGAGAAAAAGTGTTGCTGTCTCCTTTGAGTAGAAGAGAAGTGCAGGGTAGGAGTTTCATCCATGTAAGAGGAAGCGCTGTTGAGAATGCTACTTTGATCTGTAAAACAGGACGCATGCTGTGGCCACTCAACTCATTGCCTCTCAGCATCAGATCTTTACTTTTAACCCAGTTTGCTGGCGCAGTGTATAGCTCTTTCCCAAACATAATTAGTAGGACTTTCACTCTCAATGGCATCTAGGTTTGGGTGAGAAATTCTCTTATTTATCATGCAAGGCCATTTAAAGAGTTATTTCATAAATGGTCCTGGCAGCAGTAAACAAGGTATATGAAGAAGACCCTAAGGTAGGCAGTGAGAATAGTTTAGTGGCTTTTTAAAATCTAGGCAACGGGAGATATGGGCCTTGATTTAGAGAAAATACTAGAACCTGAAGGTCACCACAGCGTTCTTGAACACACGGTTTGATCATACTGTTCCCTGGTCAGAAACATCAAAAGCTCCCTATTAAAGCAGACAAGTCTTCATCACCTTGGTGTTCAAAGCCTCTTCAATATGCCCCAAACTACCTCATTTTCCAGCCTCTCTTAGCTACTCTGTAGCCATATGACCCCTGCTGGCTCTTGAAATGTGAGCACTGACAGGACATATATGAGCTACTGTGCTTCTCCAGGCTCTCCTGCCCCTGTCACTGGAGTGGGGGGCCCCATGTACCCACTGACATAGCTAGAAGGTGGAAGAGGACTGCCTGGCCCATATCAGACTTCATGCAACTAAAGGCAATCTCTGTTGGGTTAAGTCTCTAGAACATGGGAGTCTGTTATATTAGCTAGTATTAACTATGCTAACAAACCGACCCACCAGTATGCCTCTCAGTCTTTTCTTGTTACAGTCCAGTTCTTTCTTCAGGACCAAGGTCAAAAGTTTAGATTTTTCTCTTTTAGTTCCAATTAAATATGTATCGCATGCTTTGGGTAATTCTTATTGTTTAAATCCTGTCTGAAATATAATTTGTGTATGTGTGTCCTACTCTCCCACCCCCTCAATCTCAACCTACTAATTCAGTCTTCCAGAACTGAATAAATGGGCTTTTTTTTTTTTTAAGATTTATTCATGAGAGACACAGAGACAGAGAAAGAGGCAGAGATATAGGCAGAGGGAGAAGCAGGTTCCATGCAGGGAGCCTGATGTGGGACTCGATCTCGGATCCTGGGATCAGGCCCTGAGCCAAAGGTAGATGCTCAACTGCTAAGCCACCCAGGCGTCCCAAATCAATGGGTTTTAATTTTAATTTTGTCTTAGAAAAAAATTAAAATTGGCTAACCAAGCTCTAAGAGAAAAAAATGTAACTGAAGAAGAAGAAGAACCACCACCACCAACAATGAATTGCAATGAGCTTCAAACAGTATTCACCAAAGTACATCAGATTAGGTGAATGTTTCATGTATATCCAGTGCTGTAACACGAATATTTTCTACAATTCCTAGTGAACCACAGGATGTGGAGAAAAACATGAGCATGAAATTTTCTTTTTTTTTTTTTTAAGGTTTTATTTATTTATTCCTAAGAAACACACAGAGAGAGAGAGGCAGAGACTCAGGCAGAAGGAGAAGCAGGCTCCTTGTGGGATTGATGTGGGACTCGATCCCAGGACCCCGGGGTCACACCCTGAGCCACCCAGGCATCCCAGAATGAAATTTTCAAGCTAAAATGTGCAACAGGTGTTCTCAAAGTAGAAGGCTGCCCATTGAGAAGAACGAGGGAGCAACAAGAATGAAATTGGAGACAATAGAGAGGAAAGGTTGGGGATATGTGTTCCAAGTGACCTGGAACTTTCACACCAAGCCTCCTACACAAACCCTCACACACCTGACTTAAGATCTCTACACCACCCATTCTGCATGCTGAGCTGTCAACACGGATCTCCTCAACACCCTGGGTAAGCGGTGGTGAGGGCCTTATGTTTCCCATAGTGCAGTGCACAATGTATGCCTAATAGAATATTTTATACACAGTTCTCTGACCAACCAAGAAGAGCAACCGCACATAAGCCAGAATAACATCTAAGGTTGTTCTTCAATAAGATTAGAGGGGTGGTTTTTGAATAAGATCTACATGTTTTTGCTGATTAGCAATTCTGTTTTAGTCTGCAGTTTCCTGTCCGATGATGACCTAGGCATATGCCACCCTTTCCCTCTTCCTTGGCACTCTTGTGAGATTGGCCCTAAGGGACTTCCAATGACAAACTCGTGCTTCACCTCCTTTCCCATCCTTCTGGTGTCACCTCTGATTCCACACATGGCTCTAACGAACAGTTATCATCTACCTTCATTTATATAGGAATGACAGTGTTTCACCTCAAGAAAACGTCTTTTGCTTTCCACTGTGGGGTTTCTCCAATGCCATAGACTGGGACTCTCAAGGTAGCCCCTTCTGCACCTGTGTGCAAGCACACACATGCACAAGTGACCAAAAGGGGGTGAAAGTTAACACTCTCAGGAGGAATCGCCACCAACGTAGGATGAGGGCTGATGGATAAATACTACTCCCTAATCATACCAAGTACACGGTTTCAGGGAGCATTCGATAAGCTCCAGATGATGGCAGGGTCATCCCAAGTTCTCTAACGTGGCAATGAACTTGCTAACACATCCTCAGTTCGCTTTTTCTTCTTCTTACTTTTACTCTCCCCAATCTCTTATTCCTGCTTCCTGGGATCACCTCCCAAAGTGCACACAAATCCTTTTTTCAGGCTTTCCTTTCACAGGAAAACAAACAGACAACTTAAAAATGCCCTTCCCTCCTTCCACTCTCATCTTGCTCCATAAAGGATTTAGGATTTGTGAGAGTGCTATGAGCAAGATGTGCAGAAAGTATGAGAATCCAGTCACTAGGTCATGGACATGGGGAACCACCAGTGCTGAGTCACCCCTGATTTCAACTACAGGGATCATCTCCAGAAGCATGAACATCTATAATGAAAAATCACTCTAGGTCTTAACTATGCTGGAAAAATGTCACCCAAGTGCAAACCTTAATATTCCAATGACAATATTTTTAACTCGGACTATTTAAAAATTTTTTTAATATTATTTAATAAGATTTTATTTTTATTTGTAAAAACCCAAAGGATACAAAGAAAATTGGTAAGATACAGTCAAATAAGAACACAGTATATATTTTAAAACAGGCAACAAAATCATTTTAGACAGTTATATGCCTCACTGGCTAGAAAGGATTAGTCATCTCAGCCACTGAATATTTATTAAGTAAATTTAAATTTTGTTGATATTTCCAAGCCTATATACTAAACATAAAAAAAACAAATGGCAATTTGTTTTTCAGTTTTAAAATTTGTTGAATTTTTAAGGGAAAAAATGTCTATTTCAGATCTTTGTCTTTAAAAAAACAGATTTTTGCAGAACTAAAAAAAATGATGCTATGATTTTATTTTATAAAACACGGTGCGATAATTTTGGCATTATCAACATAAACAAGTTCACAATTAAAACATGTACTTTGAAATGTTCAAGAACATTCACCTGCAAAATTTCATGCAAGATTTTTAAGCTGAAAGCAGCTTTTATTTCAAATTATTAGGGATCTTCTCTGCAAGAAGAAATCCAGATTTTATAGTTTATTCTGAGGTTTTTTTTTAAGATTTTATTTATTTATTCATGAGAGACAGAAAGAGAGAGAGAGAGAGAGGCAGAGACACAGACAGAGGGAGAAGCAGGCTCCATGCAGGGAGCCTGACGTGGGACTCGATCCCGGGTCTCCAGGATCACGCCCTGGGCTGAAGGCAGCGCTAAACCGCTGAGCCACCCAGGATGCCCCAGAGTTTTTAAAAGATGTTTTAAAGCAAATAACGTTTGCATTGAACTTCCACTTACACCCAACTTCCAGCAATCACAAGAGTGTAACTCTATGGCATTAAACTCAATATAATTACTAGACAGTAAATTTTAATGCAGTAAAATCTAATGTTTCTAATGCTAAAAAATCAACTAAAAATGTCTATTAACTGCCTTTTCCACAGAATAATAATTTAAAATCAAAATAATGACAAAGGATGCCAAGATCTAAGAAGTCATATTTTAGCGCTGGAAGAGGCATCTCCTCAAAGATCATTAAGTTAATTCTTCTCATTTTCAGACTTAGAAACTGGGGCTCAAAGATGTAAGTGACTTGACAATAGTCACAGAGCCATTAGTGACAAAGCTATCACCTAAGACTTCGCTTCTGGATTCTAGTACTGCTTCTGCTGGCCCATCTTCACAATTCTTTTATTCAGACTACTCAAACATTCTGTGCATACAGTAACTATAACTTACAATTCCTTTATTAAGCTATTTTTCCCAAGATATATAGATCATAGACAGTATCCATCAGAAAAGATTGAAATGGAGCACAGAATTTAAAACCAGAAACTGAGTGACTTATTTGAAAGTATGAAACTAGTAAACCTTATTTTTAAAGCAATAAAGTATGATGATATATTGGTAAATTACCGTAGACAACTGTGGTAAAAATCTCACTGGTGTCTTGGATTTTTCCTTGTTGGCTGATTTGTCCTGTATGAAAAAAATACAATCAATTACTGTTCACTATTTATGAAAAAAGAAAATAAAAAAATAAAAATAAAAAAAATCAATTACTGTTCACTCTTAATGTTAAAACTGATTCACTCAACCAAATTTTACAGTGTCTAATACTAAGCATACATCATTCAAAATATCCTAAAACATACCCTACAGATGGTATAATATTGTATACAGAAAGTTAAAAGGGATCCACAATTATTAGAGCTAAGGAATAGGTTAATGCCAGCAAGTTACTGGATGTAAAACCAATGTGCACACACGCAAAAAAAATTCAACTGTATTTTTTTAAATTGTATTTTTAAACACTAGCAATGAACAGTCCAAAATTGAAAGAAAAAAGTCACTTACCATAGAATCAAAAAAGGATAAAATAGGAATAACTTAAGAAGTGTAGGACTTGCACAATGAAGGTAATAAAACATCACCGAAAAAAAATTAAAGATAACTTTAATGGAAAGACATCCCATGTGCATGGATTAGAAGACAAATATTAAGATGCAATACTCCTTCTGCCCAAAATTATCTACAGACTCAACACATTCCCTATCAAAATCTCAGCTATAGTTTTAAGGTAGAAATTAACGAGTTAATCATAAAATTTACACAGAAATATAAGGACCCAGGACAGCCAAACGATTTTGAAAAAGAACAAGTTGGCAGACGCATACTTCCATATTTCACAACTTCCTACAAAGCTATGATAATGAAGACTGCATGAGGATAAACATCAAAGAAATAGAATTGGAAGTTTCGAAATAAGCCCACCTATCTACGGGCAATTGATTTTTGACCAGAGTACCAAGACAATTCAGTGAAAAACTGGTCATATCTTCCTCTGGATATTTATCTGAATCTAAACGGTGTCCAAAGTTTACCCAGCCTTGCCTCCCTTCTCCATGGCTAAAACTTCATTCTTTCCCCCCAGAATCCTTTACTTCCTAAGGTTAATATACTCTGAAGTTCCTACTAATAAGTACAAAGGTTACTTGTCACTTTCAGAGAATCCCTTTACCTTCTTTGCAGTAGAGAAGAGTTCTACTGCAGGAAGCTCATCCAAGAAGTGCTATTGAGAATGATACTTTGATTTATGAAATGGATACTAGGAGTTGGGCTTTGGTCACATAAAGTCCTTGCCTCTTAGCATCAAATCCATGCTTTTGTCCTCGCTGGTGGTTCTCGAACAGGACCAAAAGATTTCTCTAGGTTCAGAAGGGACACCAAGATGAGAAAAACGGCCAAAGGGCCTCTTCTTCCTGGTGGCAGTGCTGTGCCTCATCGCTCTCACGGCCTGGCTGCCAGCAGTCCACCTGCTGGCCCCCAGCACCTTTCCAGCCACTGGTATGTGGCCCATCTGGTGGCAGACGACGTCGAGGTTTCACTACCATCTCTATCAGTAGCTTCCCGGCAAGTTTCCCTGACATCAGAGGGAGGAATCCTTTCAAACTGTTCAGGGTGCAAATCCGTGATTTTCTCACACGTGGATACCCTCTTCACTGGTTTTCACAGCTGTAAAGTGTTCCACCGTATGAATATATTGCAATTTATCCGCCCCTTTTTCTTGTGAGTGGGCGGATAAATTTAATAAGTTAAATAACTTATTTCCAATTTTTGTACTTTTTATACCATCTTCTTGCATGTGTGTGTACTAGTACTATAGTTAAGCACACACACATACAATTCTTGTGTCCCCCACATACAGTGCTAGTATATTTGATATGCATGTATTATGCATATACTGTGTATATCTGGTTTTGTCCCTTAAATTCCATTGATATATTTGTGGACCTGTAAACACATTGTATCAAATTACTGTAACTTCACAACAGGTCTTGAAATACTTGTAATTCTCTCCACCTTATTATTGTTAAGCATTATCAGATCCAGGGTTCTGGTCCAAGACGGTGGCATAGGAAGACTGAACTCCCTCCTCCATAGACACACCAAATCCACACCTATTTGTAGAGCAGTTCCTCCTGAGGAAGGACTGAGGACTGACTCAACAGCTTCTGCACAATAAAAGATTAAGAGGCTGCAGACAACAGGCAAGAGAGGTGGAGACCCAGTAAGGAAGGGAATGTGGCTCCCCACCAAGTCTGCGAGCTACAGTGGGGAGGGCTAGCACTGAGGGACCGAGCTGATAGATCTGTCTACCCTGGGGCACAGGAAAACATAAAACAAAACAAAAAAAAAATACGGTCTGAAAGAGCAACTAGAATATCGAAGATCCAGCCTTAGAAGTCCACCAAATAGCAAGGGAGCTACCGGAGTGGTGTCCAAGTTCAAGAGCCTGGGCAAGCACTGTGGTTGACACCCATCTTCCACATTGATAGTATAGACAGGGGCAGAGTCTGGGCGCTGTAGGGAGGCTACTGCCACAGTGAGCACCAAGTCTCTAGCTCACCCCAACCCCAGACACCCTGGGACACAGAAAAAAAAACCCCACAGTTTAGGAGAGCAACTAAATATAAAAAATAATATAAAATATAAGAGACTGAATGGCAAGGGAGCTGCTGGAACCCAGAATTAGAGGGGCTGGTGAGCACCATGGTTTACATTCTCCTTCCACCTTGCTAGTGTGGACAGGACCAAGGTCCATGTGCCATAGTCAGTCTACTGTCTCAGTGAGCCCCAGAGACCCTAGCCCACACCAGCCTTAGACATTCCCAAAGTGGATGTTCTCTAGATAGGGACTGGCCGCCTTGGTGGGTTTTTTGCATCTATGTTCATCAGGGATATTAGAATATTGAACTATTCTTACAACCCCAGGGAAGGGAAATAAAAGGCTAAAAGCAACTTTTAGGACTACACCAATAAAAAGCTTTTGCAACAAAACAAGAAGGCAGCCTACTGAGTGCAAGGAGATCTTTACAAATGATTTAACTAATAAGGGGTTAATATAAAAAATACATAAAGAACTTCTACAACACCAGGGGAAAATAATTTTTAAAAAAATACAGAGGGACCTGAATAAACACTTTGCCAAAGAAAACATACAAATGACAAATACACATGAAAAAGTGCTCCCCATCCCTAATCATCAGGGAAATTCAAATTCAAATCAAAACCACAGTGATATATAACCTCACACTTGTCAGAATAGCTAGAGTCAAAAAGATGAAAAGTAAGTGTTGGTGAAGATGTGGAGAAAAGGAACACTCATGCATCGTTGAGGTTATGTAAATTGGTGCAACCACTGTAGAAAACAGCATGGAAAAAAAAAAAAGAAAAAGCATGGAGATGCCACAAAACATCAAATCTATCATGATCCAGCAATTCCACGACTCATATTTACCTAAAAAAAATATAAACATTAATTTGAAAAGATATGTACCCCTATGTTATTGCAGTATTTACAACAGCCAACATATGGAAGCAACCCTAGTGTTCATCCATAGATGAGTGGATAAAGCTGGGGTATATATACACAAATATACACACACACACAATGGAAATAGAGGCGAGACCTTGCCATTTGCAACATCATGGATGCACATAAAGAATATTTCGCTAAATGAAATAAGATAGACAAGGACAAATATTACAGATTTTGCTTATATACGAAATCTAAAAAATAGTAATGAACAAAAAGCAGAAACGGACCCATAAATACAGAGAGTTGGTGGTTCCCAGAGGGGAGGGGGGTTGGGGATGGGCAAAATGAGTGAAGGGGAGTGGGAGATACAGGCTTCCAGGTACATAATGAAGAAGTCATAAGAATAAAAAGTACAGCATAGTGATGCCTGGGTGGCTCAGTGGTTGAGCATCTGCCTTGGACTCAGGTGTGATCCTGGAGACCCGGGATCGAGTCCCACGTTGGGCTCCCTGCATGGAGCCTGCTTCTCCCTCTGCCTCTGTCTGTCTCTCTCTCATGAATAAATAAATAAAATCTTTAAAAAAAAAAAAAAGTACAGCATAGAGAATGTAGTCAATGGTATTGTAATAGCATTTTATGGTGACAGAAGGTAGCTATGCTTGTGGTGAGGACAACATATAAACTTGTCAAATCACCACGTTTACACCCAAAACTAATATAACGTTGTAGGTCAACTACACCTCAATTAAAAAAAAAATTATCGGACAATCTGGACATTTTTTTCTACCGGGTGAATTTTCTCATCCATGTTGTATAAAACTTTGAGGGATTTTGATTTTTGATAAAAGTATGGTGAATTGCTAGAATCACTTGGAGGAAGCTGACATAATTAGGATACTGACTTGTTTTTCATGAATATAGGATTTATTCATTCAGATTCGAGGAATGTATCCTTCAAAAACATTTCATACTATTCTTCGTAAGAGTCTTATATACCTTTATTAGATTTATTCTTAAGTATAAAAATTTTGAATGGGAAAATGAATCATAGCCTCTGAACAACAGATTTACATATTATGCCAACTGCTTTGTCAATATGGAAAGGTCTCTGAAAGCCGCATCTACTTATAATTGCTGCAATGGTAAGGTTTTGTTTTCCCAAGTCTCCACCCAATTTTTTTTTTTTTTTTTTTTTTTTTTTCCTTGCTGGGAGCCTGGAAGGCTAAATTCTATGTATGGGCACCACCTGGGCTCCCAGCCCTCTGTCTTTTGGTGGAGATTAAGCAATGAGAGGCATGGGTGGGAGACTAAAGAGCAGGAGGGGAGAGAGTTTGGGATAGTTCTTTCCTAGGACTCCCTGTTGCCCACAGTTCTGATAGTAGCTGAATTCTTTCAGAGCTCAGCCCCAGTCAGGAAGCTACCATTCCAAACCCCCCACCCCCTCTCACCAGGTTTTGATAACGTGGGGACCGGTCAGGCCTGGGAATGGTAATGACTTCCTGTTGCTATTCATCCTTAAGCACCTCCTCATCATCCTTGGCTCTTTCCCTTAACCTTCCCCACACCCCTGCAAAAGGTCCCTAAGTTTTCTTCAGTTAAGTCCTTGTGAGCATATCATCGGTTTTCTGCTGAGGTCCTGACTAATCTAACTTTCTATTATTAAAGTTGAAATTGCTAAGGAGTCTAGATCTTCCTGGAGCAGTCTGGCTTTGCATTTAGTTTTTATTTTGATTTTCAACTACTTGTTTATTGGAAGGGATATTGTCATCTAATCTTAACTACCCCGATCAAATGGCCAGACTCTGAATGTGTCTGGTTAAATCAGCCATTTAAAAAAAAAAAAAAAAAAAATCAGCCATTTTATGAAGTTGACTGGTTAAAACAATAACCTTCCAAATTTTAACAGGGTGGATTTAACATAGTGGCCATATATTTGCATTATGGTCGTTAAAGTTATCACCAAGGTGAGGGCTTCATTTTGAACTGGTTTTACTCTGACCTCCCTTTTTAAGCAAGGGCATCAAGAAGATAGGAAAACTGAATGAGCATCATATAAATGCAAAATTACAGTAGTTGGTCTAACAATTAGAAAAAGCACTAGGGTACAGTTGGGCTGACAAATCTTTCCTCCTTACCTGCCCACAACACGTAGTGGATTTGTGGGGGCGCTCCATGGGTTTTGCCTATTTTTTATCTTGAAACCCCTGGAAGTTCCTCAGTGAAGCTCAAATGCCTTACTTTGTTTTAATTTTAAAAATGAAATGAGCAGTTGCGAAAGATTTATCTTTGTTTTAAATACCTAACTTAAGAACTCAGACTGCTATTCCTGAAAAATGCCATGTCACTCTCAAAGTTCCACTAATGAGATGAATATGTTAAAATCTCCTTCAGCAAATATGATTTACCACCTGCTCACTTCTTCAAACTAAATGAATACATAAGTAAATGTCACAGAAGAATGGCATTTCCAAAAGTTTAATCCATTCCATTTGTTTTAGGTTAAAATATAAAAGCTTTCATCCTTTCCAAAGGAACACTGCACTTGAGATTAGCATAAATGAGAGGACCAAGGGTTTTGAAATTACTGAGCAACCAAAGTAGTGAAAGAGGGACCTCTGCTGTTTAAATATGGTGTTTAAACAGTGGAAATCCTAAATGGGCTCATGCAACATTCTTTCAAGATCCCAATAACATCTCTTCAATAATATAGGTCCTTTTAGGGGATGGGGAGCGGGGGGGGGGGGGGGAGGAGATGAGGGGTGTCCTCTCCAAGCATTTTTATTAAGATAAAGCAAAACTTAACTGCCAATAGGTTTTTAGTAGATGCTTTTTAGTTGTAGACTGGTCAAGCTGGGGGCTTTGGAAAAATAATAGCAATTCAGAAATACCATCATAAGTACGGTAAGCATGTGTTTTAAATTTCAGCACCACAGGGTGTGGTTCAAGACCAGGCCAAAGACTGATAAGAATATCAAGCAAAGAAATTGCTTAATGTATATTGATGGTGAGGATACCAAATGTTTTTAAAAGGATTTTGATTACAGTATCATGTAAAAAAAAAAAATCACTAGTAGAATCCATTAGTCTAACTGCTCAGTTTTTTGGCTACCAATATCTTTTTTATTTCTTCATTGTTCTTTTACCACTAATTACTAAATATATGGTAAGTGATTCAGCGTGTTTCTTAGTTTATTACACATTTCAATAAGATGTTAAGACTAGGTTTACTTGATCATGATTGATCATGATCATTTGCTTCATGAATTATGGACATTTTATTAATAATCTACAAACCAGGGGGCACTTGGGTGGCTCAGAAGCTGAGCGCCTGCCTTGGGCTCAGGTGGTGATCCCAGATCTTCGGATCAAGTCCCTCCTGGGGCTCCCTGCTCAGAGGGGAGTCAGCTTCTCCCTCTATGTCTCTGCCTCTTTCTCTGTCACTCATGAATAAATTTAAGTCTACAACCCAATGGATAGAGGAATAGATAAATTACCTTTTAACATCCTTTCCTCAATAAACTAGCACTACGAAAAAAAAGTATCAAAAAGGGAAGAATTATAGTTTAGTGTTAAAACAAAGAAGCTAAGCAAAATCTGCAGACTTAAAAGCAACTGTTCTCCATTCAGTACCAGGATGCTTAAGGGGCTTTTCCCATATTCATCAAGGGAGTTAGAGCGGTTTTCCCAGTTGCTAGATCATGCCCATGCTTAATGCCTTCCCGGTCTGTTCTAGCATTAAAGACTTTGGCCACAGTTCTGCATTTCTTTTGTTTACAGTTGCTCATGAGTTAAGTGAGGAGAGTTCTAAGAAGTACTGCGACACCCAGCTTTTATTACCGGTCATGGGGATATTTTCTTAAGAAACTCCATTTGCCACCTACCAAACCCTTTCACATATAGTGTGGAGCCTTACTTTTACGTCACAACCTCAATAAAGGAGATGTACTGATTCCCTGTCCCCTTGCACAAAAGGGAGAGGAGGCTGACAAACATGAAGCGATTTGCTAGAGGCCTCACAACTAGACAAGGGCTTAAAGTCCAGCCCTAGACTGCCTGAGCCCACGGCGAGCTTCCCCGCACCCTAGCGAGCTCAGCATCCCCACGCTGGGCACCCTCGGGGCTGCAGCTCTAACCGGGGTAGCTCGGCCGGGCACCCTGGGGCTGCAGCTCTAACTAGGGGAGCTCCTCCGGGCACCCTCGGGGCTGCAGCTCTAACCGGGAAGCTCCTCCGGGCACCCTCGGGCTGCAGCTAAAACCAGGGGATCTCCTCCGGGCACCCTCGGGCTGCAGCTCTAACCGGGGGAGCTCCTCCGGGCACCCTCGGGCTGCAGCTCTACCGGGGTAACTCCACCGGGCACCCTCGGGCTGCAGCTCTAACCGGGGGAGCTCCTCCGGGCACCCTCGGGCTGCAGCTCTAACCGGGGGAGCTCCTCCGGGCACCCTCGGGCTGCAGCTCTAACCGGGGAAGCTCCTCCGGGCACCCTCGGGCTGCAGCTCTAACTGGGAAGCTCCACCGGGCACCCTCGGGCTGCAGCTCTAACCGGGAAGCTCCTCCGGGCACCCTCAGGCTGCAGCTCTAACCGGGGCAGCTCCTCCGGGCACCCTCGAGGCTGCAGCTCTAACCAGGGGAGCTCCTCCGGGCACCCTCGAGGCTGCAGCTCTAACCAGGGGAGCTCCTCCGGGCACCCTCGGGCTGCAGCTCTACCGGGGTAACTCCACCGGGCACCCTCGGGCTGCAGCTCTAACCGGGGGAGCTCCTCCGGGCACCCTCAAGCTGCAGCTCTAACCGGGGGAGCTCCACCGGGCACCCTCGGGCTGCAGCTCTAACCGGGAAGCTCCACCGGGCACCCTCGGGCTGCAGCTCTAACCGGGGCAGCTCCTCCGGGCACCCTCGAGGCTGCAGCTCTAACCAGGGGAGCTCCTCCGGGCACCCTCGGGCTGCAGCTCTAACCGGGGAAGCTCCTCCGGGCACCCTCGAGGCTGCAGCTCTAACCGGGGGAGCTCCTCCGGGCACCCTCGGGCTGCAGCTCTAACCGGGGGAGCTCCTCCGGGCACCCTCGGGGCTGCAGCTCTAACCGGGAAGCTCCACCGGGCACCCTCGGGCTGCAGCTAAAACCAGGGGATCTCTTCCGGGCACCCTCGGGCTGCAGCTCTAACCGGGGGAGCTCCTCCGGGCACCCTCGGGCTGCAGCTCTAACCGGGGGAGCTCCTCCGGGCACCCTCGGGCTGCAGCTCTAACCGGGAAGCTCCACCGGGCACCCTCAGGCTGCAGCTAAAACCAGGGGATCTCTTCCGGGCACCCTCGGGCTGCAGCTCTAACCGGGGGAGCTCCTCCGGGCACCCTCGGGCTGCAGCTCTACCGGGGTAACTCCACCGGGCACCCTCGGGCTGCAGCTCTAACCGGGGGAGCTCCTCCGGGCACCCTCGGGCTGCAGCTCTAACCGGGGGAGCTCCTCCGGGCACCCTCGGGCTGCAGCTCTAACCGGGGAAGCTCCTCCGGGCACCCTCGGGCTGCAGCTCTAACTGGGAAGCTCCACCGGGCACCCTCGGGCTGCAGCTCTAACCGGGAAGCTCCTCCGGGCACCCTCAGGCTGCAGCTCTAACCGGGGCAGCTCCTCCGGGCACCCTCGAGGCTGCAGCTAAAACCAGGGGAGCTCCTCCGGGCACCCTCGGGCTGCAGCTCTAACCAGGGGAGCTCCTCCGGGCACCCTCGGGCTGCAGCTCTACCGGGGTAACTCCACCGGGCACCCTCGGGCTGCAGCTCTAACCGGGGGAGCTCCTCCGGGCACCCTCAAGCTGCAGCTCTAACCGGGGGAGCTCCTCCGGGCACCCTCGGGCTGCAGCTCTAACCGGGGGAGCTCCACCGGGCACCCTCAAGCTGCAGCTCTAACCGGGGGAGCTCCACCGGGCACCCTCGGGCTGCAGCTCTAACCGGGGGAGCTCCTCCGGGCACCCTCAAGCTGCAGCTCTAACCGGGGGAGCTCCACCGGGCACCCTCGGGCTGCAGCTCTAACCGGGGGAGCTCCTCCGGGCACCCTCGGGCTGCAGCTCTAACCGGGGGAGCTCCTCCGGGCACCCTCGGGCTGCAGCTCTAACCGGGAAGCTCCACCGGGCACCCTCGGGCTGCAGCTCTACCGGGGTAACTCCACCGGGCACCCTCGGGCTGCAGCTCTAACTGGGAAGCTCCACCGGGCGTCAAGGTTGTTATGACAACACCGAGGAGGCCCGGTTGGGAAGCAAACATTTAAGAGTTTCCACGGAGAGCGCTCGGAGTCCCGGAGGGCCCTGGGTGAAGGGGCCCGCACCCCTGCACCGCCGCCCCGGGGTCACCACAGGCGCTGGAGGGCCCGGCTGCCGGCCTCTGAGGCCGCGGGGAGGCCCGTGCGCCCCCGCCCGCCGCATCCTCACCTGCTCGTCGCTCATGGCCGCGAGGACGCGCCGTCACCCGTGGCTCCGCGGAGGCTCCGTGGGCGCCGCTCGGGCGAGGGAAGGGCGGCCTGGGACCCGCTGCAGCCCCGGCTCCCGCAGCGCCCGCCGGCCAGCGTCCTCGTTGCTAGGCAACGGCCCGCCGGCTCCATTTCCGGTCACCTTCCCCCCCACCCCGCCCTGGGGCGCCCTGGGCGGCAGGTGCAGGTGGCAGGTGGCGCCCCCAGCTCAGCGCACAGCTGCTCCCGCGGTGCTTCTGCCTTGCGGGGGGCTTCCCGTTGATTAGGGACGGCCCCACCTGTCCTCTAACCTAACCGGCTGCTCCAGGCCCTGGCCAGCTTTCTGTGCCTAAAAAGTCTCAGAAAACTAGTGGAATAAGAAAGCAAAATCACCTGCTAACACCTAGAGGGAAGCTTCCAGGTCTCGGCTGTTGTAGATACTGAAGTAAGCACAGGGGTGCGTAGGTCTTTTTGAATTAGGGTTTTTGTTCTCTTTGGTAAGTAGTGCGATTACTAGATCTTGGGGGTGTTTCTATTTTTAATTTTTTGAGGAAGCTCCATAGGGTTTTCCACAGAGGCCGCACCAGTGGCATTCCCCCCAACAGGGCACGAGGGGTCCTAACCCTCTACAGTTCTCGCCAATGCTTGTTCCCACAGGTCCTCTAGTCATTCCCGCAGGTGTCAGGTGATAGCTCCCTCTGGTTTTGATGCTCATTTTCCTGATTAGGGATGTTGAGCACTTTTTCAGACGTCTGGTGGTCATCTGTAGATCTTCTTTGGAAAAGGTTTATTCAGGTCCTCTCTGTCCATCTTAAGGAAAAAAATAATTTTGGGGTTTGAATAATATATAATTTAATATCCATATATGTAAAGAAATTAGATCATTTGCAAGTATCTTCTCCCATTCGGCAGGCTGCCTTTTCAAGTTTTTTGATGGTTTCCTTTGTTGTGCATAAACTTTCTATTTTGGTATAGTCCCAGGAGTTATTTTTGTTTTAGCTCTCTTGCCCAAAGTTTATGTAGAAAAATGTTACTATGGCTGACATCAAGAAGATTATGGTGGAGGTTTTCTTCTAAAAGTTTTATGGTCAGAGCAGAAAGAATAGGCGTGAGGGTATGGACTCTGCAGTTTCAGAAGAGGGGCGATGCCAGGCATCATCGGGGTGCCCGGGATGGCCTTGGAAGTGGGTGACTGAAGTGAAGGCCTGTGGTCACGGCCGGTCAAGGAACAAAGTTGCTAAGGCTGTGGCTGTTCCCAGGGAGGCTGAAGTCGCAGAGGCGGGTGGAAGACTGTGAGCCAAGGTCTTCAATGAAGGAGGCAGGAAGAGAAGATGTGACGAGCCTAAAATTAGTAAGAACTTTTTAGTGGCAAACAGATGATGAATGTTGCAGACCCCATGTCCTGAGCTGGAAATGTGGAAGGATGGAAAGTCCCGCCCAGAAGCAGAGCCTTCGAGGAGACAAAGTGCAGTAAACACCTGGCGGTCGGCCCAGGCTTCCAAGAACAGTAAGGATTGCGTGCACTTTCATAGCCCGAGAGCACAGCGAAACCTCTGAAAGCCTAATAGAGTGCTGGCGGGCTGATTCCTCAGCCAAAAAGAAAAAAAAAATGCATTTAGAAGGTAAGAGTACGAGAAGCTAAAAAAATTACCCCAAAGTGCTTACACCACAGGCAGTAACCAAGAGATGTGAAGGTACGACTGGTTTAGTGGCTGCCAGTGTGGGGCCAGCAGGACTGCCCCGGGAGCTTGCAGGTGTTTAGAAGGACTTGATGGAAAGCCAGCATCACCTGGGTCGCTTCATGGCAGGTGGACGTAGGCGGGCCAGCAGGATACAGGTGGCTTCACTGCAACAGTCTAGATAGAGATGAGCCTGAAGAAGTCAGCCATTCACTTTCCCACCCTTTCCCCAGCTGCCAATTTTCCTTTTTTTTTTTTTTTTTTTAATTTTTCCTTTTTCCATCCTCTGCTGTCTCCGTGTGCGCTCACCCCAACCTCAAAAGCCATGATGGAAATAACCAAACATCAGGTGTTCTGACTGCCTTACCTCTCCCGGACCTCCATTTCTGGCTCCTATAGGGGTACAAGGGCTCATTCACAGAATCCTGTTCCTGGACCTGTCTTCTGTGGGGCACTTTGCCAGAATGATGGAAGGAAAAACAATTTTATAAAAATTGGGAAGACCATTCTTTTGTTTTTGTCAGTTATTGTGATTCCTGACAAGCAAGAGGAATGTGACTCCTGGGACTGAATTTCCCTAGTAATTCTCGCAGTAATCAGCAATATCACCAACCAGACCGAGGCCGGGACCTAATCCCTGTCCTCACCATTCAGGTTTAGGTCCGCTCGAAACCCTGAAAAGAACTGATACATTTCAAAAATTGTTAGGAATGGAATTTTAGATTAGGTGAATTGGACAACTGGATCCTTCCAATTAGAGAGACGCTTTATCACCATTACTTATTTCCTTGGAAGACTCGCTTATGCATCCAGCGTTTAATTTGGGTAGAGCTATCTTTACATGCTTTTGATTTATTAATCTACAAATCTGGACGTCTACTTTAAGAGAAGGTGTCTGGGAACAGAAAGTGGTTACCTCAGTTAACCAAATATAAAAGACCAAATGAAGAACAGAAATTGACTTGCTGATATGTCAGTTCCCTGGGTGTCAAGTTCAGCTGCATTTATGATTTTGTGTTTTCTCTCATGGTTTGGGTGAGGTTTTTTTCTAAAATGATTTTATTACACATGAACCAAATGCTTGCTTAGGATTTTATGCCCAAATATGTGCTGATTCTAAGGGAATCTTTTATGAGGCATTTATTTTCCTTTAAAAGGTATCATATAAGCTGCTGAGTTTTGTTGCGTTATTTCTTACTAATTTTTTTTTACCTCCTGCTTTTTGAAACTCCAGCTTTGTAGAAGGAAAGAGTGCTGGAATGTTATGCATGCTTCTTTTGAAGCAGTGTGGCTGCTTTTTATTGTGGGGCATGATATGAGGTTGAGAAAATTGAGTGTACCTCTTAAAGCAGAGGCCAGAATCTGGTATTCTTTTCTCTACCCATGCCTTTCTCTCTCTCTGTGCACCTATACTCCTCCCCATCTTCCTCATCTTGCTCAGTTGACAAGGATTTCTTGAACACCTGCTGTGGGCCAGGCATTGTTCTAGGTGTGGGAGAGAGGGGAGGCAGCCAAGATCCCATCTCCTATTCTAGTAAAGAGGAACAGAAAATTAGCAAGAAAAAAAATATTTTGTTTGTTTATTTCAGATAATGAAAAAATACAGGAAGTAAATGAAATGAAAGGTTAATAGGAGAAACTGCAGCCCTAGAAAGTCTCTCACAGGAGGGACGTTTGAGCTGAGATCTGAATGACAAAAGGAGGAGCCAGCCCTTCAAAAAAATGTCAGGAATGAGTTCCCCCAGGAGCAGGTGAGCCAGTGAGAGTCAGGCCTGGATGTGAGAATAAACTTGACACACTCAAAGCCTGAAGAAGGCCGGGGACACAGTGAGGAAGGATCGTATTTTAATAAGGTGAAGAAACCGTGAATTGAAATGGAGCAAGAGTGGAAGCAGGAAGGCCGGCTAGGAACCTACTGAAAATAGGGAAGCGACAATGGTGCTTCCACTTGGGGGAAGTAATGGAAAGTGGAGAGAAGGGGACACATCAGGGATATATTTTGGGGGAAAACCTGAAAGGATTTGCTGATGGACTAGATATAAGGAATAAGAATGAGGTAAAATGACTATTAGGGGTTTTTTCTTTTGCCTGAGTTACTTGGTAGATAGAAGGTGCAAGAAAATTTTTAAAAACTTGGTTCTTAAAAATGTTAAGTTTGAGACGTCTATTAAATGTCCAAGTAAGATTTTGAGGAGGTAGGAAGCTGTACAACTCTGGGTATAGCTCTGGTCAAGGGATAAATTAGAAGTTCATCCATAGATAGATGATCATTGACCATGAGAGTAGATGAAAACGTCAAACAAGAGAGTGTAAATAGAAACAAAAAGGAAGGTGATCCAAGGAACAAGTCCCAAGACTCTTGTTTTCTCTTTCTGGAAACTTGCAATTTAAAAATTGCCGAATTTGTCAACCCTTTAACAAAGAGGCAAGCACAAAGAGTTGCAGCAGATATCTCAGATACAAAAGGAGCCCTACAAAATGTGGTTGACAATTCATGCATGTGGTATTTGTTTGTGAAAATACTGAGCTATATATGGACCAAATCCCATAAAAACAAATAATGATGCTATTTTATTACCACACGTTGACCTTCTACTAATCACAACCAGATCTAACCAACCCAAATGGTTGCATTCAATTTCTTTGAACACTAGAGGGAGATATACTCACCTGCAAACCGGAGAGAAAAATGAACTTGTGTTTCTATAGAACTACTCTTTTACCGTAGAGCCATAGACTATTTTAAAACTTGATATTTTTGCAATCATCAAGAAAGAAGTCTTGAGTAAATTATACTTCTTGGAAAGTAACTCGATGTCTTTGCTAAATCAGGTTTCAGTAGAAGGCTATGTTGTAGATGACTGCCATGTGGTATATTTTCAGGTGATAGCTTACATTTTTCCTTGGACAATGTGGAGCAATGATATAAAACCTGTTAGTTTTTATTTGGAGAAACATCATTTCCTCCTTCCTAGGAATTCTGGCAGCATTTCATTGTAAGTCAAAGTGTCAGAAGCTTTGACTCTTGACCTTATGTCTGTGGACCTGGGGAATGTGCTGTGCTTCATCACGTTCAGTGTTTTTAGGTGGCTTAAAGGTCACTGGCGTTGACTTCATTCTGGACTTTTTATTTGCCCAATAAAATGTTCTTTGACTTTGCTAGGTAATCGCATAGATATGTAGTGTTTTCATGATTGCTTGGGGCAGCTAGAAAACTTTCTCTTTATTTACTTTGGTAATCTTTCCAAAGAACATACTGTAAAACGTCCTCTCTTCCTGATCAAAGGTTGAATGTGAACACTACCCAACAATTCTTAGCCTACCAAATACTTTATTTGACCTTGTAACTAATTTACAAGTCTTTTTTTTTTGTTTTGTTTTGTTTTGTTTTTGTTGTTGTTCAACACTGAAATGCTTCTGTTAATTAAAGGGGGAAAATGTGTTTTCTATCTCTAGGGAAGAAGGAAAGTGTAGGAAAAGAAGCTATTTTCTGGAATCAGAGCTGGTATGAATCCTGACTTTGGACAGATGTCAACTAAACTTATTATGGTCATTGTATTACCATATATACATATTGTGATTATATATTATTTGATATGCATATCAAGTAATTATACAACTGAAAGGAATACAATGTTGTAAGTCAATTATATCTCAAAACAAATTCCTGAATTTGTCTCTACTGATGAAAGTAAACAAGTCGCTTTCTATCTCTGAACTATCATTTTCTTTTCTCTAACTTAGAATCACAGCCTTTTAGAGTTGTTGTGGGGGCTCATTCAGACAATGTACGAAAAGCATCCAGCTTAGCTTCTGGTAAAAAAGCAAACATTCCAAGTTTCCTGGGCCCCACTCTTTCTTTCCCTGTGAAGTGCTTTGTAAATTGACCCTATAAATCATATGTTCATAGATTATGTGCTCTGAAGTATTTGTCAAGTGCTGGTCATATGTACAGAATGTGACCCAGGCCACGTTTGCAAGGCAATCTTGCGGGCATTCGTGTGTGGTCAGAGCTGTATTGCCTGCCCTGTGCTCTCCAGGACTAGGTCAGAAAGAGGACCTCACTAGGCGATCAACTACTCCTAATTATGGGCTTATGAGCAGAGAAAAAAGGAGACACTGAAAGTCTGGTGAGGATTATTATCCCTGCAGGGAATGACTTCCCCTTTCCCTCCACAAATATCAATTTTACCTCCCACCCCCATAAAGGTCCAGCTCAAATCCTTTGTCCAACAGACATTCCTAGCCTAAATGAACTCATCTCTCCAAACACCTATAATATTTATGCAATTCAGTCACCCGCAACTCATGCCTTGCATTCCTACTTACCCTTCACCTACACGGTCTCCCCAACCAGGTAGGTCCTTACAAGGCATGGTTGCTACTAAGTCATATTTCTTAGTGGTTCACTTTAACGCCTTCCACGGTACTCTACTGGAAGCAGCCACTGATGCTTCCTTGAATGTATTCCCAGGTCAGTTTTCCTTCGCCTTCCTTGCCACACACATTTTGACAATAGAACTCATCAAGGGTAAACGAATCCGTACTGTTTAAATCATTCTGCTGACAGCATCTGCCAATTATCTCTTTAAACTACAGATTCTTAAAAAGAAAAAGCCCCAAAGTCTAACCTATTATGCTTACCTTTATGCTGTTTACTTTGCTACCCATGGCATAATTCTTGCCAAGTATTCACTCTCAGTTGGAACAAACTAGCTACCATGGGGTCATTTACAGGTATAATATATATGATAAACATTTTTATCATTGGCAGCTGACTTTTTTCTTTTTAAATTCCATAGTCAAGTGTTATTATTGGTCATAAAACGAGCGATAATTTGACACGTGTCAAACTCTGACATTGTCACACACGACTCCATTTTTACATATGCAGAACTGAAACAGATGGTGAAGTTTTATCATCATTTATTATTCAAGCTGCAATAAAGGGTTGCTAAAGCTAGAATTAGAATGCTCTTCAAGGTCGTGAAGGATAAAGAATCACACATGAAATGCAGCACCTGTTCCCCGAGTGTCAAACCATAACACAGGAAAGTCCTAATCCTCGGTCTTGACTACAGAGCAGCTCTGTGATGTGGCCGACAGGCAGTGCGAGGCTGCTTTAGGGTGGTCGCAACCTGCCTCTGAGGCACACGAGGCAAGATTATATGCTCTTCAAGAGGACAATACAGGGAACGTATTTTCAAATACTGATAATTGAAGTAACATTTTCAAAAGAGACACATGGCAATGTATTTTTTATTTTTGTATTTTTTATTTTTTTTAAATATCCTAGTAATGGGTAGTTTTTCAAAAGCAGATGCAGAAAAAATATGGGAGCAGACTCTGCTCTTAATCATTCACAAATCTCTTAGCTAAATTTTATGTTTAATTACATTTTCTCCTAAACTCTACTCCATTTCTCCTTCCTTTCATATCTCAAATCCTCAAGTGAGTGGTCTTTACTCACTTGATCCACTTGATCCACTTTTTATTTCCTTGCCATTTGATCTCTTTGAAAATCTATAATCTACAATAAATCTATTGAATCTCAGTTCAAATAATCTACTTGAAATCTATTTCCACAGTCCATGTCTTCAAACCGCTAACAACCTTGACCCATTTCTTGTTTTTCTTAACTACTATTCAGAATTTGAGGTTGCTGTTACTTCCTTCTTAAAATTATTTTCTTCCTAGTCTTGCATGACAGCCAAGCCCCATTCTTCTACTTCTCTCACATTTTTCTGGCTCTTCTTCCTTCCCTGTCCATCCATTTGTAGACAATCCTTACAGCCTTGGTTGTGCTCTCTCCCCTCATTGCTCATGCCAATGACTCATCTACTCTTAAAGCTTCATATTCCACCTTTATGCTTACAGCTCCAGAGTCTTTGTTCCCTGCCATTTTCCCTCTGAATACTTATATCTTGTGCTCAATTATCTACATGACTTTTCCCTTCAAACTACACTGCTGTCCGAAACCACAGATCCAAAACTGATCTCCTCTTCCCAAGTTTTCAGCTTTACCTGCAGCCTTACCAATCTTCCAAGATCAGTATCTTGAATTCATCTTGGTTTTCTCCTTGTTCTCCAAGTCTGCATTAGCCATCTGTTGCCATTATTATTATTATTATTATTATTATTATTGAAATGTCTTAGGATCATCTCTTCCTTCTCGTCCTACTGCCATTAGTAAAAGCCAGGCTCTGAGCACCTAGGTAACTGGGTGGGTCTTTTTTTTTTTTTTTTTTAATTTTTTTTTTTTATTTATTTATGATAGTCACATAGAGAGAGAGAGAGAGAGAGAGAGAGGCAGAGACACAGGCAGAGGGAGAAGCAGGCTCCATGCACCGGGAGCCCGACGTGGGACTCGATCCGGGGTCTCCAGGATCGCGCCCTGGGCCAAAGGCAGGCGCCAAACCGCTGCGCCACCCAGGGATCCCCTGTGTGGGTCTTTTAATTGTGGTTTGTTTGGTCCTCAGTCTGTCCAATATGCACACTTAAAAGCAAATAACACTAAAATAATCCAGAATGATTCCTTCTTGGTCTCATGTCATCAAACTCTATTTCAGAAGACTACCCATCAATTCCTTCTTCCTTATCAATCTATTCTTTTTTTTTTCATTTGTTTCTATTGAAGTTTGATTTGCCAACATATAGTATAACACCCAGTGCTCATTCCATCAAGTGCCCTCCTCCGTGCCCGTCAATCCATTCTTACCTTCCATAACCCTCTTCCCTATGCAGAGTCTCTATATTGTGCAACATAGAACCTCTACTCAGGTTGTGATCCTCCACATTTTAACTGACTCTACTTATCCTCTGTATCTTTCTTTATCCAGCCTTATCCCAAACCAATTCAAAGGCATTCCATCAATAAGCTTTTGCCCAAAAAAAAAAAAAAAAAAAAAAAAAAATAAGCTTTTGCCCAAATATCTAACAATGGTCCATTCCTTTTTAAAACAAGAATTCACATAATATAACCTTCCAGTTTATTAACTATTATTGTTTGTATAAAGGCTATTCTCCTTTCTTTACCTAATGTATTATTTTTTTCCATTTTTACTTATTCTCTAAGTCCCAGTTTAAAGATCACGTCCTCTACAAAGTCTACCCTGGCCATCCCAGTCACTTGTGTCCCCTAAACATACCTGGCATAGTCTCAGTTATGTACCTGAACAGATGTAAAAATCTTCCAGTTGTACTATATTTTGAAAAAGAATGACCTCAATGGAATTAATTGCTTATTTAGACCCTAAGGATGCATACATAAATTAACAGGTAAAGATGATATTTTTCTAGGCCAAGGCTTCGGTGTTATTAGTAGAAGCAATAAATAGAAATGAATTCTCAGAGCTATTCTATTTTCAGCAAAGCTAAAAAATAGCTTATCATCAGTCTAAGAAATATTTATCACTATAGTTTATATAGTAATCATTATTTTTGTTTTTAAAACTTTATCTCAAATTACAAAAATAACAAACTGATACCATAATGGTTATATCGATCATAATACAATTGTCAAAATCCATATGATTTTGCAAAGAGCAAACCCTAATATAAACTATGGACTTTACTTATAATATATCAATATTTGCTCATCACTGTAATAAATGTGTTACACTAACACAAATACTAATAATAGGGAAAATGGGGATAAGGGAGATTAGGAGGCATATAGGAACTCTCTACTTTCCACTCAATTTTTCTGTAAACTTAAAACTATTCCAAAAAAAATCCAATTTATTAACTTCTTTAAAATAACGTATTTATTATAGAAAATGTGTAATGTCCTGTAAAAAAGGACAAGGAAGAATATTTAAAACATCTTCAAGCCTATGACTTTGTCATTGTCAGTATTTTGATATCCCTTCAGTCTATCATTCTGTTTATCGATCGATCCATCCATCCATCCATCCCTGGAAGATACTTTATCCACTATTGTTACATGACTATTTTCTTCTAATATTTAATCATATATCACAAGCAGTTTTCCTGCCATTAAATAATCTCTAGCAATAAATTTTTTAATAATCACATGATATAAACCTCTTTATCTTGAAGCTGTATTTCTAAGATTTCCCTGAGCTTTAATTTCTGCAGCATGATAAACCCATTTCCTTTAGTACTTTCTAAACCTGCATCACTGTTTCCTTCTTGGTATTCATATCTGCATTTTTTTTTTAAGAGAGAGCACAGGGGGAGGGGCAGAGGGAAAGGGAGAGAATCTTAAGCAGGTTCTATGCCCAGCACGGAGCTCGATCTCACAACCCTGAATTCTTGACTTGAGCCGAAATCGAGAGTTAGACACTGAACGAACTGAGCCACCCAGGAGCCCCCATATCTCTATTCTTGCTATCCCCTTCTCAGGATGCTTTACAGTGACTTATTTATATTACTTACTGATTTTCTATGTAGCAGTCCCTTTCCACAGAATCATTTTTTTGTGTGTAACATTTCTTTTCTAAAAATACACCAGCAAAAAAAAAAAAGCAAAAAATACATCAGCTTATTAGCTAAGAGTAGTTTTTGACATAAAGCAGCATGCGTACTGTTATACAGCTCATCAGTGATTAATTAGAACATATACTAAAGTATGCCAATGACTCCAAGATCTTTTTCTACCTGATGCCTAATCTTTATAGCCTATGGCCCTGAATTACTATTTGGGTTTATTTAAGAAAGAAACTTAGAGATGGGGCTGATTAGAAGTAGTACCCTACAGAGTCTCTCTATATTAGAACCACATAAGAGTTTCTGAATTAGTGCACATGGGTTGAAGTGGTCCCACTGATAGGCCAAAACTGTCCTCTGGTTCTGGCTTGTATTGCTATCGAGAAGTCAACAATTATTGTTCACCTGGATGTAACGTTCCTTTCCTCTGGCTGCTTTTAATATGTTCTTTTTTCATAGATTTTTGCCAATTTGATTATGAGGTATGGTTTGATGTGATCTTTGTATTTATCTCCCTTCACATTGACCAGTTTCCTTGGGTTATATTTATCATCCATTTTGGAAAACATTTAACCACTATTGCTTGAAATACCTCTCTGCTCCAGTTATACTTTATCCAATATATAATATAGTATATATTATAATATATATATATGTATATATAGGAACAGCTTGTTTAAATTAGATAATCATATATATGTGTGTGTATATATATACACATGTATTACACAGTATTTATATATGTGTGTGTGTATATATACTGATTACTTGATCTGTCTACAGCTCTCTGAGGCTCCGTCCACTTTTTTTTTCAGTGTCTGCTCTCCATGCTTCAGTTTTGATAGTTCCTGTGTCCTTGTCTTCAAGTTGTGGTTTTTTGGTTGTTCTCCTGTAGTGTTAAACCTATCTTGTGGTCATTTCATTTTATATGTTGATACTTTTGGTTCTGGAGCTTCTATTTGATTCTTTTCTTAGAGACTCAATTTCTCTGTTAAGATTCTCTGTTCTTTCAATGTGCTTATGTTTTTCTTTTAATCCTTGAATATATTTATAACAGTGGTTCAAAAGTCCTAGCCACTAATTTTATCATCACAGTTATTTCTCGTTCGGTTTACATTGGCTGACTTTTTCCCCTCTGGCTGTACAACTGGGACTGGCGTATTTGGTAGCATAACCCCCACACAGGGTCTTTGGTCTGTGGGGGTATCTTAGAGCTACCATCCTGGGGAGCCCAGTGGAAGCCTCTGGAGCTTCCCTCTACCGCCTGTAAAAAATGGCATATCAAAAACACATCCATCTATGGGGTAAATGATTTATGGGGTAAATCAGTGCCACCCTTAGTATCTAAAGGAAAAATACTTTTACCAGGGCCCACAATAAGAGTTACATTGAATCATAAACTATGACTTCTGCTTTGGTACTTTAAGCAAAAATAAAACACATTAAGAATGAAAAGAAGAACGTAAGTACAATTGCAGGAAATATTAAAATGTAAGGGAAAACATGATAAATAATGTTATGTCCACATATTTAAAACCTAAATGAGTTGGGGACACCTGGGTGGCTCAGCGGTTGAGCATCTACCTTTGGCTCAGGGCGTAATCCCGGTCCCGGGATCGAGTCTCACTTCGGGCTCCCTGCATGGAGGCTGCTTCTCCCTCTGTCAGTGTCTCTGCTTCTCTCTCTGTGTTTCTCATGAATAAATAAATCTTTAAATGATTTGGACAAATCTAAATCTAAATGATTTGGAAAAATTCCTAGAAAAATATGACTAAAATACAAACAAAAGACTAAAGAAGAAACAGAAAATCTGAATGATCTTAAAATTATTATTGTAATTGCATCAGTAATTAAAAGATTTCTCAAAAGGTAAAGCCAGCTCAGAAAGTTCCATATATGAATGAAACATTCAAGGAATATGTTCTAATTTTAAACAAACTGTTCCTAAGACTAGGAAAAGAGGAAAATGCCCCAACTAATTAATAAGCCCAACTGAACCTTCCGAATAAAATTAGACAACGACAATATGAACAGGAAAATTATAGGCCATTCCCACTGTGGGAAAGCCCTAAATAAAATATTAGTAGGCCAAAGTGAGTTGAGTATATAAAATACAAGAATGCAAGAATTGTTTAACATTAGAAACATCTATTAATATAATTGACCTCATTGTGGTATAATGAAAAAATACATATGGTCTTTGTCCCACATTCTTGGCACAGAGCTTTTAAAATCCTTGGCATTTCCTGAGGGAGAGCAGTGACTATTGTTATTCATAACAAGCCCCTTTCTACCAAACCTTTGGAAGACCAAGCATGAGATTAGAGGTTTGGGAGTTTCAGTCCCAGCTTCTGACATTTGAGGATGGAAGCGCAGGGGACTGGAGGTTGTTTGATCACCAATGATCAATAAGTGAATCAATCATGCCTACTTAATGAAACCTTAATAAAACATTCTTAAACTACGAGGTTCTGGCCGCTTCCAGGGGGTAAACACATCAGTGCTGGAGAAGAGGTGCCTGGAGAAGGCACGCGAGCTCCGTGCCTGACCCCCTCTGCCTCCCATCACCTTGCCATGAGCATCTCTTCCATTTGGCTGCTCCTGGGTTGTATCCTTTCTAATAAAACTGTGATCCTAATTCTAGAGCTTTCCTGAGTTCTACAAATCATTCTATCGAATTATCAAACCTGGTCATGGGAAGACTCCTATTTATAGCCAATTGGTCAGCAGTGGGGGGGGGGGGGGCGTTCCAGCAACTTGTGACCAATATCTGAAGTGAGGACAGTCTTGTGGCACAGAGTCCTTAACCTATGGGGTTGATGCTAATTCAGTGTAGTTAGTGGAAGAATTGAATTGAATCATAGGACGCCCAGTTGGTATGACAGACAAAATTGTTATTGGAAAGATACCATATGGTTCAAGACAAATTAGAGGGGAAAAAAATCATATAATTTCCTCAGAAAGTGGAGCAAGAAAATAGGTAGCAAATCCTTTAGGTCTATCTGCCCAGATCCCACACGAGTGCGCACTGTGTACCACTAATGGGTTACAAGTGAACCAAGATCGTGAAGGCTCTGAAAGCCAGACCCCTTAAGCTCGTTGCTTCTCCAGCTTCAAACAGATTCCTAGGTTTTTTTCTACTGTCATGAGGGAATAGTATAATTTTCTATGTGCGCGGTCATGTCAGAAAGTATAGAATTTTTTTTTTTTTTTTTAGTAGATGAGTTTAACTCAAATGGCTGTTATTCTATGGTTCCATCTCCTACTCATTGGTGGATGAGATCCATCAGTTTTTGAGTAGAGCTTCTCTATTAAAAAATGTTTCAATCTCTAACTACTGGGAACTTGCTCTTTTCTTCCCTCCACGCCTGAACTAATGTGACACAAGGATCACGGGTAAGAGTGTGTTTTGCAAATGCAAATTTCCCTCCATTGGGCTGAATTAAGGCCAAGAGGGAGGGCACAGAGTGTGTTAGCCAGCCTATTTCACCACTTCCTCACACCCTCCAATGTAATTGCTTTCAGCAATCAAGCTGATATTTTTAATCTCCATTGATCTGACTGGCTCCAAGGGAACTTAATTTCAGTTATTAACCGCTTAATATGCCAATGCTTAGAATTTTTAAAATGAGGAGCTATTCTGAATCAAAACCCATGGATGAGCCAAACTTGAACCCAGGTTCACCAATGATTTGCAAACTTTGCACTTACTGCAAACGTTTTCATACACGGCTCTTCTCCTGCTTTTATTCTCTCTGAACTGTCCCTGAAAAAATCTCCCTGAGATCTCTGACCAACTTCACTTTAAGCCACCTGCCCTCTTCTATTTCTGCCCAGGAGGACTCTGTGACCAGTGTCAGATGGGCCTGTCAGAGCAAGGCGTGTTGCCCCTCCCTTCCGCTTCCCCCTCTCTTGCACTGGGGGATCTTCCTCCCTTAAAGGATCTCAATGATGACTCTGCTCCACAACCTGAAGTCACACTTGGTGAGCTTCCAGCCTCATTTTTTTTCCTGTTTTTCAATCCTCGTTAGTCAGGAGCCCCTTCTAGAAATCAACGCATCATGACTCTGTTCTGGAGCATATCCCTTCCAGGTGACCCTCACGTGGAACTTTGAGAATAGCAGGTTTATTTCCATAACATTGGCACCGAGCAAGACACTCTCTTTCTATTCCCTTTGCAGATATTTATGAAGTGCCGTCCCTCCCTGTCAAGGCAGTCTTGCATCTGTACCCTGAAGAGAGAACCTCCACGGGCCATATTACTACCAAGGCTTTGTCCCATCACACTTTCCACCCCAACAACACACGGATGTTATACCCCTGCTAGGACCCACTATAATCACTGTTTCCACGCTCACAAATACAAAATGCTCTTATGTTAAGAGATGGTCAGCATTTTGTTTTTGTCACAGAATCATTATCTCTATAGGTTTGCTCTTTGGATTTTAAGTAATAATCTGACATAGAGGGTACTTACACAGACCATGGTACTTAGCCAAAGATATCCAGAAGGTTTGCTCAAAAACAATTCTTGTTGGGTCAGCCTTTATTAAATCCTCCCCAGGAGCTGATATTTTGAGAACAAAATATTACTGGTAAAGAGAAGCATGTGAAGTTTCCAAAAGCAAAAGCGTATGTAACCAATGAAAGGATAAAATTTCAAGGCCTGTACAGTAAAGCAGCTGTTAGATGATTTACTGGAAAATTCTTCCAAAACATAACAGAGGCTTCCTACTACAAAGGAAATATTTTCCTTCAAGTCCATACTATTAAAGTTCAATATGTAACATACTCAAAAGACCTCTCTAATAAAATCTGAGATTTTCACGAAAACCTCCACCTTAGGGACTTGATTCTCATTCCATCCCTCTGCACAGCCCGAGCATCACTGGTGTGAGATTCGTGATGTGTGTTCTAAACTCCAGACTCATTCCTTCTGTGCAGTTTCCAGTATCAATAGCAGAGGCCGGGACTTCATCTCTCCAGCCTACGAGTGACTCCTGTTAAACTCAGCAAATCAGATAACCTCTCACTTGCAATCAGAGAAATTATCTTAGACCTGCCAGCAGAGCTCTGGGGATTTACAAGGCAATGAGGACAACTGCAAAGCAATACTTAATGAGGGGGATGAGGGGGGTCAGCAAGGGAGAGAAAAATAGACTGTTTCCAGTACCTGCCTTAGCTTTCTACATGGTCGACCAGAGGCAGAAGGCCTTTCTCGGGTGTTCTCCACCTGTTTTGGCCAAGTCCTGGAGGAGAGAATGAAGGCAACTCTGAGGTATGCAGCACATTGCACGCTCACTGCTCCACAGCCCAGAGCAGTGATGGATGAGGACCCCAGGCAACGCTTCCCATCTAGCCTCATTCTCGACTCTGCTGACCCATGAGGCCATTTATTAGGAGTCATCGGAAAGCTCTTGGGCTCTGTAATGCCGTATATTCACGTCGAGCATCCCCTGGCTCAAATGACAAGGACTCCACCTGTACAAAGGGCATTACTGAGCTTCCTGGGGCGTAATTACTCCTGAGGCTTCGATCCCCACAGGAAAAGCAAAGTGGCAGTGGACAGAGGAGACACAGTGGGGCAAGTCGAGGACGAGGAAAGATGTGTCCTGCCACCTGCCTCCCTTCCTATTCTGAACGTGCCAACCAATTCCAGCCCACCTGTCCCCCATGTGCCAGAGTGTGGGGCAGGCCCCTGGAGCAAGAGACGTTCTCCTGGGCAGACAGCTCTTTATCTGATTCCTGATTAATGGTAAAGTGGCTGCTCTCAGCTCTGGATGTTCACACCATAAGACAGGACACTTGGCTTCCACACGTGCATCTGTTTGATTGAAACTCCAGGCTGCACAGGCCTACTTTTCTGAAGAAAGGAACGTGAAAAGGGCCCAATGGCAACAGGAACATTGATACAGGAATGGTTTGGTCAATGACTACGGCATATGAGCTAAAGGTCATATTTCGGTAAAATAGGTAATGGTTTGGTCAATGACTACGGCATATGAGCTAAAGGTCATATTTTGGTAAAATAGGTAATTTTGGGGGGTGGGGAATGTAGAAAGTAACTTCAAAAAAAAAATTCAGTGAATACGAAAAAGGGCATATTTGGTCCATGATGAGAACTTTTTCCTTCCTTGTGAAAGCACTACTATCTTCAAAGTTACCTACAACTGTTTACTACATGGACCCTTTGAGCTTCATTGATAAGGAGGGAGTCAAACACTGCTTCCAGTGATACTCTGCTCACGTGGGTGACAGCAGGCCCCCTGCCTTGGGCCATGCCACCCTAGTTCCAGCTGAGGAGCCGCTGTAAAGTCTGTCCCGATCAAAGCAATGAATGGGCCCAGGGTCTGCTCGTTCCAAGCGTCAGGAGATACCTTGGGATCAGTTATAGAGCTGTTTCTTCATATGTGTCTTAGCACCCCACAGTGTGCACGCTCCCCTGGTGTCTCCTCTTCTCCCTTTGCTGGCCGACTCCTGGGTATCCCCTAGGGATCAACAGCCCTGAGCTCACAGCACTTGGGCTCAGGCCCAGGGATGAGTCAGGATGGCCTTTCCTCTTGGCTAGTGACTAGTGTAGGGATCAAACCAAAAAGGAAACACTGCTAAGGGCTTTGGAAAAAGGCTTTCCTCCCTAATAAAAGGCAACTTGACGTGACCGGGAATAGAAAGTAGATGGTAAGTGCAGTTTCGCAGCATGCTGTTCCCTCCACGAGAGTATACAGTGACCTGGCCATGACAGCAGCTCTCCGGCGTTGGCTCAGTTTACCTGATGTGGTAGGCTGAATGATGCCCCCCTCCCCAGAGACGTCAGGGTCGTCATCCCCAGCGTCTGTGACTCTGCTCCCTTACATGAAAATGAACTTTTGATTAAGACAGGGGTCTGGAAACAGGGAGATTATGCTGGGCCATCCTGAGAGGTCCGGTGTCCCTCTCAGAGGACAGAAAGAGATCCCAGTCAGTAGTGGGAGAGGTGCTGTGGGAAGCAAGACACTCAGTGATGGGAAGGGGGGACTATGGCCAAGGAAGACAGGACGTCCTAGAAGCTGAGAAGGGCAAGGAAACTGCTTCTCTCTTAAACCTCCAGAAGGTACTCAGCCCTGCCGACGGCTTGAATTTGGACTGCCCGGACTGTAAGAGAATAAATTGGTGTGTTTTAAGCCAAAGTTGGTGGAAATGTGTTATACTAGCAAGAAGAAACTAGCATTTCTGGCTAGCCAGGTAAGACACGTTCCCTATGTCTTACATGTAGTCCCTCTGTTAGTTTGGATGTTTTGCTGCACATAACAGAAGCCCCAACTGAAAATCACTTAAACAGTTAAGGGACCTAGGACCTCACTTGTTAAAACAGAGAAGCAGTGTCAAGGTGTTACAGGTTGGTTAATTTAGCAACTCAATGACATCTCAGAGATCCATGTTTTGGGGGTTTTTTCCCTCCAAATTCGTGCTTGGCTGTTCTCAACAGGAAGGTTTATCTCTTTGTCTTGGTCCACACATGGTCAAAATGGTGGTTGGGGTTCTAATCACTAATCCTTACACACTAATATCCAAAGGCTGAAAGATAAAATCACTCTTTTGATGCATCTTTTTTTAAGCACCAGGAATATTCTCCCAGAAGTCCCCACCTCGATGTTGCTTCATGGGAAAAGAGGATTTCCACTACCTCCGTTTGACCTCAGCCTGAACTTCCCAACTGATGAAGTTCTTCCCTCTGGCTTATGTCTCAACTCAGGCAAAAGACCCTGCAAGCAAAGCATGTCATGATGGGAACCCTCAAGTAATAAGGACTGCCCTGAAGTCAGCAAGACCCCATACGATCGACCCCAAAGACAAGGATCACCCTTGACCTTTACCATCCACCTGCATGTACCCACCAACTCTTGTCCCACATTTTCCCTACATAAACCTGGAAGTACTTTCAGTACAATGGAGGCATCTTTGAAATGCTAGTCCATGGTCTTCTCAGTGTGGCCTCCCTTTCTTTCTAAATACCTTTCTTATTTCACCACCACCCATCCTCTACACCTTTGGACTCTGTCAGCAGCAAGTGGCTGAAACCTGGTCTGTTTGGGACCCCCAGAGTGAGGTGCTCTTGCACCCCTGTGCCCTGGTCGTGGTGTGGCATTAGCAAGAAGCTGATTCACCTACTTCTAAACCAGTCACCAGGAAGGGGGTGGACTCAAGAACCCCGTCCTGGGACAACAGAAGAGCTGGTCCCTCCTGACCAGCTAGGTCACGGCATCCTATTTTCCAGGTTGCATTAGTAAGAAAGAAGCGAGACAGTAGCTGATGTGCAGAAACACATACATTCCCTCCTCGAGGATCCTTTTGAACAAACAACTACATCAAAGACAAAAATCTTCCAAAGTTGAAGAGGGCTGTCCTTTCAGCAAAATGTGCGAATGTCTATAACTTCCACTTCTTTTGCTCAAAATCTTCTGACCTGGAAGTGCATTCATTTATTTAATATTTTTCTTTGCTTAGTGCAGCCCCCGAATGAATGTTTACTGAACCAAGGGTCGATAATAGTTATTTTGTGCCTCTAGCGATATTATTTTCTTATTTGATTCTCAACAGTTGAGCGGGTGTTTAGAGTCTACTGGAGATTTTATTAACATAAATATTTGTGTTAGATTGAATAAAAATAAAAATACTAACTGTTACATAACATTTTCTCTGAGCCTGTTGTTACACTAAGGACTTTACATAACTCATCTAATCCTAGCTGTACGAAGTAGTACTGGGTTTTGAGCGAGAGGGTGTGAGTGGGGGGGCTTGTTTTTTTCTTTTTTTTTTTTTAACATGGAGCTTAAACTCAGGACCCTGAGATGAAGAGCCACATGTTCTACAGACTGAGCCGGCCAGGTGCCCCCAAAGTGGTACTGGTTTTAATCCCCATTTTGTAGATGAAGAAATACAGACAGAGAAAGGAAAACCATTGATAATATATTCCTTCTTGGAAAAGGTAAAGCAGTGGCAAGAAGTAGCTCTCATGATATTTTATTATTTTTTATTTTTTATTTTTCTCATGATATTTTAAAAGGAAATAAAAACAACAGTTAAGCATCTGACTCTTGATTTCAGCTCAGGTCGTGATCTCAGGGTCGTGACATCTAGCCCTTTGCTGGGCTCTGTGCTAGGCACTAGGCTTGGAGCTTGCTAAGGATTCTCTCTCTCCCTTACCCTGTACCCCTAACCCCTCTAAAGCAGAAATAAAATAAAATGAAATAAAATAAAATAAATAAAAAATAAAATAAAATAAAAAAGGAAGGAAGGAAATAGTTAATAAAAATGGCGTTATACATGACCAAACTGCAGGATAATTTTATACCAATATTTCCAAAAAATTATTTTTCCTGTAAGATTAAAGACAAGCAGCATTCAAACCTAAACTGAGGGGTGGACAAAAACATAGCACAAAATGAAAAGTGTGTCTGTGGGAAAGACACCAAAAGAAAAAAGATACACTTTATAAATTATGGCCTAACACTCATGAGCAAGAGAAAAAACTTGAGGTTGATTTGGAATCAAGAGCATTTGGCTGTCTCTACCTGGAGACCAATATTTTTAATGTCTTTTATATGTTTGTAGAACTATGTTGACCCTTCTCTGAACTAACATCTTCTTTTAAAATGTGTATGGGGTATTGTGCTACAACCATTCTGGACCTAACAGGCCTATATTATGCTTTGGCTCTTGGGCTTTTCTAATCACTACTTATCCACTTTATTGTTATTGGGCTTAGATATAATGAAACCAAATGATTTTATCCATTCTTGCATACAGACAGACTGTAATAAACTGCATATTAAATGTATTGTGATTCCCTCCAGGGGAAAAAATGATGCCCACAAATCCTGGCACCATTATGTTTTTATTGGTTGGCACCCCAATGGAGACTGAGATGCTTTTTAAATAATCTACAGAACAGTTGGAATTTCTATACCAAGGAAAACAAAAATTCCATCACCTGAATCCTATTAGAGCTAACAAGGCTTTCTGTGAAGTTAGATAGTTATTTAAAGATGAGACACTGTAGATTTCATGATGCCAAGTAAACCAAAGAGTGCCTTCAAGCACACGCCAACTTGAAATCCAGAAAGGGAAGGGGAGGCTAATTTATGGTCAATGCAAAGCATAAAACACAATAATTCATAAAACAAAACAATTCACATGTGGCAGTATATTGGCTTAATTCAGGCTCTACTTAAGCCAATCAGATGTCCAGAAAGAAAAACTGAAAATGTTGCCCGTTTATCTAAATGATTCCAAATAATTGTATATTTGACATGGTAGACGTAAATAATAAAGACCTAGATTTTCTTTTCTTAGTATTTGCCATCCAAAGTTATTCTTGTGTCAGCTACTTCCCAAAAAGAGTAGTAATTAAAAGAGTTCACTGGTGATTGTAAATGAATTTCTCTTTTGCATCTAGCTTTCCTATGACCAGTTCACTGTTGCCAAGCATGGCGGGATAGGTTATTTCCTCTAAATATCCATTATTTTACATTTAATTTTTAATTGAAGTATAGTTGACATATAATATATTAGTCTCAGATATGCAATAGGGTGATTTGAATGAATATCCAGACTTGTGCAGACTTTAAATTGACATTTCCATGGCACTCTGAATCATTGCTGGTAGAGTGTAAATTAGTCCAATACGCTGCAAACTGATTTGGCAGTATACACAAGAGCCCTACAATGTTAGGGTATTTGACCACATGCTTCTGCTTCTGGAAGTCACTTTCAGGAAATAACATAAAATTCAAAAACCATATTTATGTCCAATAGTTTGTTTACATGGTAATTGTACTTGCTGAGAGGAGATACAATCTAAATGCCTAATGACAAGATGGTTAAGTGAATAATGATATATCCACTGAATGACATATTATTTCTAAAATTTAAAATAAAAAGATTTTTAAAAAAGATTTTTTTTATTTCTTTATTCATGAGAGACACACACAGAGAGAGGCAGAGACACAGGCAGAGGGAGAAGCGAGAAGCAGGCTCCCTGCAGGGAGCCCGACCGTGGGACTCGATCCCGGGTCTCCAGGATCATGCCCTGGGCTGAAGGTGGCGCTAAACCACTGAGCCACCCGGGCTGCCCTAAAATTTAAAATAAAATTTAAAAATTCTTGAATATAATAATAAGTACAGAAACAGGAAGAAGGCATAAGCAAAATTGCATTTGGCATTTGATCTTAACATCTTAAAATAACATATTTTTTTCAAAGAAATATATCTCCAAATGCCCATTAACCAGGGAAAGGATAAATAAGTTGTGGTATAAGCACATAATAAAATATTATAAAAATTTTATAAATGCATGAATTTCAGCCATATAAGCCAACATGGATGAATCTTAATATACCTTTTCTTCAGATTTATTTATTTTAGAGAGAAAGAACATGAACAGGGCAAAGGGCAGAGGGAGAGAATCACAAGCAGACTCCCTGCTGAGCATGGAGCCCACAGAGGGCCTTGATCTCATTACCCTGAGATCATGACCTGAGCTGAAACCAAGAGTCAGATGTTTAACCGACTAAGCCACCCAGGTGCCCCGTGAATCTTAATAATATATCTTAATAAAAATAATATATCAAAATAAGCTAACTAAATATTATGTTATTTAGGCACATTCGTATACCTGTGCGTGTTTGCATGTGTACATGCGATATGTGTATGCATGGTGAAACTAAGAAAAGAAATAGTAAAAAACACAAAATTTGGGGCAATAGTTATCTCTGGCAGGAAGGCACAGGGTCAGGAGGATTGGAGAAAAACAAATAAGTAACAGTCTACTTCCCAGGCAGGGCAATGGGTCATTTGCCAGTTGCTACGTTACATAATGATGAATAAAATTAAAGATGGCCATGCATGAGCCAATGACCAAGAGTTACGATTTATTTAATTCTCCCAAAAAAAAAAAAAATTCTCCCCATTGTTGGATTATATTAGACTGATATTTTTCCCTTTATACATTTCTACAATTTCTAATTTCTATGATTAGCATCATACTTTAAAATTTTATGTAAAACAATACACTGATCTAGCCTGTAGGTCTCAAATTCAAAAGACACATTATACCTGAGTCTGGATGAGTTAGAATTACCAAATGTATGTCAGGCCATTGAACAAAAGCTAGGATTCAATTAACATTAAGCTATAAGCAGTTAGTAGTTACGTTATCTAGGCCTGGTTTTACCTTCTTAGTCCTGATGATTCAGATTCTTCTCTGAGAATGTGACCATTTGGGGCCTACGTGTAATGATCTAAAATAAAAGTACTATATTTTCTCATGACAATAACAATAGATGACATTGATTGTTGATATGTGCCAGGTACTGGGCCTGGAAAGTATTTGAACCTATATCTTCAGTTCCAGGCTGGCATTGAATCATTCATATAATTTTCCAATGTTTAACACTGGCTTACAAATTTCTAAAATTTTTAGGATACTAGTCTTAACAGTCAGATCCAGAAATTGGGCCTTCACTGCCCAAGCATTCTATTTTCAAAACACAATGATAATAGCTGACATTGATTTTTTTAATATTTTATTTTATTTGAGAAAGAGAGAGAGAGGAGTAGCTAGCTGATGGAGAGGGAGACTCTCTGCTGAGCAGGGAGCCTGGTGTTGGGCTTGTCCCAGGACCCTGAGATCATGACCCGAGCCGAAGGCAGATGCTTAACCCAATGAGCCACCCAGGTGCTCCAATAGCTGACATTGATTATTATTGATTATTACTATGTGCCAGGTACTATGCTTTTCATCCATGGTCAGAGGTAATGGCCACACTAAACATGTGATAGTTAACTATTATTGTCCAAATTTGACAAATGGGGAAACTGAGACACAAAGATGATAGGTGTTTTGCCCAAAATCATGCATCTAGTAAATAGGGGAACTCAACATTGGAGCCTAGACTTAATAGGGATCAAGTCTTC
Organism: Canis lupus familiaris; assembly: GCF_011100685.1. Taxonomy (NCBI): domain Eukaryota; kingdom Metazoa; phylum Chordata; class Mammalia; order Carnivora; family Canidae; genus Canis; species Canis lupus. The sequence goes on from NC_049258.1 coordinate 5,660,685, forward strand.
TCCTGAGAACAACTAAAAAAGTCTTATCAAATACTGATTTTTTTTAAGGTTTATTTATTTGAGTGAGAGAGAGAGCGAGCATGGGCACACATGTGAGCATGAGTGGAGGAGGGAGCAGAGGGAGCCCGAGAGAGAGAATACTCAAGCAGACTCCCCACCGAGCACGGAGCCCAAGGCGGGGCTCCATCCCAGGACCCTGAGATCCCCAAGATCGTGAGTCAGATGTTTAGCCAGCGGAGCCACCCAGGCCCCCCTCGAATGCTGATCTAAATATATAATTATTTACCACAGTGGAAGCATAATCAGTCAGGAAAAAGGGCCCAGAGTTCAGTTCTTAGAACCAAGTGTGAGAGAAGATTCAGGGGCATAGTATCTCAGGGCCTGGATCTGCAGACAGAAGTTGAAGGAGGACAGACCCCAAGGGTATATTTAGGAGGAATAGTACAGCACGTGGGTTCCTGGCCCACAGCTACCAAGGCTTCACGCCATACTAGCTTTGTGACCCGAGAAAGTTACTGGAATTCTCTGAGCTTCATTTCCTATGATTGTAAAATCAGGAGAACAGTAGTACGCCCCTCACAGAGTCATTGTGTGTGCTAAGTGAGCTAATCCGTGTGGAACACTTAGAACAATGCTGGCGCACAGCGCTCACTACATGTTAACTATTATACTTCTAGGGCAGAGTTCCCAGGGTCTGATCTCCATTCTTCCTCTCCCTCTCCCTCACTCTCTCTCTTTCCTGCTTGTTGTACATTCATAGGATGCTTTGAATAGCTTTGAGTTATTTGGGAAATGAGACCAGGCATACGATATAGAGCGGAATGTGGCGCTACTAATACTAATACATCACCACTCTCCTGATGTGGAATGGCTTAAAGATGCACAAGCTGGTTTGCTTTGCTGTTGAGAGAACCTAATTCTAGGAACAGGAGATCTGAGTTTAGGCTTTGACTCTGTCACTAACTGTACAGTCTTCAAGAAGTCAACTCTTAAGCATCCTCGGTCTCCTCATCTGGCGGTGCAGGGGATAATGCCAGCATCACCCCCCTGCACGCTGTCTGCTGGTGAGCTTTGGCCGATCTGGTTTTGCACTCCATGCTCCACGTTTGGTGAGCACCGGGGCTGTGCCAGACTCAGCGCTGGAGGTGGGACCCGCGAGCTCTGTTATGGTGAGGAATTTGGGGCAGGGTGGGAGGGAGCTGCAGTCCCAGAACAGGTGTGCACACGGGCCTGTGAGTGTGCAAGGGTGCAAGTGGCTGAAGAGACCAGAAGAGAACACGCCTACTGCAAATGATGAGATGTAAATTCTCAAAAATACACCAACCCCACACAGCACAGAGGAATACTAGCTGTTCAAGAACAGGTTCTTTTCTTTTTGACATGAAACATAACACACGTTTCCATGGGACTTTTTACCCACATTTGCCGCCATCTGAAATGTTTGTTTTGCATTTGTTTTGGATCCTTTAGGATTCCACAGATCTTTAACTCAGCTTCTTAGGACAGAACATCTGTATTTGTTTGTCAGAAATTTTCCCACCATTCATGTCCAATAATTAAGTAAGTTAGATAGAAAATAATGATATTACTACTCCTTCATGCTTATCACCCTTGACATTTTCCATAAATAGAAACTTTGTTCATTGGCTGAAGTCCTGTTTCATGCTAAGCACTGTCAGAGGCAGGATTTGGAGAAAAAGATGTGGGTCTCTATTTCAATTACAGATGGACCTGAATTTGATAGCCCAGACTGTTTGCCAGCAATATTTCTGTAGCCACAAACAACCTGGTGACTCAGCATTTTAGTTCACAGTGAGGTCAGGAAAGGGTCTTATTAGTCATTCGTTTCCACATTTCTCCAAAAGGCAATTCAGTGCCCATCATGATCATGTCACTCAGAGCAGGAAGGCCCACCAAGTTACCAAAGCCACAGGGGTAGGTGTCAAACACTAAGGTACCCCTCGACCCCAAAATTCTAGGGCCTGGAGTCTAAACCAAGGAGAAGGACCCCAGGGAAAAAAGAATTTAAACTTTTTTGTCAACCTATCATCCAGATATCTTCTATTTCATTAGACTGAACCAAAAGTTGTCTAAAATTTTCTTCTCTGGCAGCCCGGGTGGCTCAGCAGTTTAGCGCCACCTTCAGCCCAGGGTGTGATCTTGGAGACCCGGGATTGAGTCCCACGTCAGGCTCCCTGCATGGAGCCTGCTTCTCCCTCTGCCTGTGTCTCTGCCTCTCTCTCTCTGTGTGTCTCTCATGAGTAAATAAATAAAATCTTTAAAAAAAATTTTTTTTTCTTCGCAAAATGTAATGAAAGGAAAAATACAAATGGCTAAAAAACCAGAAATAGATATCTGGCCTCACACTGATTTCAAAACACGAAAAATAAAGCAAAATATTTTTCTCCTATAGAATTGGTAATTACTTGAACACTGATAATACCCAAAGTTGGCAGGGGTAGAGTAACAGGCACTCTCTTAGCTGTGGAGCCTTAAGGTATTGGCAAAATTTTTCCAGAAAGAAAAAATCCTAATGTTTTGCATATCCATTGATGCTGAAGTTCTACATTTAAGACTCTATCTTAAGGAAATAATTATAAATGTACATGAAGATTTGCCTTCAAGGATAATTGTTGGATTGTTTTCAATAATGAATAGTTAAAAAATTAAATGTTCAAAAATAGGGGATTGGTTAAATAAAAGATTCTAGACTCATACAGTGATACAGTATAAAATCCTCAAATATGTTATGTCATAAAATTCTGTGGCAGGAATATGTTCATGATACATTAACGAAAAGAGACGTCATCATACGAGGAGTGGCTATCCCTAAAGAGATGGATCTACATTAACTTCTTAATTTTTTCATTTTTTCATTTTTCTGTATTTTTTGTGGTGAATTTACCACTTTAATAAAACTAAAAATATAATGTATCAGTCTCAATAAGAAAAAATGGATAAAATGTGGTATCATGCTTCTTAAGCTAATATAAATTTATAAATGCTGTTAAAGCAAACAGAGTTGGGCATTCACCTTCTAATTCCCATGAATGTCACTTTACTAGAATGTGTATTTTCCTAATTTTTATCAACTGCATTCCAAATAAATAGGGAGTGTAAGACTGGTGGAAGACACTGTAAACACATAGGAATCTAGTGCTCCTGCCAGACATTTCGTCTAATAGATGAGGTGGTTGTGGACTATTTCAGGGCACAGCCGGGATTTGCAGACTTGCACTCCTGTCCATGGAAAGCACGTGGAAATAATAGGAAGAGCTGACAGCTGTAGGTACTTTTGTAGTTGAGTCCGAAATAATAGGGGTAGAAAGCCAACATTCGCTGGTACGGGGTGGCCTGCACTCAGTTCCTGCGTCTGCCCTGCATTGGCTGTGTGATCTTGACCTTGGCCGACTCTCGTAACCCCAGCAAGACAAGGGCAACAGAATAGTGACCCCTTCCAGAGGTTATGAGACTTAAATGAGAACAGGAATGACACAGATAGAATTTGAAAGTCTTCGCGACAAATAAGCACTCAGTAACTTTAGGTGTCATCCCCGTTGGCAGGTGTATCACGCGGTTGGCACGTCGAAAGCTTCCCACTCGGTCCTGTGGGGCCAAATCTGAGGAGGGCTGTGCAAGAAGATGATTGGTTGGTCAGCAACTACCAATGGTCCTCAACCTCGCCTGGGGCATAGAAAGTGCAAGCCACAGAAAGAGACTGAACTTGGAAATGCCCTTGCACTCCTACCTAATGTGTGTGAGGGTGTGTATGTGTGTGTTTGCCTTAATGGAACCCTTTTGTTAAGAAAAGAAAAGAAGAAAAGGAAAAAAAAGAAAAGAAAAGAAAGAAAAAGCAGAAGAAAAGAGGCTCTCTCTGTCCCCCATAGTTAATATTGCAAAGCCTTAGGGAGCAATCTATGCCCTACCTTGTGACCTAGAGCCCAGCAGGGGTTATACATACTTCAGGGGATCCTCTTTGAATTGCATGATTCATTTTTTCTTCTTTAAGGTTGCTTAAATGTTACCAAACTGCTAAGTCCCTGGACGGACGAAAGTCTCCGAGCAAACTGGTTAATGTTGCCGAAGCCCGGAGATGTGAGTCCTCACACAAGGAAGGGCCTGATTGATTCGGAGCCCTGAGCCCAGGGAACAATGACCACTTTATGTGGTAAAATAATTAACCTGGTAAAACAATGATGACTTACAGGAAAAATGTGAGAAAAGTTTACTTCAACCAGGAAGACATTGGTGAGTTCACTGTCGCCTTCATGTACAATCAGTGATTGAAAACCTGAGCTCCTTGCTCCTAACGCAAAACCCCTCTGTCTAGAGCAGGGCCAAAAAAAAAAAAAAAAAAATTTGTTTGCTTCCTGAAAAACACAAAGCTTATTTTTTCAGATCTTAAAAAGAGATGTAATTTAGAAAAGGGATAATCACAAGCAACACTTTCTGCTGAGAACAAAAACCAAAGCAAAAAAATATTTATGGACATTCCCAAGAAACCACTATGGCAAATCTCCTTGGAACTTTAATTCATGTGGAGGCTTTGAAACCTCAGCACACAGCAGGAAATGAAAGGGCGCTGGAAGAGCGGGGGACAACTCCAGTTTCTTCTCTATCCGGACCTCCAGAAATTGCTAAGAAAGTCCTTATTTTTAGCCAAATTGCTATCACATTTACAGAACAGCAGTTCTGGCCCTGTGTCCACAGCTCTGCGCCAGCCTCACTGCATCTTGGGTCCAAACCCACCAGAACATTCTGTTTCTCTAAAGCAGCCCTGCGTGGAGCACATTCGCATGTGGACGGTCACAGATGGCGACAGCTCGGGGCCTGGAGCAGAACAAAGCTGCCCGAGATCTCGAGGGCACACGGCGAAGGGCAGGCCCTCCTCAGCCCGTGAGCTCCGAGCAATTAGGGGCTGGTGTCACGGGGACAGCATTGCAGGATCCACGGCCCTGCCGGCACCCCCAGGCCTCCCGGGCCACACGGTCTGCCCTTCAAGGCTTTAGGGGCCCCTCTCTCAATAATACACGAAAAATAGAACAATGAGCAAGAACAATTGTCCTTGATCAGGATTTCACAGATCTTCCCAAGGAGAGGGATGCTTTTGAACCACCAAGTATGGTTTCTGAACAACCACCAAGTATTGTTTCTGGCCAATGGTTGGCCAAGCTACTTCCAAGAAGTTTCTTAAACACGTGGGGAAGTCAAGTCCAACATAAATGGTCGTGGGATTTCGCAGGTAAGAGGACTCTAACTTGCTGGCGTTACTCAAAAAGATATAATGATCTGCCATGAAAAACCACCTACTTCCAGAATCATCAAAGACAGTATTTATTCTGGTTTTACATTCTTACGTGTTAGTGCTCAGTTTTGCCTCCTTCCCCATCAAATGCTTGATTCAAAAAGAAATGCATGCGTATTGAAGATAACTGCAAGGCATAAGGAAAATGTCACCTGTCATCCACCGCCCACGTGCTGCCACGACTAACATACCCGAGTATTTTTTTTTTCTTGTCTGTTTTCTATATTTGTGAAAAGACATAGTTAAGATTATACTTTGTTTGTGGTGTGTGTGTTTGCTTGATGTTTCGTGGAGGTTTTCCAAGGTCATGGAGAACACTTCATAATTGTCATTTTAAAGGCAGCGTTATGTTTCATCACACAAACATGCCGTAAGTCGCTCAACTGTGTCCTGCTATTGTACACTTTGCATATTATTTTGAACCTGTGTACACTTTTTGAGTGTTTTCTTAGTACAAGTAATGAGGATATTTTCTTGCTGAAATATGGAATGGGGACGCCTGGGTGGCTCAGGGGTTCCAGCGCCGCCTTCAGCCCAGGGCGTGATCCTGGAGACCCGGGATCAAGTCCCACATCAGGCTCCCTGCATGCTTCTCCCTCTGCCTGTGTCTCTGCCTTTCTCTTTCTGTGTCTCTCATGAATAAATAAATAAAATCTTAAAAAAAACATAGAAAAAATGGTATCTTGCATTTATTTATATGTATATATGTATAGCTCAATTTTGCATGCCAGATATTTTTATTTATTTAATATTATTTTCTTTGAAGTAGTCTCTCAAAAATGAAGACGACTTTTTTGTATCTAGACTATATAGAGAATGTCTAAAAATCCATAATAAAAGATAACCTAACTTGAAAATGGGCAAAAGGTTTGAATAGGCATTTCTCCAGAGAAGATTTACCAATAGCCAATACACATGTGGAAAGATGCCCACCGTCATTAGTAATCAGGGAAGTGCAAAGCAAAACCACAAAGAGATATTCCTTTATACCCACTAAGAGCACAATAAGCAAAAGGACAATAACAAGTGGAGGTGAGGATGTAAAGAAATCAGAACTCACGTATCTGCTGGTGGGAATGTGAAGAGTGTAGCCCCTTTGGAAAACAGTGTGGCAGTTTCTCAGTGGTTAAACATACAGTTATCCTGTGACCCAGGAATTCCCTTCCCAGGTATGTCCCCAAGAGAAATGGAAGCATATACCTACCCCCAAAACTTGTACGTAGCGGCCTAGTAGTCAAAATGTGGAAACAACCCCAAATGTCCACCAACCAGCAAATGGGTAAACAGCAGGTGATGTGGCCACACAGTAGAATGGGACTCAGCAACGAGAAGGACTCCGAACTGATTCGCCTGGAGGAACCCTGAAAACACTATGCTAAGTGAAAGAAGCCAGTCACCAGAGATTGCTTATTTTCTGACTCCCTTATAAGAAATGCGTAGAATGGGCGAAGCCAGAGAGACAGCAAGCAGTCTGGTGGTTGCCCAGTGCTCAGAAGGTTGGGAGGAAGTCGGGAGTAACTGCTAAGGGGCACAGCGGTTCCCTATGGGGAGATGGGAGATGTTCTGGAATTAGTGGTAATGGTTGCACAATTCTGTAAATAGATTAAAGACCATTAATTGTACACCTTAGATAGTGAATCATATAGAGTTGTTATTTAAAAAGAGAAATCTTGGCACATTATGGGAAATATTCAGACACTGGCTCAATTCTCATCGTTTAAAAAGTCCCGATAACAGAACCACTATATTCTTGGAAATATAATTTTCCTGGTTGCAAAGCACCCTCTGGTATCAAGTTTCTCTATATGTATTGAGGTGATCTTCTAGCCACAGGAGATAATTACTAAACTTTCTAGTCAGGTTTTCGATGGTTAATTCATAAATGCTTGCCTTTTTAAGAAAGAGTTTAGGCTTCCTGAGAGAAGCTAAACAAATTATTTTTTAGAGAAATTAATCAAACTTACAGGCCTTTACTGTCAGTTCAAAGCAAATGTGGGCTTTCTTTATCCAAGGACTGGAACAAGATTGATTTACATTTGAATCTCAGACACCGCAAACATTTTGAAAAAACTCCATATAAATCTTACATGTGAAAAGATTTTTCCCATTGCTAATTTTTCTAAGAATAAATGTAGTCTGGCCAGTTTGATTTAGTTGGCATTTGTTTATTTTTTCACAAGCATTTTCTTTCTTTTCTTTCTTTCTTTCTTTCCTTTCTTTCCTTTCTTTCTTTTTCTTTTTTTTAACTAAGCTCCACACTCAGCATGGAGCCCAACAGGGGGCTTGAACTCACAACTCTGAGATCAAGACCTGAGCTGAGATCAAGAGTCAGGTGCTCAACTGACTGAGCCACCCGGGTGCCCCCATAAGCATTTTTGACAGCTCACAAATGACACCTATCTGTGCAATTGCACAAGTAGAGATGGAACACGGGAGAGGCAGGGTTATAGGAGAACGTGAGGGATCATAAGTATTGCTGCGCTTATTTTCAGAAAATGCAATCTGCCACTAAAGATCATTTCCAAAGCTTCTATTAGTCATTTTCACTTTTGCGTGAATGTATTTCAGATCCTTTCTGGGAAGAGACTTTCATAAGAAGGGGAGAATCTGAGTCCACAGCCCTCAAGGAGTTGGGAAGGGGCCATCAGTAAGAGAAGGAAATGGGGTACATCCAGGAGTAGAGACAGATTGTACCTACCACTACTCCTGTAGCGCTACCCAAGAACCCATAAGTCCACACCTTTTAAGTAATTGTTCTTCACTGTTGATAGGAATGATGGAGATTTCATTAAGAAGACATTTGGATTCCTCCCATGCTTTCTCCAATCACTTCTCTCCATCCGGTCTTACCCCCCTCCCTCTCCCAAACCCCGTCTTACTAAAGACATGGCTTCAAAGCAGGTGACTATGACTGTAAAACGGAGACCTGAATCGTGGAAGGCTCTGTGGGGCCCGGCTCAACTTCACCGGCCTCCTCCAAGCTGGTCACTGCATTCAAACAGCAACGCAATGACAATACCTCAGTTTATATCCCCATCGCTGACCACGCCTTACGATTCCTGACCTAGGTGACCGCAAGGCATCAGCAACACATCCACAACTGAGCTCATCCTCCCCTCGGACCTGCTTCTTCCCGCAGTGCTCCCCTGTTTCACTAAAAAGACAACCACTGAAATGGGTGCTCAAAAGAAAAGCTCGAGGACCAGCTCTCATACATCCCCTCATCCTACACGTCCCAGTAATCAGGGAACTCCACCAGTCCTAATTCTCAAGTCTCATTGTCTCAACCCTCTGTCCATCTCCCTTGGCTTCCTAAGCCATCGCCACCTTCTGCCAGGATGACTGAAATAATCCTGCTAAGTGGATCTCTGCCTTCAGATTGACCCCCTCTCGAAACATCCTCCACACGATGTCCAGACAGCAAACCTTCCAAGACACAAAATAGGGTTACGTGCAATTCTCACTGAAAAACTCTTCAATGGCTCCCTGTGAGCATGAAGTAAGAGAAACTGGTTAACATTGTCGCTGCCCACCTCGGCAGTCTCTTCCTCACCTGGCTGGAGAGCTTCCAGTTCCTTGAGCCTCAGAGCCAGGGGAAGGCTTCTGCCTGGGGAAGGTCTTCACACGAAGGCTATCTTTGCAAGAGGTTTCTCAGACAGTAGAGATCAAGAGGTATGGAAGATTCATTTTATACCAGAATCCGCTCCACATGCATCAAATTATGTGTCGACGCAGGCCACCTGCGCAACCTGTTTGTAGACTACAAAGGCCTAACTTGAAAACACCAGTGAATTATTCTTGTTGCTCTTTTCTATTTAGCAAATACTACAACCCGTAATGCTTCAAATAGTGTGATTCAGATTATTCCACCCTCATGTTGACTTGAGGATACATTTAAAATTTTCAAACATACGTAAATTAAATTTTTTTAAAGATTTTATTTCTTAATTCAGGAGACACACACACAGAGAGGCAGAGACACAGGCAGAGGGAGAAGCAGGCTCCATGCAGGGAGCCCGAAGTGGGACTTGATCCCAGGACGCCGGGGTCAGACCCTGAGCCCAAGGCAGATAGACGCTCAACTGCCGAGCCACCCAGGCGTCCCTGTAAATTAAAATTTTGATCCAAATATGGATCAAATGATACAGATTTTTAAATGATACAGATTCCAATCACCTTCTCCTAGTTTTTTTCATTTAAGCCATTAAATTTAATTTAAATCCGGTGTGATAGACAGGACACAGGTGGCATTTGAAGCCAGGTGGACTTTAGCTTAAATCCCCAAGTGTGGTCATTAGGTAACTTTGAAGAACTGCTTACCCTCTCTGTGATTCAGTTTCTTCACTTATAATATGATGATATTCAGGGTTGTCGTGAAGAGTAAATGAAGCAGCATGAATAATGGAACCAAGTATAATCCCTGATTCATAGTGGGCCCTTAGCAAACTTTATTCCTCCTCATTTAGTTTATACCCTTTATATTTCTGAATGCAGACACACTGGCTGGTGGTGGGTTTTTTTTATATAGACCCACAAACACCCATTTTATAAACACATACTGTAAAGACCTTCCAAAATTGATAATTAGATACAATGTTGAGGGACTATTTGTGTGTGTTATTTGGGACGCTGGAGCAAAGCCAAAGTAATTAAATCTCTTACAAATTTAGTAATATAAAAGGCCCCAGGCATTGACCATTGTAATTATTCTATTTCTGGGAAGAAAAGAGACAGGTTTATTTGCAGTATCCCATGCTTAATCATTAGTATTAAATGAATTCAGACCAGAACTAATCAAAGAAGCAAACAGCTGATTACTGCTGTTTTGTAAAAGAAAGAAGTAATTGATGTTCACATAGGTTAAAATAGCCAAAAAGGCTTTAAATAAATGGCTCAGCTCCTTTTCTCCCTTTATAACTTGTTTTCAATGGTCTTTAGTCTGTGATTACTTAAATATTCATTTATTTCAGAAGCCTTTTTGTGCAAATCCCAATTAAAAAACCAATCACGTTCTTAATAAATTGGGCTAACAACTGCTTTCAAAGGAAGAAACAAATAAATCACAATGTTTCATCTATAAAATTTGACTTCATATGACATCTAAGCAGTTAATTCAGTTATACCCAGGAAAGATCACGAAGCCTCATAGATTTATTCCTGACAGTTGAGTTCTAGGCAAGGTAAGGCTCTGATATGCCTCATATGACATGGAGACTGTGTTACGTTTTATTGGTTCAATCATTATACCTTATGATTTTTTCCACATACATTTTGTACTCACATGTTGACTATTCAGTAGAACTAGAGTGACTGCACATTTACAATTGTGTCTGTAATTGGTGACCCAGTTGCTTTTTTTATGATCTGGCTAGCAATATTGGTATAATTAGCATGTATCTTTCTTTTGGCCTTTCAAAGGGGTATTACAAATCACTAAATTTAAATTCCAGTGGTGAGCCACAGAGGGTGAAATCCCTCCTCCTAATTATAAAATAATGCCTTTTTTTGCTTATTCTGAAAGTTGACCACAGTATAGGGTTGGCATAGGACCTAAACGTGAGAGATTATTCGATTCTGACCACACTTGCACCCACCCTGCCTGTTAGAGATTCTTTAACAGTTTCCATAGTAATATGTCTTACAGAAAAGGACCTAATTTCATTAAACTAGATCTATTTGTTTCCTATAACTAAAATTTTTAATTTTCCATATAAGAAGATGATAGAAAGTGTGTGTGTGATGATGAAACTATGTATAAGGGAAAATGTTAGAACTTCTCTATTCCTATAGGAAAGCTTTGATAAATAAGGAAAGAGCCAGAAGATATGGAAAGGCCTATGATGCTGAATTTCATGTATCAACTTGATAGGGCTAAGGGAAGCCCAGATAGTTGGTAAAACAGTATTTCTGGGTGTGTCATTTGAATTGATAGATTGAGTAAAGACCACCCTTACCAATGCAGGTGGGCATCATCCAATTAGTTGAGGACCTGAAGAGACAAAAAGGGAAAGGGAAGGGAACATTTTTTCTTTTCTTGAGCTGGGACATCCATCTTCTCCTGCCCTCAGCATTGACCCTTCTGATTTTCTGGCCTTCAAAATTGGGCTAGGATTGACACCACCAGCTTTTCTGGTTCTCCAGCTTACAAACAGTGAACTTCTCCACCTCCATAATCATGTGAGTCATTTCCCATAATAAATCTCCTCTTAAAATATGTCTATATATCCATGGGTATCCTATTGGTTCTATTTCTGGGGAGAAATCTAGTACAAGGCCTTTGGTTTCAGATGTGGAAAATACACAAATGAATTGACAGAGAAGAAAAAGCAGTGAGACTGCCGTCTGCTCGTGCTGGAAGCCAGGGCACGGCCAAGCCGCGAACCCAGCAAAAAGCCCCACCATTGACCTTCTATCAAGGAAATATCATCAAATTATTGAGAGCTCAAGAGAAACAAAGTGGGCTGTATCAGAACCTAAAGGGGATTGCTAATAGAAGTGTCAAGCTCACAGTACTACAAAGAGGGGTACTGAAAATGGTCTAACTTAAATAAAAAAATAGGAGTCTGTCCTTCTCAGTCTCTTCTCCAATACAAGAGCTGGTTCTTACAGAGTAATTTGAATTCTATTCCTGGATAAGCCAGCTCTTTAGGGATATTACACTGATTTAACATCTAGTATGGCACTTTCCAAGTGTCCAGGGACACATCCAGAGAGATGTTAGCATGAACAAAGCCATTATAGCACACACTACATGCTAGGTTCCTCACTTGGAGATTCCCAGTGTAAACTAAGGCCTCCAAGGAATCCTGCAGTAAAAATGCTCATCTAACACTGTTGAACATGGTGTTTCTAAAACCCAGCTAGGTATACGTGCTTTCTTTCCTTGTCACACATCTAATAACATTATGAGGGATGTGAATTTGGAAACTATTGATGATTGTGTCAATTAACATGCTTTCAGCTGCAAATAACAGAAAATCCAAAAGAGAGTGGCTTAACCAAATAGAACATTTATAAAAATCACAAGCTGAAAAGTTAAGAAGGAAGGGACTGCTGCTGTTCCACCAGTTCTGTTCAGTAGGACAATAATGCCAGGGCCGGGACCTCCAGGATTACCCCGTCCCTTCATTCATAATTACAAAATGGTGGAAACAGCTCTTCTCCAAGATTGTGGAGAGGTTGGGGCTGTCAACATTTCTTGTTTTCATCCAGAAATCAAAAGCCACCATTTCATCCCTTGCTCCAGGTGAGCTGGATAGTGCAAGTAGAGCACAGAGAAAGAAGTGGGCTGCGGCTGGTGGGTTAGCCTACCTACGGTTTCTTCAATAACGGTCGAACTGCTTTTAGAGACTTGCATTGGGTTGCATACCTTCAGCTTCCACCGGCCGATACTGTTAGAACAATTCTATGACACCCACAGTCGTTCTTCTAATAAGAGCATTCTGTTCATGAGGATGTTGTCCAAAGTGAAACAATGTACTGAGACCCACGTGAGAACCTCCTTCAGGCTCAATACTATCTTTTCCCTCCCTGCCGTGTTCATTCCAGAACAATGCCTACCCCACTAGCCTTTTTGGTTCTACCTTAGCCCTAGGGGCCACACTGCTGCTGTTGGACCATTCTCTACAAGGTCCCACAATACTCGGTGTGCACAGGGACCTGGGCAAGTTTCATACCGCTCCAAGACCTATAGGTCTTTCTTCTTGTTGCCTTCGGAGATTTTCCCACTCTTTTCAAACTCTATTTTTCTCAACAGATTTAAGAATTTATAAATAAAAGCCCCAATGAAACAGGTTTTTTTTTTCCTTTTCACTGCTACTATATATGTCCCTGATGCAAAGAAGCACAGTCTCCTGATATAAAAGGAGAAGATATAGGCAGAGTTCTAGCCTATAGTTGACTCCTGCATTTGTGCTCGTGAGCGCGTCACTTTCTCTGGCATTTTCTATCCTCAATCAACCTGCACTCTTACTCTTTTCAAGTGTTGCCTCCATGTGGACTTTTCTCCTTTGCCTATTAACATTTTCAAGTCTTCTCCATTTTAAAACATTTTTTTAAAAAACACTCTTCAAACTATAGTTCTCCTTTCCCCCTTGATTTCTTGGAAGATCGATACATACTTGTGGCCTCTACTTTCTATTTTCTCAACTAGTTGCAAACTCCCCATTCTAGTAAAATCATTATATCCAACGGCTACTAAGTCCTCTTTCTCTTGGATGTCTCTGCTTGCTAGACAAAGTGAGTGCAGATGAAGCTCACTTCCCTGTGTCTTTCTGGCTCTCCTCCCATTTGAATCATGCTAGTGCTAAGAGAATTAATGTGTTAATCTAGATTGGGGTCAAAAAACTAAATGTAACTTTTGTTTTTATATGTACAGTTTTATTCGCACATTCATTTGTTTGCATATTGACTGTTTTCATGCTTTAAAACCAAAATTGAGTAGTTGAGACAAAAACACTGGCCTGGCCTGCAAAGCCTATAGTTTTTAATAATTGGCCCTTTATTTTTTTTTATTTTTTTTATTTTTATTTTTTTTATTTATGATAGGCACACAGTGAGAGAGAGAGAGAGGCAGAGACATAGGCAGAGGGAGAAGCAGGCTCCATGCACCGGAAGCCCGACGTGGGATTCAATCCCGGGTCTCCAGGATCGCGCCCTGGGCCAAAGGCAGGCGCCAAACCGTTGCGCCACCCAGGGATCCCAATAATTGGCCCTTTAAAGAAAAGATTTGCAGAACTCTTTCTAGATGATCTAAACAATCTAGATGAAAGAATGTATACCAGTAAGAATCAAGAGAAAATAACTATAAGACATATAAGAAGATATGGATAGAAATTTCTATTGGGGGTGCTTGGATGTCTCAGTTGGAAGAGTATGTGACTCTTGATCTCAGAATCATGAGTTTGAGCCCCATGTTGGGTGTCGAGATTGCTTAAATATATACATTTTTAAAAATGTTTAAGGAAATTAATGACTACTGGAAGAGGTGCAGTAAGGAAACAAAATTTTTAGAAATTTTTAGAATTTAACTGGAAATATCCAGTTGTGCTGTGTGGGTAAACAGTGCTGTGTTAACTAAGGGAAAAAACATGAAGCCAGAAAGTTTGGGTGAGGAAGTGATACAGAGAGGGAGAATGTGATCTTGATTTTACTTAGAGCTGTTTTACATTTGAGTATTCTTACGTCTAAGCAAGGGTAACATGTATGACTTCAGTGTCTGGGAGGAAAATTGGGTCTAAAGAGAAAAATTTGGAAATGCCATTGTTAGAAAAAGAAAATATGGAACCTGAAAAGAAAGTGTTCACAATCAAAAAGTTCCAACACACAGCAATTTCTTCTTCCTACAGATTCAATGAAGTTCTGCACACTATCATCACACTTCATACTTTTGACATGATTTTAGCATGTAGAGTTGACCCTCTTTATTAATTCCGTATTTGTGAACTTACATACTGGCTAAAATTATTTGTAACCCCAAAATTAACATGCATAGTGCTTTCATAATCATTTGCAGACATGATCACAGTGGTGACAAATTTGAGATGCCTGACACGCGTTCCCATCTTAGGTTGACCAAAGTGACGCTCCATCTTATTTTAGCTCTCATACTCTAAGATAAATGTCCATTTTGTAGTCTATTTAGTATCATGTTTTCTGCATTTTTGTGCTTTTTGATGGTGATTTTAGTGTGTGTCAAATGCCCCCAAATCATAATTTTGAAGTCCTCTGTAGTTATGTTCTATGAATAGCGCTGTAATGTGCCTTATGGAGAAAATGTGTTTATCTTTTAGATAAGCTTCATTCGGGCAGGAGTCATGGTGCTGTTAGTGTGAGGTCAATGTTAATAAATCAACAATATATATTAAATAAGATTCCCTTTAAATAGAAACTGCATAAAACAAGGTTATGCATTGATTAGTTGGCAAAAATGTTATCAACACAAGCTTGTAGGAACCTAACCCTGTATTTCCTCTAGCAATATTTTAGCATTCACTGTTTGTGGGAACTTAATAGAATGTAACTACATTAAGTAACATGGATTGATTAGTCCATAATCAGCTTATAGATTGCTTAAAGAATCCCTTATTCCTCGTTTGTTAAAATTCATTTAAACTGAAAACAAAAATTAAAAAAAAAAAAAACAGAGTTCACCCATTTCTGGGTAAATAAAAATCCCTTATTCATCCTTATGCAACACGTGGTACATTGACATTCACTGA
The DNA here is from genome assembly GCF_011100685.1 of Canis lupus familiaris. Classification (NCBI taxonomy): domain Eukaryota; kingdom Metazoa; phylum Chordata; class Mammalia; order Carnivora; family Canidae; genus Canis; species Canis lupus. Next base: position 5,676,210 of record NC_049258.1, read on the forward strand.
TATTTTCTGAAAGTATCTAGCATTACCAGAGAATAGACTTGTGTTCAAATTTATGTGGCTTTTTAACAGACAGGATCTAATAAACAGGTATGTACTGAACAGGGAGTTTAAAGATGACATGTGTCAAGGCTAGGAGGTTTGCTCTTAAGAAAAACAAACTTAGAAATACCTTAAAGCAAAAGACAATCACAGATGTAAAAAAGTGCTTTTTAATTTTTAACCAAAAGGACCATTAAGTTGATATAAGGTTTTTTGTTTTTTTTTTACCGAAATATTCATCATAATGTCAGTCAATATGCGTAAGCAACATGATTATTTCATGAAGGTTGAGGGCACTTGTAATTTGTGTGAATTTAACAATTAGAATTTAAAATTCTTTAAACTCTTATAAAATTATAAATTGATAATATTTCTCCAAATTGAAGTCAGGTAACTTAATCTTAAAACAATTTGAAATTTAAGTACAATTGTTAACACAACAATGAATAAAGACAAGTTTGCAAGACAGATATAAAGATGAAAATTCAAAAATAAACAGAAGAAATGTAAACAGTTATAAACTAGCAATTTATAAACATTGCTTAGAGCAAGGCTATTCAAAGTATGGTCCATGAGCTATTAGCAACCCATCCCAAACGAAAGAAAGAACTTGTGCCAGAATGAAAATCAATTATATCATTAATCAGCTTTTTTTTTTTATAACAAGACTTTCTTTAAAGGAAGAAATGTACTGATATATACTCTGGCACAGGTGCCTTATCTCCTTACCGGCTGCAGAACACATACTGCTTATGTCCTTAAAGTGCCACTATAACTTTACCACTGAGTTAACTTGACCGTGGAGAAAAAAATTAAAATAACAATTGTAACTGTCTTCTATACTTTATTTTTTTAACCCTATCTATCCAAAAAGCAAAGTTATTAAACTTTATAAACTCATCACAATTTAACATTAATTTTCAGATGTGTTTAAGTGTTACTGACATCTGTTCACCTGACAGGGACTAAGATTCCTACTTTTAACAAGATACTTCATCCACTTCTGATAGATACTTGTTTTCAATCTTTGGAGAAAAAAAATGGAATCATTTGTTAGATTCTCTCTAAATACTGGTTTCATTTATTTTCATACTTCAAACAGTGAAAATATTTAAATTCACTTTTACGAAGAAATTGCATTTTTATACTGTTTGTGCAACTATTTTTTATTTTTTACAATAAAAATAGGAAAAAAGATATGAAATTTACAACTTTGTGTATTCTATTACTAAAGGGCAGCATATGAACTATTTTAAGATTCCTCAGATTAAAAGAAAGCTGGTATAAAATACTTTTTAAGAATTAGCTTATAATTTAAAATTCAAACTTTTTTTATTCTTAATTTTTACTATGGCATAAATTCCTCTAGAAATTTAAAAATATGATCTTTTGTAAAAAATCCTCTTCACCAATGGCTTACCAAGCTTTACCTGCATTAGCTTAGTATGGAAGGCAAATAAATGGATGATCAACATGTTAGAAAAAAACTTCTCAGTTTTAGATATACAAGAGCCCAATTTAGCTTCTGTAATGGCTAGTTTATTGAACCAACAAACTACTTCTTAAAGAACTTAAATGTATATTTACATGTCCATCAGAAGAGAGCTCCTTTGGCACCTGAGTTGAACACAATATAGTAGAGCAAAGAATCTCTAAGAGAAGTTGTCTAAAGACTATATTTTATCTATCTATACATAAATACATATACCTATACATATACACATATGCACACACAAATAGAAATCACATTTCCTTTAAGAAATGCTAAAGATTTAAAAAGAATTCACCAGTTAGCCAAATAAAGTGAACTGATGGCTATTAATAGTTTTAAGTTTTTTGTAATCTTACCAAATTAGAGTAATATACAATTCAAGGGGGGAACTCAAGAATTTTTTTGTCAAAATATAATTTCTTTTAATATAGTAACATGGTCATGAGGTTACAATTAACCCAGCATGGTAATATAACTGAATCTTTAATAGTAACCAGGTGCCAAGTCATCAAAGATAACCAAAAAAGGAATACATTTCTCCTCTATTAGCACAACAGTCACCAGCCACTCTGCTGACCTTAGACTCTTACTTGCATTGGTCTCAGCAAAAGACCATTAAAGGTCACGCTGCAGATCACCTTCTGCTGAGCCTCATCACTCACTGGAATCTTACATGTGAGTAGAGCATGATGTCACCAGGTTTTATGATCATGTCCACCTCGCTGTCACGGACTCTGGCCCTGAGTTAATAGTCTTACTGGGCTGTGATATATTTTTATGCGTACTTTTAGAACTCCAAATGATTGGCTTATATCCTAAGACTTAGAAAACATCTACAATTCTGTAAGTTGCCAAATTCAGGCAGCATTTTTTCCCCCACATTTAATTAATAAATATGTTTTGTCACCCAAAATGGAGCACATGGTTTTGTGTAAGTATCTTCTACTCCTGAAATTCTAGATGAAAATCCACTACACCATCTAATTTTCCATCTTTCAGACCTTATTAAATCTGAAGTATGTTGCGAGAGGGCAAAAGACAGTTGAGTTAAAAAATGATGCCATGCTGCTTTTTTTTTTTTTTTTTTTTTTTCTGCTCCAACTTGTATAGGATATTCCTAATCAGGTTTCTAATTTCCTCTTGGCTCTGGTTAAAACACCTGTCTCATGTAGCAGACCACATCCTGGAAATCTTAGGCAGTTTCAAAATATTTATGATTGAAATATTTTCAAGTATAAAATATTCCTTGAGCATCTATAAAATAGTACATATTCTTAAACTTGACACTATTATCCTAACAAAACTTTGTCAATAGAGGCATGGTGTAGGACTTACCTTAGAGAACCTATTAAATTCAAATGTCTTCGTTTTGTTGAGTTTATTTCAACCATAATAAAACCCAAATCACTGTTTCCCTCATCTGTAAAACATTGTGATAAATCCATTTGAACTTGAATTATTTCATTACCATGTAAACTCACATGCATTTTATTTTTTGTCATATTTTAAAATATTTCTTCTTTTAGAGTTAATATCTCAGAACAGGAAATGAAATTATGCTGGTAACCAGTAATTTAGCATCAAAACACTTCCCTAAACTTTTCTCTGCAAAAGTGCATTTACAATATAAACATGCCATAAATGAAGCTACAAACTACAATCTCACATTGGAGTAGCCCAAATTCAGTCCAAATAAGTCAAAGAGCAAAGTGCTAACACAGCAAATCTGAAACAAGTTCATGGGGATTGGGCAATGAGTTATCAAAGCGAAATCTTTTGGAAACCATGCTGCTGTCCTCTGGAATATTCTCTTTGTCTTCTCGATCACTACAGGTTCCATTACAAGAGGATTTAGAAGTTTTGTCTTCAGAGGACCTTAATGAATGATCTTGACTTTGAGAGGAACTGGAGGTTTCTTCAGGATGAAATAAGTTTCCAAAGTCCCACTGCTGTAGCCAAGAATGAGACAGGCAGATTTCTGCTGTTGGTCTTTTCCTTTGAAAAAAAGGATCAAGTGAAAATTGAGAACTAAAAATCAGGTTGGAAATGCCTGCAGTTTGATATACTGTAGACTTTTATTTAAAATTTATTATGAAAATAACACATATGGATAATACAATGTTAGCCTCACAAGTAAAAATTAGTAAAATTATAAAATCGCTTGGGTATACAAACTCTGAAAGAAAATATATATAATTTATAACATTATTGTTTTGTGTTCTTAAAAATACTGCTAAATCTTGAAAATAAAGCCTGCTCTCAAATAATGTTTATCCAATATTTGAGTTTTTACTTTTTGTTTTCTCTTCTGAAAATAAGTCAAATATCACAATATGTCAAAAGTTAGAAAAATACCTATCTATAGTCAGAACTCCAACCTTAACAAACCACCATTTCCACTGAACATGTTTCCTTAAGCTTTAACTTCATTTTTTATGATCATTTTCAGTTCATTTTTTTCTGATTACAAAAAGTTAATGTGCTCATTTTAGAAATTTTAGAATCTAAGTAAAAATATATTTAAGAAAATGAAAACTGCTTATAACCAGAAGCAAACAGTATTTTTACTACTACTACCAAATAACCATTCATGTCCAAAATAATGGCCAGTTTAGAATTTGTTCAGACTTTCATTAAGCCACGAAAATAATGAACTAACCTGTGAGTTCTTTCTCAATGAACAGATAAAGAAATTGAGTCCTCTAAGAGATTAAGTAATTGTCAGAGATAAAAGATCTGACAAGTAACAAAACCAGGATCTGAGCCCGAGGCACAGTATCACAGCTTGCTTCTGCATGAAGTATGACCAGGCCATTTTAAAGTAAATGGGACTGATCTGAGTAAAGAAAAGGGAGGTCAGTTTTTACTTTTCCTGCTCTGAAGTTGCCAGTGGGTGAGATAAGAGTCCTAAGCCACAGGTTCTAGTCCTTTCTTTTGCAGGTGGTCAAAGAACATCTGATCCTTAAAGATCTAACAATCAGTAATTTACACTTACCACTTAACCATAATTACTTGACTACAGATTATTCACAACAAAGTCTATCACAGCCAGTCATGTGTATTGTAAACTTTCTATTTCTAATTATTTTAGGAAATATCAGGGTTTAGTAGCAAGTTGAGAGAGAAATAACCCAAATCTTCTCTTTACTCAAAAATTTCCTGTTGTATGTTTTCTATTTTTTCTATGTTTGAAGTTACTGATTTGTTATGTAATGATCTGTTACACCACCTCTCTTCCCGTTTTATCTGAAACTTGAGAGCATATTTCTAATAATTTTATACTGTTTTACAATCTATTTTTCTTAACTGACATACATTATTACTTTTGTAATGGTACTCAAACAAATTAATGTTATAACTTACTCTGGATTTTTTACTAGAAGCCTCTGGATAAAGTCTGTGGCCAGCTGTGAAACTGACGAAAAAGTTTCTTCTGAATAATCTACATTAACTTGAGAAATATTGAGGTATGTTTCTTGGTTATCTTCTCCCACAAATGGAGATGTATGAGTTAACAACATATATGCTATTATACCAACATTCCTGAAAAAAACAAGGGACAAGAGGAGAACTTAAAACGTGTTAATCTGAAAATATTTACATAAAGTAATAAAAGTGATACTCAACATACTCCTGTCCTCAAAACTTATAGTTAATCTACAGACTTAGATTGCTTTCAGATTTCCTATATTATTAAAACTAAAAAATGTGTTATCTCAAAGTCTGACTCACAGAAAAAGATGAGGGGAATGCACATGTGTTACACAATTATAAATACAATGTACTAAATATATATCATGATATCTGTATCTACCCTTCACTCAGACACCTGTTATGGAGTACACAGAGCCGCCCGAAGGGCAGCATTTTCTAAATGATGTCAATGACACACTTATGATCTGTGAGACATAAACAGCAGTTCTGTGCAAAGAGAGTCAGCAAATTTGGCAAAGCACAAAGTTGCGCAGGCAGAGGTTCTTTTTTCATTGTAAAATTTTTCAGAGCCTTAAATATACTAATGAGAAAGTCTGGCGGGGCCTGAAAAAGACAATACATACAGTACATGTTTTCCATTTATGTAGCCAAGGACCGTTTTTCCTTGGCAAGCCCATCACTGTTACGTAGAACACAGGGAGTAAGTCTAAACTCTTCCACTTGGCCTGTGGAGTCAGCCCCACTGTGGTCCCAACTAAAGTTCCAGGAGGAATTCCGGTTTTATTCCCTAGGATATCTGATATTCAAAATATCACTTTGCCTGCCACAAAAACTCACAATACCCCAGAGATAACATCTCATAAAACTAGACTTTTGCATGAACCCAACCCTTGTCTTTCTGCCTAGCATATACCTTCCTGGTTCTTCCAGACCTAGATCAGATATTTTCCATCTGGGGCTTGTCTGCTGCTTCCTCCATGCTTATTAAGTATTTTACCTTACTACAGAACACGTAGCACAGTACTGGGACTGTTTTGGCTTTTTAGTCCTCAGGAAAGAGATTTTCCTATTTAGTTCTGTATTTTTAGCTCACAGCCAAAGTATTACTTAAAAACCATGGACAGGTAAATGTCTTCTGTGGCATAGTAGTGATACGTAAAAAAAAATCTTTTATAGAAAGCCTTATTATTTAAATCTGGAATCAAAGAACTCTAGAATATATATATATATATATATATATATATATATACACACACATATATATATGTACACACACACACACACACACAAATCAACTTTTAATAAAAGCATTCAGGTAACTAACAAAATCTTACCACATATCTGTTGCTGTGGTAATAGGATCATAGTTCAGGATTTCTGGAGCTAAGAGCAAAAAAAATTCAAATTCAATACTGACAAATTTAAAAACATGAAAATTATTTTATAATAAATTAACACTAGAATCTTTTTAAAAATGTTGGTTTTATTGCTCTGTTAGACATTAGTTTGTGTTATTATACTGATTTAAGTTTTTCTTTTCGGGGGAAGAGAACCATATGTATTTACAATAACATCATGAGCAAATTCTGCTTCCTAGAAGCACTTTAAATTTTCAAGTAGATTAAATATCCCTCTTAAACTATCAAAAATTTAAATTCCTATGCAATTAATTTCCCATATTTAATTTCTCTGCTAATTTTTTAAGTGCAAAGTAAATTTTCTATAACTGGTAAATATTATCAGAAATTTCAAATTAGTAAAGTCCAAACTAGGATTTATGCTTGAATAATAACTTGTTTCACAGTATGGTTTCATAATTTCTCCATGAGAAACTATTTCCTGAAGCCTAATGTTTTTATGTATATATATTTGTCAGTCTCTGCCCAACACACAATCTATAACCTTACACATACTTCTGTGAGCTGTGATCTATAATTACAATCATTTATTTATTCTAGGACACTATAGCCCCTATTAGCATTCAAAAATTAGTAATTTGCTTTGTTTTCATTTGGGAAAGTCAGCTAGCTGCCTTGATGAGAAGACATGTTGTAGCTCTTCAATGCTCACAAGGGAATATCAACAAGCAACAAAAAAAAGTATAAAAAGATTATTACTATAACTTAAAATGCTTTAAACTTATATGCTGCTTCAGGTAACTTATTTTTTTTTCATCTCCATGATCCAATTCACTGATAAAGTACAATATCCCTAGATTATCTAATCGTATGATCTTTCTGGCATTTTTTTCCTTCAAAATCCTCCTTTTACAATCCTAGACAAAACCTCACATTTTTAACACAGCAGCAACAAATAGCAACAAGCAATTTTGCTAAAAATTCTTGCAAAACTAAAGATAATGTATATTGTAAGCAGCTTCAGAGTTGGGACCAGGACAGAAGTAGAAATGACATCTATCCAATAGCCAGGCTTCAAAGGCAATAATGGACCATGTGACTCTCTTATTTTCCTCTTTTTCCATTTTCTCCTCTTCCCTAACTTCCACTTCACCCATTTTTCTTTATGTACAAAGCCTTTACACGCAAACACTAACTTGTGAACTTATATGCCCAATATCCTGTGAATTTTGTGAATGTCTCAATAATCTTATATTCACTAAAGTTCATTTAAATGTGTCATAACCAAATTTCAATGTATGAAAATACCTGAGCTAAATATATCTGGAATTACATGCTCTAAAATATGGTTTTATAGAGGTAACATTTCATTGATAAATTTCAAAAACGGTGTAGAAAATAAAAGGAAACTCTTACCTAAGTATTCTGGTGTTCCCATGATTTCCCGAAGTTCACATGCATTTCCTATTTTTCGAGACATTCCAAAATCTACAATTTTTATATCTCCAAGAGGATATATGCTGCTCAATAATATATTCTGTGGCTAAATGAAGCATAACAAAAAAAATGATATGTAATATACAACAATAAAAGAATATTATGCTCAGATTGAAAGTAAATTGTTTAGCTATTACACATTTCATGAAGTCATTTACCAAACATCTACTAACTACTATTTAGGAAAAGCTTTACACTCAATGATAAATAAAGTTAAAAAAATATTCTGAAGATTCCTAGTTTGGACAAAAAGGAAGTTAGGTGAATATGTAAACTGATTAACTGATTATGAGATATACTCAGAAATAAAGACAAGACTACTTAATTCTGCCTATTATAAACGCTAAGAAGCTTTTGCTGTAGAGATGATATTTAAGCTGAACCTTATAGGATAAATAGGAGTATGTCAGTTAGAAAGGCATTCTAGGAAACAGCATGAAAAAAGGTATAAAGGAATACAAAATGTATTTTCCAGAAACAGAAAATGGCTCAGTACAATATGATGGTTCTGGGTCTGACTGTTGCCAGATTTTTAGCTTAGACAATGAGATAGATACATGGAAGGTTTCAGCCATTGCTTCCCAGAACCATGTGACTTTGTTTTATAAAGCAAAGGCTTGAGGTTTATTACAAAATTCCCTGCCACTGTCATAACCCATAGGGCTGCCAAGTGCCGTTCCCAAAGTCTGTGAGAAGAATCATTAACTTTGAGAAAACCCCATGCTTGTTTACTATTAAATCACAGAGACATTAAAAGAGAAGAGCTAAGGGTAATTAGATCCATTGTTGTCAACCACAGGCTTTAAGCTATATAAAGCCAAGCTTATTTGCCATCCCTGACTACAAGTGCTGTGTGGTGTTATGTAATACATGTGACTGGTCTGTCCTTAGCAAGAAAAAAAAAAGGAAACCCCAACAGGAAATTTGTAGGGGCATGATTATCCTGATATTTACCATATTGGTATTTTTCCAATAACAAATTGGTAGGGGACATGGGATGGCTATTAGATAGTAAATACTACCCACTACCCCTCCTCCATAGGGAGGCTCAATACAGATGAATAGATTTTCTTTTTCTTTTGAAAATGGGGTAAGAGGAAGAGAGAAAGTAAGTCTAGTTTGAGACATGTACATTTTAAAGTTTCCACAAGATAACCAAATGGTATCTAATCTGATCTGATCTGATTGGAGAAAATAATTTGGAGTTTAGGAGAAAATCCTGGGCTAAAGGTAAGAGAACTGGGGAATTATCATTATTGTGAAAGTGACAGTAAAGGACAAAGGATCATTCAATAGGGAGACAGTATAGAAAAGAGAAGAGTCCAATGTTCAAAAAATAAGAGACAGACTGATCGAGATTCTGGATGGCTGTGGAGAAAAGATAAGGAGAAAGGATAATAACATAAGAGGGTTAAGTGGTATTTCAGGGCTGGAGTAAGCAGCCTGAATGGTCTGGGGAGCAAAAAAAGGAAAAGCCAAAAGACTAAAAGTCTCCACGGAAAGATGAATGAATACAATGGGAGCAAAGAAATGAGGACTAGTAGGTGGTTATCTTCAGAGATGGAGATCAGACTAGAGTATTTAGAGGTATGACCATTTTACAGGATGAGAAAATCCAGGGTGTAAGAGTGAAATGGAGTAGGATAAATGAAGGATGAGAACATGTTTAAGAACGCAGTGATTAATTTGAGCTGCTCACACATGTCTTCTCCTCTCTGCCAATACAAAATTCAGTCCACGTAGCACATGGGTAAACAAAGAGTGCACCACTACAGTACAGAGGGGTATGATCGGACTATTGCTTCCTACCAATACCAGCTTGCAACTATGCATTGGAGCAGAAGAGACAAAGATGTTGTGTTACTTAAATGGTACATATGGTACCTTACCTTTAAATCAAGGTGTACAATGTTATTCTGATGTAGATAACAAACTCCTTCAAGTATTTGTTTAATGAGCCTGATAATATCATTTTCAGAAACCATTTCAGCCAGCTCAGGCAAACACAAGTTGAAAATTTCTCCACCCGCAGCACTGAAATGAAATTCAAATAATAGAAACATGAAAAATCATTGACCTAAAAATGACAACTTTTAAGTACTATAGAGCTATTAAGTAAAAGACAAAGCCATCTAAACTTTAGTCTCTCTACATAGCTATATATAATTAAACTGGGAGCGGGAGGGAGAGATCTTTAAGAAAGAATGTAAATGGCAAGACTATTTCAAATTTTGAGTACTGATATTTGTATAATAAAATAATAATATAATAATAGAGTTGAATTGCTTTATAATGCAATAATATTATAGTCTGCTTTAATGTTACAATAAAAATAACAGCTAACACTTTGAGATCAGCTCTGTTCTTCATTTTATTCATTTATATAGAGACATAAATATCCTCTCTTTTGATTCTCATGGCAACTATATGGGGTAGGTGGTTAAAAGTTCCATTTTACTGATGAAGAAACAAGTACAAAGAGGTTAAGCTACTTGTACTAGGTCGCACGGTAAACAGGGACCAGAATCTGAATCTGTATAATATGGGTAAAAATATGCATTCTTAACCAATACTCTGTATTGCAGCTTCACAAATCTTTTATTATTATTTTTAAAAGAACTGAAAATCTAAAGAATGTTGACAAAGGCATAGAAAAAAGTCCTTAAGTTTGGGATCAGTATAAATTTAAATCCCAAATCTGCTATTTACCAGCAATATAACTTAGGATCAGTCACTAATTTGGCTTTCACCATCTGTAAAACAGGGTTATCACTGAATTCAATATTTTTTTGAGGACTAAGTTGAAAATTCAAAAAAAATCTAGATGGTTATTCAATAAATTTATACGTTTAAGAATATCTCAAGTAAAGCATATTCTATGTGATAAAATAGGACAGTGGCATGTAGAAGGTGTTCAGTAAAAGTGTTTGTCAAATGAATCAATGAATGTTGGAATTGGCAGCCATTCTTCACAGAGGTTTAAATTGAAATTCAGAAGTCTCATTGACTGTGGAAAAGAAAGAAGCAGGTCATATGTATTAGGGGCTCTAAGAGGAAAACATAATGGTGGTCAATTTGAGTCCTACACTGGAAGTCACAGGACTGACCCTTCACATTGCAGAGGTAACCTGTAACTAAGCCATCTGTACCAATCTGTGCCAGTTAGAGGCTGCAGACATTTGCTGCTTTGCACTTTATCATATTCCAGAGAAAACAGTGTAGGACAGCTGGTAAGGAATACTTGTGAAACCTCCAATCATACTTACACTTCAACTTCCTTCAACTCCTGAAACTCTGAGAAAATTCATAAAAATTAATACCTGTCTCAAGGTATCATGGCAAAGACAACCTGAGTATTAAAAAGTTAGTTTGCTATAAAATTTATAGTCATAGAACTGAACTCAAAAATAAGGCATAGGAAGACAATATGAGAAATTCATGCTCGCCTACAAAAGAAAAAAATTAATCTTTATGACTTAATAGGCCACCCTTGGTGGCCCACTGATCTGCAGGTCTGATATCACAGCCCTGCTCAAGGTCTGAGGGAAGAGGGGCTCTCCAGGCCAGGCAGCTAGTGACACCCTCACTCCTTTCCTTTCTGGTTACATTATTTAGTTTTAATGAAACAAACCCTCTCAAAACAGAAAGTGGTCTAAATATTCCTGGAGAGATTGCAGATAATGCAATCATAAGCAAGTAAGAAAATAAAGACATCATACTTTAGATTCTTAGAATGAGTTCTTAACATGAATTATTTGATAAGAAACCAGACCAAATAATTTGAAATAAAAGACAACTGTCTAAAATATGGATTTACATCTACTATGAAGGTATGAAAATCCAGTGTGTAGGGGTGAGAGGGAGTAGAAGGAATGAAGGATTAGAACATAGAGGGATGATGGTTTTTTAAGAACCCAATGATTAATTTGCGCTGCTCACACATGTGGTCTTCTCTTCTCTTCTCTGCCAATACAAAATTCAGTCCATATAGCACACATTCACTAAAATTAATTCAATAGCCAGAACCCTCCACTAATTAAAAATTCAAAAAATATAAGAAACTGAAAAAAGAATGTACAGCTCCCTGGTGCACATATGAGCTAAGACAGCGGGTTGCTTATAGGGGTACCTACTAAAATTCAAGACTGCCTGGGTTCTGTCCATTCTGGCTCTGCTGCTAACTAGCTGCGTAAACTGGGACAAAATGTTGCCTTTGGGTCCTTTACTGTAACACAATGATACATGATGAATAAGACAGCTCCTACTTTACTGGATTGCTGTAAGAATTAAATTAGATAAACCATATAAAGTATTGAATACAATGTCTTAGGGGTCAAAGCGATCTATAAGTATTTATCACAGTGTCTGACACATGGTAGATATTCAGGATATATTAACTATTACTAGAATGAGTCAATAAATTTTAATTCCAAGCCTAGCCAATATATAGCCTTTCCGAATTTGGGGACTTCTCACTGAACTCTGATTTTCAAAGGCAATTTAAAAAGTCTTTGCTAAATTAAAATTCATTTTTTAGAAACATTATATCATATATATAAAAATACACACGATATATTCTTAAGTGAAAAAAGAGAGCTCCAATAGAATGCTCCCAAACTCACAATTTTGTTTCCAATGGTACATAGGCACAGACCAAAACAGAAGAATAATTTTAAAATACAGGAATATGTCATAAAAGTAACCACAATTTACATATGATTTCTATCTTCTATATCCTCTAAATTAAACACAATACATAGGTATTACTTTTGTAACCACACTAAGTATCCAGAGGGTTTTTTGTTTGTTTCAATAACAAAATCAAACAAATATTATGACTGTCAGCCAAACATGTTGTCCCTTCTTTTCTGCTTGGCAAGCTGACCAATGTCTTTTGTAGGACTGTCATTTTTCCCATAAAAGAGGGACCTAGGTAGAGCAATGGGAAATAGAAAATTAGGAGGAGCTAAAAGGAAGGAAACAATTAGGTGACACAAGAAGCAGATTCCAGAAGTTAGCAGAAACTAGAAACATCATGGAAGCAGTGAATAGTAGACAAGCGATGCTTTATTAAAACAAGTCACCCAAGAGCGGTGACTCCTAAGAAGAAAATAATCCCTCCAAAGTCAGAAAAGACACCTATATTATTATCATTGCCCTGGAAGGTACATTCAGGTGTATTTCCTCTTTTACTGTTAGAAGAATTTGCCCCTTGATGGGACATCAACCAACAAACTTAGAAATTTGGAATATCTCCATTCATTTGCTTATGTATTTGTATATACATTGTGTGTGTGATAATAGTATTTTAGTACCATTCTAGGCAATCAACTTTTCCTGGTATATTGCTTTTTACAAATCTATAAATTAACTGCTTCATCCTTAAAATAACTGAATACTAAAATTAAGCTAATATCCTTTTTTTTTTTTTGCTAATATACTTTTAAATTCAAAAAGGCAATGGTGCAGGTTAACTGCTAAAAAGGATTATTATAAATTATAATGCATTTTTAAACGAATAATTTCTTTAGTTTATTATGAAATAGATTTATTTTACAAAAAAAAAAAACTATCAGAGCCTAACACATACTAAACATAAATTTAACTAATCTCTTCCAACTGTTACAGATGTTCAAACACATTTTATAGACATTAATAAATGTGTCAGACTGTCACTCAATAAAAATACTATTTTAGAGTCAGATGTGATTATACTAATTAACAAGCCAGTTGGCTTAATCATGCTCTATCCCCATGCTTAACCTGATGAAATGTTGAATTATTTGGGTGTTTTCAGCTTTTCACTGACTTGTGGGAAGAGATATGTTTTACTTCTTATTGCTATAATTCCTAACAGCTTTTTCACATGTCACATAAATAAATGTGTTTCTTCAACAAACAACGTGGTAGGCATACCTTCACCATCATGGAAATTCACCCTTCTATCCTCCATGAGTCATTTACCTTGGATGTGTTTTTCAAATAGATGGACAAAATACATAAATGATTTCAATTCTACATATCCATCAGATAGTTTTGCACAAAAACTCATCAACTTTTTATGCTAATAGCAATGAAAATTTACTTGTTTTCCCACATTCCCCAAATGTGTTGTCATTTGGTTTTTTTGTGTGTCTGCTGTTTAGTTTTTGTGTATATCTGAAAATATTAGAATATACACTATGTTCTCTAATGTTTTATTAACAGAAATCTTTACAAGTTCTTGTCATACTTTTATCACTCCTTTTTTTTAAAGATTGTATTTATTTATTTAAGAGAGAGAGGGAGGGAGGGAGAGAGAGAGAACAAGCAGGGGGCTGGGGCAGAGGGAAAGGGAGAAGCAGACTCCCCACTGAGCAGGGAGGCCTATGTGGAATTCAATCCAAGAGTCCTGGGATCGTGACCTGAGCTGAAGGCAGATGCTTAAATGACTGAGCCACTCCGGCCCTCTATCACGTCTATTCTTGACACTTCAAGTCACCTTATCCTGCCAATTAAGATACGTACTATAAATTTATTTAAATTTATTAAAGTATATACTTACTACTCCAGTATCAAAATGATTTCACTGGTATTTTCATAGACTTCATGAAGATTAATTACATGAGGACAAGACTTTGCCAATTCAAGTATGGCAATCTCATGTAGAATCTCTGCTCGACAATCCTGCCCTCTTCTTCTCTTTTTTAGAAATTTTGCAGCATATTCTTGGCCAGTAGATTTTGATATACACTGTCTAACCACAGCAAACTTTCCTCTGGGGGGAAAAATGAGGACAATCAATTTTAACTTCTGCATAAAGAACAATATTAGTATAATACAGATGCAGTTACAATTCTAACTTAGAGTTAATCCTTTCAAACAATGATGCCATTAGGAATTTATGTTTTCTTAACTAAACTAACTAAATCAAATACTACATGTACTTTTATAAAATTTATAGGACTATCACACAAAAATGAAAATAGCAAATGTAATAACAGGATATGATAGAATTATATTGGTTCATCACTATTAATATACTACATTATCACTGTAGGGGGAGATCTCATCCACATACCAACTCCATGCCATACTCTTGAGACAAATTTTTGTGATTAAAAATGTAACAATCCTGTATCATAAATGATATTCCATTTTGTATCCTGGTCTATTTCCAAAGACTATGCCCTTAATAGAGTGCCATACTAACTCTAATCAAAGTAGCTTCCTTCAAAAACAAAAAATTAAAATGAATGCAAAAATGAGTATTTGATATTTAATTTTATTAGTGTAGTCATTTTGCCTTTCAACACCACTTTTAACAATCTTTGAAGTTTTCTATTACTAATTTAGCAGTTGTTTTACCAGTAAATCTCTTAATATTGCCCAGTGTTTATGAAGCCTACAACAGATATCAAAGGTGTGTCCTATGGAGAGTGTCCAGAGACACTTCACAATCAACTGAGAAAATTAATAGTTATCAACAGCTGTGTAAAATACACCCATCAAGGTCATGTCTATCGTTTTAGAAATATGTATTTAGCTCTCTCCAACAGAAGTGCTTAGCATCTCAGCCAATATTTAAAAAGACACTGGCAAATGTGTATTCTAAGCCTGATTTGCCCCAAATCTAGTTTCCCAAAGACCTAGAGCTATTTTCAGTAAGACTAAGACACTAATAAAGGCTACTGACTGCCTACCCAGAAAAATTTACACATCCCTCAAATAGAAAGTTTTACATACAATTCCAGAGGGTTTTCAGATTTCAAAGCTCATCTGTAAACCTTCTAAACCTGAGTCCAAGGGATCCCAAATTAAGAACCTGTATCCTAAGGCTCAAATTATTTCGTAGATACTAACAAATGAGGTATAAATAAAGAGTCTTCAGGGAAGAACTTTTGTTCCACAACTCTTCTTTCCCCAATTCAACTTCTAACACAGCATATCAGGTGCTTAGCAAGGAAAACTTGGTATTTAGCGTGGGGATGAGGGACAAAATAAATTGCTTGATTGTATTTTACTTGCTATTCTGTAGGGCCAGGAAGACAGATTCATTCTCTTTATTTCCCAAATTTCTTCAAAATTGGTGCCAGTGAAAAGCCTGGAAAACCAAGCTGAAAAAGTAAAGCTACTAATACCAAAAAAAAAAAAAAAAAAATGACCAAGCTACAACTTAGACTCTTCTACTTTAATCAAAACTACATCAACTCAGTAAGTTTGCATGCACAAGCCTGATTCTTAGAAAGAACCTTTAAGATTTGGAATGTTTAAACTCTCAAGGTATTTTTTCACTGTGCGCAAATGTAATACAGATCAACGCATTTCAGTGAGCACACAAAAAGGTCATCAGTCTCTACTCTGCATTCGAATCACCCATGTTTATAGATTTTATACTGGATAAACTGAATCATACTAAGATTAAATGACTCCTGAAAGGTCATATATGGAACTGGAGTGCCAAGAATCAAATCATGGAATGTAAATTCCT